>NC_141687.1:483709018-484309018 GCF_964263255.1 Lissotriton vulgaris
CCCTGGTCCACCCACGCAACCTACGAAAGAGAAATATATCAGAAGAAAGCCTAAAACAACACAAAACTTCAAACTGGTAAGCCGTGCCCACATACTTCTCACTTCCGCACATACCGCTCACAACACCTAGACTCCCACCTCCCAATCTGCCGAATCCTATCCCAATACTACCCCAAACGGGCCGTTGCTGTCGCCGCCCCAATGCGGAAAGAGTGAGTCCCAAAAACAGCCAACTCTAGCCCCAAACGCTGCAAAGCCATGCGCAACACCGCCAACAACTGTCCTGATGTCACCCTCGACCCAGACCTGTGACAGAATATTTTGCCACACGCACCCTGCAATGCAGCCACAAACATCCTCCATTCAGAAACCGGACACACACCCTCCACCCATCTGGCACAGCCAGACCCACTTGCCCCAGCGCAACTGATCCATCTTTGAACGATCCAACCAAATCCCAAGACGCACACTGTCCAATCTGATCTCATCATACCTCCTGCCACACATCGACCGCATGCCCAACAATTCAGACACCCGAAAAGCCCCAAAAAACATCCAAACCATGCACTACCGAAAAATTTGCACCTCAAAAGAGTCATAACAGCACTCCGGCAAAATTTCAACCAGCCGAACCAACAACTGAAACGTAACTGCCTCCCGCAACACCCCTTCTCCCCTTTGTCTCTCCCTACCTCAACCTCTGAGCATCCTACTTAAAATCACATCCTTCGTAGGATGAAAACCTAAAAACAGGCTACAGTAAAAAGCCACTCCTGCCAGTATTCCAGAGATAGTCGCAGCTGTCAGGCTCCTGTCAATGCAACGCAACACTGCTGCGCGGTCCCCTAGAACAGAATCCTCACCCCAACCCATAAATGAGCCAAACTCCACCCAAGCCAGTTGGTATGTCCTTCTCATGGTATCAGCAATAGAATGTTTAACCAGGCCTATCACTCTCACTCCCCCAAGGGAAAAGATGCCATCCGGTAGCTCGGTCTTGCACTGATCCGCTCCTGGTGCCAAACGCCAGAACTGCTGCCACTTCAAACGAGACAAAGCATCCTCAATGTCATTATTTGCTCCAGGGATATGCTTGGCTCTAAAAACCACATTCAATCACAAGCATTTCAGCATGAAACTCCTCAGTAATCTCAACACTCTTCATCCCTAGGCTGTCTGGTGGTTAACCAGCTCAACAACAGTCATGTTATCCACATGGAAAGCACTGTTCTGTTCTGAAATTCGGGACCCTACAACTCCAGTGCCACCAGCAAAGGAAAGAATTCCAGAAAGGCAATGCTCCTCCCCTGTTTCAACCAGTGAGCCGACCAGCTCTTTGCGCACCACCTGCCATCCCAGAAAATTGCAAAACCAGCTGCCCCTGCAGTATCAGAGTAAATTTGACATTGCCAAACCGCCCTCTCTTCCTCAAAGTCCAGGGACACTCAGTTGAAATCCCTCAAGTCCGCCCGAACCCCAATGGAGATCCAGACCCTGAGGTGGGGAAGTACTGCCCCCTACATGGCCATGCCGAGCCGCCGGCAGAATGTCCGTCCCACCCTGACTACTCTGCACGCGAAATTCAGGACACCCAACAGCCTGAAATCCTCTTCTCTCCGATCACCCCCAAAAGGCAGTTCTAAATTTCCATCACCTTTGCCAGGGGTAGCCGAGCCAGCCAGTGTATGGAATCTAGCTCAATCCCAAGGAACGTCAGGCTGCAAATGGGGCCAGCTGTCTTTTCTGGGGCCAGGGGGACACCAAATTGCATCGACAACTTCTGGAAACGAGGCAGAGAACTGCCACAGTCCCCAGAGTGTTCTTTCCCCAAGAAGGGGAAATCATCCAGATAGTGAGTGACGTCACTATGCCCACTGAACCGTGTGAAGGCCCATTGCAGGAAGGTGCTAAAGAGTTTGAAAAGTGCACAGGAAATAGCACATCACATGGGCAAAACCTTGTTCACGTAGATGGCACCCCCAAATTGCATCCCCAGAAGCGAGAAATCCGAAGGGTGTATAGGCAGCAGGCAGAAAGCTGACTTATTATCATATTTTGCCAGTTCTGCCCCGGCCCACACACCCGCACTAAGTGGATCACATTGTCCACCGATGCATAAAGCACCCTCGAGTCCTCCTCAGCAATGACGTTGTTCACAGATTGACCTTCAGGCCACGAGAGATGGTGTATCATCCGAAACTCACAGTCTCCTTCTTGGGTACCACCCCAAGTGGAGAAATGATAAGGTCATTTGTCGGCCAGTCGCTAAACGGGCCAGCTATTCTCCCTTCCTCCACCTCCTTCTTCAATTTGGCAGCCACCACTCCTGGCAACTCCTTTGCTGACTTTAAATTCTCTGCCCACCTCTACACTCTGGGACCTTGATAGCTCACCCTAAATCCCTCTGTGAAACCCCACTGAATTCGCAATGCAGCCTCCTGATCCGGGTAACACGACAGCCACGGGGCCATCGCATCCACCTTAACCTGTGTAGGCGCCCTTCTGCCCAGAATGTCCCCTTCCTTTCGCATTCCGCCACTGTTCCGAGGGGATGACCAGGGTAAGACACTGCGTAGGGGCATGCTTCCCTCCGCACTTGGAGCACTCATGCTTAAACTTACAAGGGTATCGCAAGCAATAGCCTCTATTGTAGCTCCAACAGGCCCGGTGTTATAACTGCCCGGCTTGGTTACCTGACCAGTGGTAACGGCCCCGGCGGCAGCCCTCCCCCGCCCCGCTGTTGGCGGGATGCGGCAGAAAGGACCGAAAAGCCACGGGCAACCCGCTGGCAGTGTGTGTAGATGCTGATGAGTGCGTGGATGCCATCCACTGCATTCACAATTCCTGGTCTACCTCACCCCAATGCTTGTCAGGATTAGCGCTAACCCTAGCCCTGAACTCCTCATCGTAGCTCAGCCGGGCAAAACCACCGTACTGCCTTTGGGCCTTCCATATTATGTCCATGTACTTCAGTAAAGCTATGGCCCTATCCGGGTGCTTATCGCAGTAGATACTAGCATAGATGAGAAACGCCGAAGTCAAATTCTCCATAGTCACAGGGACCATGGGCCGCCTGGTCAACTCCCACTCCTCCTCTTTGGAACCCTCCTTTGCTTGCACCTCCCTGTGCAACGACTTAAACACGTCCACATACTCATGTTTCCAGATCCTACCCTTAATCTTGTCCGACAGGTGAGACCCAAGGGGCACTTCGAGACCCATGTACAGAAGCTTCTTCTGTTGCTTGTCGTCCCCCTTGTCCCCTTTTTCATCCTTCCTGTCCACCTCGTCAGTCTGCACCCCAGCCATAGAAACAGACATACCATCCACCTGCTGGTCCCCCAGTGGCAGCCCACCCTTAGGCGTCCCTTCGAACTCCCGGACAAATCAATCTCCAATGCCCACTGACCTACATGCTTTCTTCTTACTCCCTTTTGGCCCACCATCCCACGCTGCCCACCAAGTCTCCTCACCTGATAGCGATGAGTGCAGCCCTCCGGGCCGTCCTCTGGGGGTAGAAACCTTGGCCACCTCAGCCTTCTCCTTGCCCTTTGATGGCCTAGGAACCTATAAGACACCAAGGCCACTGTTGTCCCTCACTCTCCCGTCCAGTCATCGTCATCCCTCACCTCCCCGTCCTCAAGCTCCTCAGTCTCATCCTCAAAGTCCAACTCCAACACCAGATCCACATCCACAGGCGAACATAACACCTCTTTCACAGCCCTCTTCACCGCAGTCACTCCCTCATCCTCAGACACACCCGCCGCCATTGCCCGTTCACACATCTGAGGGATGGCCGCCGCGGACCGCCCTGCTGCTTCAAGCTGGTGTCCCGGGGCCGTCTTGCGCCCTGCCGGGCCACCCCAAACTCTGCCAACAGCTGCTGGCTTGGAACCCCACCCACCCACCAGGTAGCCCCAACCTGAGTGGGCCCCGGCACCATCCGGCCTCTTAGCCGTCCCGGCCGTCCCTAACCTAGCCTGCTGGCCCTTACTACACTCTGCGCTCTTTTTCTTGCCTTTTGTTAACCTGGCTGCCTTTTCCTGCTCTGCCCACCGCTCCTTCTTGGACATAGGAGTCTGGGGACCCTCTAGCTCCTCCCCCCAAACTGCGCCGACCCGGGCCGCAGTCTGTTCAGCCCATCTCACCTCATTAAGCTGCACAAGCAGACGTTGTTCCCGTATCCTGTCCTCCCACGCCAGAGCCCCTCAACTCGGGAGGGGGGGGCGGGCAATAGCCCGGATACCCCACTCCAGGCGGCAATAACCAATCGTGAGATACCCCTTGTGCAGGGCCCCCACCCAACACTGGGGCTCCCTCCATGACACCCCCCACCCAGGCCTCAACCTGAGCCCCCTCCCCTACCCCCCCACCGAAACCGGGGTGTGAAATCTGGATCCTATGGAGAGGTCAATGGGAGCATCCTCCCACTGCCTCAGGTCAGCCTCCCTCTCTGCAGGAGCATGCAAAGGTGCCTGACGCAAGGGGACCCCCTGCCCCCCGCCACTCCCTCCACCAACTCCCTCTCAGCTGACCAAAGCGCCTCTCCGAGCTGTAAAGCCAAAAGCCCCGCCCCATTGCCCCACCCTCGCCCACGCGTGCATCTGCCTCTGTTAGCTGCTCCCCCTGTTCAGCCCTGACCGTGCGCCACAATATCCAGTTGGAGAAATACTACATGCGAAGGCAGGCTCATTCGCCTGCCTCCGTGGGCAGACTCCTGTTGGGCCCCACCCCTCCAACGCACTACCACCTTCATCACTGGCGGCAGCGGGTCCTCCCGACATGCCAGGACCGCCACGGCCACCCCCGCCGAGGCCGCACGAGGGGCCCTAGTAAAACCTACCCACGCCTCCCCTAGGACGCCGGGCCGGAGGAGATCCATGCGCGCCCTAGCAATTGAAGCGCCGCTCTCACCTCATCGGCAGAGGCGCCTGCCATCGCCTCGGCCGCCACAGCACCCTGAGGCAAAATCCAGAGTCACTGGCCAATGACTCCAAGAAAACGCAGTATTGCGGATCCGCTCTCCACACAGATTGCACTCCCACCTAAATCATTCCGCCTGACTGATTACTGACAAAACGTAATCTTCCCTGTCACTTAATCAATAACGCCAATAAATCCCTTTCGATAACCTCCCTCCCGATGGTGCAGAGCGCAGGAAGAGGAAGTTCCCTTTCTCCCCTGCGCTCTTATGCCCACCCCCTAACTACACCCCTTCCCCCTACCTGGCCCTACCCTTACGCGAATGACCCCGGGGGAAGACTAGTCTGCGACTCTGCTTCCCCCGGGGCCCTGCAATGAACCACTGCTAAAAATACAGTAGACATCGCTGCCTAAGTTGATCACTATAAAATGCGATTAAAACTAAACCATACCGAGTACAGTCTCCAAAAACCTCTTTGCATGCAATCAGTTAAAATTGCAGAGCCATCATTGGCGCCCAGAAGCCAACATTCATATTGGACCATACACATGGCGGAACCGCAGCACAAAATGGCTGCAACACGTTTCATTTAGTTGCATAGTGTTCTTTATACTGTGAATTTTGGTTGCGTACTGTAGGGTTATGTTTTTTTTTTTTATCCCTGCTACTAATATTGTATTGTTATGCCTTTACATTTTACTGACCTTGATATTCAAAACTTGTTCCATCAAAATTGCGGGTTTTGGCATAATAGGTACACCTATTTAAAAACATTCGTTCTCTTTAAAATGTTCTAATAAGCATTGCAATCTTTGTCTTTCATGACTATGCGCCACTTTTTGTTGCATTTTCGGTTTTCACTAAAAGAGAAGAGGTAACACATTTAACTTTTTTGCTTCACAGTAACCTCGATATGTATAGAAGAGCTATGACTGAATACTCGGAATTAATATCAGTATAGAGGGTAGGAAGCCAGTGGCTTGGCAAATTGATTTACCCACGAAATTAGAAATGGCACCTGCTTGTAGCATGTAGGTCAGCGCTAGGGCCATAATCTTACAAAAAGCTTTAGCAGTGAAGACTAGAGCGCGGCGTTTAGTGTCTTTCAGTCGTTGCTTTTTCGATTGCTTTCTCGCCGCCGTGCTGCAAATCAAGATTCAGAATGTCTCTGCAAAAGCAATTATAATTCCAAACCTGCTCTGCGCAAGTATTTCTCAAGGGCGAACCTTTCGATGGCAAATATCTTGTATCCCGGTTCTGACACATGCGACTTAAGACTTCTGAAAATGGCTTTATAGAACTGTATTTCCATTTGGGTTATCTGAAGTCATACCGCTCTATGCCAATAACAATTATCAAAAAGTGCCAATCAATTACAGAGCTTCAGTCCTTCCACACAAATATTCGGGACAGATGGAAGCTACAGAGCACTTGCTGTGGTGCAAGTAATGCAGTATGTTTAAATTCTGAGCGTCTGTCTGGCCCACACATTTTAAAATATGGCTTATCGTGTTATAAAATCAATAGCAATATCAACAAAAACAACCTTCATATAGTTTCCGAAGCATGCAAGTTTAAAGGAGTGTACTTTTCTTTTTATAAACCACAATTTTTATTGTATTAAATTCTGCAAAAGGACCTACTTTGCTATATGTAGGCAGTGATAATCTCATTTTTGAATTTCTCAAAGGAGATGATCTAATACATATGAATATATGCACTTCATTTATCAAAAAAATCACGTGACTTAGTGGTTTTTTTTTGACTTCTGAGCACTGTTTTTATATGATTGTTTTTTTATAAATACCCAGAGGCTGGCATACGCTCTATGAACAGATCCAAAATATCAGAGTATTTGGGTTTCTTTGAGAACATTTTGAAATCCAAGTTTGTGTAGTTTTAATTCTCCACAGAAATCACACCAGGGCCATATTCGTGCAGCTGTCAAGCAACGCAGCACAGTACTCTGTGACAGTTAGAGAGAGAGCCATATTCAGCTACCCTGCGCTAGGCATGCACATTAGCGCCATAGTGATAGGGTGGGTGTCTGAGTCTGCCATAGGTTTTGTATTGGAAGGGAACCCTTTCAGTGCAAAATACTAAGAGTAGAGGCACTCAAAGCTTTTACTGCTATGTATGTGTGCTGCACAGTGCAGCATGCATTCAAAGTTGGAAATGCAAGGACAAATATATTTCTCTTTATAATGCTGCTTTACAGCTTCATTAATTTTTAGTGCTAAACCCTGTCAGCCAATGTTAGTTATGGTGTAGCGTCAAAAAGCATAGGTGGTTGCATGGGAATGCCCATGCATCACCCATGTAACGCCCTTGTGATGCAAAGCAGCGTTTCATGCAATGCTATTTTGAAGCGAGCATTTTTGTGTCTTTAGCATACTTAAATTAATTTTGTAGTTTAAATGTGGCTTACTAATGTCACAGTTTATGAGGTACGTATTGCTTGCAACTGAGTGGACGTCTTGAGTAGCAACAAATTGCAGCAAGAAAGGGATACTGGTTCTCAGTGAAGGCAATTGACAAGCATCAGAATCACATTCTTATGAGGCTTATGAAATTACATTAAAAGCGTAGAAATAGGTTTAGAGAAACATGAGGGTTTGCATCAGGAATAATAAAAGAGCACAAGCGAGTCAAGAAACAAGATCTTAAATTAGGATCTGAAACTGTATGTGGCATGGGTCACATGTATGAAGTCACTGAGCTGTCGCAAATCTTATGATTTGCTAACTCACAGAGTTAGCCACCACTAAATGTGCTTTTTGGAAACGTACTAAATACATTTTGTAATTTGTTAACAGGTTACTGAATCGCAATATCGGTTTATAAGGACATAACAAATCACTATTTAGAAGGCACACCTATAGGCACCCTTTCTAAATAGCAATTTCGTATGTAATAAATCAATATTTTACAACCAAAATCAGGTCACAAAGCATTGAAATTTTACTGACTCCCAGCATGGGGTGATAGGATCCATTATGAATCTAAGCTGCGTTGAAAAATGGTTTTTTTTTTAATCGATCCCAGGCATGGTGATTTATAGATCCCAGTAGGCCATCATGTAGTAGCAGACCTCAGCAAGACCGACCAGTGCAAGGGGTTCGCCCTTCTCTGCACAAAGTCCTCAGACCAATAGAAAGAAGTTGGCACAGAAACTGGAATAGTCAGTAATACACATGGAGCAAAGCATTGGACCACAATGAATACACAATACTGCAATTACAATACATAGAATAGTCAGCAGTTTCCAACACCAAGCAGAGACTAGAGCCCAGAACCATCCAGCAAAAGTCCAGGTGCCATTCTTTGTGTGAATATCAGTAGCGATTTTGTGCAGTTTAAAGATTGCATCATATACTGAGGGCGAATTATCAGGAATAAAGACACAACAACTACAACTGATAATTCGACATGCACCACCTCAATCAGCTAACATCACGTCTAACACCATGCGATTCTGGAGCACTACAATACTAGCAATTTGCAATTCCTCAGTAATATTTCCAAGCGCTATAGCTGTCTGATTAATATCTGCTTCTATAACTCTAGTTAATCGTCTCACTTTCCTACTATTTAATACAGCACCTACAAAAAAGAAAAACCCAAAATAAAATCGACATATTGTTGTAGACTAGTGTCTGTTTGGTCTACTTCATCAGTACTTATTGTCCACTTATATCGATTTATTGTAATGTCATTGAACAGTTTAAAATCTAGATGATATGTGGCAGGTGCCAGGAAAACAGGAGGTAATAAGAAAGATACATAACATACACCCGCCCACCCTATTGGTAGTCAATGATATCCATGATTGCCACATATTTATTTATTGTGACTTATATAGCGCACTATAACCCAGGGGTCTCTAAGCGCTTTGTTAGGATCAGCTAGACAATAAAAAGATGCATCAGATTACAATTGGCGGCCACCCCACGCTTGCTGGAAAAGCACAGTTTTTAATTTCTTGCGAAAGGGCATTAGTTTCTTTTCATTGCGGAGTTCCAGCGGTAGTTTATTCCACATAGCTGGCAAAGTATGTGAGAAAGCACGCCCACCCACAGTGGTCAGTCTACAGCGTGGCTGAACCAGATAGATGGAATCAGCAGATCTAAGCACCCTCCCTGGTTTGTAAAGGGACAGGCGAGCTTTCAGATAGGTGGGTGCTCTGCCATGAAGCGCTTTGTGTACAATGCAGAGCCCCTTGAACATTAGCCTCTGCCTAACTGGCAACCAATGGAGTTCCCGCAGGAGGGGGGATGCCTGGGTACTCCTTGGTTTCTTAAAAATGAGCCTAACAGCATCATTCATGACCGTCTGCATTCTGTTTAAGAGGCCCTGTGGAAGTCCTATATACAATGAATTGCCATAGTCCAGCCTGGCCAAGATCATTGCAGAAACCGCGTTCCTTAGAGTGGAAAAAGATAGCAGCGGGGAAACTTTCCTGAGTTGGCGAAGGAGGCCGACGCAGCAGCCCACCACAGCTGTGACTTGCTTTTTCATAGACAGCTTACTGTCCACCTGGATGCCCATGCTCTTAACCACCTCCGCCGGTTCTGGAGGCGTGCCCAGCTCCCCAGGCCAGAAACGATCACACGGTGTGTGCTATTCGAAGCTAGAAAATAACTATCATTTGCACCATCTATATTAAGAATCGTTATACAATCACTTATTCCAACTGGAATTCGTCCAACACTTTGCACACATAAATCTGCTTTAGTCTTTGTAACAGTAATCACAAATTGTTCACTTTCGGCAGAGTCTCTTATATTGGTGAAGACATATGGCGTGGGAATATTGTCCGGTCGGTATTCCTCCCATTCCCATTTAGTTTCATTAGCTTGAAGATACCCATCTTTGTCTTGATAACACACTTTATTTAGGCGGAAAAGAAGTCCACCTACTGTAGGCCTTTTAGTTGCAAACAAAAGCGTAAACCAGGCTCGACAAGAATCATTACGTGAAAAAGGAAGTGTAATAAAAGGTGTTCCTCCTTTCTTTTGATGCGCGGGTATCACTCAACGTACCCAACAGTTGGTAGTGTTTGTGGCATTATGAGTCTGATGCAACATCTGAACAAAAGTGTTATTAAGATAAGATTGATGATGTTTCTGCTCATGATACGGAAGAGTGTAATAGTGGTGATCCTCTGGGACTGGAGTAGTAACAACAAAAAGCTCACGAGCAGGGGCCATCCTCTCGACAGACCAAGTGATTACTGCTATAATTATCAAAACAGCAACAACTCCTATAGCACCAATGATCTTTCTCTTATTCATCTTAGCAGCAATAAAAAATCAATTATTTCCAAAAACAAAAAAAATCGTAGGAGCTCTTATCCCGTGGGTAGACGCTGATTTCTTCACCGAAGATCAAGACGGGTGTTGCTACACTACGCAGAGCTGACCCCCCCCACTTGTCATATCGGCATTCCGTTTCCACTACCCAGGGCGGTTGCTCAACCTGTCTTTTTTCAGAACTGCAGATTCTTTTCTCGGTCTCAAGTTGTATCGCTATGCTCCAGGAATCGTTTGGTCCGGGAGGAACTCTGCAGATTCATCAGGTGACACAGCTTGGCCTTTCTCCGTAGTCAGGATCTCTCGATGTTCGGTCAACACAGCAGGTTCCACCAAAGTAGGCAATACTCTTCTACAGTGGGTACTCAAAGGGAACTGCTTTTCTCGTGGCCAGGAGTACTTGTTCTGGCCCGCCCCGACTTGGTTCCAGGCTGTTTGATCTTTCAAAGGACTCCAACATGACCAGGTCACCAGGTCGGAGTTCATGGCCTTCACCTGTAGAAGTGCTTCACGAATCTGTTGATGAATAGAAACCAAGCTATAAGTTAACTGTGCCAAATAGTCATTCATCAAGACACAAGGTACATCACATACAGAACTCGGTTTCGGTATTCCCCAAATATTCATTGGTCTCCCAAACACAACCTCGTAGGGAGTAAGACCTGTTCGAGAATTTAGTACTGATCTGATGGACAACAATGCTAGTAGTAACACATCTGGCCAAGTCAAAGATGTAGAAGCCTGTATTCTCACTATTTTCAGCTTCAGAGTAGTGTTATACCTTTCCACCAATCCTGTTTATTATGGATGGAACACCGCATGGAACTTCTGTTTATTATCCTAATTCCTTCAGGACATGTTTAATAACTTCCCCAATAAAATGAGGCCCGTTATCACTCCATAGGAGTTTGCAAACACCAAACCTAGGGAAGAATTCCTTCAACAACACCTTTGCTGTAGTGATAGCAGTATTGTCCTTCATGAATAGAAAGAACTGGGTGCATAGCACCCACTGTCGAAAGGTTTTGTCGACCTTGGTGGAACCTGCTGTGCTGACCCATCATCGAGGGAACTTGACTACGGAGAAAGGCCAAGCTGTATCACCTGACGAATCTGAGGAGTTCTTCCCGGACCACACGATTCCTGGAGCATCGCAATACAACTTGAGGCCAAGAAAGGAGTCTGCAGTTTTGAAAGAGACCGGTTGAGCAACCGCCCTGGGAAGTGGAAACGGAATGACAAGGGGGGTGATCAGCCCTGCGTCGTGTAGTGACACCCGTCTTGATCTTCGGTGAAGAAACCAATGTCTACCCACGGGAGGAGAGCTCCTACGATTGTTTTTTAAACATTTTTTTAGAAAGAGTTGATTTTTGTTGCTAAGATGAATAAAAGAAAGATCATTGGTGTCATAGGGGTTATTGCTGTTTTGATGATGATTATAGCAGTAATCACCTGGTCTGTTGAGATGATGGCCCCTGCTCAAGAGCTTCTTATTGTTGCTACTCCAGTCCCAGAGGAACATCACTATTATACTCTTCCGTATCATGAGCAGAAGCATCGTCAATCTTATCTCAATAACACTTTGTTCAGATATTGCATCATACCCATAATGCCACAAATACTACTAACTTTTGGGTATGTGGAATGATACGAGCGAATCAAAAGAAAGGAGGAACACCTTTTATTCGACTTTCTTTCTCGCATAATGGCTCTTGTCGAGCCTGGTACACTGTTTTGGTTGCATCGAGAAAACTTATAGTAGGTGGACTTCTTTGCCATTTAAATAGGGAGTGTTATCAGGACAAAGATGGGTATCCTCAAGCTAATGGTGCTAAATGGGAATGGGAGGAATATCGACCGGACAATATTTCCAAGCCATATGTCTTCACCAACACAAGATACTCTGCCAAAAGTGAACAATTTGTGATTACTGTTACAAAGACTAAAGCAGGCTTGTGTGTACAAAGTGTGGGACAAATTCCAGTTGGAATATGTGATTGTATTACAGTTCTGAATATAGATGGAATAAAAGATAGTTCTTTCTTAACTTCGCATAGCACATACCTAGTATGTGGCAGTTATGGATATCATCGACTACCAATTGGGTGGTTGGGTTTATGTTACGTATCTTTCTTATTACCCCCTGTTTTCCTGGCACCTGCATCATATCATCGAGATTTTAAGTTGTTCAATGACATTTCATTAAACCGAAATAAGAGGACAATAAGCACTGATTGTGTAGGCCAAACAGATACTAGTCTACAGCAATATGTTGATTTCAATTTGGGTCTGTTCTGTTTTGTGGGTGCTGCATTAAATAGCAGGAAAGTGAGAGGAATAACTAGAGTTGTAGAAGCTGTTACTAATCAGACAGCTATAGTGCTTGGAAATATTACTGAAGGACTGAAAGTTGCCAGAATTGTAGTGCTCCAGAATAGAATGGTGTTGGATGTGATGTTAGCCGATAGAGGTGGTGCATGTAAAATTATTGGTAGAAGTTGTTGCGTCTTCATTCCCAATAATTTGCCTTCAGTATATGACGCAATGTTTACACTGCACAAAATAGCTACAGATATTCACACAAAGAATGGCACCTGGACTTTTGCTGGATGGTTTTGGACTCTAGTCTCTGCTTGGGGTTGAAAACTATTGACTATTCTATGTATTATAATTCCAGTAGATTTTACCTGTTGTATGTGTATTAATTGTGATCCAGTGCTATGTTCTATGTGTATCACTGCTTGTATACCAGCCCAGAAAGATGTTGCAGAAATGAAAGCACAACACATGTTAAATAAGGAAGTAGCTGAAATGATGTATATAGATATACAAGATGAATATTTAGATTATCCCAGAAAAGCGAATATCTTCAGCTAATGCTGAAAGGGTCGTCTGTAGTAATTTGACAGCGATTAGATTAAGCATTAGCACCTCAGGAGGTGGTGCTACAGTTCAGACAGTACTCTTTGGTATGGCAAGAAGTAGCATCACGAGCTAAGAAAGCGTGGTTTATTTATACCCGCACAGGGGCTCAAAAGAAGGCGGTACAAACACAAGAGCATGATTTATGTACATATAAGGTAATATTGAAAGGCACAATCGATCAGTGGGAGGAGCTAACGGTTTTGGGAACTGTTAAACACACTCCTTTGTGAAACTAATCACCAACAGATGTGGACCCTACTGGATATGCGCAAAAGTGGGGGATGCTTAATATAACTTGTTACCGGGCAGATTTCAAGCGCAGTTAACAGGAAGATAGGACAAAACACATGGTCGGCACGCGGCAGCATGTAGCAGACAAGATGGCTGCCATAAATACAAAATGGATGTCCGTTAAATGTCAAGATAACGGCTGAGACTAAGATAAATGTTTCTATCCCAGTTTCTGTGCCAACGTCTTCCTATTGGTCTGAGGACTTTGTGCAGAGAAGGGTGAACCCCTTGCACTGGTGGTTCTAGCTGAGGCTTACTACGACAGTTGCAGTTGGAGGAACCAAAGTAAGAAGTGTCGTAATGTCAGAAACCACAGGGTACTGTGGTACTACAATCTTGTTTACCTCACTCAAATCTACAATAAACCTATAGACCCTATTGTCAGTATCCTATTTCAGAATTGGAATAATCGGGCTGTTGCAAACATTAAATGGAACTTCTTTGACAACCCCAACTTGAAGGAGATCATGTACAATTCGTATGAGTGCTTCTTCACCCTCCTGTGAAATTCTATATTGAGGTAAACGTGGCAACACAGTTCCCTCCTTGACACTAAAATGTACCGGTGGGATAACTATTTGACCCACATCAGGATCTGAGGTAGCCCACAAAGTTTTAGGGACCGAGGCCAGTGCGATATCCTCTTTAAAAGACAAGCTGTTTCAATCACAGGATGATTATCATTCAAAATAACACAGACTCCTTCAGGAGAACATCGTATTGTAGCCCTGAAATGCTTGAGCATATCGAGACTCACAATATTGTCTGGTGTGTTTGGGGAAAGCAAATACAGACACGGAGCACTAACTTTATCAACATGGAATGCAAGTGGTTGTGACAGTGGCCTAAGGGAGGTGTTCCATCGAAACCTATTGAAGTAATAGTTACGCCAGACAGGGGAGCCCTTGGAACCAATTGTTTAGACAAGGCGCTACGAGTAGATCCTGTATCAACCAGAAACTGATCAGTAGAACCCAAAACATGTGCTATAACATAGGGACCCGTCTGATCTACCGGAACTTAAACTGATTCCTTACCCCATCCTAGGCAATCCTATGCATAAGCAGAATCGTGAAAATCAGGCTGCACATAATCAGACATCTGGTATTGATTTAGTCTATCAAAAGTGCTAAACCCATCCTGCGCTCGTACATTAGTATCAAACCTAGCGCGATCGTTTGTATTTCTCCTAGGCCCTGCATATCCTGAACGATTTCTCATTTGTCCCCGTGAATTCTGTTGGGCACGCAATACTAAACAATCAGCAGCCCAATGGCCACATTTCTAACAATACGCACATTGGTTGATAGACAGATTCGAACGAGTGTAAGAAGAACTAAAAGATCCATGTCCATCTCTATCATAACGTCTAGAAGGCGGACCATGAGCTTGAGCCAACATAACCTTCGTTTTTAATTTCTTAGATTTCTTTTCCTCGCTACTTTCGCTTCTGATTCTTGGCGCTCATAGTATTGGGCCATAGTTAAAACAGATGCTGGAGAAGATGTAGTCCAAGAGCTTTCACTGGCTTTTAAATGGCTAGCTATCCCTGGTAACAAGTTCGTAACATATTTGTCGACAAAGCGATGTCTGCCTGTATCATCTGTAAAGGACAGACTGCTAAAATTATGAAATGCTTCCTCAAAGCGCGTAAAGAAATCAGAAACAGATTCATCTACTTTTTTTTTGCACAATGCTAGAACAGTCCAATCTATCTTTTTAGGGGGAATAATCATTTTTAACTTCGTTAATATAGCTGCGAGGATATCTAATATTAACTGACATGGCTTTTGAGCGGGTTCCCGTTCCTCATCCATTTGTTCTATATCCTTCCATTCCGCACCAAAAACATTACGATCACTAACTTTATGAAAGGTCCTCCACATATCCGGTGGTAACATTAATCCGAAAATATAAATCAATATCACACAAAGTCATAGTGGAAGAGTTAATGGCTCTCTCAACTTCCTCATAGAAAGTGGCTGGATTTTTCTGCGGATCAGGTAATGCTGCTTTACGTGCCATTACATCTGCCCTATTCCAGAGAGTATTCACCCAATTATAGATAAAGTAACCTTTAGCATCAATAGAATATTTATCATCACTGGTACCCGCTCCTTTAGGAGGAACATACAAGGGCGTGGCTTCCCGCATGGGCTTCGCATGAACTCTCATTGTGTTATCTGTTCCGAAGATAGAAGCTTGTACCCGTCCGGTCTGAGATTTCCGTGCAGCTGCATCTGCAGTCTTTTTCTCCTCCTTCAAGCGAACTGCTTCAGTTCGTCATTTAACCAAACGCCTGATCGCGTCAGCCTGGGGGAGAACAAAAAGACCATCACGCATTTGCTTATGATCAGCTGCTACATCATTAGGTTCTTAGTCTGTAGAATATTTCCGAAAAAGGTCAATAATTTCCAAAGCAAACGTCTCAGTAAAATATATCTGCTCCCTTTCCTGCCACCCTTGTATACTATCTAAAAGATCGGAAGCAGGAGCAGTGCTACGTAATGCCTTACAAGCGGCCTGTCTGAGTTCGGACGCACGATCAACGGACAACATAGAACGGGTGCCTCACGTCTTTTGTTCTTCCGATTCGGAATCATCGTCGTCGTCAGGCGGAGCGGACGGAACGGCATACAGAGGTGGAGGTCGATCTAATAACAAAAAATCATCTTGCGGTTTATTAAGGACAGGATAGAGAGGTTGTCGAACAGCGTACTTGCCAGATACCGGCAATCTGTATTCTTTCTCTTCTCTCTCTTTCAATTCTTTCACCTCTTTCTTTCTCAACTCCAATGCTTTCTCATACACATTTTTCCGTTGCTCTTTCTCAATCAATGCTTGCTCACGTTCACTAGTTCACTCACTTCTTTCTCCCACATACGCACACATTCAAAACATATCACGTCTAGACTTCCGCTCAAATATACATGGTTCCACATACTCAGTCTTTCGGATATCAAATGACCCATGCATAGGCCAACGTAACTCAGGATCCTTGCGAGTGCATTTATGCCATAATGTGCTGTACATTATGGTATAAAGACCATATTTAACATGCATATCTCTATTAGGCGTCCACTCTGGGGCAGCAGGTTGCAATTCTTTAAGTCTCAAACTGGTACCATTACAAAAGCAACACATCCTACGAAGTGCGCTAAAAACCGGCATGTCAAAAATAGTGCAGAATATGCAGTATTATAAACAAAGTAGCACTTAAGGTACCTTTAGTACGATGTGCCATTCAAATTCAAAACTAAAATTGGAGAAAAGACTCCACATTACCTGCCTATATGGGTTGCAACACATATATTAAATACAAAGGATACAAATCTGACTTGTCTTTCCAAACAAATATGCCACGGTAAGGGTTCACTAAAACTACCTTACCAAACAGGGGCATCCAAAACCCATAGTATGTGCCGAAAAACGGCTCTTACCACTCACAGGGCGTCCAGATTCCAACTGCAGAGTTCAAATTTTGAGCAAACGGTCACTGCACAGCGAATTGACAAAAGAGATCTCAGTCGAGGACCGGCGCCACCTGGATGGTCAGATCAGAAAGAAGGGAAAAACGCCTTGATTTGCCAAGACTCGGGTCACCTCGGGCAACGATTGTCCGCAGCGAGATCCCAATCCTTTGTCGCAACCACTCCTTCGGGCATCCGAGTCGCCGATGAGCCCCACGTGTCGGGCGCCAATTTGTAGTAGAAGGCCTCGACCAGACCCACCAGTGCAAGGGGTTCGCCCTTCTCTGCACAAAGTCCTTAGACCAATAGAAAGAAAGTGGTACAGAAACTGGAATAGAAAAGATAACATTTATTACACCTCATGATGTGGTGCTACGGTTCAGACAGTACCCTTCGGTATTGCAAGAAGGAGCACCACGAACTAAGAGCATGGTCCGTTTATACCCACACAGGGGCTCAAAAGAAGGCGGTAAAAAAAACAAGAGCAAGATTTATGTACATATAAGGTAATATTGAATGGCACAATTGATCAGTGGGAGGAGCTAACGGTTTTGGGAACTGGTAAACACATTCCTGTCTGGAACTATTCACTAACAGATGTGGACCCTTCTGGACAGGCGCAAAAGTGGGGGATGCTAAATAAAACTTGTTGCCGGGAAGATTTCAAGTGCAGTTAACAGGAAGATAGGACAAAGCACATGGTTGGCACGCAGCAGCATGTAGCAGACAAGATGGCTGCCATGAATACAAAATTGAGTCCGCTGAATGCCACGATAATAGCTAAAACTCAGATGTCTTCTGCTAATGCTTAACTTAGTCGCTGTTAAATTACTACAATCATGCCTGTGATGGCCACCAATTGTAGTGACTTGCCATTGGCCGCTTAACTCATGAACGTTGATGAGGTACATTTGATTATATCCCACTATGTTCCAGGGCTTTGCAAACCAACCTATTAGTACAGAGGTAGATTGAAAATTCCCAAACATATTTACAAAAATACTGGTCTCAATTTGCACACAATATTCAAAACTCATGTCTGAGACATCTGGCCCCATTTGTTACTGAGTGCTTTTTCTAGGCCTTAGTTTGTAGAACAGCTTGAATGCCCCAATCGCATCTTCATCTCTGATTTATACCAAGCGTAGAAGCAATGGGTGTACAGTTTTGTGACTGGCAGTGTTTCACTTGATTAGTGGAAGTTATAACGAGGTATTTGTGTTGTGTGTTCACATATTTGTGGAATTAGGGGCCACACAGTGATGTCAGTTATGATAGGAATCATGGTTGGAGGCATACACAAGAATCACAAAGTAGTGATACATACATGCTGCAAATACAATTATCCATCACTCATCCAAATGCAACACTTTAATGAAGATGTTTGCAGCCTGTTAACATACATCATCAAAATCACATTGGGAAGTAAATAATGTACAAGTGACATTAATTATGCAAATGTTTTTCCAGGAAGTACAAAGTCTACGAATAGGTTGTCCCATTTTCAGTAGGTATTTTGTGTGGGTGTTAGTTGTGTTTCTGAAACCATTTGAAATCCCTGCTTTATTCAGCTACCTAATACCAACGAATGTGTTTCCATTTTGTACAAAACTTGTTGTTTTTTGCAATGATTGTTAGAAAGCACATTGTTGGACTTGGTCCTTTCTGCAGGGTTATCCCCAAACCTTTTGCTTCTTTTGCTTGTTTCCTGACCTGTTGTTGGCTTTAGGACTCTGGGCACTTTACCACTGCCAATCCGTTTGTTACAAGGAGAAGTTACAGCATCTGGAAGACCTGGGTCCACTTTCTCCTCTACAGTTAGGGAAGAAGGCAGATCACTGGATCAAAACAAGAGTGACTAAAACTGCCACTGGTGGGGGTGACCAAAAAATAAAGAGGCCAAAAAGAGCCCCCAAGGGAAAGAAGGTGACCACAAAAGCCAAAACCAAATCTGAGTCTTCTTCAGGCCACCAAAACCCTGCTCAGGAGGGTGGGTTCAGCAACCCATCACAGTCCAGGGTGGGATCCCAAGAACGCTTGGTAGTTTAATTGCAAGCCAACTGGACACTGAATAAGAGACCATAACTGTAAAAACAAAAAGAATGCCTCTAGCTCACCTGCAGTAAATGCACTTGTGAGTCTACCTGCGAGGAGTCCGAGCTGGGTAGGTGGCTGGGAATCGGCAGGCCTCATCTTTCAGAGAAAGATGAAGTCCTGCTTATATTACCTCACATGTCTCGGCATCTAAACGACGTCCAGGGGTCCGAGCTGTCTGCTGCCTCCCATGAGCAAGGCTTCATCATGGCCAAGACCAACTACCGCATCAACGCTTACAAAGGGATCTACAGAGGCCCGGACTTGACGTCTCCCTGCTGTGGCTCCTCCCCCGTCCTACGTACCCATGCAACATTGATTTTGTTTACTGTACCTTACTATGGTCTTTAACTGATGTAACTTCATAAAAGACAACGTCTAAAATGACGGCTGCAACAAACCCTCCTTTATCTCTCCTGACCTTATTTCCCTTCTTCCCCTACCCCCTACCCCTCTACGCTCTACTCTTCTCCACTTTCCTGCTACCGACCTTTGCCCTCACCTGTCCTGGCCCTTAGTCCCCACCCAGTTTATCTATGAAGTTTCCCACGTCAATTGAGCTCTAGCTATTTTGTCTGATGCCCGATGGAGCTACCTGGTTTAGCTGTAGGGGAGACAGGCTGGGGATTCCCTCCTAGGACGTCACCTACCCAGTCGGTCTTTAGACAGACTTCATTTCCTCTCTCCTGTCGTCTCTTCCTGCATCCTCCCTCTATTTATGTCTCTCCTCTCTCAATGTACTGAGACTGAACTATTTTGTCTGATGCCCGATGGAGCTACCTGGTTTAGCTATAGGGAAGATGGGCCATAGATTCCCTCCTTGGACGTCACCTACCCAGTAGGTCTTTAGACAGACTTCCTTTAGTCTCTCCATGTTCTCTATTCCCTTATCCTCCCTTTCTCACCTCCCATGCCCCCTCCACTACTTTCTCTTTCCTTTCTCTCCTCTCCCAATGTATTGCCTATTTTTTGATGTATTGTGTAATTGTCGATCTTTTTCTGTTACATTGCTGATTCTCATGTAAAGCGCTCTGATACCTTCGAGTCTAGCCAGCGCTATATACAAATCTTTAAAATAAAAAAAATAGAAAATAAAATAAAAATAAATAAAAGATTGTCACTGAGGCAACCCTAGTTTCAGAAGGAGGGTGGATGTAGCCACCCTGGCTGTCTGGCCTAGTAACCAGAATGAATACAGACAAGAGGCAGCGTTTAATGGATTTAGAGTGGAAGCCCTTAGACTGGGGAGGGGTTTTGTGACCACAACAGAGTAGTTGTGTCTTCCATTATCCCTGTACGGTGTCTGTTTTGAAATGATTTGGAGTACTTCGTATGGGCTTTGGTAGAAAAGAAAATCCATGCAGCAATGCTGGGAATACCTGAATGGGTGTGTGTAAAAACAAGAGCACAAAGCAAAACCCAATGTGAAAAGAGGTGTTTTAGCCTGAATTGAATGAACAGCCTTCCAAGAGAAAAGGCAGCAAGACTAGGGAGCTAGCTTCAAAACACAAACTAGACCAAATCCCTTCTCCTCAGGTACAAGATTTGTTTGCCCCAGAGAGAACTGAGCGTCAGGAGCTTGGGCTAAGATGGCAGAGCTCTAAGGACCGGGGGATCTTCTCGGAAAAATCTGAGTGGGGGCAGATAATCTGTTCCACTTTTGAAAGCACGAGGCAGCAAGCTGTTGATCAGGAAAAGGGAAGTATCAGTGGTTCACACAGGACCTATTGGAAGGTGGAACTCCTATACACTGAGGCCAGAGACTCCAAACCTGGTGGCACCAGGAGAGTGGTAGTGCCTCAGCAGCAAGAGAGCTTCTCCTTACATTGGCCATGGCATTCCCCTAGCTGGGCATCTTGGTCAGTGGAGTTGGCTAGGAAAACCATGGTGCAAAGGTGCCTGCATTGAGGTGAAACCTTCCTGCACAAAATCAATCAGAGAGGCTTTTTCCATAATCCTTGTTTCCAGTCCAGGGAGGACCTGGTCTGGAAGTTTGATGGACTGTTCCCATGGGGAACATGGTCAGGGCTGATTTGCTTATGGCTGTGTCTGAACTGGAATTGCTTGGAAAGCAAAAAACGATAGATTTTCTTATCTTTGTACTGAGGTGAATGTTTGACATTGTGCAGCATTCTGTCCTTTAACAGTTCTTTTTGCATTTGATGTTAAAAGGTGTACATCTGGGAGAGGTGACAAACAATATAATTTGGAATAATTTGGCATGGTTCACTAGATTGAAGGCGCTGGACAAATCAGCAAAACACAGGTTTATATGCCCCTGCCTTGCCAGGATATATTTACTAATAGTGAGGTGCAGCTTTTTCCCCTGTTCCACGGTGCCTATTTCTTTGCAGAACACTAATTGTGACTACGTCAAAATATTTATTTCCTGGGCACAGTTTTCCCGTCTTGCAAGGATCACTCTATCTATAGTTTTCCCAGAAGTATCTAAGAGCGACATAGGTCGTTAGGACTTAGCATCGCCTCTGTCCCCTTTTTAAAAAAAAAGAAGGAACACACTTTCAGCCCAGGTTTTCAGGAAATGGCAATTTAAGGCTGCGTACAAATTTTTAGTAATGGTTTTGTGACCCATATGGAGAGATGTGACTTAAAAGCATCCACAGGGATCCCACCAGGTCCCAGAGTTACCTTGGGAGCTATTCTTTAAAGCTGCCCTACCTTCTTCCAAGGCTACATAGTCCTCGCTATCTTCTTTGAGAATCGTTGGCACATCATTTAATATAATAGTGTAGTGGGTACATTCTGGATGAAGGCGGGGGTAACACTTAGAATAGCTTGGTCCTGCCCCTTTGGTTTGTCTAGTAGGCCTGTAGTATTGTGGCTAGTCTTGGTTACTTAACCTAGTTGGGGATGTTAGAACTGGGGGTGTCTTGTTGGCAATGGCTTGCACCTTTGTCCAAATAAGGACCCTTGATTCTTGTCAGAGTAAGGGGGCTACACTCCTAAAATAACCCCTGCTCACCCTGTGGTAGCATGGCACGAGCAGGAAGGCTTATCTCAGAAGCAATGTATAAAGCATTTGTGAACACATACAGTAATATAGTGAAAGCACTACAGATGGACACAACATAGGTTTTATAAAAATAAGTATTCTTTATATAGACTTAACACCAGAAAAAACAACAAAAATCCACAATATAGTATTTAAGGAAATGACTTTAAGATGGTAGAAATAACTTAGTTCACTTTAGATGGTAAATGCAACATGTTTCTCACAAAGTACCTTTGGATACGTCAGGCAAGATAAAGACAAAGATGATGCGACAATCTGGTGGTGCGGTTCGGTTGGGATGCAACAAGATGGCTCCTTGATGAGATACGAAGATCCGGTGCGATGCGAGAAGATGGCGCCCTTGATGCGATATGACAATGCGAAGACGATGCGTGCACACCCGACACGTGTGGCCACTCTGTAACTTTGGAACCGTGACAGGCCCTGGGACACGCTTCTCTGTTAATGCAGCAGCGACCCTTGCGGTGGCGACACGCTGCTCCGAAAATGCGATGACAAACAGCTGTGACAAAGACACACTTCTTCGGTGATGTGACGGCGACCCTTGAAGTGGCGAAGCGCTCCTTCAATGATGCAACAGCTGCGGATGCAACAAGCTTCTTCTTGTTGAGTTGCGCTTCCAGCACCTAACAACATGTATGCTTATGCAGACAGAATTCCCAGCAAGAAAATTCAGGAGGGAGCTGGTTGTCAAGCATCCTTGAGACTTCAGAAGGAGGCTAGCATAGTTCAAGCCCTTGGAGATTCTTCTTCAAGATGATGGAAGTTGCAAATAAAAGCCTTTCTCCTTTCCTTTGCAAGAAACCAATGCAGGCAAACCCCAGAAAGCAACACACTGGCACAGGGGCAGTCCAACTCCTGCAGATTCTCTGGTTCTTCTCCTTGGCAAAAGGTCCGTCTTGATGTCCAGAAGTGATCTAATGATCTGGGGTCTTGGTCCCCTTCTTTATACACACAAATTCTTTATCTGTGAAGGCAGAGACTGTCTGTACCTAGTCAAAACCATTTCTGGGTGCATTCTGAAAGTGCACAACTTCTTCCTTTGTCAGTGTGGGCCAGGGTCATCAGACACCCCACAGGAGGTGGAGCCAGCATTGTGGAAGCAAGGGACAGCCCTATTCAGGCCCAGGTGCTACTCCTCCCACCACTCCTAATGCAGATAGGTCTATTCAGCCTAATGCTGACTCACCCTGCCTCCTGGAGCCCCCTCAGCCCCTGTGACTCACAAACTAGACATGCAATACACAACCTAGCTGAGGCAGGCTGGATGTTAAACAGAATGTTAAAACCATATTTGCTAAAATAAGTATTTTATCATTCAGAGTATAGGTATACTACATTTGTTTTTCTACCATGTTCCCTGGGTCAGTTAGGTTTGTAAGATGTTATACTCAAACTGCCCATTCTGGCCTATGGTGGCAGGTAGCCTTGCAATAGTGAAAAACAAAATTGGTTGTTATTCACTATCAGGGCATGCTACACATATCAGGGCATGTCATACCTTTCACAAACAATGCACTCTGCCCTAGAGCCTACCTTAGGGGTGGCTAACATGTAGAAAAGGAAAGGTTTACGACTGGCATGTGGGTGCACTTACCAAGTCACATGGCAGTACTAGACTGCACACAGGCTCTGCAATGGCAGGCTGCTTTTGTGGGTGGTACAATCAGTGCTGCAAGCCCCCTAGAAGCATTTGATCTAGAGGCCCTGGGCACACATGGTGCACTGTACTAGGGTCTGACAATTAAATCAAATGTCATTGCAGCTGGTGACCAAATTCCTGATACATGGGATGGAGCTGAAATTATCACTATTTTTAAAAAGGGGGATAGAGGCGACCCAGCGACTTATCGCCCCATTAGTCTTTTAGATATAACACAGAAAATTTATGCCAGACACATTCTAAACCGCGTAAACACGTGGTTGGAGGAAAACTTGGTTTTATCCAAGTATCAGGCAGGGTTTAGGGAAAAGACCGGGACCATCGACCAGGTATTAAGTCTATGCTGCTTGTACTGGAAATATGTTATCATCCGCAGAGGTAATCTATATGTTACCTTTGTAGATCTACGAGCAGCATTTGACCTCATCCCTCGTGATTTATTGTGGAAATCACTGAAAAAGCAGGGGTTCCCAGGTGAACTATTGAAATTAGTGACTGGGTTACACCAGAATAACTACGCTAGGGTAAGAAGGGGCCCAAATGGTGAACTCACAGATGCAATCCCTATCAAGAGAGGAGTACGCCAAGGGTGCGTGCTGGCACCTACACTTTTCTCCCTTTACGTCAACGATATTGCAGTTTATATGGAGAATTGTGACAATGTCTCTCCTCGCCTGGGGGGGAACGAGTTCCGTCCCTCCTCTTCGCGGATGACACGATTCTCATTTCTCAAACCCCTCGGGGCCTACAGATTTTATTAGATAGGTTCCAGCAGTATTGTATCACAAAAGGGTTATAAATTAATGTAAAAAAGACTAAATATATGGCTCTTAATCCCCATAAAAGTTTTAGGAAAAACCTAACACTGAATGGAGAAAAACTTGATTACGAACTAAGTTTTACTTATTTGGGGGTTTTATTAGACTCATCTTTAAATTGGAGACCCCAATTAGAAACATCTAAAATTGTGTTCAAACAAAATTGTCTTCCGATACTGAAAAGACATAACAAATGTGCAAACAAGGCAGTTACCCCAGTGTTAGAACTCTTTAAATGCAAGGTCCAGTCAGCAGTTTTGTATGGGGCAGAACTATGGGGACCTGTGTGTAGAAAGAACTTTGAAATCTTGGAGAATAAGTGCATAAGGGGATTATTAAAGGTTCCTAATAATACTCCACTATTACCTCTACTCCTCGATATGAACATACGACGCACCGATCTACATGCAATATTAAGACCGTTATTGTTATGGGTCAGGTTGTGGATTACCCCTGAGTTAACTGAATACAAAAATGGATTGGTTGAAGTTTTGAAACTAGACACTAGCAGCAAGATTTCTTGGTTTAAACATGTTAAAACCTGGTTAACAAAATTGGGTTTATCCCATTTTTGGAGCCAGCCAGAATCCTTGACTGCGTCCTCAAAGAAAATAGTCAAACTTTCTTTTTCGGCCCTTGTGAGCCATGATGCTGTATATGTTGGAGCACATGGCCCCTTAACTGAAAAAAAATTTTAATGGTAAAAAATGTAGCCCAGTTTGAAATGTTTCTTGATGAGATTCAGCCACCATTGGCGAAAACCTTGTATTTAAAGTATAGGTACGGTACACTAAGAACCCGGGAAACCGAGTCAAAATGGGGGAAAATTAGTAATGACAAATGTACCTTATGCACAAACAATGTAAGAGAAGACATTTTTCACATTCTGTTTTTCTGTTCAAGCTATGTAGAAACAAGAAGGAAATGGATAGTGCAATTGTGCCGTAATATCGGAACTACTTCGCATAAGGAAGCTGGAAGAATATTAATTACGGACACTAGTCAAGCAATAGTGTTTGGCATCAGTAGATTTCTCTTGGCAGTAAAATTCATTAGACAAAAATTGTCTCTGCCATTTTAAGCGTCTGGCTGTTATAACCCAATTTAATGCTTTTTTAACCTTGTAAATATTTTAAATAATCTTTTAACTATATTTATTGATGTGTGTTTCAACCCCATCCTCATGATTTAGCTGAGAAGAGTTATGGTTAGTATTTGGTCATGCACTAGCACTTTTTTGGCTGTTTATTCTTGTATACTTGTCAATAATAATGTGGACATGTATATTATGTATTTTGTATGTATATTATGTATTTTGTATATCTTTTATGGTGCAATTGCAACGAAATAAAGATTATTGAATTGAATTGACTGCACACAGGCTCTGCAATGGCAGGCTTCTTTTGTGGGTGGTACAATCAGTGCTGCAAGCCCCCTAGCAGCATTTGATCTAGAGGCCCTGGGCACACATGGTGCACTGTACTAGGGTCTGACAATTAAATCAAATAAGCCAATCATGGAGTCATTAATCCATTACAGTAATTTACAATATGGAGCAATTGCACTGTGGCACTGAATAGCAGTGGCATAGTGCCCAAAGCAACTAACCAGCAAAAAAATATAAAACACAGTGGAGAGAGCAGCAAAAATTGGAAGGGAGACTCAGGCCCATGGTACCAGGTCGAACATGGGGTCATAAATCTGTGGTACTAAGGGGATATGTATTGGGACTGCTCCTTTATTCTGATGCCACAGGGTACACTGACCTCCCGCATGTTCTATGTTTGGCTCAGTTGCCAAATTAGCCAAGGGTGTGGCCATGAGGTTCACATTTCCAGACCCCTGTCTTTCATTTAATATGCTCTTAATGGCTGTTATTTAGGATGCCCTGGTATCTAAGTGTAACAGAACGGGGCGATTTCTTTCTTAATAATGTCTCTTCATTTTTTTTATTGCTCTCTAAATGCAGATCCATGGATGCATGAATAGGGGAACGGGGGCCTGATCCTTAGTAGCAGGGTTACATTAGTGTACTGCTGGAGTAGGTAACTTCCACCCTTTGGATTCTACTGTGGCTTGGCAATGCTGAGTGCCTTTCTGAGATCAAGAGGACTTAACCTTGATTTTAGCTCTGGTAGTCCTCATAGCATTTTTACTCTCAGGTGGAGTTACATATGAATCTAGGTCCCGAGTTCTCGTGGCCTCGAACATTTCCAGAATAAGAGTTGGATCACTTGCCAAATCATGAGGGAATACTGGTGAATTTTGTTCCTCTAAATGAGCAACCAAAAGGGCCTTTTTCTGTCAAATCTATCTCTACATTTACGAACCCAATCACCCTCTCTAACATGCAATCAGTCACAGTATTTTTGGAGGCAGGGCTCTGAATGTGTGTTACCCCTGTGTTCCTTCTTTTCCCCATATTATCATGTAAGCTACAATAGTCTAGGAATGCTTAAATACAGAATGCCCATAAATGAAAAAGCACATACAGAAAGTACAGTAAGCCAAATCCTTCACAGGCTCAAGGGTACCAGCCAACATAGTCTTACTCTTTATGGAAAATGTTGGAGGGGGCCCAGCCTTTTACAGCCCCAGCAGGTTTCCAGTGTGCCTTTAATGCTGATGTGATGAGGCGCAAGTAAGAGCCAGCGGGAGTTCTGAGATCCTAAGTTCCCAGAGGTGGTTACATAGACTGTAGAGGCTTCCCTCTGATCAGCTTTGGATTAGAAGGGCAATACGGATTACAACAGTGCTGGCAGGCAAAGTCTCGGCCCCAAAATGGAATCAGCAACAGGTAAACAGAGCCCCCAAGGGACTGCAGCACACCTTTTATGCTGGTGAGATGAGGTGCGGGTGAAAGCTAGAGGGAGTTGTGGAATTCTGAGTCCCCAGCACTAGCAGACTAGACTGCAATGGCTCCCCGCTGATCAGCTTTGTAGCTACAGGGCAATACGGTTCACAACAGTGCAAATTCATAATCTAGAGATCCATTGATGGCAAGCAGTAATGAGAGTGCAGGGTTACATCCCTAAGTGTCAATTTTGATTCAGAAATCGTGAGGAGCAATTTAAAACCGTGATTTGTTCCTAAATGTGCAACAACTTTTGGCAATACATTTATTACAGGTTTTTCCATAATAATTGGTGTGGGGTCTTGATCAACATTTTGGTGCTATATTACCCAACTCATTTGTAAAATCTTTAGTTTCTAAGGAGTGAAACCCGAATGAGCTGGCATTTATCAGCAATAAAATCTTTCCTCCTCCTGCAAAGAAACGTCGGAGGTCCATGACCTTACAGGACACTACAAAATTTCCATGGTGAACATTCTAGACTTGATTTAGCCCCTACAGCTAAAAAGATTGCCCACCAAAGACTCTAAATCATGGTAGCATTAATACAGAAACATACAATATGAGACTTGCCTAATGTGTGTGGAGATTCTCTTTGTCCCTCGAACATCTTAAGCATCTGAGATCACTGAGGAACATCTATAGGAAACACATTAGAAGCTCAAAAGCAAACGTTTACATAAGTCTGTTAGGATAAAGCTAGAAACCAATTTAAAAATCTATTTGAACTGGTCAAACTACAATCAAATATCCAACCCAATCCAAGGGTCCAGTACGCAGCCAAACTGTGAGTATTGTGCCTCTTTCTTCCTGGAAAAGACCAAAAGAAGTGAAAGTGATCTGCTGATGGCAATGGAGCAGCTTCTGGCCGCTCCACATCTAAGCCTCCCCCTTCCTGGATCGCTGAGCTCTCCACCTCTCACAGGAGGATATACCTCCAAAAACAACACCTTGTGGGAATGCATCTAAAACCTTAGAGGAAACCGACAGTATAAAAATGTTCACAGCACTGAAACTTTCAAACATCTCCAGTCTGCCATCTAATTTTTTCAATGAGATAAAATTATCTATACTCCCACTCTTGACAAAGATAGTAAATGTGTCACTACTTCAAGGCACCATTCCAGATTGCCTGAAGTCTGGGCAGGTAACCCCTATTTAAAAAACAAACCATGGCCGATCATGCAGGACTAACAGCTTCCGCCCGATCACCAACATTCCCACCCTGGCAAAGCTCCTACAGAAATGTTTCCATGCCCAATTATGTAACCACATAGAACAATTCCATCTTTTAGATGAATTCCAATCCAGCTTCTGCCAAGGCTATAGACCTGAATTGGCTCAAACGCACATGAGAGATGGTATGAAACGAATGCTGGATCAAAATGAATCCTGCCTTTGAGTCCTCCTAGACCTCTTGTCAGCTTCTGACACAGTTAACACAACACACTCCTAGACTTACTAGAAGGTAGGATGAGGCTATCAGGGCTCATCCTAAATTTGGTTCAACCCACTTCTCCAGAACAGAACAGATGAAGGTTAATCAGTCCCCGTCCAATTCTACACTGGTCACACTAGGGGTCCCACAGGAAACCACGCTTTCATCCACCCTCTTGAACCTGTTGATGGAGCCTCTATCTAAAATTCTGACATCCACTATCACATGTATTGTGACGACACCTAACTGTACTTGAAATTCTCTTCCCCTGAGGATATGTGATCTCTTAACATATTTCTTCAAAAACTCAAAACTTAAAACTAGCTGACATGCAATCACCTCAATCTAAACACTTTAATAATTGAACTCCTCTTAATCACCCCACCCAAACATTCCTTTTATATCTTAGAATGGATGAAGCTACTAACAGCTCTAAACTGCCTACCACACATTATAGATTCCATAAGATCACATCACTACTGCCATTAAAAGAGCCAAATTCCAAATGAACATCCTAAGGAAAAAAACCTTTCTTTCAATGACTTCAAATCACTTCTTCAAGTCCTAGGGATTTCCAGGGTGGACTATGGAAGTGCAACCCTCTGCGGCCTACCTAGATCTAAGTTAGCCCCACTAAGGGCCTCTCCTAACTCTGCTGCAAGGCTTATCACAGGATCTAAAAGATACAACTACATTACTCCTGATCTACAGTCTCTAAATTGGCTCCCATACGAGGCAATGATTGAGTAAAAAATTGCCTGCATGACCCATAAACCCCTACACTTTACGATCCTGAAATTTTATAAACATACAACTGAAACTTAGAGGGTCATTAGGATGGCGGGCGGGCAAATTAGGATGGCGGGCGGACTTTGCTCGCCCGCCATCCTCGTGGTAATGGGGACTGCCCGCTATAAGGGCGGGAGTCCCGTGGAGGGTATTAGGATGTGCCCGCCACAGCGGCGGGCACATCCTGTATTTTTAGCATTGTGGCAGGCGGTGCTCTCTGCACCGCCTGCCACAATGCTAAAAATGCATTTCAGCATTTGCATTTACAAAGCGGCAGGCACCCTACGGTGCCTGCTGCTTTGTAAATGCAAATGAAGGGGGGTAACACAGGTACCCCCGTGTTACCCCCCTACTCTCCTTCACTCTGGGGGCCCGCATGGGGCCCCCAGAGTAAAGTCCACCTGCCTTTCTGTGGCAGGATTGCCGCCACGGAAAAGCATCTGCAGACGCCCATCCAAATATGGCTGGCGGTGTCTGATAGACACCGCCACCATAGGAACCCTTTTCCACCCCAACCGCAAGGCGACCGGGGCAGAAAAGTGCCTGGCGGTGTTTGCCTCCGCTGCGGTCCCCCCTGGCATTGTAATGTGGCGGGGGGAAAGGGAGGCGGGCGGGCATTTATATTAGGCCGATCGCCACCACCACCATGACGGTGGCGATCCGCCCGACATCGTAATGGGCCGCTGAGTGTTTAATTGCGACAGAGAATTTGGAACTCCCTGCCCCCTGAAATCAGACTGAAACCCTCAACTGCATTGTTTAAAAAGGAATCTAAATTGCTACTAATGAACACACTTTTGCCTTAGAGCCCACAAACTTTACTTGATCGCCCGATTAGGGCACTTTTCTGTACCGTTGTAAATTACTTGCCTGTTACGATCTTGTTTAATGAGTTAGTGGCCAGGACAATATGGTGGTCTAATCCTTCATCTTGAGACCCACCCCATTCTGTTTTGCTCTCAATTATGTTGATAATTGTTTTACTTGTTTCTTCCTTCTTGGCCACATGTAAAGTGCTCTGATACAGTTTTGGGTCATGTTTGCATACAATTTTATAAATAAATAAATAACTGAGGAGGGACTGCTGACCATTGGAGGATTCATGAGTTTAACCTCCAAACACATGCCTGAAAGGGATGAAATATTTTACTGAGAAATCTTAGTAAATAAACAATAGCAATCACCCGAGCAGGTTCAGGAAATTAAAACACAGTGCCAGAATTGCAGTAAGCATCTAGACTCAAAAGCCTAGATTCTCAGAAGAATCATGGAACACAGCACCCAAAAATGCTGTGCAGACTTGCATGGCTGGGAGGGTTCAGGAGAGCGCCATATTATTATGTTTGAGCTTGTAAAGCGCACTGTTACCCGGAGGTTTCCTGGCGCTGTGTAACGCTGGGGAACCCGTCCTGGCTTTCCCTGTGGGATGGTCCCTGCTGGGAGTCCCCAAGGTGGAGCCAAGCATCCCCGGCGTTGGAGGGGCCGTTGTGGACATTAGGCAAGCTAATCCCCAGAGTTGCCAAGTGGGACCCCTGATTAGAGTAGGCACCAAAGCGAGAATTATCGAATCCGCTGACCAAAGTCCACGACCCTGCCGCGTCGGGAATTGAACCCTGGTCCCGGCCGACTTTTGCTCCTGGGTCTGCCACCTCTAACCAGTGAGCCACAACACTCCGTATCTACAGAGATATATGTAGTGATAATGGGTTCACAGACATAATACTGCCAAAGTATTTATTAATCAAGCCGAGTCACGCCTTATCCAGTAGGGGCTCAGGGATAACAGCCATGTATTGAAAATCCTGTGATGTCATTGGGCAATACAGATCACAACAGTGGCATTGTCACATTTTACACATAACATCACCATACTTTTCCAACAATTTTTAACTATGAACTAAATAACCCATACAATTACTTATCTAAATACATCCTTTTGACTATACCCTGCTAAAAAGCAATACTACATTGTACCTAATGACATAGCACCCTAACCACCAAACCAAGATGGCAGCACCCGAGTGAAGTTCTCGCCGGGCCGAGCTGCATTCCCATCCTTCATCGCATCCTGACCGGAGTTAGCCACTCATAACCGCTACGAATGGATCCACAGTACCATGAGGCACACAGCGGTACCAAGATCTCCTGCGGGACCCTAACAAGGACGGAGTAATCTGCCCCGGTGTCTGGGAGTGGAACACGGCGTGGTCCTGCTGCTTCCTCCAAGTACGGACTGCTCCTCAGGATAGCCCGGGGCTTTGAGGCCTATACAGCGGGGGTGGGGGAGGAGTGCACCCTGCTGAGGCAAACACAGAAATTCGGAGCACTTCAGATCGGAGACCTTGGCTAAAACGAGCCGGCAATTGAGGTGAGCACTCCATACTCCCTCGCACCTCTGTCCCCCCTCCGAAGAACTCTGTAAGCCCGGCCGCAGACCCGAGAGGCCTAGCTGCGGAGACCGGCCTTCCCTGCAAAGCACAGCCGGGGATCCACTGCCTGTGCCCGGACTATCGGGACCCCCGCTCCATTACACCTGCCAAAGGGGGCTTGCTATACCCCCCTCTCCCAGCCTTCACCGGACCTCAAATTAGTGCCATATCGGAGACCGGAGCTGCCGCCCTGACCCTGCTGGCCTGGATACCGGGTGCTCCTGGGGCCTTCCTCACCCAACAGCCTTTGCTCACAAACACGCCTCAGGGGCTCCCACGCACCTCTACCCCTGAAGAACTCTGCGAGCCCTGATGACATCCCGGGAGGCCTAGCTGCAGAGTCCGGCCCTTACCGCAAAGCAACACCTGGGACCCAATACTTGTGTCCGGAGGACCGGAACCACTGCTCCTCTACAACTGCTGAAGGGGGCTTGTTACCCCCCCTTTTCCCCGCCCCCCTGGGCCTCACAACAGTGCCTTATTGGAGGCTGTGACGAAGACCGTCTTGCCTAGCCAGCTCTTATTCCCACGGTGCTCCTATACCCAGCTGCCACTGCCCTCAACTGCCCCGCACTCCACCATCAAAGTCTCCTGAGCGGCCATCGTGAACACGGCCTTGGCCTACTCTCAAGCATAGGAAGAGGACAATGCAGACTGACACCCACTCTGGGACCCCCTTCCTTAAATATATTTTGTTAAGCCCGCATTGCGCCCAAGAGGGTGGCTTACCAGGCCACCGCGACCAAAGGGGGACTGCTGGAGTATCTCCCCTCTCCCAGGCCGGGGGCGTCCCCCCCACGACGAACGCGGTCCTGGCAGCACTCCAATCCGCGAAACCGCAGATCCCTAGAGCAGACATGGGCCGCAACGACACAAGGGAGTCTAAGATACCATTCAAAGCCAGGAAGACCTCCAGATCGACACCAGAAGCGGAGGGAGGCCCCGCCACGGCTGTTCCTCTGGAGGAGGACTGGAAGACACTACTCCTAGGAATGAAACAGAGCCTATCGACAATAGACTCCAAGATTGACACCATCAACACACGTATGGACAGCGTGGTCGCTAAGCTGGACCAACATGACACCCGCATCAAGGAGGCTAAAAGCAGGATTTCCGAGCTGAAAGATGGTGCCTCCTCTGCTCACCGCCAAGTCACACAAATGGACAGGCTCCTAAAAATCATTGCCGACAACAACAAAGATTTGGAGGCTCGGTCTCGCAGAAATAACGTTTGTATCCTAGGCCTGGCGGAATCAACCAACACGGGTAAAATGGAGGTCTTCATAGAGAACCTGGTGGTTGGACTGTTCGGAAAAGACTCCTTTTCCGCCCACCTCATCGTGGAGAGAGCTCACAGATCCCTTGCTGCTCGACCACCCCCTCGGGCACAGCCGAGACCTATCATCGCCCGGTTTCTTAACTACAGAGACCGCGACGCAGTACTAAGAAGGGCACGCAAGATCGGAACGGTCGGCTACTGCAACACAACAATGTCGTTTTTCCCTGATTTCACCCCTTCTGTGCAGGAAGCCAGAAGTAAATTTGCAGGCGTAAAAAAGAAACTACAGGCCCAGGAGATCCCCTATGCGATGCTCTACCCTGCAAAGATAAAAATCTCTCTTCAGGGCAGACAACACTTTTTCCAAAACCCACAACAAGCAGAAGACTTCCTCAAGCAGCACAAGAACGACATGGCCAAGGACAACACGGCGAGACGTCGCTCCAGATCACAATCGCCGATGTCACAACAGGATTGAAAATGGCCTATTGCTGACAGGTCATACATGCTTCTCAGTGCTGAATAACAGAGGTCGAGATATGCTGCAATCCCGGTGAGGTTCTTTTATTGACTTACTAACTCATTGGTCGTTAATGCACTCTATGCTCGGCCACCCGCCCCCGCCCCAAGCAGGACCACCCGGTAATTACCAAGGGTCATATGGGTGTAAGTAAGGAGGCGGAGGGCAGGTCGGGCACCCCTAGAGACTGTCCCCCTATGAGCGAACCCCTACACAACCCCTCCCTTCAAAGGATGGGGAACTTCTTTGTATGTATTTTGTTTAAGGTATGGTTTATTGCGTGGGGTGGGGATTATGTACCCGGCGGGTTGGGGTTGCCGGCGTGGGATGGGGGAAGATTCGACTTACTAGTATTACTGCGGAGACAGCAGAAACCCCTAAATGGGTAAGGATAGTTCGAATGACAGAGGTATTGTGTTGTTGTTTCCATGAAAATACTTGCCATGTTGACTCTGAAGCCATATTTATGCTCCACAGCGCTTTATACTCCTGGGAATGGGTGACGTAACTGACACGCAACTGGCTCAACAGTTTAGGCTGATCTTGTGGAATGTACGGGGGCTGAATAACCCGAGGAAAAGACGACAGATATTGGGATACCTGGACAGGCAGGGAGTTTCCATTGCTATGCTCCAAGAGACACACTTAATGCCGGGCAGCTCCCCCTTATTTGCATCCCGCTGGGCTTCATGTAGAGTGTTCTCTTCATATAGGAATTACTCTAAGGGTGTGACTGTACTCATTAGACGTGGAGTACGCTTCACACCACTAGGGACTGATGTAGACACGAGTGGTAGATTTTGCATGGTATGGGGAAGGCTCCTTTCACATACAGTTCTGTTTGCATGTTATTATGGCCCCAATACAGATGATCCTAATACACTACTTCGGTTGTGGGGCAAAATTCAAACTCTGGGCGTTGACCACGTCATAATGGGAGGCGATTTTAATACAGCATTGCGACCTAGTCTAGATAGATCCCACCCACATGCGTCACATTATACTCACACACATTGTACTCTTCTAGACATTGTGGAGGAGCACCATCTGACTGACTCATGGAGGCACATTCATCCCACCCTCAGGCAAGGCACACATCATTCCGCAGTGCACTCCACATGGGCACGCATTGACTATGTATTCCTGTCGGCCAGTCTTACTGCCTGGCTAACTAAAGCTGTACACCTGGCCTGTACGTTTTCAGATCACTCACTGGTGCTCCTGACCTTACAAATGCCTGTGGATGAATCCCCTTATTTAAGCTGGCGTCTCAACCCTGCCCACCTTACTGACTCAGCCTTCAAGGCTGAACTGGAACGTAACATATCGTCGGTGTCCAGCCTCACAACAGTCTGGGAAGCCTTTAAGGTCACCATGAGGGGATGGTGCATAGCCAAAGGGGGGGGGTGTACTTAAATCCCTCCGGGGAGAATTGCACAAGCTGGAAACTGAGCTGCGTACCTTGGAACGCGATATGGAACACAACACACGCGGACACTCTGTCAAGGCCCAACTCATGGGAAAATTGAATGAATACGAGGAAGCGGCGGATAGGGAATGCAAATTCCTGGGGAAACCATACACTTCACACAGATACGAAGCAGGAGACCGCCCAGGCCTCAGTTAAACCCCCTCGATATCATAATTAGGTTTCCACCCTATTAGACGAGCAGAACCGTCCACTACAGGGCCTCCCTGAACAGCTCCGCGTTCTCACCGACCATTATACCAAGCTCTACTCCTCACACAAAACCGTGTGTATAGATTTGAACACATATCTGGGCGATACCGCCATTGCTTGGCTAGGTCCCACCCAGCAGAAATTCCTTCATCATGAACTCGAACAAGACGAAATAACAGATGCCATTATGCCCATGAAGTCGGGCAAGTCACCGGGGTCTGATGGATTGCCGATTGCTTTTTACAAAGCCTATGTTCATCTGCTTGCCCCAATTCTTGAAAAAGTATACTATACAGCGCTCGAGGAGGGTATCCTTCTGACTACTATGCCGGAGGCACTGATCACATCTCTGCTAAAACCGGACAAGCCCCCTGAGCACTGCGACTCTTACAGGCCTACAGGTGCTGGCATCACGCCTCAACCTTCTGATGGAACGGCTGGTCCTACCGGATCAAGCTGGATTCGTCCCAAACCGTGCGACTTCCCATAACCTACGCACGCTTCAGGCCGCACTGCAAGATATTGACCCCAGATGCGAAGCGGCCGCCATTTTCCTCGACGCCACGAAAGCGTTCGATTCATGGGAGTGGGACTACCTGCTTGCATTGTTGGAACGCATGGGGACACCCTTCAGCTTTCTTGATTGGATCCGACTGCTGTACCGTAAGCCTCAGGTGACGGTCTTGTTAAACGGCTCCCGCTCGGCCCTCGTTGAGATCCGTAGGGGAACTCGGCAGGGATGCCCATTATCCCCGGTCGTATTTGCCATAGATATATAGACTCCCTAGCGGCTAAACTCATGCAACACCACAATCACTGCTCCCGTATATATCCGGAAAGGCAATTACTTATCGCACTCTATGCAGACGACATGACTCTCTATGTGCACAAACCCCAGGACAATCTTAACCCTATCTTACGTGAGATCACAAGATTCGGAGGAATTGCAGGCATACAAATAAATTGTGCCAAGTCAGCCCTGTTCCCCCTTACTGAGGGAACCCGACAATTCCCACTGGATTCTATCCACTCATGTGGGAGTCAGATGAAGTAAAGTACCTAGGCATCAACGTGACGAGAGACCGAGAGACCCTCATTAGGGCAAACTACGGTACCGCCTTGGACAAACTGACCGACAACGTGACTAAGTGGATACACCTCCCGTTGTCAATGGCAGGGCGTATCTCCCTGATTAAGATGGTGGTACTCCCCAAGATGCTGGTTCTCTTCACCAGTATCCCATACAGCTCTGGTCCTCATTTCTTCCGTGCCTTGAACTCCCAATTGTCGAGGTTAATATGGGGCGGCAAGCAGGCCAGGATTGAACTGCCAACGCTTATGCTTCCATGCCATCAGGGTGGTTTCGAAGTCCCCAACTTTGAGCGCTATTACGATTGCTCCCAGGGCCACTTTGCAGTCTACTGGCTTCATCCTCTGCCCTTCATGACACACCTAGCAATGGAGGATGGCTATATGAGACCGGAACAACTCTCGGGCTATCTTTATATTGAGGTATCGACCGTCAGACCGAGATCCTACCACTGTGGACTGCACAGTACGCGCATGGAAGCGCTTGGGCGCATGGAAGCGCTTGGCTGCTGCCATGGGGGCTCCGCTCTTATATTCCCCCTGCATGCCACTGCCACATGCCTCTCGCTTGAGTATTACCCGGGAGGAACTTGGACGTAAAATGTTGGCGAGACTAAAATTCCATACATGGGGAGACTTATATCTCCAGGGCCGTTTCCGCACACTAGCTCAATTTTTTGGGGACAATACCCCCTCCTTTATGGACACATTTCTCTATACGTGACTTATGCAGAATGTTAAGGCGGTCACACCTGATTTCCCAGACGAGCCTGACATTTTGGCGCTGCTACACACCCTACTCCAGACCGACGCTCCACAGCATGTAGTGTCTCAACTTTACAAACATGTACAGAACGCTCCAACGCCTCTTTCCCTGAAGGCGCGGAGAGACTGGGACAGAGATTTAGACGCCCCATTGACAGACGACCAATGGGAGCTAAGTTGCTCACACACAAATGCAGTAACAGGTAATACACACCTCAGACCAGTCCATTTCAAATTTCTACACCGACTCTATTATACTCCGGCCAAGCTATATAGATTTCACCTCCGGGATAATGACCGATGTCTCCGATGTGGGAGCGAGAGGGCCGATTTCCTGCATTTAGCATGGACCTGCCCGGCAGTGGCAGTGCACTGGGGGGAAGTGTTCGCAGCCCTATCCGACATGATTGGCGCTACCGTCGTGTTATGTTATGTTATGTTAATGGGTGTCTTATATAGCGCACGGCTACTCCAAGGAGTGTCCCGGCGCTTTCTGACCCATAGCTGAAAAAGGAAATGAGGAAACAGAGACATAACAATTACTGATTGTAGAGCCAAGTCTTCAAAGCCTTTCTAAAGGCAAGCAGATTGGGAATGCGGCGAAGATCAACAGGAAGGGAGTTCCACAGTTTAGGGGCGAGATGTTTAAAAGAACGTCCACCTATCCTGACTTTCCTATTGGGTGGAACCGTTGCCAGGCCAAGACATTCAGATCTGAGAGATCGGGTGGGTTTATAAAGAGAGAGCGGTTTCTGAATGTACGAGGCCCCTACCAAGTGGAGTGCCTTATGGGCCAGTGTAAGAGCTTTAAATGTAATCCGCTTCTTGACAGGAAGCCAATGAAGGGAAAGAAGCAACTCCGATGACCTAGCATGACGAGGTAGGCCAAAAATAGCCCTTGCCGCGGAGTTCTGGACTACCTGAAGTTTGTGCAGGAGGTAATCCGGCAAACCCAGGTAGAGGACATTGGAATAATCAAGCCTAGAACAAATTAAAGCCTGTACTGTCAGCTTCCTGTGGACTAAAGGGAGCAATGGAAGGAATTTACGCAGCATTTTTAACAGACCAAAACAAGTACTGGTGAGACCTGTGATCTGAGTTTTCAGCGAAAGGGTGTTATCGATTTTGATCCCAAGGTTTTTAGCAACCAAGGAGGAAGAGGAAGGGGGTGACATGCTCACCGGCCACCATTCCTACCAAGGCGGGTCTGCCTGACAGCCAAAGAAGAGCACCTCAGATTTATCAGGTTGCACTTGAGGCTGCTTCGCTGAAACCAGTCGAAGACAGCCCCAAGGCAACCACGGATGCTCTCCCCATCGAACTCCATGCCCTTCTTACAGGTGAAGAGAAGCTGGGTGTCGTCAGCGTATGATATGATCTGGGCACCCAGGGACTCCGCCAGTACCGCCAGTGGAGTCATGAAGATGTTAAAAAGGGTCGGGCTGAGCACCGACCCTTGTGGGACTCCGACATCCATAGGCGGCACCTCGGCGGAGTACGGAGGGGCCCAGACCACTTGTCGACGACCCGCTAGGTAAGATCTCAACCAGCTCAACACCGTCCCTCTGAGACCAATCTCGTGAAGTCTTCTCAAGAGGGCCTCATGAGGGACGGTGTCGAAGGCCGCCGACAGATCCAACATCACCAGCATAGCTCTTCCACCTGAGTCGAGAGCTTCCTTAATGGCTTCATTTACTTCCAATAGAGCGGTCTCAGTGCTCAGATTGGAGTGGAAACCAGATTGGGTAGAATGGAGTAACCTCTGGTCTTCAAGGAAGGAGGAAGGCACAGAATGGACGTCCTTCTCGATGATCTTAGCTAAACTGGGCATGAGAGATATGGGCCTATAGTTAGCATGTATCTCTGGATCAAGGCCTGTTTTTTTTAAAAGTGGAACAACCATTGCCTTCTTCCAGGCTGGCGGAACAATGCCGCTAGACAAGGATAGGTTCAAAACAGGGTTAATTAAGGAATTTAAAATCTTAGCATTTCTAGCTAGAAAAATCGCCGGACAGGGGTCAAGCGGAGAGCCTGATTTGATCCTGAGTAGGAGATCCAGAGAGATAGATTCCGATAGAAGTGGAAACTCCGATAGAAGGGGGCAGGAATTAGATGGAAAGGACGTCGGATTGCAATCAGTCAGGGATACACTAGGGGCAGCTGGTGGAAAGGATTCTTGGATCAGTTTAATTTTAGTATTGAAGAAAATGGCCAGCTTCTTTACCCAAGGTTCGGAAAAGTTATGCTGAACTGTACTAGATTTGGGAGAGACAAACTCCTTAAGGATGGTAAAGATTTCTTTACAGGAGTTTGATGCTAACTCAATTCTGTTGGCAAAATAGTTCTTTTTAGCCTCCAAGATGTCTGCGTGATAAGACTTGATAGATAATTTGTAGGCGGACTTGGCTTCCTTATCAAATTGCTTCCGCCAGAGTCTTTCGGCTAACTTACAGTTACGCCGAGCCAGAGCAAGTGACTTAGAAAACCAAGGGGCCGAACTACGCTTGGTAGATGAACGAGGCGTAGAAAGAGGGGCGAGATCATCAAGCCTCTCGGTCAGCCATTTCTGAAAAACATCAAGGTCCCTCTCCAGATGGCCGGATAGGGTACAGGGATGTTCCTGATACGCTTGAGCAAGACTCTCGGGGGTAATTTTGTGATAGGGTCTACTGGGGTGCCTAAGATGGTCCGAGTTTATACAGGATGTTTTACTTCTGCCCTGAATTAGAAAACTGATCAAAGAGTGGTCAGACCAGAGAACAGGAGTGGAACAGGTCGTAATAAGGGGAATGGTGGAGAAAACTTGGTCCAGAGTGTGACCCTTGTCATGAGTCGCACTTGAAATGTAAGGAATTAGACCAAGAGGAACGGTGATGTCCTTGATTTTAATAGCTTCACTGTCCAACTCGACATCCATATGGATGTTAAAATCCCCTAACACTATGCAGTGTTCGACCTTCAGGCAGAGAGTAATGATAGCTGATTGAAGCTCATCAAAGAAGGAACCCCGCAGACCCGGAGGTCTATAAACTAGGAGCCCTGAAAATAATTGGTGAGGGGAAAGAGTGATGGAAAAGGCGAGGGATTCGCAACCATAAATAGGCAAGGATAGAATAATTGCACAGGCGAAAGATCTTTGAACTACAAGTGCGACACCACCACCTTTACCCAATGCCCTAGTGTCATGCCCAAAAGTGGCTCTGCTGGGCCATGGAGGCACGGTGGTGAAATCTCACAGGAAATTCCTAGCGCTAGGCCTGTTGCTAGAGAAACGACAGGTGGCATGTAGGTGGGGACGAGGAAGAGCACCCAAATTCAAGACGTGGCTAAATACTATGACCACCTGGCAAGACCAACTACATAACTATGCCGAACTACTGCAGCTCAAGTCACGGCCCAAGGATCTCTGGGGACCCCTCACTGCATACCTCCTTCGAATACAGGAGGAAACGCTGACTGACGGGGGCGTCACTGGGGAGACAGTCCTAAGGGTTCGCACTGCGACACCTTGCCCAGAACGAAACTACCAGGTAGATCCACCGCACTGATCCCCCACCTTGTGGATGCCCTACTACCTTTTCGAGACGGCAATGTGCGGTAATCTAACTGCAGTCGAGGAGTGACGGAGATCTTATTGCAGTCTGCAGTAGCCCTAGCACACACGAGTGACATAAACGCAGTCCATTCACGAGCTACATCAGTTAGGTTTGTGGAGAATGAGTCGTTTTATTTTCCCAGGTCACACAAAACATTCAATTCCAGAGTAGTACACATGGCATAACATATGGGGAGGGTGGGTTTTAGTTGGGGTTAAATGTTACGTTTATAGGATATAGCCCCCCTCATGCTACCTGTTTTATCAAGCGGATGCAGAGTATTTTCCATCAATATCAGTTCCCTATTTTTGACTGTGCATTACTGAACTCCTGCATCGGGCGCTCCTTTACCTCCACATACTTTGTATGGTGGACATACTGTGAGGGGGAGCAGCTTGTTTTAGGATATTGCATCAGGAAGATTGGAAAAGTTGAAAATGAAACCTCAAGCACCCACTGGTCTGTTACACCTTCTTAAGTTAGTAGTTATACAGTGCATACTTACATAGCTCCCATCAGAATACATTGCGGCCGGCCTGACTGGGTTGTAGGCGACATGCTGTGTTAGCTAAAAAATCCTTCAGTAAGAACGTAATATTCATGACCCTGCACCCTACGAAGCTGCTGGCCTGTTTCAGGTTGTAGGCAATAAGCTGTGTATTCCTACTGTATCAACAATAAAGGTTTTGGGAAAAATAAAAAATACAAAAAATAAAAGATTGACTAGCTTGACCTTTGTATCCTCTTATGTTACCCTCTGGTCACCATTTTTTCCTATGTCGCACTAATGTCCTGTAATGTCAAAGGGCATTCTATGACATGGTCACACTCTACACATTACCTTACCACAACATTGCTCTCTTTCACACCTCTACCTGGACCCGGCGCAGCTTTTAGCTGCTGTGCACCAGTAACACACCTTAGCGCCAAAGTGCTAGAGTGCGCACCTGAGCCTACCATAGGTTTTGACAGGAGAAGCTACCCATGCTGTAGAAAATACTAAAGCTAGACAAGTTTAAAACCTTTTCTCACTTTGTATGTGTGCTGTATACTGCAGCACAAATGCAAAGTCATAGAAGTAAGCAGAAATTAAAACATTTCTCCTTTTAACGCCTGCTTCTCAGCTGCATTATTTTTTGTTGTAAAACCCTGTCTACTACTCGTAGTAGATATGATTTTGTGTCAAAAGCATCAGTGGTTGCATGGGAACGCCCATGTACCGCCCATGTAAAGTCCCCTTGATTCTAAGTAATGTAAAGCAGCATTTTGCACTGGTTTGCATTACTTTTCCCTACAAACTAACCCAAATACCAATTTGTGTTGGTTTGTTAATCCCCAAAAAGGCTTAGCTTCGGGTGTGCCTTAAAAAAGTAACACTCTCCCGATGCTAAACCTTTACGAATCTGGCCCCAATTCTGCCATGCTTTCAAGGTACCATCGTAACTGAGAAGAGATGTTTACACTCTACAAGGCCTAGTGTAGGCAGAAAATGTTCTTAGTATCAGTTCACTTTTCCAGACTTACTCCTATGACTAGAAATGCCATATACATATAGAGTACACCCCTCTCAGTGTAATATTTTTGCATTAAGCAAGTTTTGTTAGCGAATAAAATATTTACCAAACCACTTCAGACACAATTCGGAAGGTCTACATTAAACTGCTGCAAAGACTGTTTGAAGGAGCACCAACCATCTCCTTTTTCACTGAGCAATGAACATGGGAGCGAAAATGTGTTTGAATTAAGACAAGAGAGAATTTGCTAGCTTGAATTAAGTTTCATAGCCCAAGTGTATTTTAAACATGTCTTGAAATATGCAGATTTATGTCTACAGAAACATGTCTGTGTATTTCTAAGTGAACCTTATATACTTTGGACTGTCATGTGTAGCCCATGTTTGGGTAGGGCTGTTTTGTGAATACACCAATAGAAATAACTTAAGAGCAGACATTGGAAAAATGAACTAGAGCGTTAAATTACGTCCATTTAAGTAATCGGAGTCCTCAGTTTTGCCCTTTTGACAAGCCGGGGCATTTAATGGTGCGGGGCTTTGAGGCCAGAGTCAGTGTCAGAACCTGCCATTTAAAAGCTGCGCCATTATTGTCATTTTGCAGTCCTGTCACTTTGACTCATTTCACATTCTCACATGATTGATTTCACGCACATTAGCTTTGGAAGCAAGAACGGGTGGCAAAGGCGGTTACACCGTGTTTTACATACAACGCAGCGAATCCTATGGCATGTTATTTCAGAGCAGTCTAATGAATCACTCTGAACCAACCTTTCACGTCAGCAGTCCAGGAGCAATGATAATCAGCAATGCGACGAAGGACTGCTCCATCGATCTCCTGTTAATCCGACCTCCCTCTTAGCGCCGACCCCGGTGCCCAGCAGAATGCGCGCCCTCCAGCAATGACAGCCGGGGCCTCTCGTAAAAAGGGCCCTTCATTTCCAAAAATACCACTAATAAAAGCCACAGTCACAGCAGGCTGTGTGCACGACGTTCAAGACATAATGATGACGTGGCCATTCTTCCAGTGCTTGCAGTGCAATAATACACTGCTTTCTAAGTGGCAGATGTCAGCGTCTGGAAGAGATTTGCTATTTCCTACCAGAGGGCTCTTTAATAAAAAGCATCTCTCTCAAGGTTGAGCTGCTGGAAGGCAAGCCCCTCTAACGTATTATCATCACAGTTTGCCAGACATGTTATTTTTCAGTGGTAGTAAAGCTAATGAATCGTCTGTTATGTATGTCACTTGGCTTATGCTGACTATGGCTGTAAGTTTGTTATAGCTGTCATTCAAAGTATTAAGCTTACATGTGTCAGCGGTGACTTAGCTTCAATCATGACCGACCTACACTGACAAGGTTTGGCTCGAAATCCAGGTCTCCATTGCAGAAGTCAAACGGTCATTTTGTATTACAATTGTCTTCCAGACCAGGGACTGTAATATATATTCGGTGCAATTTCCCTGTTTGCGCCACAGCGCCCCTTTCAAAAGGTGCGTTGGTCACAAATAGGGAAAGTGCACCGTATTATGCAGAATGCAGTGCCCCCTGGTAGCCACGAACTCACGCTTCACTAGGGCAGCGCATTCAAGTGAAGTATGGAGCAGCTGCTTCAAAGCCGATCAGTGTTTCACAGTTCCACTGTATAATACAGCGCAAAATCTGCATGAGTTACCTCTGAAACTATATTGAAGGAGGCAGTATACCGTATCAGGGACCATATCGCAGATACAGCACATTTTCCTTGTTTGCCCCGGGCTCACCTTATTAGAAGGTGAGCCTGGCACAAGCAAGGGAAACGTGCTGTATCTGGATGAATGCGCTGCCCACAGGGCAGCTACAAACTCGTGCTTCCCAGTGGAAAGTGCATTCATGTGAAAAACAGTGACTGCTTTGAAGACGCTCAGTGTTTCAAAGTGCAGGCGGGAAGCCACCAGAACTTTGAAAGGGGTTTAGCGATCCTCTTGCAGGAGGGTGCAGTAAGGTACTGCAAGGGGATGTCTGTGGGTTCCAGTGGGCTGCCATCAGAAGCGCAATGACAGTGCTCTACCTTTCAGGTTGCATATTATCAGTGCGTATCCTGACAGCTTCTTTGCCTCTGCGCACATATCTATAATACGGTACAGGCGAAGATGGAAATGGATTCCTTCATTTACATGGGGCCACACCCATATGCAAATGAGGGAACACTCTCTGACAATAGCGCTAGTGCTTTATGTGCGCCAGCACTATCGCTATCACAGAAGGGGAAGCAGAAACAACATTTTCAAATACCTTGGATAAGCCGTATTTACGGTACAGCGCACCAGGGTGTAAGGTCTCATGGAGCATGAAAAAGTTACAAAACTGACTAATGTGCAGCCAAGTTGACACTTAGCTGCTTTGCAGCACTTAACACAATGCAAGTCACCACTAGTGTCACATTGGATTGTGTCATGCATCAGATATCCATTAAAAAGTGACGTATGTGAAGAAAAAACATTTCCCCTTACGTCAAAAGAGAGAGATGCAGCAGCAGCCAGGGCAACAACCCCAGCACCAGTTTCGATGTCCAGACAGACAACCAGGAGAAGAGGAAATGTAAATTGTTACTTGCATAGCGCACTACTCACCCGCAAGGGTCTCAAGGTGCTTGTACGAATACCGCTGTGGAACCCATCCTGGCTTTCCCTGTGAGGCGTCCACTCCTGGGCACCCCCAAGGTGGAGGCCAGGCATCCTTAGCGTTGTGGGGGCCATTTTGGAGATTAAGCAAACTATTGCCCAGAGTTGCAGAGTGGGACTCCATGATTGGAATAGGCACCGAGGCGAGAATTATCAGGTCCGTGGAATTTTTTAGCCCAAGACCCGCCGAGGCGGGGAATCGAACCCTGGTTCCAGGCTAGACCTCTGCATCAGGGTCTACCGCTCTAATCATTGAGCCACACATCATTGAGTAAGGAGGAGAATCACATTCTGATAACAGAGGTGAAACAATATCAACATCAACTCTTTGTTGCCCCCAAATTGACTGACATTAGGGAAAAAGAGCCCATTTGGCAGCCAATAGTGAACAAGATTAACAATGTCGGGCAAGCCAAAAGGATAGTGCCAGAGTACAAGAAGCACTGGCACGTATATAAGTATAGGACCTAAGAGAAATGGCCAAGAAACTGAAAGCAGCCATGCGGACTGGAAGAGGAGGACCTGAGGGCCTGGAGGTGCTGACCTCCTTGGAGAAGCAGGTGCCATCAGTCATCCCATCAGAATTGGTGGCAGGAGTTCCCGGACGGGACAGTGCTGGCTATGAGGACCAACAAACCTATAGGGTATGTGGCAACAAGGCACAATAGGCCCAAAAATGTCATGCTATGCATCACAGCAAACTCCATTTCTCCACTGCACTGTGCTCAGTGAACAGGAAAAGGATGGACTTGGTCACATGCTGAGTCATACATAAAATACATGTAAGTCAAACTGCTCAGTGATTTTGCAGAGCCTAGTCCAGCTCCATCAAGTTTGTTCAGTCTATGTGTGATGTGGAGCACCAGTATAGGATCACCTATGTATACTGGGACTTGTAGTGATATGTATAACATCAGTGACCAGGACTACAAGTCCCACAGTACAAAGAAAAAACTTGGACTGAAACACCACATCATGCATGGACAATGGAACTCTGCCACCCTGACTTTAACAATGCATGCCCCCTTGCACCATGAGGCTAGTGTGCCTGTCTTGGGGTCATGCAGCCAAATCTGGACTGTAAAGCAATGGAATGGGATGGGATTGCTTGATGATTAACTCCTCATCAGAGATGGGTTTCAGGTGTGGTATATGTGAAGCATCAACACATAGGAAAGAGCCATGTGTCCAATAACTAGCATGAAACTACATTGTACACAGCTATACCGATGTGCAGGTTAGAGCACACATGTGTCATCTGCCATGGTACAGACCACCAGCCTCCTGTCATGCAGAAATGGAACCTGGGGGTGGGGATGACCACAAGTGATGCACATCAGATGACCATGCATGATTTTTGGAAGAATAGAGGGTGTGTGAGCCTGGTGGGCCTCTGATAATGTAGTGCAAAGAGGGTGTGGCTGAACATAATGAACTGGTACTGTGTCTGAATGGGGAGACATTGCATAGCAAAGAGGTGAGAAGTGAAGTTTGTACTGAGAGGTAGCCTGAGCGATATTCATGCACTGCTGTGTCTTATTGTGTCACACTTATGAGGTTTAGTGGCCTAGTTGGGTCGCCAACCTAGGTAGTTACATGTCACAAAATATTATAACCACTAGCATGTAGACCACAGCTTCACCCAGTGCCTTTGGATACAGGCAGCCATGTTGGTCATTTGCAAAGGGTGACTCACATTGGGGATGTTGGTGTCACATGAGAATCAAATGATCATCTGTGTGCTATCAGTGTGTGACAGAAAATAGAGTACCCAGGTCCACTTGAGGAGTGGCTGATGAGTCAAATACAGGTACAAGTGAGTGGGGCTTATTTAAGAATTGTGTGATACTCTGCAGATAAACAAATCTGGTCATTACAAAATTGGGTGAACCTCAGTGGTAGCAACCTTCCTAGTTTGACTGTCCATATCCCCTAGGAGTTGGTATACAGTGCCTATGGTACAGAATATTAGAGACAACTGTGTGCGTACTGAAATCACATGAGTTTACACAATTAGGAAAACCATGGTAAGTGCATGGCCTTACACATACCTGCAGTGTAACAAGGTTGCTATCTTGGTAGAGTTGTGTGGATGTGTGTGAAATATGAGCCAATGGCCACATGATTTCACAATTTGCATGCAAGACAGCACAACAAGGAAGAGTGGTGTGGTGTTCTATGTGAAAAGCAGCCTGCAGGATCAACAATCATACATGACCAAAGAACATCACTTACCCAGGGGCTCTGGTTTGAGAAGTGGCCACAGGCAATGCATGTGCCGTGGTCCATGTGTGTAATGTGCACAGTAGTGGTGTCAACAAGTGAAACTCAATTCAGTATAGCAATAATGAAAAAGAAGGGCTATCACCAAGGCAGATGTGGACTTTACCTCAACTCATCCCCATGGAAAGTTGTGCAACTGTGTTAAAATGTATGGTAAGACACAAAATATCACCCTTGTCACACAGTGGTCCTGTAAAAATGTAGAGATACCGGCATCTGAAAGGCAACTACAGTAAATGTTGGCCACAATTCCTATGAGCAAAATGTGTCCTTTACATTAATGTTGAATCGAAAGTGAATGAACCAAACTGTACATCAGCCAAAGTAACTCATTTCAAAGTCTAGCAAAGATCACCATTAACACATTCCAATTTCGTTGCAGAGGGAGTAAGAACATGTCCTGACCAGCATCCTATCCTGAATGGCCAATCTATTGGCAATAACATCCTGACCCCATGGACTATGACACCTTTCAGCAACTCCTGGACTCCAATGGAGCCACCTTATATGGTCCCAACAAGGGGCGACAGAGTTTCTGAGTCTCAAGCTGAACTTCCACCCACAGAACATGTCCCATCTGCCAGCCAAAGCCCAAGCCTGGACTTCCAGGACAACCATGTTGCCTTTCAATCGCGAGCGGTAGGAGTCCAGCAGCAGCTGGTAGATGAGATACAGATGGGAATGGAGGCCATTGAAAGCACCCTTGAGGGAGTCTGAAGGTGGCTCAGTCCCAATCATGATTTAGAAAAGGGGGTGGTGATGAACAGAGTGTCTGAATTGAGCAGACCACTCTTACCCAGTCCAAAGATCAGGGCTTGATCCATCACCGTTATTTATCTCACTGCCCCACCCCGGCTCAGAACCTGGCTATATGCAAATCAGTCTGTCCCTGGCCCAGTGCATCATGGGAACAGGGCAGACTAAACTACCAAGCCAATTCTTCACCAGAAAGGAGACAAGCTACCGGGGACCGGTTTCTGGCATTTCAGCCGTCTTCGGCCCGGCTTGCTTGAATCCTGATGGAGCAGTGAGAAAGGGACTCATGTCTGAGTATACCCTGCCACACCTATAGTGGCCAAAAACGATTTAGAAAAGGGGGTGGTGATGAACAGAGTGTCTGAATTGAGCAGACCACTCTTACCCAGTCCAAAGATCAGGGCTTGATCCATCACCGTTATTTATCTCACTGCCCCACCCCGGCTCAGAACCTGGCTATATGCAAATCAGTCTGTCCCTGGCCCAGTGCATCATGGGAACAGGGCAGACTAAACTACCAAGCCAATTCTTCACCAGAAAGGAGACAAGCTACCGGGGACCGGTTTCTGGCATTTCAGCCGTCTTCTGCCCGGCTTGCTTGAATCCTGATGGAGCAGTGAGAAAGGGACTCATGTCTGAGTATACCCTGCCACACCTATAGTGGCCAAAAACGATTTAGAAAAGGGGGTGGTGATGAACAGAGTGTCTGAATTGAGCAGACCACTCTTACCCAGTCCAAAGATCAGGGCTTGATCCATCACCGTTATTTATCTCACTGCCCCACCCCGGCTCAGAACCTGGCTATATGCAAATCAGTCTGTCCCTGGCCCAGTTCATCATGGGAACAGGGCAGACTAAACTACCAAGCCAATTCTTCACCAGAAAGGAGACAAGCTACCGGGGACCGGTTTCTGGCATTTCAGCCGTCTTCGGCCCGGCTTGCTTGAATCCTGATGGAGCAGTGAGAAAGGGACTCATGTCTGAGTATACCCTGCCACACCTATAGTGGCCAAAAACGATTTAGAAACCGGTCCCCGGGAGCTTGTTTCCTACCCAGTGTAAGAATTGGCTTTTGTAGTTTGGTTTGCCCTGTTCCCATCATGCACTGGGACAGGAACAGACTAATTTGCATACAGCCAGGTTCTGAAACTGGGATGGTGCAGTGAGCTAAAAAACGGTGTTGGATCTAGCCCTGATCTCTTGACTGGGTGAGAGCTTTCTGCTTAATTCAGAGACTCTGTCCCTCACCACCCCTTGTTGTAAATATTTGTGTCCACCCTAAGCGTGGAAGGGTATTCTCAGATGTGAGACCCTTGCTCATTGCACCATCAGGATTCAAGCAAACCGGGCCGAAGACGGCTGTAATGCCAGAAACCGGTTCCCGGGAGCTTGTTTCCTTCCCAGTGTAAGAATTGGCTTTTGTAGTTTGGTTTGCCCTGTTCCCATCATGCACTGGGACAGGAACAGACTAATTTGCATACAGCCAGGTTCTGAAACTGGGATGGTGCAGTGAGCTAAAAAACGGTGTTGGATCTAGCCCTGATCTCTTGACTGGGTGAGAGCTTTCTGCTTAATTCAGAGACTCTGTCCCTCACCACCCCTTGTTGTAAATATTTGTGTCCACCCTAAGCGTGGAAGGGTATTCTCAGATGTGAGACCCTTGCTCATTGCACCATCAGGATTCAAGCAAACCGGGCCGAAGACGGCTGTAATGCCAGAAACCGGTCCCCGGGAGCTTGTTTCCTTCCCAGTGTAAGAATTGGCTTTTGTAGTTTGGTTTGCCCTGTTCCCATCATGCACTGGGACAGGAACAGACTAATTTGCATACAGCCAGGTTCTGAAACTGGGATGGTGCAGTGAGCTAAAAAACGGTGTTGGATCTAGCCCTGATCTCTTGACTGGGTGAGAGCTTTCTGCTTAATTCAGAGACTCTGTCCCTCACCACCCCTTGTTGTAAATATTTGTGTCCACCCTAAGCGTGGAAGGGTATTCTCAGATGTGAGACCCTTGCTCATTGCACCATCAGGATTCAAGCAAACCGGGCCGAAGACGGCTGTAATGCCAGAAACCGGTCCCCGGGAGCTTGTTTCCTTCCCAGTGTAAGAATTGGCTTTTGTAGTTTGGTTTGCCCTGTTCCCATCATGCACTGGGACAGGAACAGACTAATTTGCATACAGCCAGGTTCTGAAACTGGGATGGTGCAGTGAGCTAAAAAACGGTGTTGGATCTAGCCCTGATCTCTTGACTGGGTGAGAGCTTTCTGCTTAATTCAGAGACTCTGTCCCTCACCACCCCTTGTTGTAAATATTTGTGTCCACCCTAAGCGTGGAAGGGTATTCTCAGATGTGAGACCCTTGCTCATTGCACCATCAGGATTCAAGCAAACCGGGCCGAAGACGGCTGTAATGCCAGAAACCGGTCCCCGGGAGCTTGTTTCCTTCCCAGTGTAAGAATTGGCTTTTGTAGTTTGGTTTGCCCTGTTCCCATCATGCACTGGGACAGGAACAGACTAATTTGCATACAGCCAGGTTCTGAAACTGGGATGGTGCAGTGAGCTAAAAAACGGTGTTGGATCTAGCCCTGATCTCTTGACTGGGTGAGAGCTTTCTGCTTAATTCAGAGACTCTGTCCCTCACCACCCCTTGTTGTAAATATTTGTGTCCACCCTAAGCGTGGAAGGGTATTCTCAGATGTGAGACCCTTGCTCATTGCACCATCAGGATTCAAGCAAACCGGGCCGAAGACGGCTGTAATGCCAGAAACCGGTCCCCGGGAGCTTGTTTCCTTCCCAGTGTAAGAATTGGCTTTTGTAGTTTGGTTTGCCCTGTTCCCATCATGCACTGGGACAGGAACAGACTAATTTGCATACAGCCAGGTTCTGAAACTGGGATGGTGCAGTGAGCTAAAAAACGGTGTTGGATCTAGCCCTGATCTCTTGACTGGGTGAGAGCTTTCTGCTTAATTCAGAGACTCTGTCCCTCACCACCCCTTGTTGTAAATATCAGTCCCAATAATGGCACCTCTGAGGCAATCAAAGGCACCTACCCTTCAATCCAGTGAATGGAACAGTCCCTGCCTGATATTGCTGGTATCATGGGGCGGAGGCAACAACAACAGCCCTGCCAATGTGACACCAGTGAGGTCACCACTCAGCTGGGGGCCATCCACACCATCCGAAAATCTATGGAGAAGTGGAGAAATTCTAGCAATATTCACAGGTGTCCCGGATATCCAAAGAAGATTTAAAAATCACAGAAGTAAACAGTGTATGGTCCTTCAAAGGTAAGGGAGTGATCACCCAAACCTCTAACAGCTGACAGCGTTTTCTGCAGTTCAGCAGTTTGTCAATATTTCTGAAATGTTCCACTGGTCCTTTGGGAGTGATACTAGTATCAATATCATGTTGAGTTTGTCCCTGATGAAGTCGGAGGCAAAAGTGCCACGTTGAAACATGTGTTATCTACATCTATGAGTTTTTCATGTATGAAGGCTACATTAATGAACTTTCAATGTATTAAGGCAATATATGAAGACATTTATTGGAACTGAATAAAAGGATAAAACTAAGAGGAGAACACCAGTGCACTGTGGATAAATTATACTCTATGGACATTATTGAATTTATGTGCTCAGGAGAATTATATATATTGACCTCAGGACCTCCTGCTAAATTTGGGAGTGGTGGCTACCCTATTTCTTTTGAAGCATCCGGTTCAATATTGAGAAACCTATAGTGAGAAAACACAAAAACTGCACAAATATTCAACTAACCACTTTCATGTGTTTTACATCACAATGCTACATGTAACTTAGATCACACACAGACTTAAACAGTTAACATACATGTACTCATGACACTTACTGATAGCAATATGGTCTTGGAATGCATCTACATCTCCCCAGGTGAATGGTCTATATCCCCTAGAAATTATGGTTTTGAACAGAGCATTGTAAACATTACTTTAACATATGCTTACAGGAACATCTTGTAAACTATGCTAACCCCGGATTTCATATTTACATTACAGCCTAGTGACAAAAATCTCCTCATAGCAAAATCATTGAACCCAGCTAGTCAGCATGCAGGCCTGAACTCGCTCAAGGATGTAGTTCAGATGTATCCATCATTAAGTGGCTGGAGCATGGCTCAGGTATGTAATGTATACAGTTATATTGGCAGCATCATGTTAGACTACATTGTAACATGCCACCTACCTGCACTGGCCTGTTTCAAAGTGAATGGGCAGGAATGTGCCATTTGGATGGCATATGGCGTATTCCTTTTCTTGCCCCATGGGTTGGTGTCATTTCAGCAGAATAATGCGAACACAGGCACCCTTGGACCATGGTGCAAGGGTGCCTGTGTTGTAAGCAGGATTGTTTTGGTGCAGAAAGTGGCATAGACCTGTACATACAAACACCAGGGAGGCATGATCATCTTCTGTGTGCAGCAATTTATTATCAATACCACGGGGTAGCTTCACATTCAAACATTATATAACCCCAGACGAGGAAGGGAGGGAAAAGGAAGGGGGGAGTGCTCGAGGGAGTGTAAAGTCAAGAAGGGTAAGCACAGTCATGAAATCATGTGATGAGTACAAAAGCTTCCAACAAAATCATAACAATTCAAATACCAATTCTGAACGATTTGCCTTACTTACTTGCTTGCCTTTAGCCCACTGCAGCCGACTAAACTCTGCGTGGGTTCGACTAGGTTCCTTGGCGCCCGCCATCTTAGGGGGGAAATTCAGCGAACGGTCTAGTGCTCGGCCCCTCGCGCATCAATCACTATAAAAGCCTACAACCCACTCACACCACTGATTGAGAGTGTGTGAGTCTTGTCCTGAGGCGGAAGCCGGGACTGCTGTGTTGACTGTAATTACGCCGCAATTTTAACTATCTGCACGTTTTTAGTTATTATTTGCACTAGAACTATATTTTTTAACTGTGACCAATTCTGAACGATTTGCCTTACTTACTTGCTTGCCTTTAGCCCACTGCAGCCGACTAAACGCTGCGTGGGTTCGACTAGGTTCCTTGGCGCCCGCCATCTTAGGGGGGAAATTCAGCGAGCGGTCTAGTGCTCGGCCCCTCGCGCATCAAACACTACAAAATGGCCCCCCCTAAGAGGGAGCGCAGCGGACGGGCGTAGCGGGCGCGCCGTCAGCGCGCCGAAAGCGTGCCTAAGGCAAGCCCGTCTGCGCCCGTCCGCGCCAGTACGGGGCATGGGGCACCACACTCTGCGCATTATTTGAAATATACCGCCGCTGACCTGTGCCATCTGCACAAAGCGTTCCAATTACCTGATACAACCACTAGGCATCGCCTTGATAGACTTGGTCTCTTACAGCAAAGGGATAGATTCCCGGAAATACGTTGTATTCAAAGGAACAACAAGCCAATTACTCTACATAATCATTTGAACTTTCGTGTGTCCTACTTAAACACTCGCTCCTTAATTAAACATCAACTGGAGATCTTCACTCTACTCTCCTCTGACCTACCTGATATACTGTTTCTCACGGAAACATGGATAAATTCCGACTCGGCTCCTGACATACTGGCCGCTATCCCCTCTGACTACTACATTCTCCACTCCGACCGCCCAGCAGGAAAAGCTGGAGGAGGAGTGGCCGCTATTATTCGCCGCCAACACCAATTTACATCGATTGACTCCCTCAATTTAGCCGCTGCAGATAACTTAGTGATCAAACTTGATTCAGATCACACATCCTTGATCTGCGTGGTCGTATATAGACCCCCTCAGATCATGCCACTTTTCCCCATCACCTTGAGTGAACAGATAGCTAATTTAGCAATCAAATATGCCAATATTCTGCTTATCGGCGATTTCAACTACTGGTATGGTGACCAAGCTGGCGGTCCCCATTCCCTTGAATTCACTAATCTTTTATCTTACTTTAACCTTAGACAACACATTTCCACACCTACTCACAATAAAGGCCACATATTGGACCATGTTTGGACGACAACCCCGATCATCTCCGCATTACAGGTAGCCCCGTGTATATGGTCCGATCATTGTCTAGTTACATTCCACCTCACTCTGGCTATCAGGACTAAATCCCCCCTGGTCGAGGGTGGGTCGGTTAGATGTTGGAAATCCATTGATCCATCTGAATTCAAAAACTTTCTGGCCGGCTCGACACCTAATCCGGACCAGAACGTGGACTTACTTGACACTCAGATCTCTGGCTGGTTAAAAACAGCAAGTGACCACTTTGCCCCTCTCAAAAAAAATCAAGATAAACCGGAAGGCAGATGCCCATAAATGGTTCTCCCCCGAATTAAAGGAGATGAAACTACTACTCCGCCAAAAGGAAAGGAGATGGAGAGCTCGCTATGACCCTGGAGACAAGCTCCTCTATAAATCAGAGCAGGCAAAATATAATACAGCAATCAAATCAGCCAAGATAGATTACTTCTCCTCCAAGATCCTAACGTCCACAAACAAATCAAGAGAGATTTTCTCAATTGTGGATGAACTATCCAACCGTGATAGAGTGACGTCTAAACCTACTCCTATACAGGAATTATGTGATAAATTGAATACATTCTTCATAGAAAAGATCACTACAATCAAAGCCAGTATTGTATGCTCCTCACCAGCCGCAATTCCATCTGATTCCTTCATGAATAATCGTACCCTGGATAGTTTTCCAACGATCGATCATGAATCTCTTATTTCCTTGATGTCTAAGGTCAAATCGGGTTCTCCCAGAGACTGCTGTCCCCCACATATATTGAGGGAAGTCTTCTCCACCATCCCCCAACCCGCCCTTTCTTTATTAAATTCATCACTCACCCAAGGTCGCGTCCCGAAATCATTCAAGGACGCTACAGTGGTCCCTCTGATCAAAAAGGTCGGTGCCGATTCAGCTGATCCATCTAATTATCGCCCCATCTCCCTGCTCCCATTCTTAGCCAAGGTCTTGGAGGCACATGTTGCTAAATCCATGTCCACCTTCATAGAAGAGTCTGGACACTTGGATCCCCACCAAGCAGGCTTCCGTCCAGGTCACTCAACTGAGATGGTTATCTTGGCAGTGCTGGATGAGCTCCGCAGGGAGGCTGACATTGGAACCCCTCAGGCCTTAGTCCTCTTAGATCTGTCAGCCGCGTTCGACACGGTGGACCATAAGATCTTGGTCGACCGTGTCGGACGGGCAGGCCTGCAGGGCAGGGCCTTGAGATGGGTTACCTAATTTCTGGAAGATCGCTCACAGGCGGTTCGCCTGTCTAACTTCACAGCTCCTGAGTTAAGTTCCACATGTGGGGTCCCCCAGGGCTCTTCCTTGTCCTCACATCTGTTTAACATCTACCTACTCCCCCTGATCAAAGCCTTAAAACAGAGGAAAGTAAAAACATTCAACTATGCAGATGATCTGCAGCTCTCCTTTACAATAGATAACTCTATCGAATCTATTACCAACTTTCAGGACACCATGGTGTTCATCCGTCATTGGATGGATTATAACCATTTGAAGCTAAACCCTGGAAAGACGCAGGTACTGCTGATAGGAGACAGCCGCATCTCCTGGGGCCCTTATTATTGGCCGGCCGAACTGGGGCCTTTCCCTAAACACTCCTCCTCCGTAAAAAGCTTAGGGGTGACTATTGACGGAGACCTGTCCCTTAACACCCAGGTGGGAGCAGTTGTTTCTAAATGTTTCTTCCAACTACGTAAAATCCAGAAGATACATCACCTGCTCACCCAGGCAGCACTGATACAAGCTGTGATTGGCCTAGTCCTGTCGCATTTAGACTATGCAAATTCAATCTATCTAGGCCTTCCCTCTTTTCAGATCAAGAGACTCCAGCTTGTGCAGAACCAGGCGGCACGACTGATATATCAACAACCTAAGTGGCAATCGGCCAGACCCCTGATAAAAAAGCTCCACTGGCTCCCACTTCTCCAACGTGCCACCTTCAAAACCGCCTGTCTCACATTTAAGTCCCTAAACTGTCACAGTCCAATGTTTATTAACAGCTTAATCGTGAGATACATTCCTTCCCGTGACCTCCGCTCTAAACATCAGAACTTGCTGGTCAGCACAAAGTTTAAACGCAAACGGCACGGCGGAAGCCGGTTTGGCTACCTGGCGCCACAACTTTGGAACTCACTCCCATGGGAGATCCGTTCCTGTCCCCATCTGCTCCAATTCAGAAAGCAGCTTAAGACATGGCTGTTTACACAGGCACATGAGTAATTCACTCCCATTGCTATCATTTCAGAACAGGCTACTCAGTACAGTCTCAACAGCGCCATGAAACCTTGGTCAAAGTGCGCTTTATAAATTGGTTATAACATAACATAACATAACATAAGCCAAAAAATCAAGGCATACAATGATGAACTGTTAACAGGTAACTTTCAACGGTCATACAGTCAAATTGAAACTGTTAAGGGCATGTGCCGGAAGTTCAAGAAGAAAGCCGTCTACAGTTTTTTCACGCCATTTTCTCTACATGGAGAGCAGGCAGTATTCGATTATCCCTACTTCCATGTCTCCTTTTAATAGTATAAAAAAGCCATCTCACTTTGTTGTCTCCCGGCATTCTTTTCCAGCTGGAGCTCCAACTATCCAGGGCTCTGGTCTCATCATTACGATCACGGCATCCTCCTTTTCAGGTAAGAGCATTGGAGCCTTTCTGCCCCTTCCTGTGATATCACTTGGCCTTACTTTGTACTTAGACGGACCCAGCTGTTTGCGAACCACACACTGTGACCCCCTTTTCCAGCCCTCCATTGCTACCCCCTAGTCTGGTGTAGTGTTCAGAGACTCTGTGTATTTCCCCCAGTTCTTCTATTGATCACATGTTTTTCCCGTTGTCTTTTAGAGGGCTTTAGACACTTAAGACTCGATACCATCCTTTGCCTTTCTTTTACACGGCTGGAGTTATGTCGTTCTCCCCCAACCCAGGGCTGGATTGTATCTTCAACTTCATTCCATATCTGGGCCCGTGCTTTCTTCCTTCAAGGTTTGTTAGTCCTTCTACTTATTTATCTGGGGGCCGTTTTTGGGTTGAAGTTGTGATATAGGCGGTTCTAACCCAGCATTGCCCCTTTCTTTATCTGGTTAGCCTTGCCTCGCTTGCAGCAATATTCTCAGCCAGATGAAGCCTTCCTGGTTGTGAGCATCGAGCTATTGCCTTCCCAGGTAGCTATTGCCCCCATGCCCCTTTGATTTTGGTGAGTTTTGTGCGCATCTATTTATTTCTTCACTTGCACTACTTTATTCCATCATTCCTCGGTGAGCATGGTTCACGATGTAGGGTTATAAGGTTCATCAGCCACTCTCCTCTATGCGGATCAACTTTTATCATTGCATTGAGGGATTTTTTTATCCTCGCCCCCTCAGCATCAGTGTGCAACTTTTACTAGTATTTAAGGTATCCCTTTTTTTAGCTATGCCCTTTATTTTGGTTCCAGGTTCCCCAGGCATATGTAGCTTTCAGTTTCTAATGCTTAAGCTCCCTGAAGAAGGTGTGACCCGCACCCTGGATCTTCCACCGAAATGTGTGTCGGCTCATGCCCCCCACTGATTGGCACTATTTTCCCACAACAGTTATTATCTCATGCCCATGTTTGCCGTCTTAGCAGCAGTTTCCTGACGCTAAAATGGCGATAATTTTAGCAAGATTCTTGCTAATATGCCCCAGTGTTTTTTTTAATAATTACTTTTTTCACATTTCTGCATTACAAATGTAAGACACTGTGTAAAAAAGAAGTAATTTTGAAACATTTCCTCTAATTCACATGCTTTTATGGGTACCCTCAACTTAAGAGATATGCATATACCCACTGCTTCTAATCTATATAATTTGTTCCTATTTTGGAAATATATAGGTTTCCTTAGTACCTATTTTTCAATCTTTATATTTTACCAAATTAATTGCTATATACCCGGTACACAATGAAAAACCATTGTGAGACGCAGCTCAGTTATTCCATCTGGGTACTTCGGGTTCTTGGTGAACCTACAAGTCCAAAATTAATAGGGAATGAATCACTTGACCTGAGTAACCAGGGCTAGCAACTTTGTAATTAAAAGCCATCAATCACGTTTAGCAAGGGAGTGGGGAGAAATATAGCTTGGTTCTCGGCCAAGTTTAAAAACGTGCAAGCATCATTATCGGGCTCCTTTTTGTAGTTTGCTTGCCTCCACCAGGAGAAAAATCACTGGTTATTACAGTAGTGATCAAAGAATATGTGAAAGTACACAAGTGAAGTGGATTTTAAAAGCTTGTATATCCTTGACAGTGTTTTAATCAGTCAGGAATCAAGAAATAGTAAAAACAGCATGGTGCGTGTGTGGACGAGTTATTTATCCAACGCAATATTAGTGTCCAAAAAAAAGGCCGAAATGTTTCAACCCTCTATGTACGCCAGGTTGGTTGTTGGGGCTTTCTTCAGGACCTCAAAAGAAAGTGGGGGTAACCTATGTATTACACAAGTACCTATTAGAACAATTCTCTGTACCTAGGCTAGGTACATTGGGGAAAGCATATTTTAGAAGCACCAGTTGAGTATTTTAGCCTATGTTATTTATGTATGTATGTTTATATAGCTTAGAAAACATTCAATGCTATTACAGTATTATTTTATGATACTATTTTCGCTGTACACATTATACTTTGCATTCTGTCTAACGATTGTAGCAGTTCACCTCTCTTGCATGAGAAATAAGACTGTGCAATAAACCTATTATTGAAAACACCTGTCTCACTATTTCTCTGTAGAAACGAAGCATGCACGATTGACTGAGTTAAATAGTTATCTATTGCTTCTACGACTCTGAAGATAGTTATTTCAGTACTAGGGAAACAAAGTTGTAATGTTTATGCGGTTGTCAGAAACTAATCCCTTCTTGTGCATTCGAGAAAGTTTCTAATGACCTCTGAGCTAGCTGGCACTCACAATTAAGTTTAGTATATTTGATAGAGACCTACTGACCTAAGTCCTACGTCATATCTATAGGATATATTTTTCCAATGCGCAGAGCATATTGGGAATATAGGAACTACACTACATCCCTAGATGGTGGCTGAACTAGAGTCCCTAATCCACAGCTAGGCGCATTGCAAACAATGGGTAAGTTTTCCCTGGAAAAATTTGATGCGTCCTTTTTGCATTTTGGGACATTTCCTCAGCCGTGGCCCACGCAAGTAAGAGCAGTGGGGCCCGCTTGGGGGATTTTGACAGATGATGACAAGAGAAAATTAAGTAAATATTACATTTTCATTCATCATCATCCATCCAAATCCCCCCACCCGTGAGGTACTATTATTATTAGGAGAATTGGGGGAATGCTGCGTTGGTGGACATTTGTGGCTCCCCACAGGTTTCAAAACTTTTCATCACAGAAATGTGAGGAAACAGTATTTTTCATTTTGACAAAGTATGAGGTTTGCAACAGAGCCTGGTGAGAGGCGCACAAGTCACTCCATCATGGATTTCCTTAGGTGTCTAGTTTTAAAAAATTTACATGTTTGCTAGGTTTCCCTTGGTGCCGGCAGAGTTAGGGTCCAAAATCCTCAGCTTGGCACATTGCAGAAAAAGGGTCAGTTTTCCCTGGAAAAATGTGATGTGCCCCCTTTGCATTTAGGGACATTTCCTCAGCCTTGACCCAGCCCCAATGCCCCATCACTCTTACATGCATGTCTGGAGGCTGTGTTTCCTGTTGCGGGAATACCCGCACAAGTGAGGTACCATTTCTATTTGGAGACTTTAGGGAATTATGGGTACGTAGAAGTTTGTGGCTCCTCACAGATTCCACAACTTTCCATCACAAAAATATGAGGAACAACGTTTGTGGTTTGAAAGGGATTCTGGGTGACCGAACCTAGCGAGAGCCACACAAGGCACCCAAACCTGGATTCCCCTGTGTGTCTAGTTTTTACAACTGTATAGCTTTGCTAGGTTTCCCTAGGTTCTGACTGAGTTAGGGTTCAAAATTTACAGCTAGTCATATTGCAAAAAAACGGTCAGTTTTCACTGGAAAAAGGTGATGTGTCCATGTTGCACGTTGGGCTGTTTCCAGTCACAAACACTAGGCCTACACGTAAGGTACCATTTTTATTGGGAGACTTTGGGCAACACAGAATAGTAGACAGTGTTTTTTTACCAATTTACTTTTTTCGCATTTCTGCTTTCTAAATGTAAGACACTCTGTAAAAAAGAAGTAATTTTGAAACATTTCCTCTAACTCAAATGCTTTTATGGGTACCATCAACTTCTGACATTTGTAAATACCCACTGCTTCTAATCTATATAATTTGTTCCAGTTTTGAATATATATAGGTTTCCTTGGTACCTATTTTTCACTCTTTATATTTTACCAAATTCATTGCAATACACCTCGTACACGATGAAAAACCATTGCGAGACGCAGCTCAGTTATTGGCTGTGCGTACCTCTAGTTCTTGGTGAACCTATAAGTCCAAATTCAATAGGGAATGATTCACTTGACCTGAGCCATTGTTTGGCTTTAATGTTTAAATAATAGGCCCCTTTTAACTAAGTTTTCGGTTTGTGGCAATTTTATGATATGTTTATTCGTAATTTATGGACATCGTAGGGCAAATACACACTTTAGGATGTCACGGTACAAAATGGGGTGGTGATGGACGGAGCATCCGAACCAATCAAACACTCACACCCAGTCAACAGATCTGGGTTTAATCCATCACCGTTCTTTAGCCCACTCTGCCACCCCAGTTCAGATATGGCCATATGCAAATCAGTCTGACCCTGTACCTCATGGGAACAGTCCAGCCCGAACTGCCAAGTCATGCCTTCCCTGGACCAGAAACAAGCTTTCTAGGACCGATTTCAGGCATTACTGCTGTCTTCAGCCAGGCTTGCTTGAATCCAGTGGCAAAGTGAGCAAGGGACTCACGTCTGAGCATACCCTGCCAACTTATGGAGAACAAAGCGGTACAAAAGGGGGTGGTGAGTATTTGATTGGTTCAGATGCTCCGTCCATCACCACCTCCTTTTTTTACTGCACTTTAGGATGTCGGCACTTGGTATTTTGTTAGTCCGCTTTCTATGGCTAGCAAGGAGGTGATTGAAACATGTAGGGGCGTATTTAAGAACCAAGTGGATATCCGGCTGGTTCTTTAACACTCGAGAAATCTAGGGCCAGGCCAGGAGACAATAGAGTCCTGGTAAGTCAGCAGTGTGAAGGCGAGGCGTTTGAGGTCATGATTTACATTTTTCTTAAACCCGCATCCTTACGTTAGTATAAGCAGCTCAAATGTAATATAAGGCGCTGTATTTAAACTTGCGCGGTTTACCCTTTTGGCCGTTTTATATTCCATATTGGTTGTAGGCTTTAGGCAATGGTAGGAACTATCTGTTCTATATGCCTTAGGTGCTGCTAAGACAGGCGAACGCAGCACATAGGTATACATGCGCTAGGGCAAACTTAGGGGCAGATGTGAAAACTGGTGGATCCATATGACTCCACGCATTTTAGTTTTCCTCAGTCTAAACATAACTGACAAGAACCTTGTGGTCCTGGGGCAAATGTTTATCATTAATATAACATATGCAATTTCAATAAAAACCTTTAATAGATATTTCTGGAACCTACCGTCAGGACATTGTATGTAGCTCCTATATATGTAGATAAGGGGCATAGAGTAATTGTAGTTTTTAAACACTTAGGTGAGAATTGGACCCCCTGATCTCTGACTAATCTTCTCAGACGGTGTGTCATCCATAACTCCTGTGGTCTGTACATGTGAATCCATGAAACAGGTAATTCATGATCTACAGGATTGTTGCTCCATTGACACAACCTTGGGCCATGATATTAACTACTAAAGGTGTGTATCCATGTTCTCTTATCCATAGTGCTGTTAAGGAGGAGAAGGTCCCCAACAAATACAGCTTCACTCATCTACTTATAAAGAATAGAATTCCTTACAGACTGCACCCACAAAATGAGGTAAAATAGTTTTAACATTTGCTTTTTATCTCGTAGCCTGTGTAGTTTAGAGCCCTGTCCAATAAGTTTAACCAGGGCATTTGTATGGCAATAATATTAGGGCAGGGTCTTTTATCTGGCAGGTTACTGTAATGGAATTGCCATAGAAATGTATACATTGTAGCCCCACATGTGGGTTTTATTTATGTTGTCCAGATCCTTGAAATATGTAGGTATGTCATTTTAGGGTGATTGATCTTGACCCCTATGCTGAGTGTTCCTTTGCCAATGTACTATAAGTAGACATCTAGCTATTCCACATGGAGAGATTGTTTCCTCCTTCTACTCACCTGTGAATAAGGGTGGGTACTCACGTTTGATTCACACTTCATGAAAGGATTCTGATTGAAAGGTTTCTTTGAATGAGAGTGAGTTGAGTATTTACAGATATATAAATAGCACCATGATTGGAACAGAGAATGTAGTGTGAAAATTCATGCTTTGTATGGATTTTATATATACAATAAATTGAATGGATCGCCATCTTAGATGAAATGTAATCCAACAAAGTTAGACATTGTGTTCATGAATGAGCATCTGTATTTTTAGTGATAGGTTTGTAACATCAATCTGTTTTTATATTGTCTTTTTTAGGTTAACCGTGGGGAGATTTGAACAAATTATTTGTTAGCCTGAAGAAGGTGGGACACTATCAAATACCACCAAAATGCGTTGCTTCTGTGTCTTAGAACAATTTGAAAGACTACTCCTGGTTCCAACATAGGTGGACTAACTAGAAAACTTGAAATAACATCTTGTGCAGAATACAAATATCAATGTTTACACTGTATGTGATGTAAAATCACTTTTATGACATTGTTTTCTAAGTGTGGATCCACGCTGGCCAGGGTTTTTCTCTGAGATTCAGTGATTATTTTTATGTTCTCCCTCCTTAGTGCAATTTGCTGCTTTTTGTTAAAAAAATTTATGTTTTTTTATGTATTTGTAATGAGATCTCTTAAGAGACAAGTTTTTAACAAATAGATCAAAGTCTTTTAACAGTGAAAAAATAAAAGATTGATTACTTTTCTACATTGTGTTCTTGGGTTCTAATTGGTGCTATTAGAGTGAGGTATGATTGGCGATAGTATGTGTGTGACGTGTGCATAAAAAGAGAGCCCAAAGGGACTTTTGTTTTCAGTGTTTACCTGTAGTAACCACAACAATGCCTTGGAATGGACAAATACACACATAAAGACTACACTGTTTTTGGAGAGGTCATGTCCATCCCTAAAGCCAAAAGTCTGCATATCTGTACATCTAATGAGCTGTTGACATCTACTACATGCATTTAATGTCTTGAAATGTCTAGTAACTGACTTCAACTCAATGAAAATAGATGAAAATACTAATGTCCAACTATATTGTTTCATTGCAGGTCCCTATTTTCTTTGACACAAACAACATGGATGTAGATAACTCACCAACAATAACAATGTTCTCTATTTCCCAACAGGTCGATTGGACACAGCACCTGCGCAGAGGTTGGAAACTGACCAATTTCCTCTACACCCCTTGATGAGACCCTCAGTGATGACAACATTCCTGGAAATGTGGATGTGGATGATGGTCCTGCGCCATTTGGTCAGAACGGGCAGATAGCAATAGTGGGTCTCACTGTGACCACAACAACATCTCCCACCACAACTGCAACAACGCAGCCAACCACTGAACCCCCAACCTGTGTACCTATTACAATCAGTACCATCCTGTGCCTCACAGTCTTAGATTCTGCAGCAACTATAACCAACCCAATCATGAAGGAGCCAGGACCTAGCTGGTGGGTGCTGTCTGTGCCAAGGCATTGGGCCATGGGGTAGGCATAGTGGTAGGATAACTGTAGTCCCACTCAGTGAGCCCACTTTTGCCATAGACACCCAGGATTCCATCCCCCAAGTCTTTCGAGTACACTATGATTCACAAAATGTGATGGACCATGTATTGACTAAAATTCAGGAAATTAAGGCACTGCAGAGGGACACATACCAGGAGGTTGCCAGCATACATATCGAGGTGACTGACATATACACCAAGGTGGGAGGAATCAACACCAACAAGGTTCCCTGGTTGGGGTTCTGTGGGGCATCAACACCACCCTCTGCAGGGCTTTTCCACCTGCATCTACCCCTCACTGTGGTCAAAGTCCAGCCAGACCGTCAGCATCTGCTGCAGCCAAAGGAAGAGAGGCCCTGTCAGTGGGTGACACACCTGCAAGTGCCCCTGTCTCAGGAGCTGCCTACCCCTCCTCTCTCGGAAAGAGGGGACATCCACTCAAGAATCCAAGTGGTGTGGATGCCAAGACACTCACCACCTCCATTAAAAAACCTTGCCCCTAGTGTCCTCCTGTCAGTGCTACACAGTCACTTTGTTGACTATTCCTGCCCATATTTCCATTTTGAATGGGAGGAGTATGTTGGAGTTTACACTCCAGACAATTTGGACTCTACTAGAATGGTTTCATCCCCCATGACTGAAGACTTCACATTCTGTTGTCAGTATCTCACTATTAGTGAACTTCTTTATCTTGTCCTTGTTCACTTAAATTAAAAACACGTCACTAAATAATTGTCTACCTGTTGTAATTCTCACATATAACCATGGGGACGTACTAGCATGTTAACTTTGCAATGTGATAACTAGGAACTTCTGCAAGCATGGGTATGTTCTGTGTAAACAATGTTCAACTCAGGATCTTTACCATGTCACCACAACACATACACATATCTGAGCTGATAACCTCTTTACTCCATTGTGCAAATCATAGGATGACATCAGAAACATAGCAAATAAATATTGACTCAGTTATTCAGTGATCACATAACCACTTGCAGACCTTCACAACATGGAAGGAGGGGATACATCTGACAATATAGCACACAATAGGAAATAATAAGTTAGGTATGCATCATCAGCGGGAGTCATATTGTCTACCTCACAACAGAAATCCTCCATCATATAACAAATAAACCGACACATCGGTACAACAGTGTATGACAACATGGACATTTCAATCCAGAGTTGCTTGCATTTGGAATGTTGCAAACCAATGTCAGCAATGTGCCACAAGCGCTTTGTCATACAATGAGGAGACGCATCAACAGCTACATACAGTGCATTGACAATGAGGAATTAGCCAATGTGAAGGCTGGATAGCATGAACTGGGCCCAAAGCAACATTGTGTTGGATCACAAGATGGCACACATATTACATTTGGACCAACACACCACAAGGAACAAGTCAAATAGAAGCAAATGAAATTCCATCCTATCGCTGTTCAAGCTGTCTTGTTACCGGCTTTGTACGCCCAAACTCTGTGACAGACATTTCGAGGACCAATTCATATTTACTTTGTATGTCTGAACAGCATCATATACTTAAAAATGTCACAAATCCTAAATGTCTAAATGAAGATGCCAAACACCGCAGCATGCAACCTCCACCACTGGATCATGAACTGCGCCGACATACTCACCCGCTTCAAGAAAGCTACCACAAGACACAGCAAGGAAGCAAGCTTGTTCACCCCTGCACTCCAAGAATCCAGACACTCCTGCAGACGACCCGAAAAGACATGGAGTAACAACAAAGCCTCGGAAACATGCAACGCCTACAAAGCAGGCACCACCAACTCATCAAATTCGCCAGGAAGAAAACCATCCAAGACAGAATCCTCACCAAAGCCAATAACACCAAAGAGCTCTTCTCCATCATCAAGGAATTCACCAAAGCCTGCAGTGAAACAAAAGAAGTCCTATCCTCCCAGGACCTCTGCAATAGACTCAGTACCATCTTCCACCACAAGATCAAGATGATCCATGACAACTTTGAAAACCAAGACCACCACCCTGCTCCTGCTCCCTCCTCATGCGATGCCACACAACAGACCCTGCTCAAATGGAAACCGCTCATGACAGAAAACACCTTAAAGACCATAAAAAGCATCCACTCCAGAGCACCCTCAGACCCCTACCCAAACCACATCTGCCACAGAGCCGCCTCAACCATCTCACCCAAACTACGTCTAATGCTCCTTCGAGGCCACCACCTTCCCCGATAACTGGAAACACACCAAAGTCAATCCCCTCCTGAAGAAATCCTCTGCGGAACCGACCTACCTCAACAACCTCAGGCCCATCTCCCTGCTTCCCTTCACAGCTAAAGTCATCAAAAAGACCGTCAAAACCAAGCGAACAAACTTCATCAAAGCTAACAACATCCTGGACAGCTCCCAATCCAGATTCCTAATCAACCAGAGCACTGAGACCGCCCTATTCGCAGCCACCAATGATACCTTCTCCCTCCTCGACCAGGATTAAATTACAGCCCTCATCCTCCTGGACCTCTTGGCTGCATTTACCAGCATCTCTCACCGCACCCTGGCCAGCAGAATCCACAATACCAGCATCCACAGCAAGGACCTCAACTGGATCCATTTTTCCCTCACCAGCAGAACTCAGTTGGTCAGACTACCTCCCTAACTCTCTGAACTGACAGAGACCAACAGTGGAGTGCCCCAGGGCTCCTCTTCATCCCCACCCTCTTCAATTTCTACATGCCCCCCCAGAAAACTATTGTCAGAACCCACAGGTTCAACATCATCTCCTATGCTGACAACACCCAGCTGATCCTCTTCCTCACCAACAAACCCATCATCACCAGGCACAACTTCCAGGAAGGGATGAAAGCCATCACCACCTGGATGAAGAACAGCTGACTGAAACTCAACTCAGAAAATATAGAAGTCCTCATCCTTGGCATTACCCCCTCTGCCTGGAATGGCTCCTGGTGGCCCTTCACCCTTGGAAACCCCCACCCTGACGGACCACGCAAAAAACCTCTGCATCATACTAGACTCATTGCTCACAATGAACTGCCAGATCAAGGCCATCTCCGCAACATGCTTCAACACCCGCCACATTATTCGAAAGACTTTCAGATGGATGTCAACCGATACCAGAAAAACTGTCATGCACACACTATTCAGCAGCAGACTGGACTACGGCAACCCTCACTATGCCGGAATCAACACAAAACTCCTTTGCAAACTCCAAACTGTCCAGAGCACCGCAGCTAGACCAATCCTCGACAACCCCCCTCGCAGCCAGATCACCTAATACCACTGTGATGTCCACTGGCTTCCAGTCAACAGAAGAATAACCTTCAAAGTCCTCACCCACACATATCAGGCCCTTCACAACACTGGACCAGCATACCTGAATGCTGGTTCTCTTTCCACGTACCCAAAAGACACCTCCTATCAGCTCCATCTCTCTGTCCGCTGTCCCATGTATGAGCAAGACTAGAACAGGAGGAAAGTATTTCTCCTACCTCATAGCCAAAGCCTGAAACACCTCACCTTCCACATCTGGCAACCTCCCACAATGTCCCAGTTCAGGAAGGACCTCAAAACTTTTCGGATGACCTTAGCACCCAACTGAGCTACCCTCCTTCCCCCCTAGTGCCTTGAGACAGTCACAGGTGAGGAATTGCGCTTTACTGACCACTGACTGATTCATTGATTGATGGTGAAGGAATCTAAAACAGACCAACACAGAGAGGGATTAGCTAATCATCCATACAAATGGCACAAATCACATTGTCAACTGCTATAAAACACAGGCCCAGACAACATTTACAGCTGAACAAAGCTACAGTCAACAAACACCTTTCCCCAAATTTGCCATACTGTCAGGCCCAGGGGCGCTTGCAGTCTAGGGCCCACCCCATTTGGCCTTCGGCCATGTCCCGAACGTTTATGTGGAAAGACTCATGGGTCTTCCGATGCTGGAAATTGGTGGTTGCTTTGTTATAGGGCTAGGGCAGGCTAAACTTTGGAAATGTATATTTGCCCAAAAAATTCCATTGATTCCCTATGGTCCGCGAGATGAGTGAGGTTTGGCAGGGTACGCGAGATGAGTGAGGTTTGGCAGGGTGCGCGAGATGCGTGCACTTTAGCAACAGCATACCGCGAGATGCGTGCAATTTGGCATGCTGTCGCATTTCAACGCCGCAAGCAGGGGAAATTACGCGGGTGTGGTTACGTTGATGTACGTGACCACACCCAAGGATCTGTGCTCACTATTCTGGAGATTTCTGAGAAGGAGGTTGATTCCAGGCAGGCTCTGTGTTTTGGTATGCTGTTTAACCCTTTGATGCAGATTTGTGTGTGCCGCGCTGGAGCAGACCTTTCCGGAGGAGCTTCTTGAGTTGGTAACTTCTCCGGCAGTCTTTGAGAAGGTGGTTTTGGACCGGATTTCTTCGAGGAATTTCTTCCTTTGGGGTCCAGAGTTTGCAGATGAACCTATAATTAAGAGTAGGTCGTACTCTTTAGGTATGAAGGCGATTTAATGCACAAAAAGGTTTTTATTTTTTGTATTTACAGAATCTAAAGAGCAAGAAAGATTTAAACGCTGTTTCACTTTTTTATATCATGTTATTTAAGGAATTAGAAATCTTCAATGTTTTTGGTATGAAGTAAACCCAACATAATATTTCGAATAGAAAGTTATTGTTTTAGCACAGAAACAAGATAAATCTATTGCTTATGTTTTCTACATGTAACTTGATTATGAAGCTATAACAAGACAAAATTAGAGTGTTTTGCAATACACAGTTTCGTGCTATGTGAACAAGTTTAAAGGTTTTGATACTATCTAACAGTGAACAATTTACAGAAGATAATGTAAATCGTGCTATTTTTTCTGAGAGAGTTTTATCAGAAAAGTACAGATGTTTTATGTGCAAAGAAATATCAAGCATTTGGAGAATAATTAGTATAAAAGGTCAAATTGCAAGAGGTTTAATTGCGATATTATTCCACAGAATTTTGTGAAGTGAATCTAGTTTTACATGAAAACTCCATGCTTATATTGCTGCTTGCATTAAGGAAAATTTACTGAAATATAAGTAAATAGGTATTAGTGTGTGTCTAACTTTTTCCTTTTCAGATCTCCCTCCCAGCTGTTCCCTTCCCAACTCCCCTTTTCCCCCCGCTTGATCACTTCAATATTCTGTGTAATAATTACAATCAGAATTGGAGGTATCGAGAGGTGGGCCCTTATATCATCGCATCAGATTCCGAGGAAGACTTCGTCTGACAGAATAGTGAGCCCACAAATTATTTTCCTCCCGATCTGACTGTGTTGACATAATGGCCACCATGGATGATTTACTTGCGGCAATAGTTAAAATAGAGGCAGATTTAAATTAAACTATGGCTGCTACAGCATTGTTGTCTGATAAAGTAGATAATATTCAGATTTTGAACACTCCCCTTCCTGAGGAGGCGCAAGACACTAGAGCTTCTACAAATATATCAGTAACTGTTCCACCACAAATTCCTCTGGCTGCGCCAGAACGTTTTTCAGGAAACCCTTCTAAGGTTCAAATATTTTTAACACAAATAGAATTGCATTTCTCTTGTAGACCTGCAGCATTTCCCACCCCTCAATCCAGAATAGCTTTTCTAATTTCTTATCTGTCTGGAGATGCTGCAAATTGGGCAGTTCCGCTAGTATGTCAAGATAGCGCTCTATTGTATAACTGGCGGCGCTTTGTAGAAGAATTTGAGAAAGTATTCGACAGACGAACAGTAACTTTGTCTGCAGATCGAGAACTGTTACAATTAAGACAAGGAAATCGAGATCTCATTGCCTACTTGTCACATTTTAATAGATTGGTCGCAGAAACCTCTTGGCCTGAAGAAAAAAGAGCAGCACTTTTCTATCAAGGGTTGAAGGACGATCTGAAAGATGTGTTAGCTCAAATTGACCTACAACCAACAACTTGTTCAGATTTAATCAATCTAAAATTGAGATTGGATCACAGACTATCAGAACGAAGGGGTGATAAAAAAAGAGGAGAGAAACCTAATTGGAAAAGTGAAACTAAACCCAGAACTCAGTTCACACATTCTGAATCTAGCTCTGAACCAATGGAAATTGGAACCCTTAGACAACCATTGTCAAAAGACGAGAAAGAGAATAGACGCAAAAAGGGACAGTGTCTCTATTGTGGACGCAAAGGACACTTTGTGAAAGATTGTATGTTGAAACCTAAGAATAAAACTCCAACCACAGGTAAAGTGTCAGTTTTGGAAACAAAAGACTTTGAGTCGGGAAACTAACATGCCCAGGATTGGTAGAAGGGGATATCTTGGGAACCATTGCTTACCCTTCAATAAACTCTTGTGTAAGTAATTACAAAGCACATTTTCGATTAGCAGTTCAAATACAACTGATTCACAAAATCTGGCAAATGGAAGTTTTAATTGACTCTGGGGCCACAGGAAACTTTGTCGATTTAAAAACCGCCCAGCGATTGAGTATCATCTGTGAGAAAAAAGACACTCCTGAAATAGTCCAAGCCGTAGATGGAAAGGTTTTGTCCGGAGGTCCAGTCACCATGCAAACCTTAAAGGTAATAATGTGTTGTGAAGACTCAAAAAGAGATATCATAGAGAGGAGGTACAATTCGATGTAATCCAAGCACCTCAATACGGCTTTATTTTAGGAATGCCATGGCTCTGTCTACATAATCCAATTATTGACTGGCAAAAGAGAGAACTTGTATTCCAATCTGATTTTTGTCAATCATCTTGTATGGGAACTCTCACAAAAACAATCAGTCAAATTGCTACTGCAGAAGAAAAAGAGACAATTCTACCCAAATGTTACAAAATGTTTCAGGAGGTATTCAGTGAAGAGAAAGCAGCAGTCCTTCCTCCTCATCGCAGCTATGATTGCCAAATCGATCTCATGCCGGGTTCATGTGTACTGAACTGTAGGATTTATGCACTCTCTGAAACAGAAAATCAACACTTGAGAGAATACTTGGATCAATATCTTGAAAATGGGTTCATTCGTCCTTCAAAGTCACCAGCCGCCTCCCCTTTGTTTTTTATTCCAAAAGCAAATGGTGAATTAAGAACGTGCATTAACTATAGGGCTTTGAACAAAATCACCATCAAAAACAAATATCCCTTACCATTAATCCCAGTCCTTTTAGATCAAGAAAAAACAGCAGTAATTTACACCAAGCTTGATCTAAGAGGAGCATACCATCTGGTGAGAATCAGACAAGGAGACGAATGGAAAACTGCATTTAAAACTAGATATGGACTGTTCGATTATTTGGTAATGCCGTTTGGTCTTTGTAATGCGCCAGCAGCCTTCCAGTTTTTCCTCAATGATGTTCTACGGGAATTTCTAGATTTATTTGTTATTGTCTATATAGATGATATCTTAATTTATTCCGATTCAGAAGAAAAGCACGAAGGTCATGTCAAACAAGTTTTAAAGGCATTACAATCACACAATCTGTATTGCAACAAGTTATCCAAATGCGATTTTCATGTCTTTGAGGTCGAATTTCTTGGAGTACTGCTCACACCAACGGGCATGAAAATGACTGATAGAAAAATAAAGGCAGTAGCAGAATGGCCAATCCCAAAATCTGTTCGAGATGTGCAATGTTTTTTGGGCTTCGCAAACTTCTATCGACGATTTATCGAACACTTTTCAGCAGTCGTAGCTCCCATAACTCGTCTGTTACGAAAAAAGGTGAAGTTCAAATGGACTACAGAAGCAAATGAAGCATTCCAAAGTTTGAAAAAAGCTTTTACTGAAGCCCCAATTTTGATGCATCCTGATGTGAATGAACCTTTTATAATCGAAGGGGATGCCTCAGATGTTGCAATTGCAGCCATTTTATCTCAGAGACATCACAAAACTGGTCAAATGCATCCTGTCGCTTATATGTCTCGTAAATTGAATGCAGCTGAACAGAATTACATAATTGCAGAGAAAGAGTTGCTTGCAATACTTGAAGCATTCAAGGAATGGAGACATTATATTATGGGAGCAAAATTCACAGTAACAGTGTATACAGATCACAGAAACTTACAATTCATGAGTTCAGCCAGAATGTTAACTCCACGACAAATAAGATGGATGATGTTCTTTGCAGAATATGATTTCATAGTAACCTATCGACCTGGACAAGACAACAAAAAGGCGGATGCTTTATCCAGGAAAGACTCAACATTACATAAGTGTGAAGGAACTCCACAAGCAATAATAGAACCTGACAAAGTGATCTGTTTGTTGAATGCTGATCAGTTCTTAGACAGTATACATGAGAATTTTCCTCCATCACAATGGGAGAAATGGAATAACAAGAAGAAAAACCAAACAATCAAAGAAGGAATACCATTTCATGGAAAACAAGTCTAACTTCCAACCAAGGAATTACATGAGACGGTCTTTAATTAGCTACATTCCCATCCTATGGCAGGACATCCAGGTCCAAAAAAGACTGTAGAAAAGATTCAAAACTTGTTTTGGTGGCCAACTCTCAAAAAGGATGTTTCTTTGATGGCTCAAAACTGTGAAACATGCGCTAGATTTAAAACTGATCATAGCAAACCAAAAGGTTTGTTACAAGTCTTACCAACACCAATCAAACCATGGGAACATGTTTCTTTAGATTTCATCACAAATTTACCACTAGTGAATCTTCATTCAGTAATTTTGGTAGTAGTGGACAGTTTAACAAAATATGCCCATTTCATTGCTTGTAAAAAATTCCCAACAGCAGGTCAATTAGCGCAAATACTACTAACAAAGATTGTGCGATTACATGGTTTGCCTTCAGTGTTACTGTCTGATCGAGGGTCTCAGTTTTCATCTAAATTCTGGCAGCAATGGTGTCAAAGTCTACAAATCACATCTAATATGTCTACTAGTTACCATCCCCAAACTGATGGTCAAACTGAATGATTAAATCAGACATTAAAGCAATACTTAAGATGTTATGTAGAAGACTCCAAGAGATCTTGGTATGATTTGCTTTGGATTGCAGAAATGGCTTATAACACATCAACGCATTCTTCAACTGGTTCATCTCCATTTGAGGCTCTCTATGGCTATTTACCAAACACAATTCCTTTAGTATTGCCCAAACATGTAAGTGATACACCTGCAGTACAGGATGCTATACAACATATGCAAACTGTTCAACAACAAACTCACCAACGTTTACTACAAAGTAAGGAAAAGTACAAACAGCAGTATGATAAACATCATAGACCTGGTCCAAGATATGTTGCTGGGGATAAAGTTTGGTTGTCTACCAAGAACTTAACCTTCAAAAGAAAAAGTATGTTTCATCCTAAGTTTATTGGACCATATTCAGTACTTCGTCAAGTCAATCCAGTAACGTACAAATTGTTACTTCCAAAAACTTTGAGAATCCATCCAGTGTTCCATACATCCCTTTTGAAACCAGCTAGACAAAATGTTGCAACTAGGCCAGCGCCAGTTTTGGTTCAGGGTAACTGGGAATACAAGGTAAAGGACATACTGGATTCTAAACTAAGGAGCAGCAGATTGTGGTATCTTGTCTCCTGGAAAGGTTACGGAGCTGAGAACGTTTCTTGGGAACCGGCAGAGAACATTCATGCCTCTCGCTTGGTGCGACGTTTCCACCTCCTTCATCCCTCGAAGCCGGGCCCTAGACCGCTCCAGGGAGGGGGGAATACTGTCAGGCCCAGGGGCGCTTGCGGTCTAGGGCCCGCCCCATTTGGCCTTCGGCCATGTCCCAAACGTTTATGTGGAAAGACTCATGGGTCTTCCCCTGCTGGACATTGGTGGTTGCTTTGTTATAGGGCTAGGGCAGGATAAACTTTGGAAATGTATTTTTGCCCCAAAAATTCAAAAATTCCATTGATTCCCTTTGGTCCGCGAGATGAGTGAGGTTTGGCAGGGTACGCGAGATGAGTGAGGTTTGGCAGGGTACGCGAGATGCGTGCACTTTGGCAACCGCGTACCGCGAGATGCGTGCAATTTGGCATGCTGTCGCATTTCAACGCCGCAAGCAGGGGAAATTACGCGGGTGTGGTTACGTTGATGTACGTGACCACACCCAATGATCTGTGCTCACTATTCTGGAGATTTCTGAGAAGGAGGTTGATTCCAGGCAGGCTCTGTGTTTTGGTATGCTGTTTAACCCTTTGATGCAGATGCGTGTGTGCCGCGCTGGAGCAGACCTTTCCGGAGGAGCTTCTTGAGTTGGTAACTTCTCCGGCAGTCTTTGAGAAGGTGGTTTTGGACCGGATTACTTCGAGGAATTTCTTCCTTTGGGGTCCAGAGTTTGCAGATGAACCTATAATTAAGAGTAGGTCGTACTCTTTAGGTATGAAGGCGATTTAATGCACAAAAAGGTTTTTATTTTTTGTATTTACAGAATCTAAAGAGCAAGAAAGATTTAAACGCTGTTTCAGTTTTTTATATCATGTTTTTAAGGAATTAGAAATCTTCAATGTTTTTGGTATCAAGTAAACCCAACATAATATTTCGAATGGAAAGTTATTGTTTTAGCACAGAAACAAGATAAATCTCTTGCTTATGTTTTCTACATGTAACTTGATTATAAAGCTATAACAAGACAAAATAGGAATGTTTTGCAATACACAGTTTCGTGCTATGTGAACAAGTTTAAAGGTTTTGATACTATCTAACAGTGAACAATTTACAGAAGATAATGTAAATCGAGCTATTTTTTCTGAGAGAGTTTTATCAGAAAAGTACAGATGTTGGATGTGCAAAGAAATATCAAGCATTTGGAGAATAATTAGTATAAAAGGTCAAATTGCAAGAGGTTTAATTGCGATATTATTCCACAGAATTTTGTGAAGTGAATCTAGTTTTACATGAAAACTCCATGCTTAGATTGCTGCTTGCATTAAGGAAAATTTACTGAAATATAAGTAAATAGGTATTAGTGTGTGTCTAACTTTTTCCTTTTCAGATCTCTCTCCCAGCTGTTCCCTTCCCAACTCCCCTTTTCCCCCCGCTTGATCACTTCAATATTCTGTGTAATAATTACAAACAGAATTGGAGGTATCGAGAGGTGGGCCCTTATATCATCGCATCAGATTCCGAGGAAGGCTTCGTCTGACACATACCCATATATTCCTAGTATGTTGCATTAACGAATGTCTGACAAAATATCGAAATCCACAATATCGATGTACAAAAATATCGGAACAAATATATCGACATCAAAAATATCGGGTTCCTATACTTAACCCCTTCCATGCTGATGACGGCCCCAAACCGTCATGCATCACGGTGCTCGTGTGCTCATGACGGCTGGGGGCCGTCATAAAGCCATTCATTCTTTAAAAGCCTAGCACACGAGCAGAATTGGCCCAGCATGGAAGGGGTTAACTAGATATCTACACAAATATCGATTTTTTAATATCGATATACAAAAACATTGTGTACTGTGATATCGACTACATTTATATCGGAATACAAAAATATCGCATTCTGCAAAAAATAATGACATTAACAAAAATATCGACATCAAATATATCGTGCACAAAAATATCGGATTATAAACTATATTGACTTTTTATAAGCATTTCTTTACATAATTAATTAACGCTTTATATGTTTTCACATCAAAATAAACATACAATACTTTCATTTATACTATAGACACACTATAAATTCATCTAATATTTACTATTGGTATAATTATATCACCTACACATATACAAATATTCTATGCTACTTTGTATACTTTTATAATTATTGTTGGTTTTTCAAATCGAATACTAAGTAATCACAACTGAAATTCAAATATACTAACTAACCAATCACAACCCTAATTTTTTTAATGAACCAATAGCAAAGTAATTACTACTAACACTCCCCTATATAAGCAATGAAAAAGTAAGCCCAAACTACTTGCCAAAAGTCACTGAAGGAGATTCATCTCTATCTGAATTGCTGCACAACAACTAGAAGAACCAGACTATCGACCTACTATTACATCTTCTAAGTAAGTAAATAAAATAGATACTCCATTATTTGCTAATAGTATTTACTTACCTGCTAAATACCCAGTGCCCCTTTGGTATTCATACTACTTAACATGCTAAATAATGATATAAAAATATTTTTTTTAGATACTACCACTACTGATTATTCTACTCAAAATAATTGTGAACAAAACATAGGAATACAGATTCTAAAAACTATGTAAGTAATTTCACATTGGTTCATTATGTGCACATTAATCTAAACACACAGAAAAAATGACTTTTGCACACCATCTTTTTATTTTTCTGTAGATTCTACTCCTGAAAACTGCACTACTACTGAACTAAGGACATCAGTACTATATCTACAATACTTTTTACTAAGTAAGTAAATAAAATAGAAACAGCTTTATTTGCTAGTACTACTTAATTACCTGCTAAATACACAGTACCTCTTTGCTATTCATTGTAGTTAACATGCTAAATAATTATCTACAACTATTTTTTTAAGACACTACGAGTACTGAATATTCTACTCAAAATAACTGTGAACAAAGCATAGGAATACAGAATCAAAAAACTATGTAAGTAATTTCACATTGTTTCATTATGTGCGCATAAATCTAAACACACAGAAATAATCATTTGTGCCCCACATATTTATTTTTTTCTATAGATTCTACTACTAAAATCTGCACTACTACTGAACTAAGAACATCAGTACTATTTCTACACTACTTTTTGCAAAGTAAGTACATAAAATAGAAACTGCTTAATTTGCTACTACTAATTATTTACCTGCTAAATACCCAGTGCCCCTTTGCTATTCATACAACTTAACATGCTAAATAATTAAATAATATTATTTTTTTAGATACTACGACTACTGAATATTCTACTCAAACTAACTGAGAACAAAGCATAGGAATACAGAATCGAATAACTATGTAAGTTATGTCACATTGTTTCATTATGTGCTCAAAAATCTAAACACACTGAAATAATCAGTTGTGCTCAACATATTTTTATTTTTCTGTAGATTCGACTACTGAAAAGTGCACTACTAATTAACTAAGGACCTCAGTACTATTTCTAAAATACATTTTAGTAAGTAAGTATTATGCAACTGAAATAAATGTGGAAAACCATACAAACATTTATAACTGTTCTAATTAATTTCAATTATATATTGTTTATTTACAGAGCAAACACGGCGAATAGATATACAGACAACATACAGAACTTCACATTCTAAATAATACTAATACAAATCACAAAGTAAGTATATTAAAGAACATATTTACCACATAATGTTTTAAAAAACCTACCAACATGGTGATTAAACTAACTCATATGTTCCTTATTCTTTTAAGATAACACTACAAACTACTCTACAGAAGCTGAAGAAATAATTATACTGCCAAACACCAACCCAAAAAAATATGTAAGTTTCTTCACAATGTGAATCATGAAGATACACTTTTGTAGTAGAAATGAGCTCTAACACTGCAAATGTACCTAAATATTAATTAATAATATACTACTTTCATGTTTCTCATAACAGCTACAACAACATCAGAACCATTTATCCTCAACTAAAGAAGCAAGAAACTCCTAAGTTTTGCTGTCCATTCTAAAACACGTAAGTATAAACATTCCTACTTATCACTAACATAGATTATTTATCACATTTAATTTGATATTAACTATTATATATATATTTTATAGATATACAAAGTACAAAATGACCGAAGGAGCCGAATTTGTGACCAGCCAAAAAGGAAAATTATTACTATGCTACATGGGTTACACGTACACACAGGAAAAGCAATATGGCATGAAAGTTAATTGGAAATGTTGTAAATATTATTCGAACAAGTGCTATGGAAGAGCAACAACTAGAGAAGCTACAGTACTATATACTAGGGAACACAATTATCCACCCAATATTACATAAATAGAAGTTAGAACAGCTATGGAAAGTATAAAAGAAGCTAGTACCGGTTCCCAAAAGCAAACAAATGTCATTTTGAAAGAAGCCATTCCTAAAATCCGAAAAACAGCCACAACCCAAATGCCAAATATCCTATCATTAAAAAGAACTATAGCACGAACCAAAAAAGCTACAACTGCTTCAACACCATCTCCCAGAACATATCAGGATATAAATTTAACTGCAAACGAAATAATAACTTTAAATAAACAACCATTTATAGTTTATGACAACGAAAGCAATGACAAAAGGCTTATAATTTTTGGTACCAATATGAATTTAGTGAAACTGCAGCAAAGCCAATATTGGATGATGGATGGAACATTTAACATCTGTCCCAAACCATTCTTCCAATTATACACAATACATGGCCTCTACCACAACTGCAACATCCCTTTGCTATATGCACTATTGCCTAACAAAAACAATTCTACATATATGGAATTATTAAATGTCATAAAACAAAAAACGAATGATTTCTCTCCAGAAAAAATCATTCTTGATTTTGAGCATGCAATGCTCTCAACTATTCTAAAAATCCACCCCCATACCTGCATTCAAGGCTGCTATTATCATTTCAACCAGTGTTTATGGAGACACCTTCAAAAAACTACCCTATGTGTCGAATATGCTACAAATTCATAATTTGCTTTCCAAATCACAAAACTAATTGCACTTGCCTATGTCCCTTCAACAGATGTAGCTGAACATTACAACATTATTATAGACAGTCCATTCTACAAACAAACCGAAGCTAGATTAAGTCCTTTTCTCGATTACTTTGAAGACACCTGGGTAGGCAAACTCCACAGATCTGGCCACAGACGAAATCCAAAATTCCTCATACCCTGGTGGAACGTGTACAATAGTACCCTTAACGGGGAATCAAAAACTAACAATGCCGTGGAAAGTTGGCACAATGCATTTGTACAATCAACTGGCAGAACCAAACCTACTCTAGAAAAATTCATTAAATGCCTACAGAAAGAACAGAGCTATCAAGAGTTTAGAATGGACCAATCTGTAACAGAACTTGTCCCAAAAACATCCAAGCAAAATAAACAAATGCACAAGTACCTGGAAGAACAAGTTAAACTTTACCCTAATACAAATGGCATAGAATACCTAAACATCATAGCGAAAACACTACTATAAATAATTCTCAAACTGTTATAAAACACCAAAAGTAGCACCTAAGTATGCAAAAATATGTAACGTGAGCTTCTAAAGTATTTAATGTATGCAATATATAAAGATATTATTTTAATATATGCACACATTAAAACAAAATAACAAGTAAAAAACAATTCCATAATAAATATGACATTACCCACCCACACAAAAATAGAAAGCAATGACTTACCAATTATGTTGTCAATCCAACAACGTCCTTCTCCACCAAAGTAATCCAGGTAGTGCAAAATTAACCCAAAAAAAAAATGTAAAAGTACAACTGTTCCAAAATTAAGTAATCCACGCGGTCCTTAGCCATCGAACTACCATAAAAAACCCGAAAAAGGAGAAAAAAAGAAAGAATCGCTCCTGGAAACCCGAAAAATGTAAAGAAGTGTTTGTAAATCAGTGTTGAATGAAAAAAAAAAACACTTCCTTTAAACAAAACGGAACTTCCGATGTAGCGTACACCTATGACAAAAACATAGAAAACAGACATTCCCACCCACATTAATTAGCTAATAATTACATACCAGCATATTAACATAGATGATTTACTGTTAGATATACCCTAAAAGACTTAAATCCACTCTATAAATAATTAGTTAACTAACTAACACGACGTGTATATACCATACGTAAATATCTGTTTTCAAAATCTAAAACATAACTCCCTCACAGTCAACAACACTAAATATAAGGTCACTAGTCTAAAAACATCATAATAATACACATACAACATATAAAATCAACCTTACCTGCAGCGACGTGAAGTGTCTCCCAACCGCGATCAGCCCTTCTTCCAAATAACCCAAAACGACCTAACCCGGTTACAAAAGAAAGCACCAAAAAGCAATAAAATAGTCCCAAGTGTAAAATATAGTATCTATACTGAACCAAATATGTTAAAAAAATGTATTAATTTATGTTATTGTGAAAAATTTTTTTATTTAATCCTACAAAGATTTCATAAACAAAAATGTACATGAATGTATTAATTAAAGATTATGAAAACAATAATGTTTATGTTAACAATGTTAGAAAATATAAGTAAATTGTCACAAAATGAAATAATGTAAAAAAGAGTAAAAAATGTGTTTTTTATATTATAAAAATTTGATCTTCAGAAATGAAGCAGAAAAATGCTTACTAGAAAAATATTTGTGATATTTATATTTATTTTCTGACATAACAATATGTAAAAGAGATAATAAAGAATGTTAATTTCTGTTAAAAAAGATTAAAAAATAATAATGCTTCTGTATAGTTGATTTTGAGTGTGTTTATAAAAAATGTTTTCAAAGGAAATGTTAATAAAAAATATGTTATTATGAAAAAAAATTTTTTTGTAAAAACATTACTAAAATAAAAGTTTCTAAAATCATGTTGAACAATTTGTATCAATCTTATTAATAATTTTTAACTTTATATTAAATGTGAGTATATGTTGTACTCTAATAATGTAATGAATCATATACCAAATCCAGTGTACATTAAATTAGAGTAGGTGTTGCACACTAATAACATAAGAACTATTTATTCCTACTGCATTCGACATTAAATTTTAATATGTGCTGGACACTGATTAATTATAAAATAATATTCCAACTGTAGTCTACAGTAAATTTGAGTTAGTGTAATGTTATATATGTATAATTTATTTTAATTGATTGAATGTAAAATAATTATATTTTTACCCTGTAGAACTGGACACCAAAAACACAAAACTGACCCTGAACCCTACAAATACCCCTTGACCCAAAAACAGAAAACGGACCCTGAACCCAACAAATACTCCTTTACCCAAAATCTGAAAACTGACCCAGAACCCACAAAAACCCCTTTACCTAAAAACTGAAAACTGACCCTGAACCCAACAATTACCCCTTTACCCAAAAACTGAAAACTGACCCTGAACCCAACAAATACCCCTTTACCCAAAAACTCAAAACTGACCCTGAACCCAACAAATACCCCTTTACCCAAGAACTGAAAACTGACCCTGAACCCAACAAATACCCCTTTACCCAAAAACTAAAAACTGACCCTGAACCCAACAAATACCCCTTTACACACAAACTAAAAACTGACCCTTAACTCAACAAATACCCCTTTACCCAAAAACTGAAAACTGACCCAGAACCCAACAAATACCCCTTTACCCAAAAACTGAAAACTGACCCTGAACCCTAAAAAATACCCCTTTACCCCAAAACTGAAAACTGACCCAGAACCCTAAAAATACCCCTTTACCCAAAAACTGAAAACTGACCCAGAACCCAACAAATACCCCTTTACCCAAAAACTGAAAACTGACCCTGAACCCAAAAAAATACCCCTTTACCCCAAAACTGAAAACTGACCCAGAACCCTAAAAATACCCCTTTACCCAAAAACTAAAAACTGACCCTGAACCCTAAAAATACCCCTTTACCCAAAAACTGAAAACTGACCCTGAACCCAACAAATACCCCTTTATCCAAAAACTGAAAACTGACCCAGAACCCAACAAATACCCCTCAACCCAAAAACTAAAAAATGACCCTGAACCCAACAAATACCCCTGTACCCAAAAACTAAAAACTGACCCTGAAGCCAACAAATACCCCTTTACTCAAAAAGTAAAAACTGACCCTGAACCCAACAAATACCCCTTTACCCAAAAACTAAAAACTGACCCTGAACCCAACAAATAGCCCTTTACCAAAAAACTAAAAACTGACCCTGAACCCAATACATACCCCTTTACTTAAAAACTGAAAACTGACCCTGAACCCAACAAATACCCCTTTATCCAAAAACTGAAAACTGACCCAGAACCCAACAAATACCCCTCAACCCAAAAACTAAAAACTGACCCTGAACCCAACAAATACCCCTGTACCCAAAAACTAAAAACTGACCCTGAAGCCAGCAAATACCCCTTTACCCAAAAACTAAAAACTGACCCTGAACCCAACAAATACCCCTTTACCCAAAAACTGAAAACTGACCCTGAACCCAACTAATACCCCTTTACCCAAAAACAGAAAACTGACCCTGAACCCAACAAATACCCCTTTACCCCAAAACAATGAATGAGTAAATAATTATATGTAGTATATTATCGTAATTAATAAATTAATTAATTAACATTAATTACCAATTAGCTTAAAATTAGAAATATAGATTAACAGTTAATAATTAATTAATTATTATTATATTACTTCCCACCCTTATCCCCTATAAACCCAATAAACCACTCCTAAACCTAGATATGTTTGTAAAAAAAATGTATTTTATTAAATTTAAAATACACCAAAATACAATATATGTAGAAATGATTAACCTCATTAATATAATTAACTAATTATTATTATTTAATTGCCAATTAATTAGTAATTAATAATATGGACTATATAATCTTAATTAATTAACTAATTAAGTAAAAAAAATTACCAATTAGGTATAATAGAGGAAATTTTAATAACATATATTAATAAATTAATTATTATAAAATTACTTCCCACCCTTATCCCCTATAAACCCAATAACCCGCTCCTAAATCTGGAAATGCTTTTTATAAAATATTATTGTTATAATGTTATTTAATAAAAATAAAAATGTATATATGTTAAATTATTAAAAGACAAATAATATAATTTCTTAATTAATATTAATTAATTACCAATTAATTAGTAATTAATAATAAGGACTATATGATCTTAATTAATTAACTAATTAATTATAAATAATTACCAATTAGGTATAATTTAGGAATATTTAATAACATATATTAATTAATTATATTAAATTACTTCCCACCCTTATCCCCTATAAACCCAATAACCCGCTCCTAAACCTAGATATGTTTTTTAAATTAATATATTTATAATTTTTTTTTGTTTTTAAGGATACACCTTTTTTACTACATTTTATATACAATTATTTTACTTTTTCCTATACTATTCATTATTTCCATTACTACACGATATTTTTTTTTGTAGATATTTTGTCACACGATATTATTGTTTTCGATATTTTTTTAAACTTACCTATTCCGATATTTTTGTATCCGATATTTTTGCTTCCCTATATTTGCGACCTTTGATATTTTAACTTCGATATTTTGTCTTTCCGATATTTTTTTTCTCGATATTTTGTCTGATTACCGCATTAACATCCTCCTCACACCATTACACCAGGATTTGCATTAACAGTCAGTCATCACATCTCACACCATACTTGCACTCAAGGAAAGATGTTTTGAATGCAAATTTGATGCAAATCCATCCTATTATCTTCACCACTATCATCATTTTGAGGTTCCTCAACCAGTGGCTCTTCATGTCCCGCATCCTTTGCGATGTAAGGGATGTTCCATCACAGGGCAATGTTGTGGAGCATGCAGCAGGCCACAGTCATCTTATACTCTAGTTTAGCCATCTGATTCTGGCTTTCAGGAGCCCAAACTTATGCTCCACTGGCCGTTGTGTTCTTCCTTGGACCTTATTGAAGTGGACTTCCTCTAGCATAGTAGGATTTCTCAGCGGGGCCAACAACAGTGGCCGGTTAGGATACATTGAGTCTCCTAGATTGTAGATAGACAGAAGTGCTAGAATGAGTTACACACTTTCAGATTATACTACCTGAAATCACCCACACAAAGTTAGGACAGATCACAGTTACCCACAAGCCAGGTCCTCTCCGGTAGTAGTTGTGACATCAGCTTAGGTATGGTGCTTTTCCTCAACATGAATGAATCCTGTGTAGATCATTGGAACTGGGCACAGGTGTTTAAGATGAACAATTCCGGTAAGCAGACAACTTGCACATTGATAGAATGGAAGTGTTTCTTGTTGTGGTACACTTGTCACCTGGCTTGGTATGGTGCTAAGGCAATATGAGTGCTATCAATGGATCCAATCAATATGTGGGATGTGGCCACCTAATCTTATGTTCTCAGTAAATCTGGATGACAAACAGACAACTTGACTGGCTTGTGTGAGGAGTGATTGTCCATCACTACTTTCTCTCACATGATGGTGGCTCTATTACATATGGCATGACATAGGGTGCAAAGTACTTGCAGTGACTGTACCACAGTTCCTATTGGTAAGTACTGGTTATACAGTGAAATGAGAGTGCAAACATCACTGTTGTCATCAGCATTGGTGCCTACATGCTGCCCAGTTGGCATTTGCCAGTCGTGGTTCATCTGCAATAGTGTTTCAAATGACTCATTCACTGACTTGTGACAAACTTCAGGGGGTGCAACAGTAGGGTAAGTGTTGGATAGTGTAAGGGTACTATGCCTTGTAATGGTATGCGTTGTAATGGTATGCGTTGTAAATACATGCATTGTAGTGGTATGCGTTGTTGTGTCATGCGTTGTAATGGCATTCGTTGTAATGGATGTTGCGTTGTAAAAGTTAAGTTGTAATGGTAGTGCATTGTAAAAGTTGTGTTATAAAGGTTGTTTCTCGATGTAAAACTGTAGGGATCATCTGTGGATGTGGTCACTGATCTGTACAAGGCAATATGAGTATGCAATACCAAAGAGTGTTTTGATGTGCCTTGCCATTGGGACTCTACTGATCCCACTTCTTCATGCCATAGATAATCAAGGACACACAAAACCTGTGAATATACAATCTATAACTGGCATTATCATCTGTACCAAGCAAAGGGTTGGGGATGTTAGTATCGCTATATGGAGTCTTGTGCAGAATGAATTCACAGTATCTATCTGCCAAATGTTTGGACCTTAATGTTTTCTGGGACATTTATATGCTAAATGTGATACATAGCACAACTAAATGTGTACAGCTTTCATTGAACTTTTTAGGTAGAGGAGATATGATATAATTTAGGGTGCACAGTGTCATCAGTGTGCAATGAGCAAATGCATGTGACATGATGTTTGCCACAACACTAATTTATGGTACAATGGTGTCGAAACTGACTTTCAGCACATGATCATGTGCTGTGAGTGATAGATAGATTTGTTACATTATGGGTCTTTTCGTGGGCATTGTGTATAACTCACCCTTGCATCCATTCTATGTGGTTACACCATTTTACAATGGAATACTACAAGTGCCAACGTATGCAAGATGATCAACTATCCTAACATGGACATAAGGATGGAGTGCATGAAGGCTTGTCTGGGGTTATGACATGAGTGGCCCCCAACACTCTGCAGGTTATGTAGCATGCATGTTGTATATTTCTGTCCATGCATGAACAGGTAATACAAAACTTCAGGGGGGGCACAACATGTGTACCCCTGTGTGCACCCCTGTGCACGGAGGCAACAGAGGGCCCTGTAGGGTCCCCATTAGTTTCATCATTGCCACCTCTTTCATGACAGGTTGATTGTCATGAAAAGTGTTGCAGTGAGAAAAATTGTAATATGCTTGGCGGTGCCACATTGGTACCGCCAGCATATCACAGCCTCACATTTCAGCGCAACCCCCACAGGATCAGTGACCCCTAACAGTTGCAGAAGTCCTGTGGTGCTCCCACCACTGTAGTTATAATACTGTGGGTGGACCGTCGGTCTGGCAGGTCAGAGCCCGCCACCATGGCTTTGAAAGTACCATGGACTGCCAAACTCATAATTAGGCACTAAATATTGTAAGCAGCCTAGAATTTTTCTACAGAATCATTGGAGCATGTCAATTTCAAGAAAGAGAAAAATGTGTGCACCCATTACTAACCCATGTGCCTGTGCTTGTTTAGCTTCACATGATGGGATGCCATCACAGTATGAAGGCTGTACGTGGAAGCATCTTAAGCATTTTTAGACCTGGGATATTTTTGAATGAATAATGTCTCTTTGGACAAGTTTGATACCCAGTGAACACTGTTCTTAATAGATATTTAATATATATTTATTATTACGGTGTAATGTATTTCTCATGAGATTTCCACAGTCTACAAACTGTGGTTCAGAGTAAACTCTCTTCATAGAGTACACATCATTTACATTACCCATTTTACTACACACATCCACTTCATTTCTAACTGTATGTTCCATAGCCGTGAAGGGTTTAATCCAGTTGAAGGTTCTCCATAGTAGGACACTAGTTATAAAATAGAAGTTGAGCATCTGGAGAAACTTGGTTTTCTCTGAACAGTTGTAAACAGACTGAACATCATGTGCAGTAGGGGACTATTTGTGATTGACTTTTGATGTGAACTCAGCTACCCATGAACTGCATTGTTTAGGGTCAATGTTGCAATGTTGCACATAACACAAACTTGCTACACCTAAGTGATTTGTATGTGTGATGGCATTCCTGATACTTCATATTATTCTGAGATATTTTGTACTTACTTTCAGACCTCTAATGCCATACTATTTTATATAGTAATGTGTGCAAAAGAAGCTTGGTTGATATTATCAGTGATGTCATCAGTGATGTCTTCAATGATGTCATCTGAGATGTCCTTAGTGATGTCATAAAAAAAGTCACAGAGTGATGTAATATGTAATTGATATTTAATAAAACTGTGTGATGTCTTTCTCAAGAGAGTTTCCCTGTCTGCAAATAGTGTTCAGAGTAAACTCTGCATAGATTAAAAATCTTTTATAGTACCCATTTTTCTACTCAAATCTACTTCATTTCTCACTGTAGGTTTGGTATCTGTGATGGGTTTCATACAGATACAAGCTGTCTATAGTCAGACACTAGTTATAAAATAGAAGTTGAGTATCTGGAAGATCTTGATTTTCTCTTAACAGTTGTATACAGATTGAACACTGTGTGGCCGATTCCGAGTCAAGAAAAAGCACTCCGAATAGCCGTACAGAGTCTTTTTCCCATACGAATCACACCCTGCAACGTCCCCAACCGTAGGACGTAGTACAATTCTCACCCAATGCAGCTCCCCGTACGAATCGTACCAGGAACTGTACGACTCAAATTCCCGTACGAATCGCCGCCGGAACACGCAGCAAGCGACATTTGTATGGTTCGAAGCAGGTTTTCCTGACCCAGCAAGTACGATTCATCCTGTGGACCCTCCGTACGACTCTTTTCCTACGGGAGCTGAAAACGTCCAGAAAAGTAGAGTACGCCTCGAAACAGGTACGGAACGGACCCCCCTGGGTACGGTGCGTACACCCCATGATCACAGGGGTACGGTGTCTACCCCTGCGATCATGGGGTGTACGCACCGTACTTCATGATCGCAGGGTGTATGGTGCATACCCCATGATCGCAAGGTGTACAGTTCATACACCTTGCGATCATGGGGTATGGTGCGTACATCCCATGATCGCAGGGGTACACCCCGTACCCGTGCAATCATGGGCTGTGCGCACCGTACGTTGTGCATGTAAATGTGTGACCCACCGTACGAATCGCACTTACCTGACGTGTACCGTATGAATCGAGTCTCCATTCCACGGTCCGGATCGTACTCGTTGGGTCGTACAGCATGTGAACGAATCGTACAGTCCACTGTGAGGGTCCGAGTCGTACGGAATCTCCGGTGCAATTCGTACGGGTCGCGACGATTCAGACGGAAACTGTCCATACGAATCGTACTACACAATTTGGACGGACTAGTACGATTCGTACGGAGTGGGCTCCGGATACAATTCGGACAGACGATTCGTTTTCCGAATCGGAATCGGCCCCTATGTGCCGTAGGGGTCTATCTGTGGTCGACTGTTGATGTGAACTTGGCTACCCATGAAGTGTATGGTTTAGGGTCAATGCTGCACATAACACAAACTTGCTACACCTAATAAGTGGTTTGTATGTGTGATGACATTACTAATGCTTCATATTATTCTGAGATATATGGTTTACTTAATTTCAGACATCTAATGCCGTATTCTTTCGTACAGTAACATGTACAAAAGAAGATTGGGTGATGTAATCAGGTATGACTTCAATTATGTCGCATGAGATGTCTTCAGAGATGTCATAAAGGATGTCATTGTACATATCATGAATGATTTAACATGTAAGGTCATAAGCAGGGTATGGCGGTGGCACAAGGTATAGTTAAGTTACGAATCTCTGTGTTTTTTAACTTTTTTTGACATCAATGTTAATATTTTCACTGACATATTCACCTAACTATAACATGATAATTTAAACCTTGTTTATTTTAGTGAACATCTAAGGTTAAACAAAATAGGTTCTTTTTAGCATACCTAACTGTATGGAAGGAATTATCATTTAAAAAACCTTGGAAATTCACTGAAAAAAACATAGGTTTTAGGGGTGTCATAGTTAGCAGGACATTTTACTCATACAAAACAATTAAAATTCCTCTGTTATAGGTAGTTGTACTAACTGTAACTCTCGCGCCCGCAATCCACTGGCGATGATGTCACATATTACATCATTCATGACATGGTCAGTGACATCACTGATGACATCACTGATGACAACTCAAATGACATCACTGATGACATCATTGATGACATCATCCAGTGAATGTGGTGTGGTTCCATATTTGTATTATATATATATCAATCTGCATTGAAGAATGAGTGGATGTATTTGTGTCTAAATGGACGATTTAGTAGCAGTGTGATTGACTGTTTACTTGACTAATTTATAGTGTCTCACTAAATATATTGAGTAGTGACTAAACTGTGTGAATATCTAAATTACTTTCTCAGTTGTTGTATAAACTGCTGCACCATTTGGTTACTAGCTACGTGAAATTCTATATTAGTTATTGATTAGTTAACTGATTATTTGTATGGGAGAGTGAATGTGTGTGTGGTTCGGTGGGGGGGTGTGTGACTGCCCAAAGATGTGTCAATAGTTGATTCAGTAGATATATGACGTTAATACTACATGTTATAATAGTTGTTTGGGTGAGTGAATATGTATATGGATGCGCTGATGAGCAAATATATCTCTCAATGGTACATGTCTAATAAACTAAAAATATAAAAGGCAGTGTAGGTGACATTTGTTGTATATAAAAAAATATCCATAAAACTCATTGATTGCATGAGTGACTGTATGGATAACTGTATACTTGTAATAGTGATTTTATAACACACTAAGTATGAGTTACTGATTTTATAACACACTAAGTATGAGTAAATGAAGTGGTGTTTGTATAAGTGTGTAGCTGAGAAAATTTAAGTATGATTCATTATTTGCATAAGTGAGTAGGATGACTGCATACGTAAATAGGATGTGTGCTGGTGTGTAATGTCAATATAGATGTGCAAGTATATTTGATAGTGTTCTCTTGATCATTGACATTGATGTATGAGTGAATCTATAGGTAATTGATTAGATGTGTGTGTAGATCGAGGAATAACTGAGTGGGTTTTTAGATACTTGTATTGGTGTGCCAATGGATTCAAAATGATACTCTGTATTTTACAGGGAGTAATTAAAGATTATAGTTGTGTATGATGAGGTGTATATGATTGTCATGTGGATGATGTCATCAGTGATGTCATCAGTGATGTAATTTGAGATGTCATCAGTGATGTCATCAGTGATGTGACTGACCATGTCATGAATGATGTAATATGTGACATCATCACTAGTGGACTGCGGGCGCGAGAGTTACAGTTAGTACAACTAACTATAACGGAGGAATTTCAATGGTTTTATAGGAGTGAAACGTCCAGCTAACTATAACACCCCTAAAACATATGGATTTTTCAGTGAATTTCTAAGGTTTATTTAAATGACAATTCCTAACTATAACTTGCTTGAAACCTATGTTTTTTTTCAGTGAATGTCAATAGTTTTTCAAATGATAATTCCTAACTATAACCTGCTTGAAACCTTTGGTTTTTTCAGTGAATTTCAAAGGTTTTTTAAATGTAATCCTAAAGTATGACTTGTCTGAAACCCAAGGTTTATTTTAGTTATTTTGAAAGATTTATTCAATAACAATTTTTAAATCTATTATTTGCTATATTTATTTCTTTAAAACTGATTTACTAATTTATTTTAAATATATTAATTTTTTAGATATCTTATTTTTAAGATTACATTACACATGTTTAATATATTTTTCTTTAAAAAAGTGTAATATATATATATTTTAAAACATATTTTTATATTTTCAGTTTTCTTATTTTTTACAATTTTTTGAGCTATCCCGCACCCAAATCACACCACTCTCGATTGCTGCGCAGAACGTAGCCACCATTTTACAATTGTTCTGTAGGATGCGCGTAGGTTGTGCGATGGGTACATATTTTTATGCGCGATTGCAATGCGACCCGAATGACTTCAAGCGCATACACAACACATACGTACCACGTCACACCGCACACGTGCGTTTCCGCATGATGTCATGTACGTGTTCAATGCTGTGAGAGCACAACTTCCACAACATTTTTCGATATAAATAAAAGATATATATATATATTCACTGAAAAAACCATAGGTTTCAGGCACGTTATAGTTAGGACTTAGCAATTAAAAAACCTTAGAAATTCACTGAAAAAACCATAGGTTTCACCCATGTTATAGTAAGCTGGACATTTCTCTCATACAAAACCATTGAAATTCCTAGGTTATAGTTAGTTCAGCTAACTATAAATCGAGCGCCTGCAATGCACTACTGATGATGTCACATATTACATCACCCATGACATGGTCAGTGACATCACTCATGACATCACTGATGACATCTCAAATGACATCACTGATGTCATATTTGTATCGCCGATAAAGCTGCGATAATGGTATCGCCTATCTTGATAATATGCCCCAATATTCATCCGTTGTTAAACGTTTAATAGTAGTAAATGTGTTTTACTATAATATATGCTGTTATGTTTTTTTGTTTAATATCATTTTATGCGTCCAGTCACTGCCCGTGGAGGGAGTTGCAGTGGGGCAGGGAGGCGGGGCGGGAGGCGGTAGCTGGGAGGCTGCTGTTGTGCTGTGTGAATTGCCAAACTTACGTGTGCTAATGCTGTGGTTGTGTCACAGATTATAACGCGGCGCTTCCTCCTTTATTTTTTAACTCACTGTGAAAATCTTTCCTTGCACTCTGCTGTTATTCTGGCAGTTTTAACTTACCTACCCACTCACTTTCTCGCATTCCGGCCTGCACTCAACGGAGTCAGTGCTGAGTCCCTCGGTCCCGGGCTGTGAATTTCGGCAGCGGACATTTTGGGTTGGGAGGCATCACACTGCATTAGAGGGACAGTTCTTAAGGAGCTCTCCTGGGAAAGGCGCAAGATTTCATTGTTTGTTCTCCTCCTGAGGCGGAAGTCTGGAGGCTGCTGTTGTGCTGTGTGAATTGCCAGACTTATGTGTGCTAACCCTGTGGTTGTGTCACAGATTTTAACGCGGCGCTTCCTCCTTTTTTTTTAACTCACTGTGAAATTCTTTCCTTGCACTCTGCTTTTATTCTGGCAGTTTTAACTTACCTACCCACTCACTTTCCCCGCATTCTGGGCGGCACTCAGCCGAGTCAGGTGTTGAGTCCCTCGGTCCCGGGCTGTGAATTTCGGCAGCGGCCATTTTGGGTTGGGAGGCATCACACTGCAATAGAGGGACAATACTTAAGGAGATGGCCATGCCTCCGCGCAGCGGACGCGCCGTATCTGCGCCGGAGTCACTCCAGAGTCCAGCCCGTCTATGCCCATCAGCGCTGAGGAAGCGCCAGGGGCCAGGGGGACTGTCTCTTGTCCTACTCTTCTTCAAGCCCCTGCTAGTCCCTTATACTTGTTATGTGACCTTCTATCTCTCAAACCCTCCTGGCAGCCCTGTCATCATCATATATCTTCCCCGGAAAAGTTTATCTACGCCCCTGAGTGTCGCTGCACCGAAAGAGGGAGTTATCAGACCATCTTGGCCTACTCCAACAAGCGGGTTCCGCCCTATAAAGCAGGACCTACTCACCTTACTAATGACACAGGGTTTCTTATTAACGCACGCTCACTAGTCAAAAATAATTTGTCATTCAGGGAATTCATCTCGGACAGAAAGCCCTCAGGGGCCTTCATTACCGAGACATGGGCCTCTGACTCCACAGGGCCTGATCTAATAAACGCGATCCCAGAGGGATACACCCTGGCAAGAATGGACAGAATAGCCGCAGGGGGGAGGACTGGGCATTTTGCATAAAACCTCTATTAGATGTCGGATCGAGCCCCTGCCCTCTATGCTGGACTCCTTCCAGGCCATGTATTTTGCACTTAACCATTCCCCCTCGGTGTCCTTCACAGGGATTTTGGTCTACAGACTCCCGGGCCCTAGGTCCGCCTTCAGCCAAGATCTCCTTAAAATCTTTGAACCATATATTGATAGACCCAATATGACTATCCTCGGGGACTTCAACTTCCATCTGGAAAACTCAAATTCCTCTGATACCGTCCATTTACTAGACTCCTTAGCCTCCTGTGGACTGCTTCAGGGTGTAGGGAGTGCCACCCACTCAGCCGGACATACCCTGGATGGGGTCTTCACTAATGACTCTAGACTAGAAATAGTCTCTCCCTTCCCCCTGTCCAGGTCGGACCATATGGCCGTCCCCCTTGAATTCGTGCCTCTCCACCAGGCTATACCGAGGTGGATCACAATAAGTGGGAATTGAGGAGGAACTTCCGGGGGATGAATAATGATACTCTTGCCCCTCTGTTGTATAATCTTAAGCCCCACCTTGGGAGGAACGCCGAAGCAGCTGCCACTGTCCTGTCAAACACCTTTGCAAGCGCCGTGGATATCCTTGCGCCGATCAAACAATACTACTCTGCCAGGAAACGGCCCTCTGCCCCCTGGTTCTCAGACTCCCTTAGATTGCTCAGACAGGGGTGCAAGGAAACAAGAAAGACTCTGGAGATCACATTACGACCCTATTGAGAAAGATAAACATAAATCTTTGCTTAAGGGATATAAATCAGCGGTGTTGGCAGAAAATAAAGCGTACTTCGCTAAGCTGACTGCCTCACTTAGCTCCCCTAGGGAATTATTTAAAATTGTGGACTCCCTGTCCCTCCTCCAGTCACCCGATCCCATAGTAGCTACTTAAGAAATGTGTGATCAGATTTCTACCTTTTTTCACACCAAGATCATGGACATCTACATTGCTCTGGAAGCCCTCAATCTTGACCAAGAGGTCCCACCCGCCGATCACTCACCTCCAGGAAGAACAGGCCCATACATCCTGCAATATCCTCTCCAAGTTCCCCCTTCTCACTCTGGATCAACTCAATGTGCTACTTGACAAGCTTAAATCCGGATCCCCTCTGGATTCCTGCCCTTTGAGAATCGTCAAGAAATGTGGGGACGTAATGCTGCCCCCTTTGTTGGAAGTTATGAATCTGGCTATTTCCGAAGGTGTTTACCCCTCATTATGGAAAATGGCCATAGTCAAGCCCCTTCTAAAGAGGGCGACCTTAGATCCGAGGATTTTGAAGAATTTCCGCCCCATTTACCTTCTCCCTGCCCCCGCTAAGATGCTTGAGGCCCACCTCAACTGCTATCTGAGTATCTTCCTGGATAGTTCCAGTTTTCTAGATCCCTCCCAGCATGGTTTTTGGAGGGCGCATAGTACTGAGTCGGCCCTCACAGTGTTCATCAATAACAGTGAGCTGGGGGTCAATGGACCTACGTCAGCCTCTTGACATCTTTCCTCGATCAGCGGGTGCAAAGGGTCAAACTTGGCGACTTTCTCTCCCCTTTCAAGCCTGTGCAGTGTGGGGTCCCCCAGGGCTCATCCTTGAGCCCCACGCTCTTTAACCTACATGACCCCACTCGCCAGGCTTGTGAGGTCGTTAGGGCTGGAAGTTCTTTCCTATGCCGACGATACTCAGATCATGATCTCCCTTTCACAGTCAGTCGATGCTACGGCCCAAAAGTTTAGTAACTGTATGGAGGCTGTCACAGGCTGGATGGTTAGGAATTTCCTCAAGCTGAATGGGGAGAAATCTGAGGTCCTTATCTTCGGAAGCAGGCAGGATATCTGGTCATTGGACTGGTGGCCCTCTGCTCTCGGTGCCTGCCCCATGCCCACATCATCGACCCGCAACCTGGGTATTATCCTGGACACGACCCTTTCTTTTGGCAAACAAGTCAACAGGACGGTGTAAACCTGCAGCGGAGCCTTCAGGATCTTGAGAAAGATCAGCCACTATCTTTCTTTCGAAGCCCGGAAACAAGTGGCGGTGGCTCCTATATCATCCAGGCTGGAGTACTGCAATGCGCTGTATCTAGGCTCTAATAAAGGTTTGATCCAGCGCTTGTAGGCAGTGCAGAACGCAGCCGCCCGGTTTGCTGCTGATGCCCCTAAGTTTTCCTCTGGCTCCTCCATTAGGAAGGATCTGCATTGGCTCCCCATGCAGGCCAGGAACAACTTCAAGGTCCTTTGTCTCATGCACTGTGCCTTGCATGGAACGGGACCTGAAGACATCCAGTCCCTTTTGTCTTACTATGCTCCTGGGAGGACTCTCCGCTCCACCAATAAAAAACTGCTTGCCGTCCCCTGAGTCTTTAAGGCCAGATGGGGAGGAAGGGCTTTCTGCTCCCTTGCACCCAAATTGTGGAATTTGCTTCCAGATGACCTCAAGGGACTTGCCTCTCTTGAACTCTTTCGCAAAGCACTTAAAACCTGGCTCTTCCTGAAAGCCTACGTATAGCCTATCCACTCTTCCCTCAGCACAAACCTCTGCACCATCTTCTAGCGCCTTGATGCCTTTGGGCTTAGTTGCGCTATATAAATCCCCAATTCATTCATTCTTCAGGGTGACGGGTTGATAAAAACCGGCATAATTTGTATATTTGGAGGTGAGTAAACAATTTAATTAATAAAACTAATTTTGTAGCGTGCCCTGCATCTCAAAATGCGATACAGGACACGCTACGAAATTAGTTTTGTTAATTAAATCGTTTCCTTACCTCCAAATCCTAATATCCATATGCCGATTTTTATCACGCCACGAATTGCGTGAATATCGCTGAGAATACAGCGATATTCATGCATTAGTGACTAAATGCTCCTAGCCATATTATTCACCTCCCATTCAATAACATGGCTAAGAACTGGTCTGGGCAAGTGTTAGTATTTGGAGATATTCGCACTTAGCGCATATATTTCCAACGCTACGCCTGCCTTGCTAATAGGCGATAGCGACGTTAGCGACTGCTTTCAGTCGCTAACTAGTTGGGTACCCCCACTTTGCATATCATTAGCGATAAACATCACTCACATGCAAAGCGGCCCCCAAACCGCTTGCTATCGCCTAAAATCTGTCGCTAACATCAGTTAGCGACAGCTTGCTAATAGGGCAATAGAATTATCACTTAGCGGCTGAAAACAGTTGCTAAATCGACGATAATTGCCTATCGCCCCCTTGGTAATATGCCCCTAGGTTCTTGTAAATTGCTATAGGAGCCCAGGCTCTGGTTTTAACCTGGGCTGGTTTGGGAACTCTCAAGAGCATATTATCAAGCTCATCATCGTCGCTTTATCAGCATTTACCTGCCCATAAAAGTGGCGATAATCTGTTGCCTTTTGTTGATAATATGTCCCGTAATTCGTTTTATTAATTTAATTCTTTACTTACCTGCAATCATCCACATTCCGTTGTTTATCACTCCTCACCCTGCCCCTCCCCGCCTGCCTGCCCCATCGCAACTCCCTCCACGGGCCACGGCTGTTTCTTTATTCCGTTATATTGCAGTGTCTATTTATACTCTCATTTTTTATTATATTTTCCTTGTTTCATACTCCTTGTTCTTTTGTTGTAAGTCCTTTTATTTTTATAGTCCGAGGTTTGTCCTCATAATCCTCCCTCTGTTCCTGTAAGCAATATAATAGAATATTTGATATATTTTTTGTAATGCTATATATATTTTTTTATTATAGGTTGTGTTTATCGATACTAAAAATACTGTATGATGCCAACGAGGTTCCAAAAACGTAAGCAATGAAAGAAAAGAAAGTGTGTATTTGAATAGAAGTCATCAAAAAGAATTTAATGAAGAGACATGTCTTAACAAAAAGAAAGAAAGTCCTGGTAAGAGCAGGAGCACTTTTTTGAGGAATATTAAAGACTAAGAGTAGTGTTCAGAAATAGAAAAATGTTTTTAATGTATCAGCCACGAAAAAAAAAATACTAATAAAGAAAAGAATAATGGAAAATCAAGTGCAGACAAACCTGTGTATAGTAAAAGGAGAAAAAATCACTTTATAGAAATTAGGAAACAAAGGTTTTATAATAGATTTGTAACAAATGTAATTAAAGAAATTAAGGTATGTAAGAGAAAAACAGTATTTTATGAGAAGCAGAAAGCTATAGAAAATGTAGATGAGAAAGCTTTGGAATTGAAAAGAAAATTGTTTATTTTAGTAATCAATAGAGTTAGATCACTAGATAAGTGAATCGATTTAATGAAGTCCAAAAGTAAGTGGAGAAGATTAATTAACAGAAGTAATTTTTGTGAGGTTTTTTTGGGTGAATGGAAACAAAGGGGCATATTACCAAGCAATAGCGATAATTATCGCTATTGCTTGGTTAGAGACAAAAATTTACCGCAGCGCTGCGGCGATTTTTACCGCAAATAAACCTTGGTATTACCAAGGTTTAACGCAAATGCGGTAAAAATCGCCGCAAAGCATGAATATCGCTGAAAAGTCAGCGATATTCATGCATTAGCGAGCTAATGCTCTTAGCCATGTTATCCACCTCCCATTGGATAACATGGCTAAGAACTGCTCAGGGCAGGTGTTAGCTTTTGGAGATATTCCCGCTTAGCGCGAATATCTCCAAAAGTTGGTAAAGGGAGATAGCGATGTTAGCTTACATCTTGGCACGCCCACTTTGCATCTCATTAGTGATAAATATCACTGACATGCAAAGTGGGGCCCAAGATGGTCGCTATCTCCTACTAGCTGTTGCTAACTGGTGTTAGCGGCAGCTAGTTAATAGGGAGATAATTTTATCCCCGCTTTCTTGGCTTTTAAAGCCAAAAAAGCAGAGATAAACCCCCTTGATAATATGCCCCATAGTTCAAGTTCTGAGCCTTTTTTTAATGAAGAAAGTTATCTTCAGAGTAATGATTTGTTGCATGCAGTTGACAACAGTGGTCGTGCTTATGAGGTTAGAAATGGTTGTCCCATTGAGAAAGAGAAAATTATTTCTAGAAATGCAGAAGAGGTGTTAGCTGGTGAAGTTTTAGGGAGACATCCTAAAGCTCAAGTGTACACTTGGAATTGTAGTAGTATTTGCAATATGTGGCAAGAATCTATTGTTTTTTTCCGCAATTTCGTACGTAATTATAGTTAGAAAAGTGTTAAACAAAAGATTAAGATGTTGCAAGGACTAGACCCTTGCAGCGTGAGAGAAAATACTGGTTTGCAAAAGTCATTCTCTGGCTTGTCTTTTTAAAAAAGTATGTTGAAGTGTTTTCCACCATTTCAGGATGTTAGCAGTTCATCATACTCAGATGAGGAAATTAGTCAGAACATTGTATTACGCGAAAAGTCCAGCACTAATGTTAAAAAAGTTGAACAGTGCTCTTTTGCATGGATCTGTATCAGATGTAACACATGTTTGTGATGAAATTCAAATTAGTTACTTTGGTCCTCAGGAAGACAGTGGAGAAAGTGAAAGATTAATAGAAGAAAATGTGGAAGAGAATGTAGGACAGTGCAGTGTGGAAAATTTGGAGCAAGAAATTATACAGTTTAAGGTAATTTCAGGTGAAAGGCCAAATTTTTCTTGTATCTGTTGTCGGCGAATTCATTATAAAAATCATACCAGGACTGTTGATCTATATTTAAAAAGTGAAAATAATAATCAGTGGAAGGATTTTGCAACTTATTTGTTGGTAGTTAATTGTTTTGATTTGGGTTCTTATCAGCGTATTTGTAAATATTGTTATAACAAATTAGATGAGAACAAAATGCCTGCTAGAGCTGTGCATAATAATCTTGAGTTGGTAAATATTCCTTTGGAACTGATGGATTTAAATACCTATGAGTCTATTCTTATTCAATGTGTGTATCCATTTCAGGCTATTGTTCATATGGAGACTAAGACAGGAAAATTGCCTCCTTCAGATTTACAGGGAGGATTAAAGGGAAGAGTTGTATAATTGCCTCTAGATTTAAAGAAAAATATTGAAACTATTGGTGTAGAAAATGTAGAGGATGAACCTTTAGTTATTCTTGTTAATGGTGTTCCTACTAAGAGTAAGAAAAACTGGCAAGAATTAGTGGATGTTAGGAAAGTGAAAAAGGCAACGTTGTATCTGGTAAAAAATAATCAATATTACAAAAATGTGTATGTGAGAGAGGAGAATTACCTGTAGAAGAAGATAGTGACTTGCCATCTGGACAAATTGAAAAAGTGGATGTGTCCGGAACTGAAGAAATCTACGAACATTACAGTGTTCATCCATTGCATTCCAAAGAAATGATTGGGAATGCTATAGAGTTATTTCAAATGAAAGAAGCAAAAGGAAGTCCCATTAGTGTATAGGAAAAAAGCTTGGAAGCTCGTTGTTTCCCACAGTTGTTTCCTACAGGAAAAGGAGGACGATATGATGATTGACCTGTGCAGGTTCCTGCATCTCAATACCGGACATCCAGATTATATGCAGAATCCAAGATTTCGACAATGTATTCCGTATTTGTTTTATCTTTTGTTTGAGAGTGATTTGTCTGGACTTTCTTATGCAGTAAACCATATATTGAAAACAGGTATATATCTGCAAAATGTTTCGGCAAAGGAATTTATGGATAAAGTACAGCAGAAAGATAATGTTTTAGAATCTCAGCTGATTAATCTGATGGCATGTCAGTGTGGTACTAATGAGTACTCTTCTCCACTTACTTTTGGCCTTCATTAAATGGATTTGCTTATCTAGTTATCTAATTCTATTCATTACCGAAATAAACTGTTTTGTTTTCAATTCGAAAGTTTTCTCAACTACATTTTCTATACTTTTCTTCTTCTTATAAAATGCTGTTTTTTTTACATTCCTTAATTTCTTTAATTAAATTTGACACAACTTTATTATAATTTTTTTTTCCTAATTTCCATAAATTGGTTTTTCCTCTTTTTACTATACACTATTTTTTCAGCAGTTGACTTTCCATGATTGTTCTCTTTATTCTTCTTATACTTTTTCTTTGCAGATACACTAATACTATTTTTCTCTTTGTGCACACTACTCTTAGTCTTTAATATTTTCCTCAGAAAAGTGTTCCTTCTCTTACCAGGACTTTTTTTTGTTTTGTTAACACATTGTTCTTCGTGTAAATCTAGTGGATGACTTCTCCTCAAAAGCACCTTTCTTTCGTTGTTTCCTCTTTTGAGTTTTCGTAGGCATGATACATTTTTTCCACATTGATAAACAGAATCTATTATAAAAAAATAAATATAGGAAATATTCTAATATAGGGAGGATTATGAGGACAAACGTGGGACTATGAAAATAAAAGGACTTACAACTTGAGAGGAAGGATTATGAAACAAAGAAAAATATAAAGAAAAAGAGGAGTATAAACAGACACTGCAATATAAGGGGATAAAGGGAGCATGAATAAACTGGGAAGTATGAATAGGTAAGGGAGAGTATGAAGAGAAAGATGGAATATGAGGAGAGAAGAAAGAGTATAAGAAGAAAAAAAGAGATTGAGAGGACAGAGGGGGAACTATAAGAAGAGAGAGAAAACCCATAAAGAAAAAAGAATGAATATGTGAAAAGACGCGCAACTATAAATACAAAAAAGGAATACTAGCAAAGGACAGTGTGTATAAGGAGAGAGAGAACAGTACCAGAAGAGAGCACGGAGAATGTGAGGAAAAGTGGAACATAAGGAAAAAAGGGGTGTACTAGAACAGAGGATACAGCAAGAAGGAGTATAAACAGATGGAGGATTATGAAGAGTGAAAAGTGTATGACGAAAGAGGCAGAAGTATGACAAGAGAAACAAATATAAAGAGAGCGGTCAGTATGAAAAGACGGAGAATATGAGGAAAGTGCTGCAGAGTGTATGCAGGGAGTCAAGGAGGAGTAAGAGAAGGGAGCAAACAATATGAACAGATTTAAGAAGTATAAACAGAGAGGACAGAAAATTAAAATAGAAAAGAAATATGAGGAAAAAGAGGAAAATATGAACACAGAGAGAAGGAGTATAGGACAAAAGGTAATATAAGAAAAATGCAGTAGTATGAGGAGACATGGAGAAGTAAGAGAAGAGAGAGTAGAATATGAAAACAGGGGGGAGTATAAGAACAGGGGGGAAATGAGGAGAGGAATGTGACAATAAGAAAATACAGCAATATTAGTAGAGAGTGCAAAGTATAAGAAAAGAGAGGAGAAATGTGAGTACAGAGACAAGAGTATGAGAAGTAAAAGAAAAGTATGAGAAAACAATAGGGAGTACCCGCAAAGAACAGCAAGAATAACAAGAAACAGAGAATATAAGAACAGAAGAGTATTTATGAAAAAGATGAAGGAAAGTAAAGCGACACAGAGACAAAAATGTGGAGAAAAGACATATATAACGGACGACTGAGCGTATAAGGAGAGAGGGAGTACTATGACAAGACAGTAAGAACTATGACGACAGTGGTGAATATAAGGACAAGAGAGAATATAAAGAGTAGGAGAAATATACAAAAATAGGAGCAAGTATGAAAAAAAGTATAAAAAGAGAGCAGAATATAAGAAAAACAAGATAGTATAATGAGAGAGGAAAGAGTAAGACTAGAGAGAAGTGAGTATGACAAAAGAGTGTAGAAAATATGCGAAAAAGGGCGAATATAATTCCTTAATGTACACAGATGCACAGTGTGAAAATACCCCAAAAATTATAAGACCAAGCATTTTACCAAAACACATTTACTACTGTAAAACGTTTAAAATGGGGCGAATATTGGGGCATATTATCAAGCCTGGGCGATAAAATTATCACATAAACATGTTAGATATCTGTGATATATATATTTTTTATTGATTTTTTATTGCTTACTTACGCTTATGGAACGACTTTCAGAATTTGCATTGTACGCGTACAGTAAATATACCGTAAAAAAAAAATAGCATCTATCACTAATTTTATACAATCCCAGGGGACCCCATCCCCGGGGCTCAATTATAATGTTCAGGACCGTGGGGGGAGCCCCAAAACCCCCACGGTCCTGCGTCCTTCGGGAGCCGGCATTGCTTTTTGCCAGAGAGACCAGCTTACATGCTGCTCTCTCAGACGAAAAGCAATCTGCTATTCTATCTGAAAGAGAACTCTCGCCCAACCTTAGCAAACAGCAGTGTCCCGGGGATAGGCACCCCGTAACACTACAGGAGCGGGACCTTTGAGGTCGTGCTCCCCAGGGCCATCAAAGGCTCACCAAAGGCCATTAAAGATTTTGACCTTGGGGATCATTGTAAAACCCCATAAGCAGTCCTAGGGGTCAGGAAGTCCTATAGCAAATAGCAAACTTTTCCTGTCAATCCACACACCCAATCTACACACATATACAATTAAATAAAAAAAATCACATTTATTTCCATAATAAATCAAAACGAAATACACTTTTATATTGCTTGAACTTTTGCACCCTTTCCAACTGACAAAACTTTCACCCTTCCCCCATTCCACATTCTGCCAATTACCATAGAAACACCTCAGGGAACACCTAACTGAGCACACATGTGAAAGGTTCATCATACATTGTTGCAAATTAAAACAGCATGTGTGCTTGATTTGAGAATATACCAGCTTATCTTCTGTAATGTTCTTTTCTGTCAGTTTTTCTTAACCAATAAAAATCAGACTTTTAAAAAACAGAAACATGCATCCTAGCTCTGTTTAGAATGTTGAAAAACAACTAATCAATTCTTTTCTTTTTTCAAAAGTGCATGTTGTTCACCATTTTAGAAAAATCTTACTTTTCAATCAATCAATCAATCAATCAAAAACACGTGTATAGCGCGCTACTCACCCGGAAGGGTCTCAAGGCGCTTGGAGGAAGGGGGCCGCTACTGCTCGAACAGCCAGGTCTTGAGTTATCTCCTGAAGGCGAGGTGGTCCTGGGTCAGCCGAAGGTGGATGGGGAGGGAGTTCCATGTCTTGGCCGCCAGGTAGGAGAAGGATCTGCCTCCGGCGGTGGCTCTACGGATGCGTGGTACTGCGGCAAGAGTGAGGCTGGCGGACCGTAGCTGGCGGGTGGGCATGTGGAAGGTCAGGCGGTCATTGAGGTACTTGGGGCCCAGGTTGTGGAGAGATTTGTGTGCGTGGGTGAGGACCTCTTGTTGACGGGGAGCCAGTGCAGGTTCCTCAGGTGACCGGAGATGTGGCTGTGTCGAGGGATGTCCAGGATGAGTCGGGCGGAGGCGTTCTGGATGCGCTGTAGACTTTTCTGTAGCTTGGCTGTGGTTCCGGCGTAGAGGGTGTTTCCGTAGTCCAGCCGGCTGGTGACGAGGGACTGGGTGACCGTCTTCCTGGTTTCGATCGGGATCCATCGGAAGATCTTGCGGAGCATGCGGAGAGTGTGAAAGCATGAAGAGGAGATGGCGTTTACTTGTCTGGTCATCGAGAGGGAGGAGTCCAGGATGAAGCCCAGGTTGCGTGCGTGGTCTGTCGGCTTGGGGGCGGTGCCCAGGGCTGGGGGCCACCAGGAGTCATCCCAGGCGGAGGGTGATGGTCCAAGGATGAGGACTTCCGTCTTGTCTGAGTTCAGTTTCAAGCGGCTGTTCTTCATCCACTCGGCAAGGTCTTTCATCCCTTCGTGGAGGCTGGTTCTGGCGGTGTCAGGTTCTCTGGTGAGGGAGAGGATCAGCTGGGTGTCGTCGGCGTATGAGATGATGTTGAGGTTGTGTTGGCGTGCGATGGCTGCGAGAGGTCTCATGTAGACGTTGAAGAGGGTGGGGCTGAGTGATGATCCTTGCGGGACGCCGCGGATGACTTCGGTGGCCTCGGAGCGAAACGGGGGGAGGCCGACTCTCTGTGTTCTTCCCGCGAGGAACAAGATGATCCACTTCAATGCCTTCTCTTGGATGCCGGTGTTGCTGAGGCGTTGGACTAGGGTGCGGTGGCAGACAGTGTCGAACGCTGCGGAGAGGTCCAGGAGGATGAGGGCCGCTGTTTCCCCGTTGTCGAGAAGGGCTCGGATGTCGTCGGTGGCTGTGATGAGGGTGGTCTCGGTGCTGTGGTTGGCTCTGAAACCGGACTGCGAGGGGTCGAGGGATCCATTTGTCTCGAGGAAGGCGGCAAGCTGTCTGTTGGCGATCTTCTCGATGACTTTGGCAGGAAAAGGTAGGAGCGAGATGGGGCGGAAGTTTTTGAGGTCGGTGGGGTCCGCTGTTGGTTTCTTCAGTAGGGCGCTGAGCTCAGCATGCTTCCAACTCTCTGGGAAGGTGGCGGTGTCGAAGGAGGTGTTGATGACGTCTCGGAGTTGGGGTGCGATGGTGGAGTCGGCCTTGTTGAAGACGTGGTGGGGGCAGGGGTCAGTTGGAGATCCAGAGTGGATGGTGTTCATCGTGTGGGCTGTGTCTTCGGTGGTCACTGCGGTCCAGGTGCGGAGGGTCGTGGTGGGGTGCGTTGGTTCGGCGGTTGGGTGCGAGGATGGTGTGCCGAAGCTGTTGTGGATGTCGGCAATCTTGCGGTGTAAGAACGAGGCGAGGGAGTCGCAGAGATCTTGTGAAGGGGTAATGTCATTGTTGCCGGTGCTGGGGTTGGAGAACTCCTTGACGATGCTGAAGAGTTCCTTGCTGTCGTGGGCGTTGTTGTCCAGTCGATCCTTCAGTGATTTCTTCTTGGTGGTGCGGATGAGCTGGTGGTGCTTGCGGGTCACGTGTTTGAGGGCGGCCATGTTGTCAGTGGTCCGGTTGAGGATCCATTCTTTCTCGAGGGTGCGGCAGGTCTTTTTGGAGTCCTTGAGTTCGTCGGTGAACCAGGGGGCCTTCTTGCTTCTGGGTTTGCTGGGAGGGTTCTTCAGTGGTGCGAGGTCCTCGGCTCAGGCTGTCAGTCACTGCGTGAAGTTACGGGCTGCTTTGTTGGGGTCCGGTGTGCTGGTGGGTGGGTTCTGGCTGAGGGAGGTGGTGAGCTGGTCGGCGGTGATCTTGCTCCAGCTTCTGTGAGGAACCTGTTGCGGGTGGTGGTGGGTTGTGGTTTTTCGGAAGCTGAAGTGGACGCAGCTGTGGTCGGTACAGTGAAGTCCGGTGGAGTGGCTGAAGGCGATGTGCTTGCTGGATGAGACGACGGAGTCAAGCATGTGGCCGGCGTAGTGGGTGGGGGTGTTGACCAGTTGCTTGAGTCCGAGGTTTGCGAGGTTGTCCAGCAGGGCGGCGGTGTTGCGGTCTTTGTTGTTCTCCAGGTGGAAGTTGAGGTCCCCTAGGAGGATGTAGTCGGCGGAGGGGAGGGCGTGTGGGCTGCTGAAGTCTGTGATGTCTTCGCTGAATTGTGTGCGTGGTCCCGGGGGTCTGTAGATGAGGGTGCCTCTGAGGGTCGTCTTTGGGTAGTTGTGAATCTGGAAATCTGGAAATGGAGGTGCTCTGCGGCGGCGAAGGTGTCATTGGAGTCGGTCGTGATGCGGATGGTGTTCTTGTGGACGATGGCGATGCCTCCTCCGGTCTGGTTGACGCGGTCCCTCCTGATGATCTTGTATCCATCCGGGATGGAGATGGCGATGTCGGGGGCTGAGGAGGCGTTCATCCATGTTTCAGTGAGGAACGCAACGTCTGGTGATGTTGTGTCGAGCAGGTTCCAGAGTTCGACGGCGTGTCTGTGGATGGAGCGGGTGTTGAGCAGGATGCACTTGAGATCGCTGCTGGGGTTTGGCTTTGCGGGCGCGGTGCATGTTCGGAGGCAGGTGAACTTGCAGGTTGTGCAGGTGAAGGGTCCCTGGAAGCGTTTCGGGGCGGCTCGGCAGCAGGTGGGGTTCCGGCCGGCATTGAGTGCATTGAGGGCGGCGGCATCGTAGGTCTGTCGGGTTGACTTGCATTGTTGGTGGGGGCCAGGGGTCCAGGCGCAGACGGGTGCAGACAGGCTTACGTTTGGCGCGCCTTCAGCGCACAATCGGCGCGGCCGCGCGGTCACCATTTATGGCGAAGTGGGAGGGAGGGAGGAGCAGCTGGGAGGCGGGAGAGGAGAGGGCACAGAAGAAAAAGGGGGCGTGGCCGTGAGCATGGCGGCGGGAAGCGGGGCGGGCAGAGACAATACAATACAGCACTGGGGAAACAAAAATGCGACGTGAATAACAAGACTTGAGAAGAAAGATTAAAACAGCACAGATGGGAGAAAAACTGGTGTTAAACAGCACAAATGTGGAGAAAAACAGACAAACTGAGTTATTCGGCGCAAAAAGAGAGATAGCACACGAAGATACGGCGAGGGCCGGGATCAGCGAGGCAGAGGGTCGGGGTCCACGAGGCAGGCTCTGCGAGTAGCAGTGGGGCGAGAAGCACACGCAGCAGCTGGTGGCCGTGCGGCCGGGGGTGTCCTGAGACCATCAGAGTGCATCCAGACCTCTCTTCAAGATGCTTACAGTGTGGATTGTGGGACACAATTATATTTTCTGGAGCCAAAGGTACGCATAACAGAAAAGAATTCACAAAGACCTACGTTTACCCAGTGTAGACATTAAATGGATTGGACAGAGAGGATTAAAGTGGCACCAATTGATGCCATTAGTGAAAACTGTTTTACATGTCCAACACCCTGACCTCAGAATTGTGCACTGTGGTGGCAATGACCTATGCACTTTGACAGGGGTAGGTCTGGAAATGCTTATGAAGGACACCTTTGCACAATTGATGACACTTTTCCCCAAAACCGCCTTTGTCTATTCAAATATATGCCAAAGGCAGAAATGGAACTGGTCCAACCACTATTGTCAACAGATTGATAAAGCTAGGAAACATGTGAATAAATCTGTTTCTGCCTTTCTCCGAGACTATCGAATGGGGTCCATCTACCACAACAATCTGCGTTTCAATAAGCATGGCATCTATAGGAGAGATGGTGTACATTTTACATATGAGGGTAACAGACTCTTCCTCTTGAACTTTAGACTCTGCATTGGTACTTACTTGCAGGTACTAAAATCTCCCAATAAACACAAGGGCTCTTTTTAGAGCCACCCAACATCCAAACACATACACTTCATAAATATCTGAAAAATATTCTTCTTTTTCTTCCTTCAGTACGCTTATGGGACGACTTCCACTCTTCGCACCGTACGTCGTCCATTTGTGCTTGGTACGCGTACGATAAATCTACCATAAAAAATAGTCTTTATGACTAATTTTTTATAATCCCTGAGGACCCCATCCCCCGGGGCTCACATGTAATGTTGTGGACCGTGGGAAGAGCCGAAGGCCTCCACGGTCCCAGCCGGCTCCCCACTTCCTGCGGGAGCCGGCATTGCTTTTCATCACAGAGAGCAGCTTACATGCTTCCATTCTTCTTTCAAAGATGATTTCAACAGTTATACCTTTTATAAAATAATATAGTACTGCACGCTAAAAGAGAAAAGTCAGCACAATTATGGTAGAATAGAAAATTGAAAAAAATAAATAATACTTCTACACTCGACAAACTCGTAAGCAGAGTACACAGTTTAATTTAAAAGCACCCTACCACAACTAGTTTTTGAAATGCATTGTACAATAAAATGCTTCACAAAAGACTGTATGTGACTGTATCGCGACGTCACATAGAAAAAAGAAAGCCACTCTAACGCGACCGGGGAAAACACAACAACAGTACAAGGCCCAAATTTCCATTGTAGTGATTTCTTAGTTGCAGGTCTAGTTGTCAGATTGACATGCACACTCCCTCATCGCTGGTATACACCCACACCAAACCCATTCAGCATATACGCCACTACCCAAGTGACCCTATGTACAAAAAAGACAGAGCGCACGTGTTGTACGCCATTTTAGAGTTGTTCCCAAAGCACTGAACAAGGGGCCCACTACTACATGTGTGGCCTCTTTGGTCACTGAGTTAGTGGTCCCCGAAGCACTGAGCGGGTGAAGAACCTGCGAAGATGATAATGATGGGAGCACGAGTATGTTGTTAGCCATAGAGATATCAAGATTCGGCATCATATATGACACTTTTTTGTTGGAGATCGGGACTACATCATGAAGAAGGTGTCTTTTCCACAAAAAGGTGAGCAGTGAGACTTGAGTACGCATCGGAAGGAGTCAAAGGGTTGTTGCTGACTAAATGCAGAAATGCAACTTAGTATTTAAGACGAACACACTCTTATATAGTGTATTAATTTACATGCATACATTTTTTTCCCAATAGCAGTAACGTTTATATAATCGCTTAAATGTCTGGAATATTACCAATACAAACGGTTCATAGAAATGTTAGAATGAACATGTATAAAAGCACGATGTTATCTAACTCCAAATTAATATAGTAACAATTACCAATCTTTCTTTTAATATATTTTAGATGTACAGCTTCATGATGGATTATGTAACAAGGACGACGGCAATAGCACAAGGTGAGCAAAGAAGCTTGTTTCTGAAACAACAACAAGTTATCTGTGAAAGGAGAGAATGTGTAGTATGCAGCAGGCAAGTGAAATGTACTAGACAATTTGCACACATAAAATCGTAGTGTACCTTCACTTAGATAGGTTACAACAGTCTCAGAAACAGATCTACAAGCTTATTGTGCCACTTTTCTGTCACTTTTAACATGGGAAAAGTCACGCAAAGAGCTGGTAAATCTGCGTCTGACTTTTCAAGAAAAAATCTCAACTCCACACTCTGCGAGACAGTTTTAATGTTCTTTTCTTCCTCTTTCTCTCTCTCACTCTCTGTGACATCATGTCTCTTTCTCTTTTAAAGTTATAGACACTGCTGTCTACTTGGACGTGTAGAAGCACAGTTGAATTCAAGTTGTGAACCCTAGTGGCCGCAGTATTTAAACAAGGTAAGCACAGCAACCTAGATATACAATTCCTCCATTACAATGCATTAGAAATAAGTCAGCGTATTTACAATTCAGTTGTGTCACTTTTGTGTCAGTAACGCAGTAGGCACTTCCATACAGACACCACTTGAACACGGGACTAGAACAGAAGTGAAATGTACTAACACACTGCACACGTAAAAATCTAGTGTTACCTTTATTTGTGAAAAGAGAGAGTGGGTAGTGTGCAGCAGCTTGACTGTGTAGAAATGTATAATTACCTCCGAACAGTGACAACAGATAGGTTACAACAGTCTGAGTAACAGATCTACAAGCTTATTGCACCACTTTTGTGTCACTTTTAACATGGGTAAAGTGGAGCAAGGAGCTGGTAAATCTGGGTCTGACTTTTCAACAAAAAATCTCAACTCCAGACTCTGCTAGATAGTTTTAATGTTCTTTTCTCTCTCTTTCTCTTTCTCTCTCTCACTCTCTGTGACATCATTTCTCTTTCTCTTTTAAAGTTATGGACACTGCTGTCTACTTTGACGTGTAGAAGAACAGTTGAATTCAAGTTGTGAACTCCGGTGGCGGCAGTGTTTATACAAGGTAAGCACTGCGGCCTAGATATATAATGCCTCCATTGCAATGCATTAGAAATAAGTCGGCGTATTTACAATCCCGTTGTGCCACTTTTGTGTCAGTAACGCAGTAGGCACTTCCATATAGACATCACTTGAACACGGAACTATAACAGGTGTAAAATGTACTAGGCACACTGCACACGTAAAATCGTACTGTTACCTACACTTGTAATGCTTCATCTTATTTAGTCACTTCTACATACCTTTATACTCTTTTTTTCTTTTTTGTTTCGCAGATTATCTACCCAATGTCTTTTGGAGTCCACATCACAATTTGTTTACAATACTGTTTTATTAAAAATATTTTTCTATTTGTTTATTACATTATCTTTAAGTTACGTTTGCAGTTATTGTTGTTTTAATAGAAGTTAATAAAAAAAATGATATTCTTGTTTATTGGAGGGGAGGGGAGACGGTCCACAACAAAAATATTATTTATAACTTGAAGTACTATAGAAAGATGTTTGACAGGTGGGTTGAAAAGTAATGGCTGTACAATAAGTTATATTTTTTCTGGATGCACTACAACATTGAAAGAAAATCAAAGTAAAACAAAAAAATGTGTACCACATTTACAAACCTCTTGCAACAATTTCACGTGCAAACCTACCCCCCAACAAAATTTACTGTGTGGGCCTCAATGATGCCCCTCAAACCACGAAAACGGCCACCCTCCGGAGATTTCTATATTGTGTGAGAGAGGCTGCGTGGCCTACCGCCTGATGCCCTGGGGTCCGCCACACCCAGACCCGGTTCCTGCAGTGTCCCGGGGGGAAACAGCCATTACAATGCGGTCATAACCTCGCGTGACCGTCATCCCAAATTCATTAGCATGCATATGGCTTTACCACGCATACTTTTACAACTAGTATACATTTACCAAGCATAATAAAGCCATAAACATCCTAATGGCTTTGTGGTGATGGACACGCGTTGTAATGGCTGTGACTTACGTGCTTCATATTAGATTTTAGGTATGTGTGTAACAAAGTCTGATAACATCAGAGTCCAAGGACAAACACCGTGGTGTCTGTGGCAGGAAATCTCATCGATCACAGAAAAGATAGGCTGAGGGTAAAATGAAACTAACAAGTATAATAAGAATAACAGAAGAAAACGACTAAAATGGCGGTGGTAGGAGTATGTAATCAACATTCAGCGCCTCAGCAATATGTTTCAAATAAATATAGATAGAATATGATTATTAATATATTACAAAAGTATAGCAGCGGATGAGGCACACGACCCAGCAGAAGAACGCGGCAAATTTAACACCTGAAATGAGGACAGCTATGCTTGGCGAACTTGAAGATAAAACATGGGCTTGGAAACGAGGCTGCGCATGCGTAGAGACTACTACTGGTACACAAAAAAAGGAACGTTTTACATATCATAGAAATATTCCTCTTTTTTTTAACCAGTAAAGTTAGTTCTCAAAAAGAACAGGTTTTTTTTATCTGCAATGCCCCCACGATCCCAGACGGCTCCCCGCATTCACACTTCAAAATAAAACTCCAGGGGGTGCCTTTTCCTGGGTCTCAGAGTGCTTTACAAGCCCCCATTATGGAAAAAAATGCCCCCAGGATTTAGCCCCCCAGGGGGCTAATTAAGAATAAAACACCACGTACGCGTACAATACAATACCCCGCAATTATTGTATTAAAAAAAATATATAATTGGGGGTCTAAATAACCATGTGGGACCCCCTGAGTAGGCCTAGAGGGTCAACATGTTTCTACCCTGACCCCTTTCCTTATTTCTCAACTTTGTTTTACTGTTTTCTTGTGACTCGGTTCTAACGACGCACAAGATCAGCATGCAGCTCGTGCTAGTAATTGTACGGATTTCCGTACGCGTGCAGTACTTCATCTCTAGATATCGCTATGATTTTACTTTTAATTTTCACAGAAACTACTGAACGGATTTACACCATTGAACAAAAAGCTCAATCTGCGAACCGAACTCTACCTTTCTGCCAAATTTGGTGTAATTCCGTTCAGCCATTTGGGCTGTAGCCCTGGCTAAAAGTCCCTACGGAAAATTGCATGGGGAAAATACGTTTTGCGACCCTCCTTTTTTCTTGGCCCCCACTTGACGAATCACCCCCAAACTTCCAGGGCAGGAGCATAGCGGAGCAGGCCATTTTCTTGGAGAAATTCGGGAAGATTTGTCCACCGGCGCCAAACCTATTCCAATTAGAATGTTTTGGATTTCCTATGGAAAGTAGGCCCTAACTATAACTACTTACGGTCCACCGCCAGTAGGTACTATATATATATATATATATATATATATATATATATATATATAAATATATATATATCAATTCAAACAAGTTTTGCCTGTCATGAAGGAAGCCCACAGCAGGTAAGTTCCATTGCCAACGATCTTTAACGAGGAAATCCGGCTCTGCAACATCAAATTAAAGCCCAGCCTGATGCGTTTCGTGGAAGACCACTTTATCAAAGGCACCGGACTTGGAGCATCGATGGAAAGCTATTATCACCACAGTTTAAATCTTTTTAGACACACCCAGTGGGCGCGGCCACTACTGAGGCATGCTGCTATTTGTAGTGTTTGTATTGCTCCTGTGAGCTGCCTTCGCACCAACTTAAAACATTGTCCAATAAATCCACAGTGGGTTGTGATGCACAGCGTGAGTCCCCGCAATTGTGGTTCTTGCTCAAAATAACAGGCTACCTGCTACCATTGCTGGGACGTCAATTGGCGTCTCTGCTAGAGCGCTGGAAAGCACCCGGGCCCCCTTCGTGGCTCAGGCCAGCCGCTAACATCAATTCAAACAAGTTTTGCCCACAAAAGGTAAGTTCCATTGCCAACGATCTTTATTTGAGCAATTGCGAGGAAATCCGGCTCTCCAACATCAAATTAAAGCCCAGCCTGACACGTTTCGTGGAAGACCACTTTATCAAAGGCACCAGACTTGTAGCATCGATGTAAAGTAATTATCACCACAGTTTAAATCTTTTCAGACACGCCCAGTGGGCACAGCCACTACTGAGGCATGCTGGTATTTGTAGTGTTAGTATTACTTCTGTGAGCTGCATTCGCACCAACTTAAAAAATTGTCCAATAAATCCACAGTGGGTTGTGATGCACAGCTTGAGTCCCCACAATTTTCGTTCTTGCTCGAAATAACAGGCTACCTGCTACCAATACTGGGACGTCGATTGGCGTCTCTGCTGGAGCGCTGGAAAGCACACGGGCCCCCTTTGCGGCTCAGGCCACTCGCTAACATCAATTCAAACAAGTTTTGCCTGTCATGAAGGAAGCCCACAGCAGGTAAATTCCATTGCCAATTATCTTTTTTTGAGCAATTGCGAGGAAATCCAGCTCTGCGGCATCATTATTATTATTATTGTGTTTCTTATATAGCGCCAGAATCGACCCATGAAGGGGTATCTCCGCGCTTGCCTTGGGAACCCGTCCTGGTTTTTCCCTGTGAGATAGCCCCTACAGGGCATACCTAAGGTGAAAGCCAGGCATCCCGCCGCGGGGGGCCGTTGTGGAGATTAAGCAAGCTTAATGCCCAGAGTTGCAGAGTGTGAACCCATGATTAGGTCAGGCTCCGAAGCGAGAATTATCGAGTCCGTGGACATTTGAGCTCAACACCCTGCCACGTCGGGAATTGAACCCTGGTCCCGGGTCTGACCTCTGCTTCAGGGTCTGCCTGCTCTAACCAGTGAGCCACACTTCTCCACATCAAATTAAAGCCCAGCCTGATGCGTTTCGTGGAAGAACACTTTACCAAAGGCACCGGACTTGGAGCGTCGATGGAAAGCAATTATCACCACAGTTTAAAATCTTTTTAGACCTACCCAGTGGGCACCCCGTGGCGCATTTTACCTCCAGTAAGTACCACAGAGCTGCGTTGCAGAGAGGTGTAAAAAAGGGGCGTGGCCTCAGAACACCACTCTGCAACGCACCCCCTTGGCGCATACTGGAGGTTCCTGGTGGGCTAGATGGCCCCCAGGGACCCCAAGTATTCCAGGGGAATTCGTTCTCCCCTGCAAACGAACCAGGGAGCGCGTTTTCAGAGTGCTGCATGAAGGGGGCATGGCCTCTGGTGCGATGCCAGTGTTTTTCATTTTTTGTTTATTTTTAAAGAAGGGGGGCTACATTTTAGCATTTAAAAAACCTTAGAGATTCACTGAAAAAAACATAGATTTTAGGGGCGTTATAGTTAGCAGGACATTGCACTCGAACAAAACCATTGAAATTCCCCTGTTATAGTTTGTTCAGCTAACTATAACTCGTGTGCCCGCAATGCACTGCTGATATGTGATGTCCTCAGCAGTGCATTACGGGCGCGCGAGTTATAGTTTCAATGGTTTTATAGGAGTGAAATGTCCAGCTAACTATACCGCCCCTAATGCCTATGGTTTTTTCAGTGAATTTCAAAAGTTTTTTAAATGTTAGTTTCTAACTATGCCTACAGAGGTAGGACAAGTGAAGAAAGTAAACAGGCATAGAAAGAAGCAAAAGAAAAGCAGAAAGAAGCAACAGAAATCCTCAAAGACAAAGAAAAGTGCAGGAAGAAGCAAGACGGGCAGAAAGAACAAACAGAGGAGCAGAAAGAAGCCTTGTTAGAAATAATCCTGCTCCCTCAACTTTTTCAGATGGGTATTGGTGGTAACTGAGTCTGACTAACCAGTCCTAGAGCGGGTGCTATGGTAAAAGACACTTAGAATACAGTGAAAACACCTATATACACTAACAAACACTATGCCTTGGGGTCTCCCTGTTATTAGCATGATCTCCTCTGTAATCCCCTAGTATATAATAGGGCAGGGGGATTAAAACTACCTCTTAAAATTCACCACGTGGTGCGTTTGCACACTGGTGAAGGGAGGGGGGCCTGAGATGACATGTGTGCAAACACGACCTCTGGGCGTTTTAAGTTGAGGGATAAAGTCCCCTTAAATCCTTCGGGTCCCGGGGGCCAACTAACCCACCAGGTATGTCCTGTAAGTGCCACAGACTTGCATTGCAGAGAGGTGTAAAATGGGGCATGGCCTTGGACCACCTCTCTGCAATGCAGCTCTGTGGTGCTTTCTAGAGGTACATGGTGGACTAGTTGGACCCAGGGACTCTCAGGATTAAACATGACTTAATTCCCCAACTTAAAATGTGCCACAGGGCGTGTCTACACACGTCCCTCAGGCCCCGTCCCTTCCCTTCACCATTGAGTACACATGCCCTGTGGCCAAGTCCCCCAGAATCCTGAGGGTCCCTAGGGTACCTCTAGCCCACATAGTACCTCCAGTAGGCACCACAGAGCTGATTTGCAGAGAGGTGTAAAAAGGGGCACGTCCTAGACCACCTCTCTGCAACGCAGCACAGTGGCACTTACTAGAAGGACCTGGTGGGCTAGTTTGCCCCCAGGAGCCCTCAGAATTGAAGGGGAATTATTTCCCCAACTTAAAATGCGCCACAGAGCGTGTTTGCACACGTCACCTCAGGCCCCGTCTCCTCTCTTCACTACTGTGTAAACACGCTCTATGGCCATTTTAATTTGGGAGATTAAGTCCCCTTGAATCTTGAGGGTCCCTAGGGTCCAACTAGCCCGCTAGGTACCTCTAGTAAGTGCCACAAAGCTGTGTTTCAGGGAGATGTAAAAAGGGGCACGGACTAGACCACCTATCTGCAAAGCTGCGCAGTGGCACTTACTGGAAGCACCCGGTGGGCTACTTGGCTCCCAGGGACCCTCAAGTTTGAAGGAGACTTATTTCCCAAATTAAAATGTGCCACAGGGTGTGTTTGCACACGTCATCTCAGGCCCCGTCCCCTCCCTTCACCACTGCATAAAAACGCTCTGTGGCCATTTTAATTTGGGTGATTAAGTCCGCTTGAATCCTGAGGGTCCCTAGGGTCCAACTAGCCTACTAGGTACCTCCAGTAAGCGCCACAGAGCTGCGTTGCAGAGAGGTGTAAAAAGGGGAATGGCCTAGATCACCTCTCAGCAACGCAGCACAGTGGTGCTTACAGGAAGCACCTGGTGGGCTAGTTGGCCCCCAGGGGCCCTCAGGATTGAAGGGGAAATATTTCCCCAAATCAATCAATCAGTGACACTTATAAAGCGCGCTACATACCCGTAGGGTCTCAAGGCGCTGGGGGGGGGGGGGGGGGGGGGAGGGAGCCGCTACTGCTCGAACAGCCAGGTCTTCAGCTTCTTCCTGAAGGAGAGGTGGTCTTGGGTCAGGCGCAGGTCGGGAGGGAGGGAGTTCCAGGTCTTGGCGGCCAGGTAGGAGAAGGACTTTCCTCCTGTAGTCGCTCTTCGGATGCGGGGGACGGCGGCGAGGGCGTGGTTGGCTGATCGGAGGTGGCGTTTGGGAGCGTAGAAGTTGACTCGGCTGTTGAGGTAGCTCGGGCCTTGGTCGTGTAGGGCTTTGTGTGCGTGGGTGAGGAGGCGGAAGGTGATTCTTTTGTTGACGGGGAGCCAGTGAAGGTCTCTCAGATGTCCGGAGATGTGGCTGGTTCGTGGGATGTCGAGGATGAGTCTGGCTGAGGCGTTCTGGATCCGCTGGAGTCTCTTCTGGAGCTTGGCGGTGGTACCGGCGTAGAGGGCGTTGCCGTAGTCCAGTCGGCTGGTGACGAGGGCCTGGGTGACGGTCTTCCTGGTCTCGGTGGGGATCCACCAGAAGATCTTCCGTAGCATGCGTAGGATGTTGAAGCATGCCGAGGAGACGTTGTTGACTTGCCTGGTCATGGAGAGGGAGGAGTCCAGGGTGAAGCCCAGGTTTCGTGCATGGTCTGTCGGTTTGGGTGCGGTGCCCAGGGCGGGAGGCCACCAGGAGTCGTCCCAGGCGGAGGGAGAGGAGCCCAGGATGAGGACCTCCGTCTTGTCCGAGTTCTGTTTCAGGCGGCTGGTCGTCATCCACTCGGCTACCTCTTTCATCCCTTCGTGTAGGTTGGCTCTGGCGGCGGCGGGGTCGTTGGTCAGGGAGAGGATCAGCTGGGTGTCGTCGGCGTAGGAGATTATGCTGAGGTTGTGTTTGCGTACGATGGCCGCAAGGGGGCTCATGTAGACGTTGAAGAGGGTGGGGCTCAGAGATGATCCTTGGGGGACGCCGCAGATGACTTCGGTGGCCTCTGATTTGTACGGTGGTAGGCGGACTCTCTGTGTTCTTCCGTCGAGGAAGGAGATGATCCATTCCAGCGCCTTGTCCTGGATTCCGACGTTGCTGAGGCGCCGTACTAGGGTGCGGTGGCAGACCGTGTCGAATGCCGCGGAGAGGTCTAGGAGGATGAGGGCCGCTGTTTCTCCGTTGTCCATCAGGGCTCGGATGTCATCGGTGGCGGCGATGAGGGCGGTCTCGGTGCTGTGGTTGGCTCGGAAGCCGGACTGTGAGGGGTCGAGGGATCCGTTCGTCTCGAGGAAGGCGGCCATCTGCTTGTTGACGGTTTTCTCGATGACTTTGGCTGGAAACGGGAGGAGCGAGATGGGGCGGTAATTCTTGAGGTCGGTGGGGTACGCTGTTGGTTTCTTGAGTAGAGCGCTGAGTGCGGCGTGTTTCCAGCTCTCAGGGAAGGTGGCGGTGTCGAAGGATGTGTTGATGATGTCTCGCAGGTGGGGTGCGATGATAGCGTCGGCCTTGTTGAAGACGTGGTGAGGGCAGGGGTCGGTTGGTGATCCGGAGTGGATGGAGTTCATCGTGCGGATGGTGTCTTCGGTGCTGATCGGGGTCCAGGCGTGGAGGGTGGTGGTGGGGGGTGGTTGTTCGGTCATGGTGTGCGTTGGTTGGTTGTTGAAGCTGTTGTGTATGTCCGCGATCTTGTTGTGGAAGTATGAAGCGAGGGAGTTGCAGAGGTCTTGCGATGGGGTGATGTCGTTGTTTCCTGCGCTGGGGTTGGAAAGCTCTTTCACAATGTTGAAGAGTTCCTTGCAGTTGTGTGCGTTGTTGTCCAACCAGTCCTTGAATGCTGTTTTCTTGGCGGCGCGGATCAGCTGGTGGTGTTTCCGGGTGGCAAGTTTGAAGGAGGTCCTGTTGTCCGGTGTTAGTTCCCTTCTCCAGACTTTCTCGAGGGCTCGGCAGTTCTTCTTGGAGCTCTTGAGTTCGTCGGTGAACCATGGGGCTTTCTTGCTGCCGGGTCTGCTGGGCGGGGTCTTCAGTGGGGCGAGTTCGTCCGCGCAGTTGCTGATCCACTTCGTGAGGTTGTCGGCGGCCTGGCTGGGGTTCGTTGAGCTGGCAGGAGGGTGCTGGCTCAGGGAGGTGGCGAGCTGGTCTGCTGTGATCTTGTTCCAGCTTCTGCGGGCGGCCTGTTGCTGGTGGTGGTGGGTCGTTGTTTTCTTGAAGGTGAAGTGGACGCAGCTGTGGTCCGTCCATTGAAGCTCTGTGGCGTGGCTGAAGTCGATGTCCTTGCTGGATGAGAAGACAGCGTCGAGTGTGCACCACAGGGCATGTTTGCAGACGTCACCTCACGCCCCGTCCCCTCCCTTCCCCACTGTGTAAACACTCCCTGTGGTCGTTTTAAGTTGGGAGATTAAGTCCCCTTGAATCCTGAGGGTCCAACTAGCCCAGTAGGTACCTCCAGTAAGCGCTGTTGCAGAGAGATGTAAAAAATGGCATGGCATGGCCTGGACACCGCTCTGCAACGCAGCGCAATGGCACTGACTGGAAGCACCTGGTGGGATAGTTGGCCCCCAGGGGCCCTCAGGATTGAAGGGGAATTATTTCCCCAACTTAAAAAACCCCACACGGCGTGTTTGCACACGTCACCTCAGGCTTTGTCCCCTCCCTTTACCACTGTGTAAATGTGCTCTGTGACAGTTTTAAGTTGGGAAATTAAGTCCCCTTGAGTCCTGAGGGTCCTTAGTCCCAAACTAGCCCACTTGGTACCTCCAGTAAGCGCCATAAAGCTGCATTGCAGAGAGCTGTAAAAGGGGCGTGGTCTCTGAACACCTCTCTGCAACTCAGCTCCCTGGTGCATACTGAGGTACCTGTTGGGCTAGTTGGCCCACAGGGACCCTCAGGATTCAAGGGGAATTAATTCCTCAACTTACAACTCACCAGGGGCCGCGTTTACATAATGGTGAAGGAAGAGGGCGGGGCCTGAGGTGACATGTCTGCAAACACACCCTGATGCGCGTTTTAAGTTGGGGAATTAATTCATCTTCAATCATGAGGGTCCATGGGGGCCAACTAACCCACCAAGTACCTTCAGTATGCACAAGAGAAGTACATTGCAGAGAGGTGTTAAGAGGGCTCACCCCTTTTTACAACACTCTGATACGCAGCTCTGTTGCGCTTACTGGAGGTACCTAGTGGGCTAATTGTCCCCCAGGGACCCTCTGGATTGAAGATGCATTAATTACCCCTTCAGAGGCCATAATAGGCCTGGGGGACCACATCCCCCTGAGCATGCCATTTTTTTTATATTAATATGTATTTGGAGGGGGGCTGCCTTGCCCCCTCCTCAGGCCCTTTATGGCCCAGGGGAGGCCTTTGGTTTTCTTTTTTTTTTTTTTACTTTTTGAGGAGGGGTGCCGCATGGCCCCCCTCCGGGGCCTCTAATAGCCCCTGGAGCTGGTCCTCTACGTTGCGGACCGTGGGGGTGTCCCCAATACCCCCACTGTCCCGCTGGCTCTCTGCCTCCTGCAGGAGCTGATGCAGCTCCCCGTGTGGAAAAGCGATCTGCTTTGGTATTTAGAAGATAGAGCAGGTTTCCTGCTAACTCTTCCAAATACCAAATCAGAGTTTTTTAAGGCAAGGCGGGAGCCTTGCGGCTCCCGTCCTGCCAAAGCAAACTTTAGTGTCCCGGGGGTGGGCACCCCGGGACACTGCAGAAGCCAGCCCTGGGGGGTGGCGGTTCCCAGAGCCATGACAGGGCTACAGGAAGGGGGCTGCGCGGCCCCCATCCCAACATTACAAAAGCCCTGGGGAGGTGGTGGTCCCCAGGGCTGGGGGTCTGTAACGGACCCCCACCATTAATATTTAGAGCACCGGGGAGGTGGTGGTCCCCAGGGTGTGTTGGGGAACTCAAGCCCCCCCACAAGGGTTATTTTTTAATTTTTTTTATCAAAACACAAGCCCCGGGGTGGCGGCCCCTGGGGCTGCGGGGGGGTCATGAGTCCCCGCAAATATTTTCTTAAAGCCCTGGGGAGTGGTGGTCCCCAGGGCTTGGGGGGTCTTTGAGCCCCCCATATATTTTAGAAGCCCCAGGGGTGGAGGTCCCCAGGGCTGGGGGGCTCTGAGGCCCCCCACAAATATCATAAAGCCCAGGGGGTGGCCGTCCCCAGGGCTTGGGGGGCTGTGAGCCTCCTGCACATATTACTTTAAAGCCCCAGGTTTGAATTTCCTATGGAAAATAGGTCCTAACTATAACTACCTACTGGTGACCGCCAGTAGGTAAGATATATACATATATATAATTCTTAAACTTTTTAGAAACACTCGGTCACTGGTTGATGTCATCAGTGAAGTCATTAGTGATGTCATCAGCAGTGCATTGAGGGTCGCAAGTTTAAGTTAGCTCCGCTAACAATAAAGGCTGAAATTCTCTGGTTTTGTATGAGTGAAATGTCAGTATCATTACAACAGCCCAGAAACTTGTTTTTTTCAGTTAATCTATATTTATGTACATATTAATATGTACATAAATATAGATGTACATCGTCATGTGATCAAGGCTATCTCTAGCCGAAACGCGTCATGGCGGACTGGTGCTGGGCTAAAAACTAAAATAGAAATATTTGCACCAAACTACGGGTCTTGCTGGTTCCTGTGTCGACTGATCGGCCGATTTGCTGTGTGTTGCCTAAGGAGCGCCACGTACCTCATATATATATATATATATATATATATTTTCACTGAAAAAAACATAGGTTTCACACCAGTTAAAGTTAATAGTCAATAAGATATACTTAATAAGGCAGTTAACCAATCTTTTTTTTTTAAAAACATCGATTTACACACTTATTTAACCATTTATTCTTCCATCAACCTTTACAAATACAAATATAAAACATATTGATTTTTCAGAAAGACACACATTCACTGGCTGGTGTCATAGGTGATGTCATGAGTGATGTCACTGACGATGTCATGAGTGATGTAATATGTGACGTCATCAGCAGTGCATTGCAGGCGCGCTTGTTATAGTGAGTCCAACTAACTATAACGTTGGAATTTCTATGGTTTTATGTCAGTAACATTTCCAGCTAACTATAACTGGTGTGAAACCTATGGTTTTTTCAGTGAATTTAATAGGTTTTTTAAATGCTAATTCCTAACTATAACTGGTGTGAAACCTATGGTTTTTTCAGTGAATTTCAAAGGTTTTTTAAATGCTAATTCCTAACTATATATAGGGCCTCAAACCTATGAAATGTAATATTTTTTATAATGAATCCTATTTTGTATATATTCATATCATACAATTTTTTTTTTTTGCCCTGGTGCGCTCCCGTAGCGTGCCCCGATGAGCGCACCGGAAAGCGCAGTTTTCCGGCGCGCACCGTTTAGTGTCCCGTTAGCGCTATTGCCGCAAACGAAAACATCATTGTGACGTATCGCGTAGCCGCGTCCGCGTGATACGCACTGCATAAGCGCACCCGGAAGCACTCGAGCAAATACGATCGCACAACGTAAGCATCCGACGCGCTTATGTGATGCGCCCCGGGGCGTAAGCGCGTCGGGTCATGTGACCTGAAAATAACACTTTTTATTGATGCAGAACAGTTTTGGTTTCCAAATGATGAAAGCCCGGGTCATGTGACCTGAAAATAACACTTTTCATTGGTTCAGGGCAATTTTTTTTTCCTAATGATGAAAGACCCCACCTTATTTCCTTATTCTGACTTTGTCCTTTGACTGAGGAAGACCTGTTTGGAGATCTTTGAGTAATATTTTGTACTTTAAAATGGCTACAGTAGCAGCAGCAGCTGGAGCATCTGCACCACCAACACCACCACCACCACCAAGAGGACCACCACAACATCACATTGGTGGTCAAGATGAAGAGGAGGAGGAGGAAGAGGAGGAGGAGGGGCGGAGGTGGCTGCCAGAAGACAATACCCCATATAGGCCAAAGCAGCACATTGTATGGGAGTTTTTTTCCATCCCAGAGGGCAAGAAGAAAGTGAATGCGCCAAAGGTCACTTGCCAAATCTGTGGCATTGAACTTTCAAGGGGGAACCCTAATAAAAAATATTCCTTTGGCAATAACACCATGATTCGGCACATGCAGCGCAAGCATCCCAACAACTATGCTGCCGCAGAGGTGAGAGAACTGGCCAGTAACCCTTCCCAATCATCACCCAGCACCTCCAAAAGAAAGCAACCCACTCCATCAGGACCAGACACACGCAAGATGGTCCCAAACATTCAACCAAAGTTTGGGCAAGACAAGATTACTTGTATTTTTTGTGGTATGACCATCACCTATGGTGAGCAAAGCATAACGCTCATCAACCGTTCTGGTGAAAACCACAAATGCCCCAAAAATCCATAATTTTTTCCTGATTTTTTTTGCTCCAGTTGAGCCGTTTTCAATTCCCTATTTTTTGTTTCTCCCCATAAAAATAACAAAAAAATATATAAAATAGTTCATAAAAGCCAAAAAAAGTACAAAATGTTCAAAAAACATTAAAAAAATATAAAACAAAAAGAAGAAAAGAAACAGTTCTTTTTAGAACTACCTCCAAATTATAAAAAAGGCTACATTTTTTAAAAACTCTATCATTCTTTTTTCCCCATGGTACACTCCCCGAGGCGCTCCCCATTGTAATATGTGACATCATCAGCAGTTCATTGCAGGCGCGCAAGTTATAGTGAGTCCAACTAACTATAATGTGGGAATTTCAATGGTTTTATGTCAGTAAAATTTCCAACTAACTATAACTGGTGTGAAAACTATGTTTTTTTCAGTGAATTTAATAGGTTTTTTAAATGCTAATTCCTAACTATAACTGGTGTGAAACCTATGTTTTTTTCAGTGAATATATATATATATATGTATATAGGCAATTGGTTCCACTCCTTTTCTCTGCCTTGCCAGTGTATGCGAGAAGAAACAGATTACGGACACCAAGAGATGCGTGGAATGCCAGGTCTTTTATTGATTCAGCAGCTTAATATGACGCATTTCGGTTAACAACGTAACCTTGCCCACATACGGAAACGCAGTCTGATTGCGTTTTTTTTGCCCACAGTGCTCGTGAAAAGTGCTTTCTCTATGGTCATCCCTTGTCACGTGGTATAAGGTAGACATGGATGACAAACTAAAAACAGAGCAACATTGCGTTATCTTTGTTTCACATTAGAATTGTTTGTTTGTGCGTGCCCTGCTATATATCATAGGTACATAGTGTTCATTGGTACAGTTAATGAACATGATTCTTGTTGCGGCGTAAATGCAGAATACATTACTGTTATATATATTTATATATATATATATAGATATATATATTCACTGAAAAAACATAGGTTTTAGGGGTGTTATAGTTAGCTGGACATTTCACTCGTGCAACACCATTGAAATTCCTCCATTATAGTTAGTTGTACTAACTATAACTCGCGCTCCCGCAATCCACTGCTGATGATGTCACATATTACATCTTTCATGACATTGTCAGTGACATCACTGATGACATCACTGATTACATCTCAAATGACATCACTGATGACATCACTGATGACATCATCTAGTGAATGTGGTTTAGTTTGATGTTTAAATAAGTATTATATATATAGGAATCTGTATTGAAGACTGAGTGGATGTATAAGTGTGTACATGGAGAATGTAGTAGCACTGTGATTGACTGTGTAAATTCCTAATGTAAAGTGTGTTACTAAACATATGAGATAGTGATTAAACTGTCTGAATATCTGTATCACTTTGTCTCTTGTTCAGTAAACTACTGCATACGTTGGTTACTACCTATGTGAAACTCTATATTTGTTTTTAATTAGTTAAGTGAGTATTTGTATGGGAGAGTGAATGTGTGTGTGGGTAGGTGGGAGGTGTGTGACTGTCCAAAGATGTGTAAATAGTTGTTTTAGTAGTTATATGATGTTAAGACTGCATGTGGAAACAGTTGTTTGGGTGAGTGAATCTCTTTATGGGTGTGTTGATGAGTAAATATATTTCTTAATGATACACGTCCAACAATGTTGAAATATAAAAGGCACTGTATGCGATAGTTTGGTGTATATAAATAACTATATATAAGAATCCATGGTTGTCTGCATAACTGTATGGAAAACTATATCCTTATAGTGATTTTACAGCTCAATAAGTATGAGTTACGCTCTAAACCAATAAATAAAGTTTTGTTTGTATAAGTGTGTATGTATGTATGATCAATTGTTTGCATAAGTGAGATGGGTGACTGCATAAGTGAGTAGGATATGTCCTACTGTGTAATGTTGATATACGTTTATAAGTATATTTAATTTTGTTCTATTGATCTTTGTCAGCATGTATGAGTGAATGTATAGGTAATTGTTTAGATGTGTGTGTAGATGTACAAATCAGTGAGGGGGTTTTAGAAACTTGTGTTGGTGTGTGAGTGGTTTCTAAAATGGTAGTTAATATTTTTTAGTGAGTGATGAAAGCTTATACTAGTGTATGATGAAGTGTATCTCATTGTCACATGGATGATGTCATCAGTGATGTCATTTGAGATGTCATCAGTGATATCATCAGTGATGTCACTGACCATGTCATGAATGATGTAATATGGGACATCATCAGCAGTGGATTGCAGCCGCGTGAGTTATAGTTAGTACGACTAACTATAACAAAGGAATTTCAATGGTTTTGTACGAGTGAAATGTCCAGCTAACTTTAACAACCCTAAAACTCAAGTTTTTTAAGTGAATTTCTAAGGTTTTTTAAATGATAATTCCTAACTATAAAATGTCTGAAACCTATGGGTTTTTTCAGTGAATTTTTAAGGTTTTTTCAATGATAATTTTTAAATGTATGTATTGTTATTTTTTTATGTTCTTTTACTACATTTTTTTTATCTATTTATTTTTAGATATCTTATTTTTTAAATTACATTACACATATTTAATAAAAATATATTATTATTATTTTTTTTTTTAATATTTTATATTCTTTTAAATATATTTATATTATTTTCTTTATTGTTTTTTTTCCAAGTTTTTTTTTGGAGTCGCTCACCCAAAGCCCACCTTTCTCGATCAGTGCACCGTACCTAGCCACCATTTTAGGATTGGTGTGTAGGATCCGTGTAGGGTGCGCGACGGGTACAAATTTTCCTGTGCGATTGCTATGTGACTGGTACGCGACTTCTAGCGCATACGCAACATGTACGAATTACGCTATGTGACAGTTGCGCGTGACATCATATGCGTGTTGGACCAGTGGGTGCGTGACTCCAACGAAATGTTTTATTTTTTATAAAGCTATCTATATATATTTAATATAAATATTAAGGCGAGACATTATCTAAGCTAATCATAAAATAAAATATAATGTTCTTTTACTTTTAATAAAATAAAATTACTTTTAAATGCAATTTTGCGAAGTCGCGCTGGGTGCGAGCTGCGTGCGTGCACCCTATGCTGACCCCATGTGACCAGAAAAAAAGAGATTTGATTGGTTCATAACACTTCCTATTCTAACTATTAAAGAACCCCACCCATTTCACTCTTCTTAGATCTTTCTTGTGAGAAGACCTATCTTCAGAAGAACAACATTTTTTTCATTGGAGACCGTAATTTGGTTTCTTGACAGAAAAATAGCTACACCAGTGGTAGATTCTTCTGAGTCTGATCATTCTGGGGCAGAAGAATTTCTTCCAGAACCTCCCCCTCCTGAAAAATATACATTAATTGTTTGGAAGTTTTTTACTTTCCCGGAGCCTGTGGCTCTGCCAGCATGAGGAAACATCTGAAATCGCTGCATCCCGCAAACTACACACATGAGAAATGCAGAAGACTGCGCTAGAAATGCTCCTGCACCACCGGCAATCCCTAGTACCTCTGGGGCATCTACATCAGCACCAGAGATACACCCCCAATTTGGGAGAGTGAAAATGCATTGTGTTCAATGCAATTGTTTAATTTGTTACGGGGAGCAGTCAGTGGACCTTGTTTGTCGTGCCATAGACAACCATCAATGCTAGTTTTTTTGGGTTTTTTTCATCACAATTCCCTCTTTTGTTCCTCCTGCTGACTTTTTCTTCCTGCTGAAAAAAACCAAAAAAAAAACAAACAATTGTTAAAAAAATAGAAAAAAAAATAAACTAAAAAAAGAAGAAAAAAGTAATTTTCAGAACTAACTATTCTGGTTACAAAAAGAGCTACATTTGTATGCTAGTGTGTGAAAGTTTACATGAATGTATGTCTAGTGAATAATTGACTGAAAGAATGCATTTGTATGCTAGTGTGTGAAAGTTTACATGAATGTATGGCTAGTGGATAATTGACTGAAAGAATGCATTTGTGGTGTATGGTGAAGGTATAAGTACAGAACTTAAAGGAAGTGCTACAGTGTGCTGTGGTACTTTCGAAGCACAGGGATGTAACATATGTACATAAATATGTTGCAAGTCTGTGCTTCCCTCTGCACTGCTGCTTAAACTGCAGACATGTGGTGACACAAACAAGGGTAAAGGCTGTCTGCAAGGGATTTTGTTTATGCAAAATGTGTACTTATTAGAATCTCTTAAAGGGGTTAGTCATCAGTGAACAAACCCCAAAGCATGCTTTGTGATTTTCACACGACAGATGCCTGCCAATTCATGGCACTGTTCGTCAAATAAATTCGATTTACAACGCATTGAAGAGCATTCTGCCACTCTTGCTGTGTCTCAATAAGAAATCTATCTATATCGCCCACCGGTGACGGTCCTGATCACACTTTTAAATTTGGGCCACACTTGATGTGTAGGCCTCACACACGCCTTTTCAAACACACAAGGGTCTTTCTTTGCAAAAAAAACAAGTGTCCTGATGATGGTCTAATGGATTGACGCCATAAAGACCGAAACGTCGACCTTTTCATCAACACCAAAAGAAATTCAATGTCTTTTAATTGACGTTTACTCTCTTGTGGAGATCTGTTACTTTGTGATTATATTGGTAGTTCATGTTTGTTATGAACTGATTGATTCATTTGATTCAACATCTGTTCATGACATTTTTGCTGATGTATCCTTTGTATATGTACTCCTTTTTGATTTTGGTATATAAAATATAATTTTTTCTACAGAACTAGGATTCCCCATGTGCTCTTTGACGTTACGCGTCGCATCAACGCTTCCATGTGACGTCACCGTAAGAGCACCGTACGCATACGCAAAGCCATGTGACTTCAAAAGAAGAGATTTGGTTGGTTCATAACACTTCCTATTCCAACTGTTGAAAGACCCCTCCCATTTAGAACATTCTACTTGGACTTTTTCAGAAGAAGGATCTATTCTGTGGAGCTGTAGTCTTTTAGAACTAAACTGTACAATGGCTGCTCTTTTTCAGGCTTCATCAAAACTTTCCTCTGAGGAAGAATTTGTTGCTGAGCCCCCTCAGAAAAAGAGAAAAGAAGCTTTAATTTGGAAGTTTTTTACATATCCTGTGGGACAGAAAAAAGTAAACGCACCTAAGTAACTTGCAATATCTGTGAGGTTACTCTTTCTAGGGGTGACCCCATAAAAAGTACTCTTTCGGGACAGCCAGCATGGTTCGCCTTGTCAAAGATTTGCATCCAAATAACTATGCATGAATGGCAACAAAAAGCTTGCAGGAGAATCCTGAACCTGCAGTTCCTAGTACCTCAACTGCACCACCACCTCCTCCGAGCAGTCCTCATCCAATTTTTGTGCCACAGTTTGCAGATCTCACATTTAATTGTAAATATAGCAACTAATTACTTTGTTATGGTGAGCAGTCTATTGACCTCATTGTGAAGAGGAAAGAACAGCACAGTTGTCCAAAACATTGTTTTTTTTACTTTTTTGTTCCTGTTCCACAGTTTCTTTGTTTCCAGTTCCATTTTTTTGGTTAAAAAAAAAATCTTGTTAAAAAAAACAAAAAAAATAGAAAACGAAAAAGACAAAAAAAATTGTTCTTTTCAGAGCTACCTTCACTGGTCAAAGAAAGAACTATATTTCTATCTTAGTCTGTAAACGTTTGTGAGAATAAATGTTTAGTTCACAAATGAATGAATGAACACATTACTAGTGTATGGTGAATGTGAAAGTGCAACACTATAAGGAAGTGCTACAGCATAAATCTATAAGGTGTTTACCTACAATAAACTGTAGTACCTTTGAAGCACTTGAATGTGACACAAGCACATAAATATGTAACTAGTCTATGCTTCAATTTGCACTGCTGGAGAAACTGCCTGGGTGAATTTGTATGTGATAGGAGAGGATTTACAACCTCCTTGTGCTTCTTTTACACAGCTGTTGCGTCACTTTTGTGACGCAGCGGTGGTGCAAAAGATGTACCATGGTGTGTGGTATTTACAATGAGATGCAAATGGAAGGTGCATCACATTATAAAGCCCTGTGCCAAATGTAGGCTTTCCTGGGCAGGGGTGGGGGGTGGGTGTTCTGGCGCAAGAACACCTCCTAAAAGTGACCGAGTGAAATCTATAAGATTTAATTCAGTCACTTTTTGGCTTATGCTGCGTCAAAAACCTGCACCTGCTTGAAACAGGTGTAAGGATTGGCACAGCATTGTGAGCCTAGGGCCCCAAGAGCATTGCTGGAGCTGTGTTGCCCTTGCAACACAAGTCAAGCAATTCTCCTCCTTCACAACACAAATACATCACATATCTGTACAGTTTTTGCCCCATAAAACACCACATTGTAAATAAGGTGCATCCATGGTGGTGATGTTTAGCTTGACTCTGAAAAGCCAGACACCCTTTTCATGGCAAGTTATCACATTTAAATACATCGTTGTGAAAGCGTCTCAAATTTTTTTCTCTGATGCTTTCACAGGGTCTCGTTATTGGGATGAGTGTCAACAGGTCTTTTCCATGCTTTTTGGCCCATTTACAAAAACATTCTAATATGATACTGTTTTCACAGACATCCAAGAAATGTAGCTTTCTCAGCCCATTATTTCAAAAAACAGAAGAGTAACCAGGTATATTATTGACCTGGGTACAAGTTTGTTACCTTATAACCCACAACCAAATGAAAAGACGGGTGGAATTAGTCAGAGACACTGTGGAAATGAACCCTCATGCACCAACAATTTCGGTGTCTAGCTACATCATTGGGTTCCTTTTTTAAAGACTGGTGAATTAGTTTCCATATGTGAAAATAGTGATTTAAAAGAAGATATAGCTGTTCCCTGAATACCTTTTTAATACAGGGACAGTTCACCTTCAATAAAAACAAAGTGAAAACGGACAACTAATGGTTGAGTCAATTTAAACCAAAGTGTCCTATGTAAACATCGTGGTCAACATGTTTCTGCTCTCATGAGCTCATTGTGCTCAGCATTCATCAGGACCATAAACTATCCCACTCTGGGATGCGAACCATAAGGCGCAAACACTCTGTGGGGATAGGCAATCTATACATACAAACTCATCGAATTCCCGTGTAGACACTCCTTGATTTGTTAGGGGTCTTCAATCTGAAAAATAGAAAGTTATTCCAACATGACAGTTATCGTAGTTAACATGTGAAACTACTACACAAAACAAATTCAAAAACTGAGAGTGTAAATTTTATGCTACCAGTCGATTATTTCAGGAAAAGACTTGGTAATAGAGTGTCAAGAAACAGATTCCACCAAGAGAACCATAACCGTCCAGTGAACAAGATTGAGGGAAACACATAACTATTTACAACCCTCTCTAAGTTTTTTTTTATCGTTTCAATCACAAACAAACACACAGCATATTGAGGACTGCGTAGTACTATTATCTTTGTCAGTCCGCCGGGTGTTTCATTATTCGTAAGGCTATCTATATTTAGCACTCTACCGTTATTATCGTTCTATGTTGAGTCCGTCACCCGCTCTGGTGTCTGACATACAGAAATTCAAAATTGTAAGTGCCCACAAGTAGTAACCCACACCTAATACCATGGAAGATTAACTATTAAAAAGAAGCAGGAACTCACTGTCTGTGTAAGTTGAAATTTCAACCTGGGCTTGTGGCAGGGGAAACCTTCATGCCTGGAGTTTCTGTGCATCAAAAAGCAAAATAAAACAAACTGCATGCCGTCATCACTCGAGCGCCAAGCGCTCAATAAGGTTACATTCCCGTTTTAAATCATACATCGTTTATGCTAACTATGCGACTGACGGGATGCAGCTTTGGAGTGCCATTTACTAATATCAAGGTGACTACCCGCTGAGAAACCTACAGTGGTCACATCCATGGCCCGCACAATACTGAGGTGGGGAATGGGGAGTGTTTTCTAACGCGTCATAGTGCACCATGTGACCAAAAACGAAACTCTGACTCTTAAAGGGCCACACACCTCAGAGATCGTTTGGAACTTGATGCTCCGTAGTTTACCTAAGTAAGAAACATCCTTGCAAAGACAGCAATTCTTAATCATTCAAGAATTTATCAGGAATAAGCTAAAATCTCATGCTCAGTCCAAAATCGTAATTGATATTTACTGCTGTTCGTAAGTTTATAGAAAAGAGATCTCCTTACTTCTTCTAAATAGAAACTTTATTAATACACCCGTCCCTCACACAAGTGCATTTGCTTGTACCTTTCAAACAGGCGTATTTAGCCACGGTCAAATGCCTTAGAGACTGGAGGAAAATCATATTATCCTACCAGGGAAACCAACCTCCTAAACCATGCCAGAAGAGACAAAAGACAGCTTAAATCATCAAAAGGAATATTCTTATGTCATTCCCCATGATGTCGAAGTGTAGTTTATTAATTTATACAGGTGTTTTAAAATCCAATCAATTATTGCCATAAAGTCTTAAACGGAAAAAAAGAGGGGAAGTGAAATAAATATAGAGTACCACATTGAGAAACTCAGCGTCTCATAACAGAGCCCCACGGAATAGCATCATTTAACCCGGAAACAAAGGTGGAAAGACGGTAAATCCCCTGCTGCTCCTTCTCAAAAAGGCTACCTTCTGTTCCTTGTTTAAGTTGTTTGATGATAGTCCATTTGATGTCATTGGGCTGTGATTTGCCTGTAAAAAATGTGTGGTTAATTTTGTAGTACTTTTATGACACCTAATGTTACTGCGATGTTCGCAGATGCGCTGTTTTATTTTCCTAATGGTCATACCCACAAATTTAAAACCACAAGGGCATATAATCAGATAAACTACATTACTAGAATTGCAATGTGTATGATTCCTTTGATGCCAAAGCTTGCCTGGTTCGAGATCCATTGTCTTAGTACTTGTTGTAGATGACATAATCTGCACCCCCCAAAAAGGAAAGCGGCCGGTCACTGGTGGAAGACCCCAAACTGTCAAAACATCCTGATCTTGCATCATTTTCTCTTTTGGTCGGGTGTGGACTAGTGAATCTTTAAGACTCCTTTCTCGTTTATATGAGAATAATGGTTTCTGACAATCATGTTTATCGCTAGTTAAGTTCTTCCAGTGTTTCCCTATACAGCGACTCACAGCGTTATTACTGTAAGTGGTCACACAAGTCAAAGGCGCGCTGGCTTCAGTCTCTTTAGGATATTCTTCCAACAAAGCATCTCTATGCTGATTTTTTGCGCTCTTACACCTCTTGTTTAGAATGTTATTTGGATAACCTCTTCTCTGTAACTTAGTTGTCAAGTCTTTTGATGGTGTTTTAAAATCAGATAGCTCACTACAATTCCTGCGGATACGCAGGTATTGGCCAAAGGGAAGATTCTCCCTAAGGGAGCGAAAAGTGGAGAAGATTATTCTTACTGGTGGGTTTAAAGTATGTTTTAGTACGTAAGTGGTACACATCTCTGGTGATGGTTACATCCAAGAACACGATGGAGTCTGCATTATATTCATAAGTGAACTTAAGGTGAGGGTCCCACATATTCACCCAGTCAAAGAATGCTAGGAGGCTGTTTTCTGAGCCTTTCCAAATGAGCAGCACATCATCAAAGTACCTTTGCCAAAGGATAACATTGGATGTGTAATGGTTGGTCGCAGAAAGCATATGGGTACAAAAAAATTATAGACGTACAGCCCCGCTATACTAGGGGTGAAGGTGCTGCCCATCGACGTGCCAGTCTTTTGCAAAACAATTCTTCCCTGATACTCAAAGAAATTACGTTTGAGTGCCAGCGTTGCACAATCGATTACGAAAGCACGGGAGGTGGTATAATCTCAAACTGATCTTTCCAGGACGTCAGCTACAACTTTAATAGTCATGTCCTGTGGAATACAGGTGTACAAGCTTTTTATGTCTAACGAGACAAGGAAGCAAGGTTCTTCTGGCATTTTCACCGTTAGGAGCATAGCTAGGAGACTCTTAGTGCCTTTAATGTAAGTGCTTGTGGCCTGGACCAAAGGTTTTAAAAAGAAATCGCAATATTTGGACAAAGGTTCTAGCAAAGAACCTATACCAAAAACTATGGGTCATCCCGGCGGAGGATGGCGATTCTTTTGTGTTTTCGGCAGGGCATAAAAGTATGGAATTTTACCTTTCGAGTTGGTCCGGAAGTCAGCTTCTTGCTTACTTATTAAACCGTCACGTTCTGCTGTCATTACTAGGTCTAGAATCTCGTCCTTCAAAAACGATGAAGGATCTTCACTAGGAATCACATAGTTAGTACTGTTATCAAGAATACATCTACATTCTTGATCAGAAGCTATGGCATCCTGAATAACAATGCCACCCCCTTTATCCGCACTTTTGATGACTATTTCAGTATTGTCGTGAAGTGATTGAATGGCTTTATATTTATCCGCTGTTAAATTTTTGTACGGGGTAGGTTCCTCTAATGCCTCCACTTCATTGAATACTGCTTGCTCAAACGCAAGTATATCTGCTGGCACTAAATGCGGAGGGGGAGTAAAAGTTGATTTCAATTTAAGGCCTGTGTCACTGCCCGAAGTTAGTGGGGTCTCCAAAGATTGTTGTTCAAAAAAGCTTTTGAGTCTGAGTTTACGAAAACATTTGGTTAGTTCACGGTGTAACTTAAACCGATCAAGGCGGGGTGTAGGTATAAACCCCAACCCTTTTTCCAATACGGTAGTCTCTGCTGGGCTCAAAGGTACAGATGATAAGTTGGTAATCAAGCTCTGAAGTTGCTGAGGCCTGCCCTCCGCTCTAGGGTTTTACTCCTCGTATTGTCCCCTACCGTCTCTGTTTGGCCCCAAAGTACCTGATTGGCACCTCTCTTTCCGCCCCTGCCTCTCCGGCCTGTCCCTAAAAAAGGCTGGGGATACATATTGGTTTGAAAATGTGGAGGTGGTGCAAAGTGTGGATTCCAGCACATCATAGGTGGAAAAGCCGGTTGTTGGTGAAAATTATGATGAAATCCGCTACCTCCCTGTTGTTGGTAGGGGTACCAAGGTTGGGTTTTCTGATATCTTCTGCCCCTTCCTCTTCCTCTTTATCTGTTCCCTACACTATCAGAACTAGACCCGCTAGAAATTGCATCATCCGATGCATCTGAAATGTAATCAGTGCGGTTTGGTGTTGCATAGTCTGAACTAGCATATGGATAAACCTTTGTGTAGGACCACCTTCTTAGGTCTTTTTGGAATTTTTGAACCTTAGATTTTGCTAAATTGTCTTTATACTCGTTAAGCTCTTTATTCAACTCATCCAGTTTCTTTTTATAACCAGTTATGGTGGTTTTTATATGATTTTCTGTGGCCTGAATCTCTACTAGCAAAGCTTCTGAAAGTCGAAGTGCTGTTTTTATGATCAATATTGCAGAGTCACGGGTGCAATGCCAGGCGCTCTGCGCCCACTCTTTTCTGAACACAATGTCATCCAAAAAAATCAGTGGGCCATCCGTCACTAGCAAGCCTTTAGGGGCCATGTTATTCAGTAAATATTCCTTGAGCGTGGTGCCACGTAAAATGGCACGTATGCGACTCCTTTTCTGTTCTCCCAATTTATCCCACTCGGTAGTTTGTGAGATTGCTTGGGAAACCAGTGAGTCAGCAAAAAGAGATGGATCATTTAAAATTGCGTTGGCCTCCTCTTTGGAGTAGGAGAGGCCTAAATATTCCATCATATAAGTATGGGTGGAGCACTTAATAGATATTAAAAAAACACCCGCAGCTGGGCGCTGCCAAATATAGTCAAACAACAGGAGAGAAAGGGACAAACAGTCACTCTTGCACCCCTTAGGTAAACTATTTCAGAAGAGTAACCAGGTATACTATTGACCTGAGTAAAAGTTTGTTACCTTATAACCCACAACCAAATGAAAAGACAGGTGGAATTAGTCAGAGACACTGTGGAAATGAACCCTCATGCACCAACAAGTTCGGTGACTAGCTTCATCATTGGGTTATTTTTTTACAGGCTGGTGAATTAGTCTGCATTTGTGAAAATAGTGATTTAAAAGAAGAAGTAGCTGTTCCCTGAATACATTTTTAATAAAGGGACAGTTCTCAGCCCAGACACAGCTGACTTTTTATCAACCTAGTTTCACTCTGATTTTGTCACTTAAAATAGAACTGAATAAAGTTGGAGATGTTTCTGTGATTCGCTGTGTTTTTTTAGATTTTGGGGAAGAGAGAGCAGCACAGGCCACTGAATACTCGGTTGTGTGAAAAAGGCTGCTTCATGAAGAGAGTTGCACCTTACAACACAACCTGATCCTTTTCCTTAGAAAACAATGTTCTCACTATACATCATACCGCCTCAAATCACCTCTCCCACCCATAACAGATCCGTCCCCAGATGACCTATTCACACTTGAATAACATACGTGCAACAGGGCTGCTCAACTGTAAGTGGGACTTCTAAAAACCGTTCACGTTTTCCTACCTCAACTACCCTTTTAACCTCACTGAACTTCCTACCTAACGTTTTAACTTCCTGTGTTATTCAGGCATGAACTTCCTACCAGATCCCCTTCAGCCTGAACTGCTGCAGGCAAACAACAAACTTGTGTAAATCCAGTCAACTTCCCAGCCGCCTGCCACCCCCTGACCTAAAAGCCCTTTAACAGAAGTGAGTCACATCTTCAGAATACCTTTTCTCAACCCCCAACACTTTAGCCAGAGCTAACTTCAACTGGAGCAGGAAAACCTCCATCCCCATAAAAGACAGGTGGACTCTGTCCCCTCTAAAAAACCTCTAACTCCTCAAATCTTAAGTCTGAATACTGAACCCTGCCCACAAGGTTATCTCTGCAAAAGGCCCTCATCTCCTTGTTCAGTTTCCTCCTGGCTTTGTCAATGGCTGCCGGTTTCTGAGCCCCCCTTCACACACTCCTGGGAATAAACTCCGACCACATGGTGTGGCAGTCTACCCACAACTTACCTTGATTTTGGCCCAACTTTCCTGTGACACCAATCATTTTCCTCCAAATGAATAATTAGCACAAATGGACGGTTCCCACCCTCTTTTAGTTTGTTCAAGCATGTTCTTTCCTTCCATGGCATTCCCCCTTTTCCTTTCCATAAAATAGAATATAAGTCCTTATTGAAACCCAGGTTGTGACCATAAAGCTGGCCCTCGCATGCCTCTCTGCCCATTTTACAGACGAGTGGCCCGCGATCCAGACTGTTATTCATGCCTCCCATGGACTGGCAACCACACCTGAAAAAATAAATAAAGATGACAACTTGCCCATTACTACCCTTCGTCCCCTACTCCTCTGATATAAGCCAAAGGGCAGTCCAATTTCCATCTCCCTATGTCCCTGATTCTATTGGATTTCCAACCCCAACTGCTAGCCTCTGTTGCAGCACCTATCTGAAAAGAGTGGGTCCCTAATCGGCTGGCATCGAGACCTAATAGTGTCAGTGCCTTGCGGAGAATTGCTACATTTGGAAAGCCTGTCACAGGTCTCCCATCCCCATGTATAAAAAGTCTGCCCGTGCACGCCTCTCCACCTCGTCTTTCTGCACGCAGTCCAATGGACAAGCTAAGGACACTGGGTACATTTTCAAAAACACTGCCCACCCCATTGCCCTCTGATCGGTCTTGGACTTGCATAACCAGACCTGTACCCTGTTGTCCTTTCAACACACCTGCTCCCATAGTAGCCACCTTCTACTCCTTCTCCTCTGAAGTTCTGAAACATGAAAGGCACCCAAAAATAGCCAGGACATGATGGTTGAAAGCAGTTCTGCCTCCCAGCTGGCAATGCACACCGTTGTAAGGGACTAGATTACGTGCATTAAAATATCCAATGTCAGAGGGCTCTACTTAGGGCCCGCAGGGCCAAGCTCCCTTGCCCAGCCCTCCAGTACTCTCCTCTGTAACTCTCCCACAGATGGGGGGTACCCCCACCAAGGCTTGCCCATAAAAGCAATGCCTGCCAGCTTCCCCAAAACCATCACCTTGGACTGTCCTCTCTCAATAAGTCCCAGTATGAATTGAACCACGTCTTCTACTTTATGTCATTCCTGCTTTCTCCTCTGTGCCCCAGTCTTCAGGAGTTCCTTCCAGGCCACTAGGTAAGCCCTCCTTATTGACTGGGCTAACAATCTAACTACCTAACTACCAGGTGTAACAGCCTATCTCTCCTACAGACCATAAATCCTATGGCACGTGAGTCTTCTCCTGATCCGACTTTGTGGTCGGCCCATGGAACCTCTCCCCCTGTGACCAAGACAAAGCATCAGCAATGTCATTGTCCACACCAGGAATGTGCCGGGCTCTGAAGGCAATATCAAAGCTCAGGCGATGCAAAACAAAAACTTGCAGCAGCTGCCACAGCTGTGGCTTCCTGTCCGACTGCCTGTTGACAACCTGCACTACTGACATGTTGTCTACCTCGAAAAGGACTCTTTTATGGACAGCTGAGGGCCCCATAATATGACCACCACAACCAATGGAAAACATTCCAAGAAGGCGATGCTGTGTCTTCCCTCCCTCCATTCTACAAGCCATTTCTTAGCACACCAATGTCCCTGCCAGTACCGGAAAAAACCGCAGGCCCCCACAGCGTCAGAGAAAATCTGCGCGTCCCAGTCCATGTCCACCCAGGATGCCAGGGAGATGCCATTAAAGTTGTGCACCGCTGCCGGTAGTGGGAGTACTGGCCGGACAGTGATGTGGGGAGGGGGAGGGGCAGGGTGTGGGGGGTAATAATGTATAGATTACGGAGTTTAACAGGTAAGTAAACATATAAATAAATAAAACAAATGTGTTGCGTGCACTGCATCACCAAATGCAAAGCAGTGCGCGCAACGAAATTCATTTTATTTATTTATATGCTTACTTACCTGTTAAACTCCATAATCCATACATTATTACCCCCCACCCTGCCCCTCCCCCTTCCCACGTCACCACCCGGCCGGTACTCCCACTACTGGCCACGGCTGAAGTTGTGTAAAAATGCTTTCCACATATGCAAGTCCTCCCATAGCCTCGCTTTCAGATGGACATGATGGTGAGGTAAGAGAAGGCCTGAAAGGGACAAACCTAAGCACCTGCAAAATGTCCTCCCTGCTCGTACCACCCTACATGCAAATTCTATCAGCCTGAACACCCCTTCCTGTCTTTGTTGGGTCCCCTGGGGCACCCCTGCCTGATTCACCGTTGTTCCATGCTGGTACCCATGGCCCGTGGTGGTGGAGGTACCGACCGAGAAGCAGGTAAATAAAGGGAATCTGCCTGAGCATTTTGAACATTTGTGCCGGACTTTGCAGAGCTCTCTTGTGCATAGACCGTTGTGATATTCCCAGCATGCTCCCATTTGGTTCCCTTGGTTTCTGATGCCGCCCCACCCCACCATTGGTGGGGCAACCCTGAAATGCTTTATAGACTATTGGCAGACTTCTTGCCGTAAAGATGGTCTTACCAAATTTTGCTGGCTCCTTGGTGTGATGCCATAGATCTAACTCATCCCAATTTGCGTACGGGTCCACTGCTAGACAGGTCCGGAATTCCTCATCGTACTGAGCCCAAGTGTTGCCCCCGAAATGTAGATGTGCCTTTCTAATGACATCCATGAAATTGAATGTGGTGACCTCCATCTCAGGAAATTTTGCGCAGTAGATGCTTGCATAAATGAAGAAAGCTGAGGTCCAGTACTTAATTGTGACTGGCACTTGCAGGAATTTGGACAGTTCTAATTCCTCCTCATAGGACCCCTCATTAGACTGAAGCTCTCTATGTAGGAGTTTTAAGATCTCTACGAACTACCCTTTCCTGATTAGATGCGCTCCCAAAGGTTTCACTGTCCCCATGTAAGGTAATTTCTTGAATTTGACTTCTATGCTCTCCTTTTTAATCCCAGAGTCCTGTTGGTCACCCTTGTCCCCCTGTACCACCCCAGCCTGCCCCTTGCATTCCATCCCTGCTGCTGGAGGTGCTGTCTCTTGCGCTGTGCACACCAGTGGGTCCTCAGTCCCCACTCCGATGTCCTGCACATAACACCCTTTCTGTAGGCGAGCCTCCCCGCAGGCGTGGGTCTCTGAAATATAGTGCTCAATCCATGTTTCTCAATGCTCAATCTATGTTTCCAGATTGCCTTTATGTTTCCCTTTGATTAGCACCATGGAGATGGAATGTTACTTGTCTGTGAAGAGTCAGTTGCATACTATTTACTGATTCGGTATTCCCCATTCATTCTTATGGGCCTGGAGGCCGATATACCGATTCGGTAAAAGGGGGAAAACATTGATAGGTGGCTAGGGTGTCACTTTGACACCCTGTTGCACCCCTCAATTGTGTATGGGTGCACATGTGGCAGACATACTTGCCCAATGGGCATGTATGTCTGCCACATGGCACTGAAATATTTTGCATGAAATTGCTTTTTTGGGGGTTTTTGTTATTTACCACCAACTAGTAGTTTTTGGTAAATAACGAATCCTAACATGGGAAAGCACTCATTTAAGTGTTCCCTACATTAATAATTCGGTAATTTACCGAATCGGTATTTAAGAATTCAGTAATTTAACCATTCCTTAAATTACCGATTGAGTAAATTACTGAATCCTTAGATTAGGCCCCTACATCAGTAGTGCCTAATACCGGTCGGTAACGGTCGAAATTTGGTAATTTTGGCCGTTACCGGTATTAGGCTTCCTACATCTGCCCCCTAATCTCCTTGTGCCTAACAAAAATGACTGTAACTTAACTGGTGCTCATGTAAAGCGCCCTGATACCTGATTTCGAGTCAAGTTCGCACTATATAAAATTTCGAGAAAAAAAAAACTCTTTGCCCGCTGTTTAGGTCTGGGGAAAATGGTGGCACTGCGAGCAAGCTGGTCTAAGGGACAACATGCCCTGTGGGGGTGCATGGAATCATTCTGGCACCACCCTAAGTTTATATTGCCCCCAAACGTGCACTTCCTACTGGTAGGTGGAAACTACACAACACTGCATATTAGGATGTGTAGAGGGACTGCCCTCCCTGTTGAGACCTCTCCCTGTAATGATAGGTGCACCCCCCCTTAAGGGTGTGGAGAGGGACTGGCTTCTCCTTTCAGATCAGTCTCTCAGATGACAGGTGTTCGTAGTAGGTTGTTTGGAAGATCTGGGCTCTCCTTTTAGACTTCTATCTCAGATTATGGGGTGCTTAGTAGGATGTTTGGATGATCCTTAACTCTATTCATAACTCTTCTCAAACCAATTAACATAAACGGTGGAGGTTGATAAAAAAATCTTCTCAAGTAAGACTCCTTCATTCAGTAATAAGGTGGATTGCATAGTGCATTCAAATGTCACTGAGTCCTTCCTACTTTTCACCATCCCGCAAGAGAGAAGAAGAGGAGAATGCAGATATTTTCTGCCATAGGTTAGTCAATAGCATTTTGTACAAGTGAGTAGCACTACTACAATACGATTTCTTGTACAGTACTATCTTATCTAGTGCAGAATGCAGTTTGTGAATAGGTACCATTGTATTCAAGTTTGAGGTATCGCCTCTGAATTCAGCACCCTTGCTTGCCTCCTGGATAAATATGACTTAGGAAAATTAGACTAAATTAGGTTAATTAGAGTGTGACTTAGAGGGAGCACCATCCTTAAACTGCAGGGCTGAAACTCGTAGTTCCCCGCTCTATTTAGAATTGGGGACGAGCTGGGGGGCATATTACCAAGGGCATTATCGCCGCATTAGCGGGACTTTTTCCCGCTAATGCGGTGATAATTTTATCGCCCTATTACCAAGCTGTCGCTAACACCTAGCTTGTAGGGGCCCACTTTGCATGTCAGCGATAATTATCGCTAATGACATGCAAAGTGGGCGTGCCAAGATGTTAGCGACTGAAAACAGTCGCTAACATCTCTAACTCCTATTAACAACTTTTGGAAATATTTGCGCTAAGCGGGAATATCTCTAAAAGCTAACGCCTGCTAAAAGCAGTTCTTAGCCATGTTATCCAATGGAAGGTGGATAACATGGCTAAGAGCATTGACAGGATAATGCATGAATATCGCTGATTTTTCAGCGATATTCATGCATTTCGCAGGATTTTTACCGCTTTTGAGATAAACCTTGATAATATCAAGGTATCTCAGCGGTAAAAATCCTCGGTGCTCGGCGATATTTTTTTCCCGCTAACCAAGCAATAGCGATAATTATCGCTATTGCTTGGTAATATACCCCGGGGTTTCTTACAATGAGGATTCAGCAGGCTCTGACATTGCAAACCTGTGACCTCTTGACCCATTCCCCACAGACCCATCACTCCAGTAACCCTGCCAAGGACTGCCATGAGGGGCTGGTAAATTGATCAATTGTCCGTGAGATGAAAGGAGAAAACTCCCTGTAAACTGAGGTCTTTATTTTTGTTTTTCAAGAATATTCTCCTCCTGCTGGGAGATTACTCTATACAAATGAAAATAACTTAACAGACTGGGTACATCTTCACAGCCTTCAATGGAGCAAGACCAGCCCATAGATTTACTAATTTAAAAACTGCCATTTGTGCATTGGGTTCACTATAAGCAAATACCAAAACCCATTACAAGTATTGCATAATTGTTTATTGTTGGTGTTACCTTTATTATTTACTGAGAGATGTATGTGCTGCACAACGTACAACACCAAGGCTGTAGCTGAATACTTATGAGTGTATACATTGGTGATAAATGCGACCACAAGACAGAGTTTATTAAATATGTATGGCCTTCTTATAGAGTGCGCATGAAAGAGGATACTAAGATTTAGATGCTACAGCCTCATTATGCTCCACATGGTCATTTCACGCCAGAAAAAAAGAAAAAGAGTGATAGATGTTGAGAATGACACTTAAAAATGTCACTAATTTGATCTCTAGTCAAATGGTTTATTACTCTGCCAAATTTCCATGGCAGACTAAAGGCAGAAATGTGAGGTGCATTAGGGAAACAAATGGAAGTGCCATTTTCATGCATGCATCATTAACTGCTCACCTGGGGTGGACAATGCATAAAAAGATCCTAATAGCATTTCATCTGCTCTTGCTTGTACAACACAGCTCAGGCACACTGATTGCTTTTGTGGCGGAATGTTTAATAACATTTCTGCATCATTTGTTGCTACAGCAATTTCTTACAATTATTGCCCCATCTTAAATTTCTTTAAATGAAAAGCCTAATCAACAAGGTTACACGGGCTGCCAGATGCTTCGCCTCTTAAAAAAAATATGCAGAAATCCAAATAAATACGGAAGTGTGTCCTTTCTTTCATTTGCACCTGAACACGAAATGCTTGTGTACCTTTCAACGCAAACACTTTTGAATCTAAGGACGTGAGTGACTTTATAGTAAAATTCAAAGGGTGCGCACACTCCTTTCAAACAGAGTGGAAAGCTTGAAATTCGGCATTGGCAAAAATAAACTACTGAAGAGTCACAATTGCGCTTCTCGTTCCTAGTTTTTATTCTGTATATTTACTTTTTCTCCTAGTTGTAGGAACATTCTTTAAGTAAATGCAATTCAGGATTTCTTTATCACTTTTCACTCCCTGGAGAAAGTGTTCCTTAAGACACAGCGAAAAGGATTTATAATATATAATTAAATAGCTGTGTGGATTGCCTTGTTAGAAAAGAGCCTGCTTCACCAAGACTTTATTTCCCCTTGGACTTGTTGATGTACAAGTCACATATGAGATGACAGCTCGTCCCCGGAAACGCGTCTTTTCTAGTTCTATCTCTAATACGAGGACTTACATTAGTGCAAATGCTTTGTCTAAGCTTTAACGTAGGGTGCTAAATTCAAGTGCGCGTCTGGCATAGCCATTATCTATTTTCGGTATTTCCAAAATTCTTGGCCTTCTCCTTCCCAGACTAGAGTGTGCATCTCATCTGGCTCATTGAGTATGTACAAGGTTACGCGCCTGACAGGAAAAATGCATAGACTGTGCACCTTAGACGGTGCACCTTTTACACACGAGCCACTTAGTATCAGACAATTTCCACGGAAGTACACTTCAGGAAAACAGCCAGTGATGTATGTGATTTTTGTCTTTTACTTGCACATGCGCAATACTCGTGCAAAACGTGCGTGCCGTATTTACAATATATGTAGCAAAACAACGATACCTCAGTAGTGTCTGTTCTGCATCATGAAATGTGTTTGAGAATGCATGACATGTTGGACGTCATAGTACGATACGAGAAATAAGAAACATACTGGAATTAAGAAGGACTTCCATTGAAGGACTTCCTCATTCATATCAGTTTCATAGAATACACACACCTATCTTCAACATGTGAAATCGTTTTGACAGAAACAAAACCAATGTCACTTTACATATATAAAGTCAGGGAAAATTATCCAGAAGCATTTATAAAGTTAGATGCGCTAATAGCAAAACGTGCGTTACTTTTTCACAATGCAGTAAACAACGTGAAGAGTCAGAAGGCAAAGTCCCACATCAGACCGTGCAATTCGAAGATAAAATTAAATATATACGAAGAGAAGCATTCAAAATGCCCCGGAGGAGCATCCACCAAGAATTCAGAAATGATTTTGGACAAAATGATATCAAATGTATATTGTCATCCAGAGTCAGGAACTAAGCACGGTCGGTGTGGTACCACGACTCGGAAATATCGTCGTACAAGTACATTTTCTACAAGTAATAGATTTGCATAATATCCTCAAGGTAAGTAGAAGAGGAGTTTAAATAGTAAATGTACATCTCCTTATATACTACTCACTGTCAGAAAATGGGTTCATAATTTGGAAAGATGGTACCTTTAACAACTTAATAGTATAAAAAAAAACTTTGGAGCATATTACCAACAACTAGCGATAATTATCGCTATGTTGGCTTAGCGGTAATATTATTATCGCCGAGCTCCGCCGATTTTTATCGCAGATAAACCTTGCTATTATCAAGGTTTATCTCAAAAGTGATAAAAATCGGCCGAAATGCATGAATATCGCTGAAAAGTCAGCGATATTCATGCATTACCGAGCTAATGCTCTTAGCCATGTTATCCACCTCGCATTGGATAACATGGCTAAGAACTGCTCAGGGCAGGCGTTAGCTTTTGGCGTTAGCTTTTGGAGATATTCGCGCGTAGGGCGAATATCTCCAAAAGTTGGTAATAGGAGATAGCGATGTTAGCGACTGTTTCCAGTCGCTAACATCTTGGCACGCCCACTTTGCATGTCATTAGCGATAAATATCACTGACATGCAAAGCAGGCCCCAAGATGATCGCTATCTCCTACTAGCTGTCGCTGGTGTTAGCGACAGATTGGTAATAGGGCGATAAAATTATCGCCGCTGTAGCGGGAAAAATTCCCGCTAAAGCGGCGATAAGGCCCTTGGTAAAATGCCCCTTTGTTTTGGTCACATCACAGTTTTTAAGAGAATCTCAGCTCAGTCTCAGCAATTCCCCAGAGAAATGTGGGTTAAACTCGAGTTGTTACCTTTTAAGTTTTTTATTTAATTAATACCAGCATCAATGTGAATCTCTTCCGTAACATGAACACCGCTGTACATTAGCCCAGCTGGTTTCAGTGGATATTTTATAAACAACAAACCTATCTAGAGTTGAACATCTTCTGTATTTAATTGATGTTAGAACATCTCCCATGTCTTGTTTCTTTCAGAGGTCGGAGTTAATTCGTTTATATTTTGCTTCCTGCTAATACTGAAAGTTTTTCTGAAATTTCTCACTCCATTATTTAGGAATATCAACATTTGACTTTCCGATTTCATTACTATGTGCTCTCTTGTCCTTATTCCAAAGCATCATAGACATGTTTCAGGGGAAAAAAAACTCTATTTGTTTTTCCCATGTATTGCACTTGAATGTTGACCTAACGATACTAGTCATAATAATTTAGACATTATTAAATATAGTTCCTCAACTCCTACACTGGCCTCATCTATTGTATACAAATAAACAGTAATGAAATGTACAGGTAGATGATGGTTTTGGGAGAAAAGTCTTTCAAACCAACTGTCCATTCTCCCTTGAGAGAAAAGGCCCTCATAGATTGATAAGTGTAAAAACTGGCAAAAAAATACCCTAGGGTCAACTATATTTGTTTCAAATATTATCAGAATTTGTGAGCTCGAATGAGACATTGTCATGCCATATGTTGACTTGAACAAATGGTTGATGCCCATTTTGGATGTGAATCTGGCATTCTTCAGGTTTTGTGCTAGCTGTTTCAGGTAGCAGCAAGACCAAATGATGATGTACTTCTCTTTGTGTTGAAGTCTAAAAACATTAAATTACTAGCAAAAACACACACTTCCTCCAAATTGTAGCCCTATACAGTGGTTATTGTTATTCTGAAACCCCGGCAATCATCCAGGTCCTCAAGCTCAGGTATGAAGTGTGGGTACTCTCAGTAATATGGAGAGCTTCTCCACATGGGAAACAATGTGAAAGAATTATCCTGACTAATTAACAGCTAGTGTTTCCTGCTAGAAAGACATAAAAAGATAATGTGAGTGCAAGGAAGAGTCCATTGCTCGTAAATAAATTCCAGGTATTCCCATTGAGTTTTATTTTATTGTAATTGGAGAAGTGCCAATACCTGTGTAGGTGCTGTGGTGCTGTAGATCCAGAGACATTAATTTTCTCTAGACATATATTTTTTGGTCAAGACACCTGAATTGACTGTAATCAAATAAAAATATGACACTTGACTTTTGATGTATGTTGTAACAACGTTTCAATTAATTACTCACAGATAGGTCAGAGCACATTGTAAGTAAAAGAACATTGATTAACATGTTTTCCACAAGTTGCGCACAAAATGTGTCCCCAAAAAGTGCAAAGTAAGTCATTCTTGTAGGTATAATAGCCCCTAAATGAGTATTAGTGCATGAGAAATTCCCAGATGCTGGAAAATGGCCCTTTCTGCAGGGTCACCCCCAAACGTTTGCCTTCCTCTTATACTTAGGATTCTGAGCACTTTACCACTGCTAACCCGTGTTAAAGTGCATGTGCTCTCTTCTCTAAACATAGTAATATTGGCTCATAACCATTTGGCATATTTAAGTTACTTCTAAGTCCCTAGTACAGTGCTCAACATGTGCCCAGGGCCTGTAAATGAAATGCTAGTAGTTGGCTTGCAGCACTGAGTGAGTCACCAACTTAAGTAGCCCCTTAACTATGTCTCAGGCCTGCCATTGCAGAGCCTGTGTGTGCAGTTTACATGGCCATGCCGACCTGGAAAAATAAACCTTTTTGCCAGGCCCAGACCTTCCTTTTTAATGCATATAAGTCACTCTTAGGATAGACCCTGGACAGCAGAGTGGGCAGGGTGGAATGTAATTAAAAGGCAGGACATGTACTTTCAAGTTTTGCATGTCCTGGCATTGAAAATCTCCCATAGTCGTTTTGTTATGTTATGTTATCTGTTTTGTAAAGCGCAAACAGCTGCCCCAGCAACGGGGCGTCCCGGCGCTAGAACCATAACACAACCAGCTGAGACAAGAAACGAGACCTACAAGGAGGGAAAGAGATGGGTTTTGGTTGCTCTGCGGAAAGCTAGCATATTGTCAATGCATCGGATGTGAAGGGGAAGGTAGTTCCATAACTTGGCCCCCAGTAGTTTGAAGGAACGCCCTCCGACGCGGCAGAGCTTTGTGTGGGGTACCATGGCTAGATGTTGCCCCTTGGACCGGAGATTCCGTTTGGGATTATAGGGGGTCAACAGCGAACGGAGGAGCTCTGGACCTTCGTTCTTCAGGATTTTAAAGGCGAATATGAGGGCCTTGAATTGGATGTGGGCTTCGATGGGTAGCCAATGTAGTCTGTGAATGGTCGCTCTCGCGGAGCACCTTCTAGGGAGACCTACTATAGCCCTTGCAGCCGAATTCTGGATCCGTTGGAATCTCTTTATTTCAGATTTGTTTGCTCCTAACAGCAGGACACTCGCGTAGTCCAGCCTGGACAAGATGGTAGCGTGTACGATAAGTTGTCGCGTTTTGGAGTCAAAGTAGCCTAAGATGGGGTTCAGACTTCTCAATAAACCAATACAAGTTGCGGCAACTTTTTTGGTGTGCGACTGGAAGCTAAGATTAGAGTCCAGCCAAACTCCTAGATTTTTTGCTATAGTTTTCGGGGGGGGTGCTGGGCCCAGTGATTGGGGCCACCAGAGGTCATTCCAGTTGTCACAGTTTTTCCCCATTATCAGCACCTCGGTTTTGCCACCGTTGAGCTGGAGGCAGTTTGCTGTCATCCATTTCGCGACGGCAGTCAGTCCATCCCGGAATCTCGTGGCCTCGGGAGAGGGGGCCTCGTTGAGGCTGATAACCAACTGAGTGTCATCGGCGTACGATACTATTGTGAGGCCCCATGTCTTGGCAACCTCTGCCAAGGGTTGCATATATAGGTTAAACAAGGAGGGACTCAGGGCAGAGCCCTGTGGGACTCCTTGTCCTATGTCTTGGGGTTGGGAGATGAACGGAGGGGCAGATACCCTGAAAGATCTGTTGGTTAAAAATGATCGGAACCATTGAAGGGCCGAGTCTACGATCCCGATGTTTTCAAGGCGTTTTAGTAGGATGGCATGGGAGACAGTATCAAAGGCCGCGCTGAGATCGAGCAGTATCAGCGCGGCACTTTTACCGGTGTCCATGATTTCCCGTAGGTTTGCCGTGGAGGTGAGGAGCGCGGATTCCGTGCTATGGCCCGGCCTGAACCCGTGTTGGGAGGGGTCCAGGATGTTGTTTTTTGCCATGTGCTCACTGAGAATTTTGTTCGCGTGGGCTTCCGCTAGTTTCGCTACCCATGGGAGCAGTGAAACGGGGCGGTAGTTCTCCGGTTTAGAAGGGTCTAGGGAAGGTTTTTTTATTATCGGTGTTACCCAGGCCTGTTTCCAGCAGGTAGGTACCGTGGCTGTGGTAAAAGAGAGGTTAAGGAGTGAGGTCAGGGATGGGAGGAAGAATTCCAAGGCTCCCAGGAAGTGAATTGGTCTCATCGGATTTTTCACTATTGCAAGACTATTATCTCCTGTAGGATATCATTGGGATTACTCTACCACATTTTATAAGTGTAATTCTCAAATGGGAAGCAATAACTGATCCAAGTTTGGTTTTTCTGATTTCACAATTAAAAATCCCAAGTTATGGTGAAGTTGAAATTTCAATTGCAATTCTGAAAATGTCATTTTTAGGAAGTTGCCATTTTCCTACTTTAGCCATTTGGCTCTTGCTGCATGTCTCTGATTCACATGTCTGGGGTCAGTGAAAGCTGGCTTTTGTGCATTCGCCCTAGAGATCCACACAATGGGAGCTTAGGTGTGACTTGATGAGTCATCCTGGCAGGATGGAAGGGAGAAGCTGCACCAAGCCTCACTTACATACCCCCCCTGTGGTGAGTCTGGAGCCAGGGTAGGACGGGCTGATTTTCTGTGTAATGTAAAGGCCTGTCTTTGAACTCTCCCCCATTTTAAAGGCATCCTTGGGTATAAGTACTGGAACTCGGACACCACCAATTCAGTATAACTCTGAAATTGTGAAAACTCTGCCTGGAATAGGGACTGACGTGCTGCTGAAAGAACTGCCACTTTACTGTACGGCCTCTCTGATGGAGTTTCTGCCATGTGTGCTGACCTGCTGCATGCTGCACTCTTGCCTGGAGAGAACTGGACTTGAAACCCATCTTGAACCCTGGACTCCAGAGAAACTCAAAGGACTAGTCTGCTGGCCTCATGATCAAAGTCTCAGGGACATAACACACTCCCACATCTCTTGGACCAAGAGGCACCTTTCAGGTCCTTTGGCCCTTGGTGTGGCTCTAGAGCTCTTTAAATTAAGCCTTTGAGCTGTTCGCCAATGTGAACCTGCCTGCTTGCTCCGGAACAGCACTGCTCACACAGGGAAACAGCGCAAACCACCATGAGCTTGTTTCGTCACACAGCAAGCATCGTCCATCAGCATGGATCATCATCATGAGGCCCCAGCCCATCTATCTGCGATGCCCGGACAGCTCTTTGCACCACGCCGACCATGGTCATTGACATTCTCTGTGGTCTAAGTGAACTTTTTCCCCATGAACAGAACTCTTGGCAAAAAACTTGAGAAGGTAAAACTTCAGCTGGACTAATCTGGGAAAGTATTCTACCCGCCTCAATTGCGGTCAGCCTGAATGTTTGGATTTGATCTGGCCAAGAGCGACCAGATATCCCTTGTTGGTGCTTAATGCTTTTAAGAGCTATTTTACTGTTAATTCTTTAAAAATTGATAACTTTGGTTCTAATTATATGAGTTTTGTCATTTTTGTATTGTTTCATTCATACAATTAAGCTCTAAATGTCTAACCTGGTGCGGACTCTTTTTGTGTGTTTTACTGTTTGAAGTATTGCACAATAACTCTACACATTGCCTTTAAAGTTAAGCCTGACTGCTCCTTGTCAAGCTACTAAAGGGTGAGTACAGGTTAATTTAAGGTGTGCGTGTGCTCTATCCTTACTAGAATTGTGGTTACTGCTTGGCCCGAGCTTGTATCCCAGTCAACCACAAAACTAGTTTCTAACAACAGAAATAAGAATTCTGATAGATAGTCTTTGTTTTTGAACATCCGTTCATTATTCAAAAAAAGTTCAAGTCGGGATGAATTCCTTAATATTTCGCATCTCATTTTCATTGTGCTTTTGTCCAGATGTGAACTGACTTTGGCCTGGGGCATCCTCTGATTGGTAGGATGGAACCTTCGAGGAACTTCATTGTGAATTTTTTTATGTCCAGGTCCCTTGAGCATGAGGGGCTGCCCTGATAGGGAATGACCCAAACGTTTCTGATATGTCTGTGGTAACCCCTTTTTACAGCACATTATGACTTTGCAGTTCATATGACACACCCTGACCATATTGGGTGCAATAAAACCTCATTCCACCAATAAATTGCAAACCTGCTGATATTTAATGGAGAGAAAAAAGCCTGGTAAATATTGGAACATGGAGATTTTAGTATGGTAATCAGCAATATTCACATGTTATGCCCCATTTTAGGGGTAAATCTTGCAAAAGGTGATAAGCATCCCACGTGAGAATTTATATAGCATCTCTACTTCAGTGTTATCACATGGAATACTTAGTGCACCTAACCCAGTCATTCATAATGTGGGGCTTTGAATTCCAAGCTCTAGTTAGGATTTACGATCTGTGAACATAATTAAATGGTCTCAGCAAATGTGAAAAATGCTGCTTGCTAGGGCCAAGTAAAGTTATTGACTGCGCGAGTGAATGACTATGTGAATGACTGAATGAGAAACACAATTTGTTCAAGTGGTCCTGTGTGATGCAGCATATTTACTATGTATAAGGTCCTCAAATTCAGAGGGCGAAATCGTCTGACTGCGATCGTGAAAGAAAGTTAAATCTGCTTCTAAAACGTTTGTGTTTGGTATTCCTTAAATCCAAAATTAGGAAATGGAGAGGCAGAGCTTTCAGGATCAGGTCCTTTACTTTTGAATTCTAGCCCCCAAGATGTTCGTAATTATGCTGGATGTTCATAATGAGATCTCACATCTGAAATGTAGGACAAGAGCTATTGATTGGCTCTGTTCTAACTAATTTGTTGCTGTCTGAAGTAAGTTTGAAAGTTTCTGGGCTGTCATATTCCATCGGCCAGACCCAGACTACTAAGAAACGTGGTACAGGGTGACGGCAATGCATTATAATGTGCATACATTAATTTAAAAAAAATATAAATAATTAGGAGAATTGATAATGAGAACAAGCACAATACGAGCTTGAAAGATTAAACATGTTTTGCTTTTTATCATTAACTCAATTTAAAGTATGGCCAATTAAAACCAAAAACACAACTACCAGAAATATATCATTATGTTGTTTGGCATTGTTCATAAAAATCTCTGGATTTTTTCAGCTGCTGCTAAGTAATTATTCACATAGAAGCAATTTTTTAGAAAAGAAGACTGATGATTTAGAAGCATTAAAATGGCCTGGTAAAAAACAATGAATGTTGTATCTATGCGTTCCCAATCTGGGAAGCTAATATAGCTTCATGGTTGATGATTTAGAGAATTATTTGTGCATAGTACTGTGGTATTGATTATGAGTCAGTCAGTCAGTCAATCTGTAATTCATTGATTTTTAAAACATGTTTTTATTGGTGTTATAAAACATTGCAACCTTCAATATAGATACACTCTGGATATATATCAACAGCAGGTTTTTTGTATCAGTTTTCCATACACATATATCATCATTTACACATAAAGTCGAAGGTATGATATGCAGGGAATAAGAGTACACGTTACCACTTTACCGGATGATATAATCAAATGTTTTCAAGGTATAGTCCTGTAAATACAATCTTGCGAGCTAGTTCAGTATATACAAGAGTAGTATCTGTTTAACTATGTTATAAACCAGGAAAACACATTAATAAATGGTGAAGAGGAACAGTTCCTTATCTATTAAAGAAACAGGGTGTAGACACTTCTCAGTCAAATTCAATCCAGGGCTGTCTAGTAATGATCTTGTTGCATTGTTGAGGCAAGCAAATGAGAAATTTAATGTGATAGGAGAACAAGCAATGGCCTTATAAGAGTCGTGCTGAGGAACTGTCTATAGATAATTGTAGGAAAGTGCCTCTTTTGGACATGGTTAGCCACCACTTTTTGCATGGACAATTATGTGATTTTGACTGGAGGAGCACAGGGCCCCTGCCAACCAGGTTCCCTGTGCCAGAGCTCCTTCCCTAACCTGTACATTTTGTTTCCCAATTGGCACAACTTTAGTGCCCCTTGTAAGTCCCTACTAAATGGTACCCCTGGTATCTAGGGATGGACACTGAAGAGGGACCCTGAAGGTAGCAGCACAAATTTTGCCCCTTAGGTTCCCCTCACCAAGGCCATGCATGTTGCCATTGTAGACTGCATGCCTTGGTGCAGACAAAACTGAAAAGTCGACATGCCACTCATCCCTGTTTGCCATGCCCACCAATACTACATGCGATATAGGTAAGACACCCCTCCAGTGGGACTTAGCCCTAAGGCAGGGTGCACTATATCCCCTGCGAGGACATATCTGCACGAGCAGATGTGTCCCAGCAACATCCATGTTGAACAGGAAGACCCAAAAGAGTTCATGGACTGTACACTAGTCATTTTGTGTTTCCCAGCTCAATGATGGCTTTTCTGTGTTATGGTTTGGTTCCACACATCTTATGCTAATACATTTGCTCTGATCACAGTGTCAGATTGTTGGAAATGGCCCTTTTTGCAGGGTTATCCCCAAACTTTTTGCTTCTTCCTCCTTTATTTTTTCTGACCCGTGGTTGTTGGCAATAGGACTCTAGGCACTTTAACTCTGCTGATCAGTGCTAAAGTGCATATGCTCTCTGTATAAATTGTCATTGTGATTGGTTATCCTCGATTGGCATATTTGTGTTACCAGGAAGTAACACAACTTAGTAAAGTGCACTAAGTGTGCCAGAGCTGGTGATTCACATGCTACTAGTGGGCCTGCAGCACTGATTGTGCCACCCACCTTAGTAGCCCTAAAATGGTGTCTCAGGCCTGCCACTGCAATGCCTGTGTGCAGTTGCTAACTGCCATGCTGACCTGACCAGTGTCAACACTGGCCAGGCCTAACCCTCCTCTTTCAGTACACATTGGACACCCCTATGGAAGGCCCAAAGTACCCCCCCTGGGCAGGGTGCAGTGTATGAGAAAGGTAGAGCATGTATTAGTGTGGGTGACATGCTCTGGTAGTGAATTACAGCCATTTTCATTTTTCACTATTGAAAGGCTTTCTTTTCCATAGAGTATAATGAGGAATGCTGTGTATAATGTTTACCTGCATATCTCCCCATAGGAGCAAGATAGAAAATTGAAGTCTGGTATCCCTGCACTCGGAGTTTAATAACACATATTTTAGGAAGGATAGTTTTTAAATCCTGTATTAGAAAGAGGCACTTTTAGAAAGTGGCTGCTTTCTTGTCTAACCTTTTCTGTGTGTATTTGGCTGTTTGTGAATTGACTTTCAGGTTTGTGTGTGACAGGGCTGGGGGATTCCAGGAGAAATAATGAGTCCGCCCAGTGGTGAATAGAGAGATCTGCATCTAAGATGGGAGGGAGGAGTTGCACCTGGGACTGTGCCTGCGCCCCACAGTGCTGGCTCCACCCCCTGTGGTGCTTCTGATGTCTCTACCCTGCACTGTGAAAGAAGAGAAGGAGTCATGTCAACAAAGTGCTCCTGGGCTGTGTTTTTCCTCCACAATTGTTGCTCCACCTCCTGTGGGGCATCTGATGGTTCTGCTCTGCACTGTGAAAGGAAAGAAGGAGTCATGTAAACAGAGTGCTCCAGAACTGGTTTGGACTGGGCAAAGGCACCTCTGCCCTCGGAGAACAAAGAAAATATGGATATATAAAGGGATACCCAGACCCCAAGACTTTAGATCATCCTGGAATCAAGAAGGAACCTCTGCCAAGGAGAAAGCTGGAAGACTGAAGAGGACGGACTGTCCTGCTGTGTACTTGTGGGCTGACCTGCAGTTGCTTTGCTGGAGAAGGACGTTGCTGTTGCTGTGTCCCCTTGCTTGAAGAGATCTCTAAGTTCCTGAGCAGAGCTGGCTCTCTGTTAAGAAGTCCCAGGAACAAAGGGACATCACTCCCAGATTCCCCCTGAATTCTTCTGTATTAGTTCTGCCCTTTCTAGAGAGCTTGGTTCAGTTGTGGTGCCTCTCGGAATTGTGCCTTCTATTTGGTAAGCTGGACAAGAAAAAACTACGACAATCTGCAAATTTTCATGCATCGCTCGCTTGCGAAGCGCATCCTCAACAGTGCGAGGAAATTCCCGTCGCTGCGAAGATTGAGATCGTCGCAGCGCCTGTTGCCGCTGCAAGAATAGAGGCATCCTTCACTTGCGGAACGCATCGGCCCGGTGCGGGAAGATTACTGCCGCTGCGAACATCGTCGCAGAGCCTGTCATTGCTATGTGAGATCGCCGCACCACTTGCTTGTGGACTGCATCACGTCGCTGCAAGCATCATCGCAGAGCCATTGCATCGAGGGGCCACGAAAGGAGAAGATCGATACTGCGGTGCGCATCCTCGCTACACCTGAGCTCATTTCCGACCAGAAGAACGTCGCATCGTGCCTTTGCGAGATTCTTCCTACCTAATCTGCGCACCGGAATCCATACTACGTATCTCATCCCTCCTATACAGACCGGATTCGTCACAACACGCCTGCTGCGTCCAGCTGGACAGTCACATCACCTCTCCAGGGTCTCAGGAGTGACGCATCGCTTGTTTTTCAACGCTGCTGCTTCCATTTGGAACTTTTGTCACATCTAAAGGTACTATTTGCTAAACGTGATGCAACTGTGGATCATTTTGACGCAAACCTTAGAACTCTTTTGAAATCATATTCTTGACTGTGTATGTTGGATTTTTATCATTTTGGTCTTGTGTAGTTTAGATTAAATGACTTTATTTTTCTTAACTGATGTGGAGTCCATTTATGGTGTTTTCACTGTGTTACTGTGAGTGTTGGTACAAATACTTTACACATTGCGTTTGATAAGCCTGTCTGCTCGTGCCAAGCAACCAAGGGGATGAGCAGAGGTTATCTAAAGAGTGTATCCCCCATACCCTGACTAGAAGTAAGGGTCCCAATTTGGACATTGGTACCTACCTCTGCCAACTAGAGACCACCGGATCTCACATTGGTGTTCAGCGGTAGGGATTTGAATTTGTATTTGTACTTGACCCACAGTGATTGGTGTACATCACTAGTCTAATGCAGACCACTACGCAACCACATACCATGTTTTGTTTTGGTTCTATTTTTGATCGTAACCCTGAAAGTACCCACACATTATGTCTCAGAATGGTAAACCAGCAAGTGAGGTGGAGGAACTGGAGTTTGATATTGAAATGTTAAGTGATTAGAAAGTAGGTAAACTCAAGCAGTTGTGCAGGAACTTTGGATGTCCCATGAAGCGCCGCTCCAAGAAGGAGGAGCTACAAAAGGCCTTAAGGACCTGGTGGGAGACCAAAGAGGCTGGGGAGACAGATGGTGCAGAAGTGGATGAGGATGCAGAAAGAGATGGATTTAGATCACAGGATCTGCCTGTATCCAGAGCAGCCTCCAGGGCTGGCAGCAACCATTCTGAAGTTTTTACCCAGAGGAGTTGGAGGAAAACCAAAGGGTTACAGATCATGAGTTAGAAGTCATGATGCTTGAGTTGAAGCTGTTGGAAATAGAAATCCAGACCAAGGGAGTGCAGAACAAGGATAAGTATGCCTTGGAAGAATTGAAATTTACCTTGGCCCATGAATTGAGAATGAGGGAGCTTGATTTTGAGCTCGAGAGTCTTTAGGCCATGAGTGTCTCAGCTGCAGAAGAAAAATGTGCAGCTCAACAGGTGAGCTTTTCTGAGCTGGAGGTGGAGTCCAGCTCAGATGGTGGCAGCAAGATTGTAGCTTCTAGTGCTGAGAGAAAGGTACAAACACCCACAGATATGGCGCTTGACTTGAGGGAGGAGGTTGACATACACTAGGGGGTTTAGGTTTATGATGTAGTTCCAGTGGTGTGTTGTATCCCTGAAGTAGATTGGGGGACTGACACAGGAGATCATAGTCCTAGTTATGGGAGGGATGCTCTACTGACTCTAGATGAGAGGTACAGGGAAAGGATTTCCCCATGGTAGAAACCTTGGTGTGTGAGTGTGAAGACTGCCCAGAAGAGTGTTGGTTGTGTGACAGAGGCAGTCAGATACTGTCTTGCCAGTCTCAGGATAGTGATGTGGGGTACTTGTGTGAAGCACTGGAGGGTGAGGCAACGGGTAGCTTGGTTAACAACTGTGGGGGGCTGTGTGATTCATTTGTTGGAGATCATATTTTAAGTCCCTGTTTTCCAAATATATGCCAACACCCGTTGAAGTGTGAGTTCCTTGATTCCAGAGAGCTTACGTTGGAGGCAGACCTCTTGGTGGATTCCAGAGAGTCTGAAGAGGCATTGGGGAGTAATCCCATAAGGTCTGGCGCAGATATCTTCCAGACCTGTGAGGTGGAAGATGTTCAGAATAGCCCAGCTAGGTCCCAGTGTAGTGGTAGGGGTGTAGGGGCCCATGTTCTGTGTCAGTGGTGAAGGAGTGAGTGTGGGACTCCGTGTCCCAAGGTGCCCGAACCCCAGTCTCAGGGCCTGGAGGGTTCTTTAAAGGAACACCAGGTTGGGGACCTAGAGGGTGCTAGTAGGCTATTTGAGAAGGATCTCCTAGTGTATGGTGAACAGGGAGTGCCTGTAACCAGGCCTCTTTCAGCTTTGGTGTATGGCAGTGCCACTCCAGTTGGGAGGGTGAAGAAGTCAAGACTGAGGGATGAGAAGTGGAAGGAGTGGGAGAACCAGTGGGTCAGGGACCAGCCAGAAGGGCTGAGTCTCCCAGGAGGGACGATGGTGACACTACTTCTGTCCTGGGGGATCTTTGCGCACTGCCAGGTGGACAAGGGTTGGGAGATCTGCTCCAGACAGACTGTCACAAGACACATGAGTCATGTGTCACCCTCAGGGGTACTGTGTGAGTCCCCAGAAGTCCTGGCGTGCCAGGTAAGTATTCAACTGCAGGGTTTAGTCCCTGGGTTGGGAGGCCAGGTTCAGGATCTGCCTGATATGGAGGGAAGGGTATCTGTAAGCAGTGTCCTGACTGATTTGGCTTCCAGGGGTACCCCTCCAGGTGGGAGGGTGCAGTACTCCGGAAGGGGGTGCAGAGGGAGGGAGTCTTTGCCTCTGACCCCGGTGCAACCTGAGGGTTTAGACCCTAGGTTGAGAGATCAGTTACTGGGGATAGGTCCTGAACTGATGGGTGAGTTATGTTCTGGGAGTGACTTTCCTGGGAGGACAGGGCAGGACCCCGGAAGGAGAGGTAGGGTGAGGAGAGCCTCGCCTATGACCTCTGGTCAGCCTGAGGGTACAGACCCTGGGCTGGCGGGCCAGTGTCAGGATGCCCTACCTGACTGGGCCTGGAGGGAAAGTGGAAGAGAGGTGCCAGGCACCTGGGGCTACTGCCCCCCACTTTCTGATGCCCCAGAGGTTAGAGAGGACTGAAAGGCATGAGGCCAGGCTCTCATCACGGACCATTGTCTGTGGCCCCTGTGGCTGGTTGTCCTGGTGGACAGGGTTGCCCCTAGAATGGGGGCAGGAGTCACACCCTGGGGGTGGACTGGGCCACACTGTTGTGTTGGCTAAGTGGGTACTGTCTACCAGTGTGGACACACCAGTGAGTGAAGACCTGGTGCACCGGGCAAGTGTTCAACAGCAGGGATCGGCGCCTGGGTTGGGAAGCCAGGTTCAGGTGTTGCCTGACCTGGAGGGAAGGACATCTGTAAACAGTTTCCCTACCAGTTTGTCTTCTACTGGTACCACTCCAAGTGGGAGGGTGCTGAACTCTGGAAGGGGGTGCAGATGGAGGGAGTCCTCGCCTCTGACCCCGGTTAACCTGGAGGGTTTAGGCCCTAGGTTGGTGGGCCAGGTCTGGGGTGTCCTTCCTGGAATCCCAGTTGCAGGATAGAACCCCTGAACTGGTGGGCGAATGATGCAGGACACCTGCCACAGGTCCTTTTCAAGAAGGGGGTACCACTCCAGGTGGGATGGTACAGAGCCCCAAGGAAGAGGAGGACTGGGTATGGGGAAGTCCACCCCAGCCTCCTGTCCAGCCGCTGGATACAGGTCCAGGACTGGTGGGCCAGTGTCAGGATGTCAGACCTTACCTGACAGGAGGGGGAGTGGACAAAGGATGCCAAGCACCTGGGGCTATTGCCCCCCACCCTCTGACGCCACAGGGGTTTCAGAGCCCCGAGAGGCATAAGGCCTGGGTCTCCTCGCTGACCACTGACAGTGGCCAATGTGGCTTGCTGTCTGTCTGTAGGGACACACCTGTGGGCAAGTTAAGTTTAGGTGCTGCACAGATGGTGTCCACAGGTGAGCAGAAGGGTTCCACATGGATTGGCTTGATGGACCTTGAGAGTATGGATAGAGTGATCCAACTGGGTTCAGGAAGGAGTAGAACAAGAATAGCGCCCTGCTGTTTGGGCCAGTTTCCGTGTTCTATCGCCCTAAGCAGGGAATCCCATTGAGGTATCGTTTTTTCTACCCTGGCTTTAGGCTGGAAGGGGGTTGTATTGGAAATAGCCCTTTTCGCAGGGTAATTCGCAAACTTTTTGCTTCTTCCACCCTTCATTTCTCCTGACCCGTGGTTGTTGGCAATAGGACACTGGGCACTTTACCACTGCTGATCAGTGCTAAAGTGCAAATGCTCTCTGTATCAATTGTTATTCTGATTGGTTATCCATGATTGGCATATTTGTGTTACCAGGAAGTCCCTACTAAAGTGCAAGAAGTGTGCCAGGGCTGTTGATTCAAATGCTACTAGTAGGCCTGCATCACTGATTGTGCCACACACCTGAGTAGTCCTAAAATGGTGTCTCAGGCCTGCCACCGCAGTGCCTGCGTACAGTTTCTAACTGCCATGCTGACCTGACTAGTGTCCACGCTAGCGAGGCTTAACCCTTCTCTTTCTGTACACATTGTACACCCCTATGGAAGGCCCAAGGTACCCCCTGGGCAAGGGGCAGTGTATATGAAAGGTAGAGCATGTACTAGTATGGGTGACATGCTCTGGTAGTTAATTACAGCCATTTTCGTTTTTCACTATTGAAAGGCTGTCTTGCACATAGGCTATAATGGGGAATGCTGTGTATAATGTTTACCTGCATATCCCATAGTAGCAAGATAGAAAATTGAAGTCTAGTATTCCTGCACTCAGAATTTAATAACACATCTTTTAGGAAGGATGGTTATTAAATCCTGTGTTTGAAAGCAGAACTTTTAGAAAGTGGCTGCTTTCTTGTCTGACCTTTCTGTGTGCCTTTGGCTGTTTGTAAATTGACTGGTTTGTGAGTGACAGGGCTGGGGGATTCTAGTAGACAGAATGAGTCCACCCAGTAGTGAATAGAGAGATCTGCACCTAGATGGGAGGGAAGAGTTGCACCTGGGACCTGAATAGGACTGTGCCTGCTGTAGACTGAAGAGGAAGGACTGCCCTGCTGTGTACTTGTGCAGTTGCTTTCTTGTCAAGGAGAGGAGTAGGACTTTGCTATGTCCCCTTGCTTGAAGAGATCTCCAAGGGCCTGAGTAGAGCTGGCTCCCTGTTAAGAGGTCCCAGGAAATAAATGGACTTCACCCCCAGCTTCCCCCTGAACTCTGTTGTATGAGTCCTGCCCTTCCTAGAGTGCTTGTGCCTGCTGTTTGGGATGCTGAACAAGAAGAAACTAAGACAATCTGCAAATATTCATGCATCGCTCGCTTGAGGAGCGCATCGCCGACAATGCAAAGAAATTCCTGCCGCCGCGAAGATTGAGATCGACGCAGCGCCTGTTGCCGCTGCAAGAACCGATGCATGCTTCGCTTGAAGAACGTTTTGGCCCGGTGCAGGAAGATTACTGTAGCTGCAAATATCGTTGCAGAGCCTGTCATCGCTGGGTAAGATCGCCACACAGCTTGCTTCCGGACTGCATTACGTCGCTGCGGGCATCGTCGCAGGGCCATCCCATTGAGGGGTCGTGATAGGAGAAGATTGACGCGGCGCTGCGCAGCGTCGCCGCACCTGAGATCATCGCCGTCCCGAAGATCGTTGCATTGTGCCTTTCGGAGATGCTTCCTTCCGAACCTGCGCACCGGAATCCATACAAGGTATTGCATCCCTCCCCATACAGACCAGATGCATCGCAACAGGCCTGCTGCGTCCAGCGGGTCTGTCGCCATGCCTACCCAGGGTCTTGGGAGTCAAACATTGCTTGTTTTTCAATGCTGCAGCTTCCATTTAGATCTAAAGGTACTTTTGGCTAAACCCTAGAACTCTTTTAAAATCATATTCTTGAACTTTGTATGTTGGATTTTTGTTGTTATGGTCTTGTGTAGTTTGGATTAAATAACTTTATTTTTCTAAACTGGTATGGAGTCCATTTGTAGTATTTTCACTGTGTTACTGTGAGTGATGGTACAAATACTTTACACATTGCCTTTGATAAGCCTGTCTACAGGTGCCAAGCTACAAAGGGGGTGAGCAGGGGTTATCTAAAGAGTGTATCCCCCTTACCCTAACTAGAAGCAAGGGTCCCTATTTGGACATTGGTACCTACCTCTGCCAACTAGAGACCCCCAGATCTAACACAGATTTATTACAAATTGAACCCAGAGGACCTTTTAGAACGGTCCCCTGAAACCTACTAACTTCTAATGTGTTCCTGGTTGGCCTCCACCAGCCTGCCACTACTAAACATGTTTCAGGTTGTTGGACCCGGGGTTTACCGGTCCACTTAGGGTAGCCTGCCTTAAAGTGATAAGTCCTATCTCCAAGGCAAATTGTTGCACTTGCGTCACACTAAATGCAGTAACACAGCGTACCTCTACTTAAAAAGAAATGACACCCCACCGTATTTAGAAAAAGAAGGTAGAAAAGTGTAATCTTTCCTTGTAATTATTCCATTCATTTACTAAACAATTTGTCAACTCTGCATTTTAAACAACACTGTTAATTTGCATGCTTTTGTAAATTCCTGATGTATAGCAAAGTATTAATTTCATTAGCAGACTTTTCTTATCAGCAATAATCCTGTGCAAAAACGTAAAAGAGTTACATTACTATTTCAGATAATTTAGAATTACAGCGAATGAAATACATATCATGAAAGCAGCTCTGCAATATGTATACTTCTAAGCAGAATCAACAATCACGTGCCTGGAAGGTCAAAGGTTAATCAAGCAAATCATTTTAGAAGCATTGAATGAAGTAACATCTCAGGAAGTCACGTTCTTTCTCTAGAGTAAACCAGCCTTACATTAGAAGTATTCAATCCCTCTTTAAGCAGTACTCAGTCCCTATTAGATCAGCTTAACTTTGTATGAGAAGGCTGTGAATAATCAGTACATTCCTTGTAATTAAGTTTTCCAATTATGGAATCCTGTTGGTGTGGAGAAGGTATTAGAAATGGGCAGGATTCTCCCTAATCAACAAGCCCCCCCCCTTTTGAAGCTATATTTTCCGAGGATACCTCCCAGCAAAGGTTTCAATTCCACCTTTTATATCCTGGGCCAAGAGAGTCCAGAGTGGACCAGAAGGTTCTGGAACCCCTCAATGCAACCCTATGGCCCCAGGTCGTGTGGTGATTTGGACAGGCCACCATTTTGTGTTTCCTACTCTCCCTCCATTTTAGAGGAGCCCTTGTGCCACGTGGTTAATCAGTAACCATGGGCGTCCAGAGACCTAAGGTCAACACCAAAAATATGTAGTGGACACACAAAAAAAACAGAAGGCAAAAACAGGATAACAAAAAAAAATATTAGGAGGGACCACCCAAAGGGTTGACAGGTCTAACACGCGTCTCCCAGCTGAAAGTGGGGAGAGCTACCCAACCCCTTCGGAGTTCTCATCACTGAGGCGGAAATACCTTGAGAGACAGTTGTAACGACCGGATTCTCGAACCAGATGGGATCAGCTCCTCAGAGCACCTCCAACCCAGTCGGAACGTAATCACCTCCCTCCTTAGAACGTATTTACAATAGGTATGTACATATATATTTATATCTCGTACCTAAGGATGGGGAAATAGCAATATACACGTATAGGTTTTCTACAATATTTCACTCATACCAGTTAGTCTCACGGCAACTTAGGCCCAGACTAATCTACCCTGGGGCAGTTCTGATTATTTACCATTACACACTGATCACCATCAGTGCTCACTCGACACGCAATCTGGCGTGCCTATACACTAGGCTGCAGCCCTAGTGCTCTCTTCCTCCCAATCCGGTCCACAATCTGGCGGACCTACACACTGGTGTCCCCCCCAGTGTTCTCTCACTCACAGCCCGATCCGCAATCCGGCGGATCTACACACCAGTTTCCCACCTGGTGTTCTCATTAACGCCGCTTACCAACGACGATCACTCTCCTATAAATACCTTTTGGAAGGAATCTCTCATTAGCTACTCGGGATGATACTACAATAACAGGAATTAGCACAACTTCCCAAATTGAATCATGTACCTTCTGCTCTCAGCATCAAATGGTCCCTCTTTCCCTCATTGTTCAGTCACCTCTTACCTGACCGGGATTTACATCCGTTCATGAAAACAATGTCTGACTAGAAGACCAGGTTACCCTGATTGAACAAGAATACAAGGCATATGTTGGTTCACTAAGAACTGGGGTATTTTATTACACTGATTATAAAAACACAACACTATACTATGACATATATCCTGCAAAGAAAAGTAAAAGGTTAGAATGTGCACACTATGAAATACGGGCTGACATCACCTTATGGACACGAAGTCGGGGTTCGACAGTCATCTAGGTTCCCTTCTCGTCTGTGCCTTGGCTCGTCTTGGAATCACACCTCAGCAGTCACGAGTACACGTCTGCACCGCTATGCTCTGTCTCCTCTGCTTCCCTCCAAGTCACTGGAACCTTCCTCTTTATTAGCTGCTGTCTCTCTCTGTCTCTGGTCGTTCTGCACTACTCCTCTCTCCTCTTCAATCTTTCTCAGAGAGTATCAGCTTCATGATCTTTCTCGGACTTCAAAATGGTGACTGTCTGCCTGGAAATAATTAATGGCATCGATGCTAACGGCTAGCTGCCGCCTACAGACTGACTGACTCACAGCCTAACGCTTTCGCTAATATGGAAGCTTGTCCTTTCATGGAAAGTTACGGCCAGTAACCTGCCGCCCACCAAATTCTTGTACCTCCCCGTACCAAGGACACGTTCCCAGCCGGCCGGCCTGATGTTGTGTCTTCTGAGTGGAGAAAAATACAGTCTTTCGATAAGGGCCAGACTGAGCCGGTTCTCTCCAAGCGAACAACACTTCGAAACTAAAACATTACACTTGACCTAGAAGCTTCTCAAGCTGCCGGGGCAGAAAGCAAGATGGAGTCTCTCCCGTTTGAGGCCTACAAGGCCCGAAATAAGCATAACTCCATAGAAGGTATACTAACACTCTCGCAAAATGACGGATTATCACTAATACTAATGAATCTATCCCCTAACTTAAGTTTATAAGCCCTGATCTAAGGAAAAGGGTACGAAAGTGCATTACTGTGCCTTATGAATAGGCCCTGTCTGTAGTTCTAATCCCTGCAATAGAACGATAATAGACTAGAGTCATCTCCAATCATCCTCCCTCAAAGGAGGGCCGAAAAAGTCGGTCAGAACAACAGTCTGCGTTGGCGTGGTCCACTCCAGGCTGATGTTCCACCCTGAAGTCAATCAATCAATCAATCAGTGACACTTATAAAGCGCGCTACATACCCGTAGGGTCTCAAGGCGCTGGGGGGGGGGGTGCCGCTACTGCTCGAACAGCCAGGTCTTCAGCTTCTTTCTGAAGGAGAGGTGGTCTTGGGTCAGGCGCAGGTCGGACGGGAGGGAGTTCCAGGTCTTGGCGGCCAGGTAGGAGAAGGACCTTCCTCCTGTAGTCGCTCTTCGGATGCGGGGGACGGCGGCGAGGGCGTGGTTGGCTGATCGGAGGTGGCGTCTGGGAGCGTAGAAGTTGACTCGGCTGTTGAGGTAGCTCGGGCCTTGGTCGTGTAGGGCTTTGTGTGCGTGGGTGAGGAGGCGGAAGGTGATTCTCTTGTTGACGGGGAGCCAGTGAAGGTCTCTCAGATGTCCGGAGATGTGGCTGGATCGTGGGATGTCGAGGATGTAGGGAGATGGACCATTCTCAACAAATTGGGATTCGCGACTATCATTTGCATCAGCCAACGGAGGGGCCTGTGGTCAGTTTGAACAAGGAAGTGCGAGCCAAACAGGTATGGTCGCAACTTCAAAGCCCATACCGCCGGAAAAGCTTCCCACTCAATCGCACTCCACCTCTGTTCCTGGGGAAGCAGTCTCCTCTATAGAAAAACCACAGGTTGGTCCAAACCCCATTGAGTTGCAATAACACCGCCCCAATGCCATGCTCCGATGCATCCGTTTGGACAATAAACTCCTTGGAAAAGTCAGGGGCCCTTGGGACAGGAGCCACGCACATAGCTTGCTTTAAGGTGTCAAAAGCTCGTTGACACGCCTCCTTCCAGACTACCCATCGGGGATGTTTCTTGGATGTAAGCTCGGTCAAGGGAGCCACAATTGTGCCATATCCCTTGACAAAGCGACGGTAGTACCCTGTGAGACCCAGAAAAACTTGGACCTCAGTTTGGGTCTTGGGGGGCTCCCAGGCCATGATAGTCTCAATCTTAGCTTGGAGGGGCTGCACCTTACCCCGGCCCACCAAGTGCCCTAGGTACACTACCGACCCCTGCCCAATCTGGCATGTGCTAGCCTTGATCATCAAGCCTGCCTGCTTCAAGGCTTGAGGTGACATAAATGGTCCTCCCAACTGCTGCTGAAGACAGCGATGTCGTCAAGATAGGCAGCAGAGAAGGCCTCCATACCAGAGAGGACCTTGTTCACCAGCCGCGTAAAAGTGGCAGGGCCGTTCTTGAGCCTAAATGGCATCACACAGAACTGGTAGTGGCCCTCAGGAGTGGAGAAGGCTGACCTTTCCTTTGCTCCATCTGTTAGGAGGATCTGCCAATACCCTGATGTGAGGTCAAAGGTATTTAGGTATTGGGCAGCTCTCAACCGGTCAATGAGCTCATCTGCCCTTGGGATCGGGTGAGCATCAGTCTTTCTCACAGAATTCAGTCCCCTGTCATCCACAAAGAACCTGAGTTCTGGGGTGGTGCCCGGCGGGGCAGCTTTTGGTACCAGAACCACCGGACTGGACCAGGGCTGTATGAAGGTTCAATCACTCCCAGCTCCAGCATCTTAGTGACTTCACTCTGGATGCTGACCTTCACCTTATCTGACAGCCGGTAGGACTTGGACTTCACAGGTGGGCTGTCCCCTGTGTCCACATCATGGGTACACAGGTGGGTCCTTCCCGGGATAAGAGAGAACAGTGAAGAATACTACTCCAGGACTTGACGGCAGTCTCTCCGCTGCTCGGAAGTTAGGAATGGTGAGAGGTTCACCCCCTCTACCAACCCATCCTTCTCTTGGGATGCAAAAAGATCAGGGAGCGGCTCACTCTCCTCTTCCTCTGTCCCATCAGTCACCATCATCAAGATGACTTCGGGCCTCTCATGGTGGGGTTGAGGCGGTTGACATGGAGCACCCGATGGGGGTGCCTGTGGGTCTTAAGATCCACTAAGTAGGTGACCTTGCCCTTCTTCTTATCCACTTCAAAGAGGCCTCTCCAGCGATCCTGGAGGGCACTAAGCTCTCCAGGCTCCATGACCCACACTTTCTGGCCAGGCTCCAACTCCACAGGGTGAGCATTGTGGTCATACCACTTTTTCATGACTGCCTGGCTGGCTTCAAGGTTGTCAGAAGCTTGCTTCCACAACTTAGCCATTTGGCTACGGAAAGCCAGCATGTAGCTTACCACATCCTGGGGAATCCTCCTGGGAGTCTTTTCCCATCCATCCTTTACCAGGCTGATAGGTCAGGGAGTCCATACAGAAGTTCAAAGGGGCTGACGCCCACTCCTTTCTGCGGCACCTCCCTGTATGAGCACAACAGACAGGGTAGGAGGATGTCCCATTTCGTCCGCAGGCTCTCAGGCAGACTCCTGATCATGCCCTTCAAAGTTTTGTCAAACTTTTCCACCAGACCATTGGTCTGGGAGTGGTAAGGGGTGGAGAACCTGTAAGTAACTCCACATTCCTTCCACATGGCCCGCATGTATGCTGACATGAAGTTGGCCTCTCTGTCGGACACAACTTCCTTGGGGAAACCCACTCGGGTAAAAATCCCCATCAGGGCCCGAGCCACCGCAGGTGCAGTACCGGTCCTCAAAGGAATAGCCTCTGGGTACCGGGTGGCATGATCCACCAGAACCAGGATAAACCTGTGACCAGCTGAAGTGGGTGGATCCAAAGGCCCAACAATGTCGATGCCCACACTTTCAAAAGGGGTGCTCATGACAGGTAGGGGTTCCATGGGAGCCTTCAGCTTAACCCCTGTTTTCCCACTAGCTTGACAAGACACACACGTCCTACAAAAAGTGTCGGACGCCACCCTCATCTGAGGCCAATAGAAATGGGGGACAAGCCGGGCAAAGGTCTTGTCCTGACCCAGGTATCCTGTCAAGGGAATCTCGTGAGCCAACTCCAAGAGAAAGGCTCGGTAACGCTGGTGAACTACCAAGGCCCGTGACGAACTGTGCACCGGAGCCTTGGGTTCGCTGTAGAGGAGGTCATCCTCCCAGTAGATGTGAAAGTTCCCTGCAATATTACCTGCTGACTGGGCTTCAGCCTGACGCCTCAGATCCTCAAGGGTAGGGCACTCCTTCTGCCCCTGACAAAACTCTACCTTGGTAGGTCCTTCCTCCACATGCCTTTCTGCAGGGATAGGTAAGTCCTCAGGGAGACAACATCCCCCTCCGTGGACTCCAGGACCACCACCTCAGGTGTCCCATCCATCTCACGGGGTGTGGACGCCGAGGCAGGTTGTCCCTGTTCCCGGATCTTCCCCTTTTTGGCAGCTGGCTGTGCCTTTGTTACAGGCTCCAGCCCTTGCGAACTCCCCCTCTGGGTAGTCACGGACCGCGTGCTTGCACAGGTCCAATCAGGTGTAGCCAGCATCTCCGAATGAGTCCGGAATTCCACCTCTTTCCAAACATTTTGCTCTAGGTCGTTCTCCAACAGACAATCGACTGGCACGGCAGGGCTCACCTCAACTCGAAGGAGACCTGCGACCCCTCCCCACTCAAAGGGAACCTCGGACACAGGATAGTGACCTATTCTGCTGTCAGACAGCGCGGCGGGGTGGAGTACGTTTGGGATCACCTGCTCTGGGGACACCAGCTGACTCCTTACCATAGACATACTGGCACCTGTGTCCCTCAGAACTTCCCCTCTCTGGCTGTTGATGGTGACCCACTGCCCATACTTGGTGGTATTTGGGGGCACCTGGATCTTAGGAACCATCTCGCTGTCTCCCAGGGACACTAAGTTCATTCCCACCCCCCTTATCTAGAGGCAATTCCTCCCGAACACTACACTAGTCACTCCCGGGGTTTTTCCTCTAGTGGGAGGGGGTGGTCTCTTTGGGCACTTGACATCTCCTTTATAGTGCCCATCCCCACCAGATTCATAGTAGCGGACAACCCTTGGCTGCTGACTATGGTCAGGATAAGGGGATTTTTGTGGATTAATCCTAGGAGTGTAACCCGATCCCTTTCCTTGCAAACTGTTTTGGGGGCCTTTTGAGAACTCCTTCTTTTTGTCTCTCCCCTCTTTCTTCTGGGGAGCGCCCTGACCAGTCCTTTGGGAATCCCCTCCAGTCCCCTTTAAAGACACCCGGGTACTAGCCCAGATGTCTGCCTCCTCTGCAAGCTTCCTAGGGTTAATCAGCTTGCTATCCACCAGGTGTTGACGCAGCTCCAGAAAACATTTCTCGAGTAGGTGCTCCTTTATTAACAAGTCATACAACCCCTCTTAATTAGTCACCTCACTGCCTTGTACCCAACCCTCCAATGCCTTTTTAGCGTAATTCAGAAAGTCTACCCAATTTTGTGTAGCTAGTTTGTGGCTGTTCCGAAATTTCTGCCTGTATTTTTCAGGGGTGAGCCCAAACTTCCTAATCAAAGCAACCTTCATGGTGGGGTAATTGGTCTGTTTCCCCTGCTTTAAGGCTAAAAGAGCATCCCTCCCCACTGGAGGCATATACTTGTACAGGGCACCCCCCCAATGACTTTCAGAAATCCCATGGGCTCTTAATGAGCCTCATAGGCAGTCAACCATTTGGCAATGTCGTCTCCTACACTAAAACTGGTGACTACATCTTTGGGCAAATAGGGTCTGGGTTCCCTGGTAATTTCCTTAGGTATGCTGCCACCAATAGGATTGCTGGGGGTCCCTATCTGTAGGGCTTTGAGGTCTAACTCCCTTAAGCTAAGCTCATGGAGAAACCTCCTTTCCTCCCGCTCCTTCTCCAATCGGGCTAATTCTAATTTTAGTTGTCTCTTCTCCCTCTTGTCCGCTAGTTCTGCTGAGGACAGGCTCCTTCCAGACACACTACTGCCCACCCTCGAAGGTGTCCCAGGACCTAGTAACAGATTACCCCCTTCGGTTTGGTACAGCATGTCTACTTCAATGATGGTGTCACGATCCCCCTCTTCCTCCTCCTTTTTCCCATCTGGGTGAGCTGCCACCCATGCTCTCAAGCTGGTTTGGAGTCCCACTTTCTTCGCACGCCGCTTGAAGAACACCCCCTTCTCCTGGCAAAATTCCCTAAGTTGGGCCGCTGTGTAAGTCTCTAACTCAGCCAACTCAAACTCCCTTTTACCAGGCGGGACCTCAGACATTTATTTGGAGTATTCAAGAAAGAGGCGTCAAATAAGGTCTACTTCAACTCACCACCAGAAAGGAATTTGGAAAAAACAAAAACATACAATTAGGGAGACCACTAGGAGAAAACTCCAGGTGTAGGGTACGTGGTGCACACTAAGCCACTGTCAAGTGGACGCAAGTACAAGCCCTAATCCCACCACTGAACACCAATATGTTGGACCCGGGGTCTACCGGTCCACTTAGGGTAGCCTGGCTCAAGTGGTAAGGCCTATCTCCAATCCAAATTGTCACACTTGCGTCACACTCAATGCAGTAACACAGCATACCTCCACTTAAAAAGAAATGACACCACACCGTATTTAGAAAAAGAAGGAGAAAAGTGTTATCTTTCCTTGTAATTATTTCATTCAGTTACTACACAATTTGTCAACTCTGCATTTTAAACAACACTGTTAATTTGCCTGCTTTTGTAAATTTCTGAAGTATAGCAAAGAACTAATTTCATTAGCAGACTTTTCTTATCAGCAATAATCCTCTGAAAAAAAGTAAAAGAGTTAAATTACTATTTCAGATAATTTAGAATTACAGTGAATGAAATACATATCCTGGAAGCAGCTCTGCAATATTTACACTTCTAAGCAGAATCAACAATCATTTGCCTGGAAGGTCAAAGGTGAATCAAGCAAATCCTTTTAGAAGCATTGAATGTGTTAACATCTCAGGAAGTCAGGTTCTTTCTCTAGAGTGAACCTGCCTAACATTAGAAGTATTCAATCCCTCTTTAAGCAGTACTCAGTCCCTATTAGATCGGCTTAACTTTGTATGAGAAGGCTGTGAATAACCAGTACATTCCTTGTAATTAAGTTTTCCAATTATGTGCTCCTTTTGGTGTGGAGAACGTATTAGAAATGGGCTGGGTTCTCCTTAACCAACAATCCCCCCCATTTTGAAGCTATTTGTTCTGAGGATACCTCCCAGCAAAGGTTTCAATAATGGAATCTCCTTCCTCCACCTGAAAAGTCCCGGCTTACTGTAACACACGTCTGATGATTTCCGGCTCTGGTAGCTTCCTCGAACGAACCTTTCTGCTGTTTGAAGCGCTCCGGCGACTGCTCTCTCACTGCAGTCCTGCCTGAAGAAGGCGCATTAAGAAAAAGGGGGCAAAAGTCGATTCTGGTGTTTCACTTACTCCCAGGAACCTCGCATTCACAGTCTTACACACGGGGAAGAGCTCAGCGCGGGCCCGGCTTCCTCTCAGCCCACTCCTCACCTTCCGGCGCCTCGCCTACTGTCAACTCGCCGGGCGGGGCTTCACTGGGCCTCCGTTGCTGGGCAACGCTCTGAGAAACGGCTCTTTCTCCCCACGCAGATGCCGGCCGCCTCAGAGAGCACGGGAAACTCAGGCTGCACACACCCTCCCCAAAGCAGATTTTAGGTCAGAAGCGGCGGGTGAAGGAAAGCGCAAAAAGTGCCCTGCGGCCCGAGGTCTGTTTCTTCTATATTACAAACCTCCTGCGAAATCAGCTCCACAGCAGGCTTGGGGGAAATAGCCTTAAAGGGACAGTCCCTACAGGATTTTAGGACAACCACCAAGGTGAAGTGGATTAGGTCAACAGACTTGGGTCCCTTAGTTTGTGGTAGATGCCTCCACCCTCCCACTAGCCTCACTAGTCTTAACCAGGGTGGAGTACCAAAATGGGGCTTTGCCTCGGGGTCAAGTATAAAGGCAGGGCCAGGTCATCAGACCAGAGGGGATGTCAATAGAAGAGGGTAGCAGGCCCGAAGACAGTCAATTCCCTCCTCAATGCACCAGCCGTTCCTATCCAAAGCCTCAGCTCCTGACTGACCCCACTCCTCACACACTGACAAAATGGCCGCCCAACATTCCACCTTTTATAGCCTGGGCCAAGAGAGTCCAGAGTGGACCAGAAGGTTCTGGAACCCCTCAATGCAACCCTATGGCCCCAGGTCATGAGGTGTTTTGTACAGGCCACCATTTTGTGTTTCCTACTCTCCCTCTCTCCCTCCATTTTAGAGGAGCCCTTGCGCCACATGGTTAATCAGTAACCATGGGCGTCCAGAGACCTAAGGTCAACACCAAAAATTTGTAGTGGACACACAAAAAAAACAGAAGGCAAAAAGAGGATAACAAAAAAAAATATAAGAAGGGACCACCCAAAGGGCTGACAGGTCTAACACTGGTCTCATGGGGTGAAAGTGTTCGCTTTCAGGAGGCGCAAAAATTGTCTGCCTTGGGTTTACACCTCCTACAGGCAGGAACAGCTTCAAAGGTGATGCCGCCTTAGAACTTAGAACTCTGACCAATTCCTCTCATTCTAGCAACAGATGGCAGCTTCCTTGTCCTGACCCCACTTCCAGCGGGAAGACAGGCAAGAAAATTAGTTAGATGAGGGAGAGGGTGTCCAGTCAACCAGCACCACCCCTAGGGGGCATGTGAATCACCCTGCGCACTTTTCACCATCTTGAAGATAAGGTGGGACCTATGAGTGGAGGGGGCATTGTGTATTTTTTTTATTTCTATATGTTTCTAGTGTGGCACACAATTTATCCCAATTTATGGCATTTAGGAACTTGGGGAGGGCCCGACTCTCCACCATCTAGTATTCTACTTTCTTAGGACACATATTGTCCTGCATTTGATTGCCATTGTTTAATATAAGGGCCAGTAGGATATTTCCATTGCATAGTGATGGACCATATTCCCAGTATGACTCACTGAGGGCAAAGCCCCTTACGCAGGCCTCCATGTAGTGTAATTCTTCCTACCTGTTACTGTCCTTAAAGCCTCTTGAATCTTGTGCCAGAACTGAATTAACACAGGACAATCCTACATCCCATGATATAATCATCTTTCTCATCCTGACAATGAGGGCAGCACACTGCTAAGCTGTAACTTGCTCATCATGTGGCAGGACATACAACCTCTGGTCAATTGGTAGTACTGTATTTAATGAAGTCCAGAATTACAAGAAATATAGGGTAATAAAGGAAGTCAAAACCATCTCCCAGTGGTGTTGCAGTTTGGTAAGGGGAGGTGTAAGTAGAGACAGCTGTGGGTGATTTAGCCAGGAAATAAGCCTACAGTCCATGCCCATATTTAAAGCAGCTGTATGTAAACAGGGGCTCCGGTTCTGGGTCAGTGATGTGCCAAAGATTACACATTAATGCTAAAGTTGTACTGTAATCAGGAATGTATCAAGCTGGAGTTTCGCTCCAGTTGTTAATGTTTCAAAGAGCCATTCTCAAAGAAGGTACTCACTGTGTTGTCCTGCTTGTTCCGAATGAGCCACCACAGTACTTCTGTTCTTTTGCAATAGAGGAAATAACAGGAAAAGCAGTAAATTAGAAGCATAGGGTGGGATTAGGTTGGTGTGCCACTCGCAGGATGAGGTGTTCGCCACCCAAATCAGCCAAAGGATCCATCTAGCTATCTGGTTAATTTTCATAGGATGTGGGTCCTGCCCCAGCTCACTAATGTTTTTGTGACCTACACAGCGCACAAGCCATTGGAATTGTGCCGCCAAGCAATATAGTTCCTGACCGGGTACACCTTGGCTCCCTTGATTGGTCTGTCATTTTAGATTGGTTAGAGCTAACCTGGGTCAACTCCTTTTCCAAACTAAGGGGCTTATTAGCATAGCAGGCAGATCGCCATCGCCGAGCCGACGGTGGTGATCTGCCCGCTTAATGACCCATTTTCACCCCCTTCCATATTAGCATGGCGATGGGCACCGCAGCGGACGGAAAGACCGTCCACCGCATTTCCGCTGATCTGATTCCCGGCCGGGCGGAAAAGGCCTTTAATATGGTGGCAGAGACTCGCAATGGAAAGGCATGCGGAGTGCCCCTTTGGAGGCCTGTTGCGGGTTCCCAGGGTAGGGGGCTGCACTTTGGGGGTACCCTTGGTACCCCTCAACATTGGCATATACAAGGTGGCAGGCACCGCTCAGTGCCTGTCACGTTGTGCTTGCCAGTGCACAATATGCAGATTGTGGGGGGTGCTGCTTACAGCACCACCCACCGCAATGCAATAAATGCAGGATGCCACCAGTGCCATCCTAATTGCCATGACCGGACTGCTGCACCTCTGGCGGTTGGTCCCGTGTACCGGTCTGTTACGGTGGCAATGGACCCCTAAGTCTAATAATAAACTATCCAGCTCTTTAACATGTTTCAGAGGTAGCACATAAGGGAAATTTGTGTAAAAAAAAGAATGCAAATCAACATTACCAACTTAGCCAATATGTTGCAGCCTCCCGTTGTGAGAGTGAGGGACTGCCACAAGGTGGCTTGCGACCAAAGTTATCTTATTACCTGGATGAAATTGCCATATATAACATCTGCTTCGGAGTGATAAATCTGTACCCCTAAGTAGAAGCTTACCAATTTGGGAAAGTAGTCACTGAGGTATGCGAGGTTAGTGGGGGGTATAGAGCTATGCTAGTCTTGCCACAATTCATCTTCAGACCAGATATGCTTCCAAAGACTTCAAGTTCCCTAATGACCACACCAATGTTGATCTCTGCTTCTCATAAATATAGCCATTGGCATGGGCGTGGAAAGTTTGGGGAACCCAGAGGATATATCCCCCACAAATTTTGGAGTGGGGGTGACTGTCAGGATCCACAGAATTGCCACCATCTGTACTCCCAAGTGGCGATTAAAGACTCAGACATTGTCCCGACCCATTCGGGCAAATATCTGGTATCCTTGCCCTTCATAAATATTCTCAGTTAATTGTATAAAGTCCCCGTTTACTGTAGAGTTAAGCTCCCTAGTAAATGTATATAGTTCCCTCTCCCCTAAGATGGCTGCCGCAATGGCCATTAGTGCATCCCTTGAAGTCCGCACATTCTAGTGCTCTTGGAGAAGGCACAAGTTCATAACTGCGCACTTCAACGAAGTTCGTGTGGAATCAGCAGCATGGAAACCCCGCTCCGCGCCTATCTTTCATGACGGGAGCGTTTCAGGGGTAGCGTTTCAGGGGTACTAGTTCCGAGAGTTATTCTCGGAATTTGGAGTCTGTTCTTCAAAGTGTATTTTAGTTACGGTGAAGGGCGAATTCAGTGAACCTTGCTGCCGCAGCTTCGAGGACAGCTTATCTTAGTGAGAGTGTTAGCGGAAAGCGTCTACTGGTAGAACTGCCGAGCTGAAAGTACCAGTCACGTTTTCACCAGCCTAGCGGCAGAAATTATCAGAACGAAGGCAGTTACATAGAAGTTCCAGTCCTGAGTTCACAAGTCCGGCAGCAGAAGAAGCTGAATAAAGACAGTAAGACTATCAGCATTGCCAGTTAAATGCAGCATTTCTTGGAAAACTTACCCTTCCCTTCTTGCGCTTGCCCTTATCTCTCCTTCCCCCTCTGTACCTTACCTTGAACCTTTTTGCGCGCTTGAGGAATCGTAAAGCCAAAAGACTGCAACTAAGAAGCAATGCATTGATTACACACCTGAAAAGAATTGTTACACCACTTGTCAAGAAGCCTTTCAGGTAGCTATAGCAGGATAAATTCAGTAAAGGGTTGTTATAAGTTTCGGAGCAACTAGTAATGAAGTCTCTCCAATTTCAGTTAAATGCTCCAGACAGAATCTCACCATAAACATAAGAAGAGTAGCAATGCCCTGGGAACAGCTGGTAGGAGAAGTCTAATTTATTTAATTGAGAGAGTGTTCTTAGGATAGGTGGGTTGTTGTTGTTTACTATTTCTCTTCTGTGAATTAGGCACCCCCCTCTCCATTGGACTGATGGCAGAAGAGAATTACAAGGACCAGCAGCTGGTGTGGGTAGCAGCAGTTTTCAAGGTGTCTCTTCTCTCTCTTCCACTTCCCCTTTTCCCCCTAGCTGGTGCACTCAGCTCTTGGAGAGGAGGCACTGGGAGGTGGGCGATTGGGACCAGCTTCGGTACTGCCTCTGCGAAGAGTTTGGAGCCTTCTGACAGTGACACAGGGGAGACGGGTGGGGGGATGAGGGAACAAAGGAATTTCCCCTCTCCCTTCTGCGATTTGCAGGGCATTAGCGCTTAAAAGCCCTACGTAGAATGGCCCTGCACTTGATCTGTGACTTGCCTCCAATTACCTGTGATCAGTCTCAGCCTGGGCTGCTGCAACTTGAGCTGCTGTGGTTCGGCTGGGCAGTGTCTGAAGTCTTATCTCCGCAACACAAGCACATTTATCACAGTTCTTTAACAGACCATTTATATGCCATTTGTAACTAGTTGTGGGGCATTGTTTGTTTTGTTCACTGATTCCAGTACCCCCTGTGTCCCCACTCTGCCTATTCGCTATTCCTTACATTAGTATTGTTTTTTTACTGTTTCAGTGGGAGAATGCATTTAGTGAAAAGTCATCTCACAATTTGGGATGCAGCCAGAAAAATAGTGGCCATTTGGTATTGTTGAAAGAGTCCGCAAAGCCCTCACCTTGAAACTAAATAGGGCTGTTAATGAAATGGTTTGTTCATTTGTAAAATGACTTTCATGTTTTAGTTTCCTTTTGTTTAATTTAACTTAAACTGTAATTATTAGTCATGGATCATTAATGCAGCTCTAGAACAGATTTAAAAGTGCTTTCTATTTCTATTTGCTGTTTTGAGTATGCACAGATCAGTGCTAAAAATACCAGCTTTAGGTGATTTTGCTTGTTTTTGTAATAGCTGGGATATCAACATACCAGTGGTAATGGTAGAAATCCAATCAGCTGGCAACCTTAATCAGGAGACTGAAAGTCTGTTGCAGGATCAGCACAATATTTCCTCCACCCTCCATCCCTAATTTATGCCATAATATCAATAGTTTAACATACCTGAAACCCTAGACCAGCTGTCAATAAAATGTTGAATTACTTGGGGTGTCTGGGTATACATCCTGCATTCAGAAAACTCACTCCTCGTTCTTATCCCTCACTCTTCACTTTCACTCTCACCTTGAACTCAGAGAGATCACACTACTCACAATGCACTCACACCATTTACCCTCCTCCTACCCTGCAGGCACTTGACACTCCACTCACTTGTTACTTTCACGGCTCACCCTACACTCACAGTGATCACACTATACTCATGTTACTCTACACTCACACCATTCACCCCCCTCTTTTCCTGCGCTGAAATGATCTGACTGCTCACCATGTGCTCACTGCGACCACACTGCACTAATGTCCTTCGCAATGAACTCTCCCATTCTTCCTCCACTTACCCTGTGGTCACATCAGCACACTGCTCACTCTGCACTGACAGTGATCATACTGCACTCAAGCCACTCACCATGCACTCACACTTTTCACCCTGCACTTACATTAGCACACTACTCATCCTGCACTCAAGTGACACTTCACTCACCTGTTACTCTCACTGCTCTCTTTGCAATCTCACTCAAGCACATTTCTCACCATGCATTCATTCCTCCCACTCTGCACTTTGACTTTCATCCACACCCAAACCTGTATATCATATCACCCAACCTGCAGTCACTCCTCTCACCCTACTCTCACACTGTCACATCGCTCAATGTGCACTCACACCTTCATGCACATCTTCACTCACATAGGCACATCACTCACCCTGCAATCACAACACACAAACAAGCACAGCCCTCTTCCTTGACTCACAAAGCACACCCTACATTTCCTCCCCTCACCCTGCACTCACACAGACAAACCTCTCAGCCTGTATTCAAATAGGAAAACACAGCACAGGGATGGTAGTAAGGGATTATGTGTTGCACCACCTACCTATACACATGAGTACAAAATAAATTGCTGTAAAAGAGCTTCCCACCTCCTAAGTCCACTGCCACAGAACTATAATCAGATAAATACAAAACAAGCAAATGGAGAGGCAACAAAGAGAATAATGAATGGAATGTATCAAAGCGACAAAATACAACACATGTCCTTCAGTGATGTGAAAAAAATCCTGTTTTAATGAGTTTTCTTGACACGATGATAAAAGTAAACAGCCAAAATTCTCAATATAAGATGACCTACAAAACAGCTAACGCGTTTCGCCATTGCGGGCTTCCTCAGGGCTGTAAACACAATATATACAGGTGATCACAAATACAGTTTATCAAGCTGTTATACATAATTTAAAAAAATTCATTTCACTATCAATTGACCATTAAAAAGTATATTACCGTTATTACATTTATTACACTTGAGGGACATTATATTCCACAGTCAAGCTGTACAAAGTCTACATATCATGTATTTTGCACATAATAGAAAAAGACCTCAGTGTGAAAACAAGAAAAAGCAACAGTGAAATAAAAACAGAGCGGAGAAATTAAATGGAGAGAAAAAATGAGCTTGTAGACATGAGAAAGACTCAAGAAAAGGCAATCTCAAGATGAAGGCACAAAAGAAGAAGAAGAAAATGAGAACACACAGCCCTCAGCAAAAAGAAGAAACATCCTTTACTACTATACGATACCAATCCACACCACTTTATAAAAAAACAGTATTCAGAATTTAGACTTGTAAAAAGACCTTTTGAGGCATTCTGAAATACCTGAAAAGGTAGTAATTAGAATTTACCATTAATATCCAACTACACTCGTTTCCAAAGTAGAATATTCTCATCAGAAATAATAAGTTGACTGCGGGCTCACTATATTAGGCCTCTGCTGATATAATAAGTCAGCAACTAAGCTGGAATAAAATCGAGAGAAGAAATAAAGAGGCATAAGAACCCATACGCTAATACATACATCAGGTACAAGAGATTTTTTAAAAAAATAAATACCTTGTTACACGTGTACTGTGTACATAACGATGAAAACAGAGAAAGAATGGAGAATGAGACTTGGTCCGGAAACGAGGACAACATCTTCATCTTGAGATTTCCTTGAGATTTCCTTTTCTTGAGTCTTTCTCGTGTCTACAAGCTCATTTTTATTTTCTCCCCTCTGTTTCTCTTTCACTGTTGCTTTTTCTTGTTTTCACACTGAGGCCTTTTTCTATTATGTGTAAAATACATGATATGTTCACTTTGTACAGTCATAAAGCTTGACTGTGGAATATAATGTCCTTCAAGTATAATAAATGTAATAACGGTAATATACCTTTTAATGGTCATTTGATAGTTAAATGAATTTTTTGAAATTATGTATAACAGCTTGATAAACTGTATTTGTGATCATTGTGTTTTCAGCCCTGAGGAAGCCCGCAAAGGGAGAAACGCATTGGCTGTTTCGTGGCTGTTTTGTTGGTCATCTCATATTGAGAATTTTGGCTGTTTACTTTCATCATCGTGTCAAGAAAAATCATTAAAACAGGACTTTTTTCACATCACTGAAGGACATGTATTTTGTCACTTTGATACATTCCATTTATTATTCTCTTTGTTGCCTCTCCATTTGCTTGTTTAGTATTAAAATAGGCGCTCTGTTCATCCTGCCTGCACATCGGAGCAATGATCTGCCAGAATTCATAGGGACACACCACTCACTCTGCACTAACTCTTCTCACCATGCACTCACCAGTCACTCTCACCCTTCATGCTCGCCGCTGATCCTGCACCACACACAGGAACACCATTCACCCTGCATTTACATTGCTCACACCACTCTGCACTCACTCCTCTCACTCTGAACATCCTCCTCTCACCTGACACTAGGATAGGCCCTCCTCTCACATTGCATTCATGCAGCTCACCTGATGCTCACATCAGGACAGTTTTCACTCGACATTTTCGCCACTCATGCTACAGTCACTTACGCTATTCACCATCACCCAGCACTAACATGAGTATACCACACACTCTGCACATATACACATTACACAACTCTCATGAATCTACACATTTCTACAACAGCACCCACAGAATACCTACTCTGTCCTTGGTACAAGGTGCCTACATAAATCCATCTTCAACAATTGGAATGGTACAAGAGGGGAGAGTGGACCGAGAATATGGGATGGCACAAGGAGGCAGACTAGGGCTGAGGCTTTGGGGAATGGTGATGGATTGAGGATTATGTGACACCTTCAGCCATTCCTGGCTTCCCATTTACCACAATGCTTTATTCCAGGACACTTTGTTTTATACATTGTAAGTTGGGTCTCGAGAACCCAAAAGTGTTACTGGATAAAATCCATGGTTGCCATCAGATCAGTTTGATGCTGTGATATTACATGCTAGAACGTGGATTAGTTAATTTCCAATACTGTAACTGTTTGATCCGCATATGAAACCAAATATAAACCCTGTACAGTTGTTTCAAGAAAATGCACTATTCAATGACATTATATTTGTAACAAACATTGACAAGGCAATATATTTATATTTTTGATTAGCGTATAGGGAATATGTTTTAATTAAGTTTCACTAAAAGGCAAGGCAGGTATAGCAGAAGCAGTGGGGCAAGCTTTTTTAACACAATAAAAGCAGATGGACTAATGGAAGTGTTAGTAGCAGTGTGTCTGTGTGTGAGTGTGACAGAGTGCAAATGAATGAAAGTATGCAAGATATATAGTGAGAATGTGTTTGATTAATGTGTGTGTGTGTGAGTGGATGTGTGTTATGTATGCAAGTGTTTCACTGGTCTGGCACACTGAAGGTTATTATTGCCTTATAAACAAGGGCATTAATATCATGTGGATGGAAGGTATTACCTATGGCAAACTCAAGCCCTGACATGCTTGTATGAAGACACCATCATTGGCTTTGGGAACTCGAACTGTATAACACACAGTCAAACCCAGTGAAAGGTACACAGATCATGTGCTACTACACAAGGCCGAAGACCCTGCCATGATGCACATGATTGCTAGAATCTGAGAGGGATCCATAGCAAAATGTTGAAACTGATATTTGAGGTAACTCTTGTCATAAGATTTCCTGTACTCATGTTATAGGGGGTGTGAATGGCAAAAGGCTGACTCGTGTATAGTGGAGGGAAATTTTTGAGATACCCATGACTGTTGCTTAAGCATCCATGCTAAATTTCTGGTACTGTCACATTGAATTTATTCCTTGAAAGAAGGGGCTCACCCAAGAAAAAAATATGACTTGATAGGGCTTCAAAAATCCACTCACCCACTTGCAGTGTTGAGCAAGATTTAATCAGGATGAGCTATTTTTAGAGACTACTGACCCGTTCTGGCAGCTGACAACAGGTGTTCTTCTTGCTCACAAAGTGAAAGAGCAATACAGTTGCCTTTAATACTTATCTTGTCACATTTGCTGGCTTTCATAGAAAGAGGTCAAAATTCAGTTTGTCTTCCTACATTTATTTTTCTTTCTGTGACTGAAGTTAAAAGATTCTGTAAAGAGAACTGTGTGACAATTTAACTGTGTAAAGCATGCAACAGGAAAGGCTGTAAGATGTCAGGTATTTTATTAACGCAACACTGAAATAGCTAATAAGTGAACTGTTCAAACATTTCAAATATATTTCACTAGTTATAAAGACACCTTTTTGTAATGTTCTGGTGAAAAAAATATTTTTATAGCATCAAAACAAATTGGAACACTTTACTTTGTGATGCGCACATTTCTGATATTTTTGCTGGAACCCCGTTTCCAAACATTTGTATATGTGCTATTATAATGAAAACTATGTTAAAGGGAACGTTTTGTGCACATTTCAAAGAAAAATATGCTATCTGTAAATGACAGTGCACAACCACATTATGATTTAACAATATATTTCTGAAAAGTGAGTTTTAAACATGAACTGGGAATTATTACTGCTCCTACCCAGATGACAATGCTATTAGTGAACTGAGAGCAAAAAGAATAAGTGATGGACAGAATGCAGAACAATGTCATACATTCAACCCTGTACAGAGATCTGGGCCTAAATCCATTGTTTTTTGCTCACCATGCCATTCCAGTTTGGACCCAGCCATATGAAAATCAGTCTTCACCCTGTGCCCAATGGGAACAGTCCGGACCAAACTGCCAGGCCAGGTCCTCACTGCACTGGAAACAAGCATCCTAGGTCCAGTTTCTGGGTTTCAACCCCATCATCCAGAATAGCTTGACTCCATTGGCATGGCGATCACAGGACTCATGTTTGGGCCTACCCGTCTCACTTGAGGTGACAAAACCAAAATGAACAATTGATGGACAGAATGCAGAACAATGTCATACATTCACCCCAGTATAGAGATCTGGGCCTAAATCCATCATGTTTTGCTCACCATGCCATTCCAATTTGGACCCAGTCATATTCAAATCAGTTTGGACCCTGTGCCCATTGGGAACAGTCCAGCCCGAACTGCCTGGCCAGGTCCTCCCTGGACTGGAACCAAGAATCCTATGACCGGTTTCTGGGTTTCATCCCTCACCATCCAGAAAAGTTTGACTCCAGTGGCATGGAGATCACAGCACTCACGTTTGGGCATACCCTTCCCACTTGGGGTGACAAATGCAAAATGAACAATTGATGGACTGAATGCAGAACAATGTCATATATTCACCACAGTATAGAGATCTGTGCCTAGATCCATCTTTTTTTTGCTCACCATGTCATTCCAATTTTGACCCAGCCATTGGCAAATCAGTCTTGACCCAGTGCCTAATGGGAACAGTCCTGCCCGAACTGCCAGCCAGTTCCTCCCTGGAGCGGAAACTAGCATCCTAGGACCAGTTTCGGGGTTTCACCCCTCCTATGCCAGGATAGCTGAATCCAGTGGCACAGTGAGCCCGGGACCCATGTCTGGGCATACCCGGCACAAACGACACACAGTTTATTTATTTATTTATTTTTAGAGTTTTCTATAGCGCGAACTTGAACCGATTAGGTTATCAGAGCGCTTTACATAGCACCAGTTCCGTTACATGTTATCACAGCACTTTACATAGAATCAGTTACGTTACACATTTCAGGAACTTGAACCGATTAAGTTATCAAAGCGCTTTACATAGCACCAGTTCCGTTACATGTTATCAAGGCACTTTACATAGAATCCGTTACGTTACACATTTCAGGAACACATTTCTTTTTGTTCTAGTGAATAGGGTTATCTCTTCAGTCGGGGGAAGGGATACACCTGGCTATATTCCAACAGTCACACAGGCGATTCGTCGTTAAAGCTATAATTCTAAACACAGGGAGGGGATACACATGGATACAATCTAAAAATCACATAGGATACTAGTCGTTAGAGTTATCTTCTATCTACACATGAGGGATGTGGGAAACACTCTAAGGGTCACATAGGGGTGGTAGAGAGTACAAAGGTCCACTGCACACACTAGTGATAAGAGTCCACTACATACACATAGGAAGGGATATGACTGGTTAAACTCTAAGAGACGCATAGGGGTGGTATAGGAGTGCGTTCGTGTCCCTGGAGCCTGTGTCCGCCGGTCATAGGAAGCGTGTCCCCAATGGCGCCATCTTGGAGTCAGGCACCGTTGGCGCGAAACAGCGTGGTCAGCAAGGGGGGGGGGGGCACATCTCTGCCCTCGGGCCCAGGCCCGTCTGTGGCGGAGAAAGGATGTATGGCCCCCGGAGCAGGTAAGTGGGATGGTTTCAAGGCGGCGCCGTCGTCAGCAGGGGGCGCCGCCGTCAATCACCGGCCCTTTACTGGTGTGCCCCTGGAATGACCGCAGAGTCTTGGCGGGTGGCAGCGGGTGGCAGCCCTACATACCGCTCGGGTGATCAGCGCCTGTCAGACTCGCCCCCGGTCTCTGCTCCTCGATCTTGTTATTTAGCCCGGGCTGGTAACAGGCGGCCGCCATGTTGGGTCCCAGGCAGGGATCGGGAGCAGTCAACCAACGCCGCTCCACAGGCACCAGCAGCGATCGGGGTAGCCCTGCAGGTGTCCTACACCTTCCGCTTCAGTTAGGAGGCGTGTGCATCGCGAGGGGCCTCCTAAGGACGCTGGGCTGCAGGGTGGACACGGAGCTTCAGTTCCAGGCGCATTTGAGAGCACATTGTGGCCGCCATGTTAAAGTCAGGCATTTAAGGATGTACAGCGCCTCAGACTCCACCGCCTCTAGGGACCCCGAGCGCGCTTCGCAGGGCTCACCTCATGGATCCTCAAGGTTCAGGAGTGTCAGTAGCAGCGATGTTACTCAGAGGGGTCGGGCTGTCTCATCACGGGCGGGCTCCGGCCGCCATCTTGTCCCTCGCTGGATTGTTGAGGTCAGGCAATGAGAAAGGACAGCGCCGCAGAGACCACTGCCTCCAGAAATCCTGAGCACGCTTTGCGGGGCTCACAGCTGCGTTCCTCAAGGTGCCGGTGTGTTCCAAGCGTCTGTGGAGGCCACGCTGATCAGAGGGGTCAAGCCGTCTCTCGTCGAAGGGTGGACTCCGGCCGCCATCTTAGCCCTCGCTGGATTTTCTTCCCAGACTTCGCATCAGAGTAAGGCCAGTGCAGACGCTCCAGAGAGAGCAAAATACATCCCACCGGAGCCTCACAACATCCGACGCCGGTAGGTTCTTTTACCGACGATTCTGCCTCCAGGGGGCCGCCGAAAATTGCCCTGATAAAGCGCGTGGACCGGGAGCCGAGATGAATCCCGACTCCCGGCCACAATGATGTCAGAGGCACAGTGATGGACAGAACGCAGAACGAATCAAAACATTCACCCCCAGCCAAGCAATTTGGGTTACATCCATCATTCTTGTGCTCACCATACCACCCCACTTTAGACTTGGCCATATGCAAATCAGTCTTGCCCGTGTGACTCATGGAAACAGCCCAGCCTGAACTGCCTAGCCAGGTCCTCCCTGGACCAGAAACAAGCATCCTAGAAATGGGAATAAAGCAGGGGCTGTATTATGCATTGTGATGCCTGGAGCAAACAATGAAAGTTTTATGTTATTAAATATATTAAGAGCACAAATACCCAAAGGTGTCTTGCCGCTGGTGGTCCGGAGTAAGCAAGGGTCTCTATTTATTAAATAAACAGGTTTTCAGGGCCTTCCTAAAAGCAGACAGGGTCAGAAGTTTCTAATGGGAATGGGAAGATCATTTCAGAGTTTATTGGCTACTACCCTAATGCTTCTGCCACCCCAGTTTTGCAAAATCTGGGAGTTGCTATCAATTTTGCTCTTACTGAGCGTGCAGCATCCTTTTGAAAGTGTACCCTATTATAGTGAATACACTGACTCCAGGAAGCTGCAAACTTGTGCAGCGCACAGAGCAGACACATTCAGGTGAAAACACAAAGCCGCTGCTTTCAGCCACTCCATGCTTTCACAGTGTAGGAAGCACTTTTACAAGGGATTAGAGATCCCTTGCAGATGTGTGCAATCAGTGACTTCACTCGCTTGCAAGGGCATATCTGGGGGTTCCATGGGGCCACGTCTACCCTTCCAGAGGGCTGCTCTCAGGGGGCACAATCACAGTGCTCCCCCTGAGAGCATCTTTGCCTCAGCGCCCACGTCTGTATTATTTTTAACAAGAAGTAGACCCGGTCACTGTTTTTGTTCTGCAACTTTATTATTTAGGGCAGAATCTCACCCTAAGGTATTTAATCCTTGGGTGCTTTGTATATTTTTTTTGTAAAATAGTGGAACAATTTTTTACAATCTTTAGAAAAAAAGTCCGAGGTTTACTCGCTGTCTTACACAGTGACATGTATTTACAAGTGCTGAAAACAATTATTGCAATACAAAACAAACATTAAATACTTGTAACAATTTCGTCAAAACATTTATCAAACAAGATCATTACTGTTCTTTCTCATGGTAGTACCCTACCAACTACTACAACATGGCCACTAAAATGCAATTTTTGCAAACAGTCTGGCCTAGTGACGCAAAGGCATGCAATACATTTTTATTCCATTCATTACAGTTATTTTTGAGAAGCCTTATGCGAGAAAAGAAACCATTCGAAATTAAGACGAATGTATAGGTAGCCAACGCGTTTCCGAGCCTGTCTTTTACTTGTCAGGCTCTTCTTCAGGGCTTTGGGCTGGGTACCTGTGTGAATGTAAGCGAAGGGCGTACTTTAGTGTGGGATTTTCACGTATGTTGTCACTAAATGTTGTGAATATCGACAATTATTGTTACCTTATTGTCGGATTTATGCGTGTTTGATCCATTTTTTGGGGCTCTTGGTTGAAATATTTCACTATATTCTGCAATGCAAACAGTGATATTATTTCTATTTAGTGTCTGAGGGAACCGTTTGGCGCTAATTTAAAAAGATGTTGAAAATATAACTCACGTGGTTGTCAGGCGATAAATGTATTCCAGTCTGTGATTCTTATTTTATTTGTTCGAAAATCAGCAGTATCTGCAATGTTAATTAAACGTTTTTGTGGTTAACCTACTATTGAATCTGTGGGCAAAGGTCGTCGGCAAGCCACCAGAATGACGTGCACTTACTTGTTGTTTGTTGCCAAGGTGTGGATTACCAGGCTTTTCATCAAATGGGGCGCCACCTCTTTTGGTCTGCTTTGAGGGTCGTTGTTTGTGCTGCGGAGTTGAGGGGAATTTGGGTTAGCGGGACGTGTGTACCACTTTACTACTTTATCTACGAAACCCGTTTGCATGGACATCGAGCACTTACTTTAGTTAGGTCACAAACATGCTAAACGCCGAACTTTCGGTAAATGGGGCGCGACCTTTCCGTTCTATTCCAGAAGTGCCGTTAATGCTAGGAAAGTGAAGTGAACGTATGTTAGAGGGCTTGTATTCCGCATATTGATGCTATATCATGGTGGGCGCGGGCGGCATTTACCTGCAGAATTCGTTTTGAGTGCTACCGTCTGCCTCAAAATCAATCGTGTGTGTGAGTGTTACGATCACATGATTGCTTAAGGACTGGACATGTGACCTAGCGCTTATGGGACATGTAGTCCAAGACATTAATAGTTCTGCAAGGCATATTTTTCATTTCACAGCGATCAGTTATACATTGGACCTGTTTACTGATTATAGCATTCTCCTCATTCAATCCTGCACTCACGCAGTCGTATTTCAGGATCAAGTAAGCTTCTCTCTTTAGTAGTAGTGCTTCTATGTTTCCTCCTCGAGGTGGAGCTTTTATCTTTGATAATACCGACCATTTTAATTCTCTTTCTGAGTGACCTTGATCTATGCAGTGTTGGACCATTGGTGCATTCAACACCTTTTGTTTTATCCTTGATCGGTGTTGGGCCAGTCTTTGTGAAATTTGTTGTGTGGTTTTGCCGATGTAAAGTTTATCGCAAGGACAAATAATTATATAGACAATATTTTTGCTTTTGCAATTTGTGAACTCAGTGTGAGTCCATCTGATGGTATTATGTTCAAACATGGAACCTTCAATGGTGCTTGCGCACGATATGCAGGCTCCACATTTGTGGTGGCCCTTCACTGGATTTAACTTCCACAATGTGGTTAAGTCTTGTTTGATAAATGTTACAAGTATTTATTGTTTGTTTTGTATTGCAATAATTGTTTTCAGCACTTGTAAATACATGTCACTGTGTAAGACAGCGAGTAAACCTCTGACTTTTTTTCTGAAGATTGTAAAAAATTGTTCCACTATTTCACAAAAAAAATATACAAAGCACCCAAGGATTAAATACCTTAGGGTGAGATTCTGCCCTAAATAATAAAGTTGCAGAACAAAAACAGTGACCGGGTCTCCTTCTTGTTGAAAATATTATATCTGTCCAACCTGGCCACAGTGCAGGACATAACCCCACTTGTAGTACACGTCTGTATTATGGCGCAAGCACAGAGGCAAAGAAATGTTCCTCATTTACATAGGGCAAGCCCCAAAGCAAGTGAGGGGAAGGTCTCTTAAGGTAGCACTGGCTTTTGTAAGTGTGCCGGGGACGCAGCGTGGCTTTCAAAAAACTCTCACAACCATTTCACTAACCCAGGAGCAACTTATTTTACTCGTCGGTGGGGCCCATAGCACCGCGAGTCACACACTCACACACAAGACCACTCTGCCCCTGAATCAGTGAAAAGTAGATGAGCTGCTGGATAAGTGGGGTATCTTATTAACTTATATTCTAATTTTGTACATTATATAAATGATAGTTTCAAATACTCAACAGTCATAAGGAAAAAACATCAAGGTACTCCGCTAGTTGGTCGATGGACCAACTCGTAGGAATCAGTTGATGGCGATTAAGTCCAGCTCAATCACAATATTCCCATAATTTCTTAACATTTAGATTGTCAGACTTTTAAACAAACTAGACTTTATATTTTACAGAATTTTATCTAGATTAATTTAGGAAAGACCATTTTTATATTGCAAAATTTAATTAGACAAACACATTCTAAAACATTATTTAATACATTTTAAGCAAAGAAAATTGAAAATACGCATTACCAATCTGCCATAAGAAGATGACAGAGCTGCATAGAACAGGTTCCCAAGCTGACTGTCTTTCTAACCTCCTCAATGTCTCCCTTCCAACATAAAATCTCCGTGACAGCTCTCGTTTTTTCCCCCATCAAATTTAAAGATCAAAATTATTCCAAAGTCTCTTGCACCATTAACATTGTCCAAACCGACAGCATGCAAAAAATAAAATTTACAGAATCGTCTTTTACCCTCATTCGCACAGGCTCTTTTATACCCTTTTCATTAACTATCTAAACCCAAATTGAAACTTTTAGAGTCCACACTCACTTCTTGGTCCTTTAGATCACCTCATGTCCTCCTTGCTTAAACCAGTTCATGAATTTGCAGAGTCAAATCAGCTTTTTCTCATGACTTAATGTTCAAATTCATACTTGTCTATTATTTCTTGTATCCATTTCAAACATTCAAGTTTCGAAACTTCTTTCTTTCCCAGACTATTAAATGGAGGCAATTTTGGCACAACTCCCGTTCATAGGCCAGGCGGCCCTTGACATCTCTTGCTTCGGGCATAGGCTGTACACTTGTGACTCTTTATTTCATTCGCGCATGCGTGGGGGCCATCTTTGGCTTTCATTACCACCATCACAATTAAACAGCCACTTTCAGACTAGGCTACGCCACAATGGGAACTAATATGAAAACAAACACAACAAAAATTAGATATACAATTTTAGCCCTTCTGTTTACCTCCCATCATTCTAATTTTCCCATGTTAGGTGTTACCTAGCGAAGTAAACATATAGGCGAGATTTTACTTACCATCTGCATTCTTTTTGCCACAAAAATACTTCTAACATAAGCACAAAACACATGCGTTTACTCTACTCTACATCACTCTACATCATCATAGCTCTATATCAGTTCGACTCATGGTTTTTATTAGCGAATTAGGGTTAGGCAAAACAGCAGGTAGTTTTTCCCACGTGTTGTGTCTAATTCAGGTGCATTTGGTTGATTAGTTCACATGCTTCAAACAACTAATGTTATTACTGTTATGAGAGTATAACTTTACAAGGGGTACAAAAAGGTTTGTCTGAAGGGGATGCACAAGCATCTGCACCCACTTATGTAATACCAAAGTGCCCCAGGTGTGCGCAAAGCAGGCACAAACTCCTGTTACGCCCCCGGGACACTTACTGTCAATAGGCCACAGATCTACTCCTAGGAAAAGTCAGGCTTCTTGGTGCACATTGAAAGTACTGAAATAATTCATGAATGCATTATAAAGGTCTGCAGCGTTTTAGAAATTTGATCTAAAAAATGTCGAATTTGGGGGCGGTATCACATCCCACCACTTACATAGATATTTTTCCTTATAAAATGGCTATAAGGTTACCTCATGGACCCACCTGGCGTTGACTTTGGTGAGGTCGGGGTGGGGGTCCTTTGTTTAAAAATCTTTTTTTAGTTTAAAAGCACATGAACTTCCTTGTGGATCAGGCAGTTTTCAGGCAACAATAAAAATGTCAATAACTCTTGCGATTAATGTTCCTATTGGAGAGAGTGCGGGAGTTGCTCTAGTTGACGTTTGGCTCATCGTAAAGTAGTGCGAATGGTTAATGTGCAAAGAGCGTGTACCATGCAGATCACACAACCGGGTGTAAGTGGACTATGAGTAGCAGTATAAAAAAATTAACATTATTTTTCTACATTTGGTCTAATTACTTTGAGAATGTAAACAACAATAACACATACCTGCAAACCGTGTCTACATGCCAGCCTTTCTCAATATTTCACTTCAAAACTATGCAATTGTCTTCTTTAAATGGGTGTACAGTCTCATGCAACGGGCCAATTGTATAGGGCCACAGCAAAGTCCATAACCTGGTCCCTGTCCCCCCCAGAAATGTAGTGTCCCCCACCCCCCTGGCCATAGGTCATCGATACAGAGTGACACCCTATCACAAGCTGGTCAACTCAATTCCCCACTCTCGGCAGTTCGCTTGAAGTTGCGCCGCAAAAGTCTTGCTTGCCAGAGCAAATAAGAGGGGAGCAATGGGGTAGTCAATGAATCACAGCCATCAGCATTAGGAGTAATAAAAGCACAGTAAAAGGAACATAACGAAACTATATGTCAATTAATAATTATAACAATTTAATGTCCGTCCTTCATCATAGAACTTTAAAACAGCAACTAACACTTTTGACATCATTCCAAAAAATTGAGTGCGTTTTTCTCTGTTCGCATGGAACAATTTTCTTTGACAAGCAATGGGTGACTAACTTGTGAAAATGCAGGTCTATTGTTTTGAAAAAGCTTTGAAAAACATGTTTTTCTATATTTTAGACACAAAAACAGCTTTATGCTTAACAGCTTAGAATACTATTTTCACATAGCTCTATGATATTTTTAATGTGTTATCTTTGCAGTTAACCAGATAAAATGTATATCGGGAAAACAAAATGTGAATTAGCACTTTACGTTCCTTTTCTAAGCATAGCTGTTGCACGTACGGGACTGAAAACACTGTAGCGCGAAAACACATACACCACTAAAAGCTATTGCGTATTTCTCTTCCAATATGTTTTGTTATACAATTCTGACACATTTATAGTTTTGGATATAGTAAACTCTGCTATTTTTTTTTACTTATTAGATTTCACTTTCAATAATAATAAAGACTAAGGGGCAGATTTACAAGCCCCTTGAGACACTTTTGCGTCACTTTTCCTATGTTAAAAATTACGGAAAAGTGGCGCAAAGGGCTTGTAAATCTGCCCCTAAAGTTATACTGCAAGTGGAAAATGTTAACATCCAAATGAATAGCTTCCACTGCTGTGCGCATTAATATTTGCTAAAATTGAATTATTCAAAAGTAGGTCATGGGTAGAGGGAAAGTAGTACACGTGGTTAATGTCGTTAGGGTTGATTTCAAAGGTGTGCAAGTTCCTTTTGTCCTCGTGCTAACTAATCTTAGTGTTCCTTCCCTTGAAGCAAACTATACATCAAAATGACCTCATTCATGAAGTAAATATGTACAGAATGTACCGGAAGGGGCATAGTTTATTCTTGCTGTTCCTTGGTGCTCAACATTTTCTTAACTGCAAATAATGATACCAAGTGACAATTTATTGCAATTTAAGTTGAATAAAACGTCTATTAAACATTTTTTCTGCGAAGATGTCCTAAAGCACACAAATACATTAGAGTATAATTGCACACACGATGTAACACACAATACCTCAAACAAGACATACAGCAATCCTCAAGTGGCAAGTGAGTACACAGGAAGTATATTTCTGTATAGTGTGAAAATTAGTTGAGTTAATGTGCACACTAATATAAACAATTCCACCCATGGTTTTTGTTCAGTGGTTGAGACCTCTGGAAATGCACACCTACAGTTCAAATATTAATATAGGTCGTTCATCTTTTTCTGGCTTCGTTTCTAGTCTGATCAGTAGGCGTATAGAACTATAGCAGAAATAACACTGTACTTTACAATTCAGCTAAGTATTGTTTAAGGGGTTATTCAGGTTTGGGGATGGGTAAGGGCAAGGGCAAGGGCACAAGATTATAAAGGTTTTAAGGTTTTTGTAGGGTTCATCGATGGTTAGAGTAAGTTTCTGTATGGGGTTTTTAGGATTCCGGGATGGGTAAAGTTTTGGGCTTAAAAGGGTTTTAAAGGTTGTTAAGATTTAGAGATAGGTAAACTTAAGAAATAGCAGTAAAATGCGGGAGGGACAGGTGGATCCCCCAAATAAGAAAATATATCTCTATATATATAGATATTATTTCAAAGAAAAACATTTTCATGGAATGCCATTACTGGGAAACTATTTCACCTCAACTGTTTAATGGAAATTTGCAGGATGAATGGCATTTACCATTTTATAGAAACCCATTCATGGAATTTCTTTTTTTTTCAAATTTTCTTTCACATGCCTAATTTTAAAGTGTGCATCAATGGTTGCAGTTTTTACTTTCAGAAATATTTTATTTCAATGCTTTACTTCAGGGGACAGTATGTCAAATGTATGTTTTACATTGTCAAATAATTACTTCTGAATGCTTTTAATTCGCTAACATCTCACAACCTCTAAACATCATTGATCCCTAACTCTCTCACAACCCCCAAAAACTATCAAATTTTGCACCCTAAAACCTAATCGTCCATACCCCATCTACACCCATCACTGACGACTATGTTCCACATATTACTTAACCCTAAAAGTCCCCGCTACACCTAAACTACACCTATCCCCTGACATCTAAACTCCACCCCTGCCAGAACCCTAAAAGTCCTTTCTATCCTTAAATGATGTATATACAAGAACACTACCCCTAAGCTCCAGACATTTTTAAATCTTAAATCCCCCTTATGTTATGTTATGTTATAAATGTATACAGCGTACCATTACAAAAAAGTGTCTTGGTGCTAGCAAATCGGAAAGCAGGCATAAGGGATTAATCAGTGAATAGCCAGGTTTTAATGGCTTTCCTGAATAGTGTCTGAGAGGGGAGATTTCCAATGCTAAACAGGAGGGAGTTCCAAAGCGTGGTAGCTCCCACCATGAATCTTCGTCCACCCCAGTAGGACTTAAAAACTCTCTGGGAAAGTATCACTTTTGCCTCTTGTGATCTCAAGCATCTGTTTGGGGAGTACCAGTGCAGAGAACGTCTTAGGAACTGAGGGCAGGCAGCTTGAAGTGCCTTGTACGTAATGCAGCTGGTTTTAAACTTGATCCGTTTTATTAGTGGCAGCCAATTCAATCTTTGCAGATGAGTACCCACAGACTGGAATTTGTTAATCCCCAAAAGAAGTCTGGTGGCCGCATTTTGGATCATTTGGAGTCTTTGAAGTTGCCGAGATATAGCCTGTTACAGTAATCTAATCTAGAGAGGATTAGAGATGTGACCACCGTAGTCCTGCTTTCTGTGGGAATCAGTAGAATTTTTTTTATGGCTTTAAGGATGAAAAAACTGGAAGATGATACAGATTTGATTTGGGCTTCAAAGTCAAGTTTCTAATCTATAATCACACTCAGGTTTTTCACTTTGGGAACCGTGTAGGTGCTAACCATAGATCATTTGGCCACCAGATGGGTGAGCATGAAGGAGAGAATTTACCAAATAAAATCACCTCCGTTTTACCAGAGTTTAATTTAGGACAGTGGAAGCTCAGCAGTAGCTAACTGCTGTTACGCAGTCCCTAAACCTGTTTACTGGTGGTGAAGTGTTTTTAGTAATGGTAACAACAATTTAGGTATCATCTGCGTATGATGTTAGTGCCATCCCAAAAGATCGAATAAGGGATACCAGTTCCAAAACATAAACATTGAAAAGAGTGGAACTTAAGGAAGAGCCCTGAGAAACTTCGCTGGGAAGTGTGAATGATGAAACCTGAACCCCAGCCATTCTTGAAACGTTAAAACCCCTCACCAACCTTAAGCTCTGAACCCTAAAAAAAGCCTCATCACCCCTAAACACCACCCATCCGTAAACCATAAAAACCCTCACTAACTCTAAACTCTACCCATCCCTAATCTCAAAACCCCTTTGTGCATCTAAACTCCAACCATCCCCTAACCCTTAAAACTACACCACACCATAAACACCAATTCCTAAAACCTATAACATTTTCTGCCCAAAAATTCGACCCATCCCTGACACATAAAACACCTCACACCTAAAATACATCACTTATTCCTGAACCCTAAAAATCCTTCATCACTACTTAGCTCTATCCATCACTGAAACTTCAAAAACATGCCAGCGTTTAACCTCGCCCAACTGGGAAACCTAAAAACCACTGATCACCCCAAAACTTATCCCATCGCTGAGCTCTAAAAAAACCTTACCATTCCTAAATCATAAAAGCTCCTGTCTAAGCTTGAACTCCACCCATCCATGACCCCTAAAACACACTCACCACCCATCCATGAACCCAAAACCCTCTCAATACCCCTAAACTCCATCCCATTTTAATGCAATTTTAATATTGTCCTTAAACTTATCTTTTAAAAGGTTTCTTTTAATTTTCAGTTTATTTGGGATTTCCTGAAAATGGCCCAATTATACATATATATATTCCAACTCGCTACTTGTTTTTCGCCGCCGCAACTCCAGAGCAGAGGGTACATCATCAGAAATGGACCCACCAAGCAAGGTGCGGTTAAAATTGACAAACACCACAGACACCAAGAAATTACGACGGTGTGTTCTGACACAAATAAATGGTTTATTTGGGGGCTGATCGGACACGTTTCACCTGTACCACAGGCTTGCTCACCAACCAATCCACATAAAATTTCAACCATTTTAAATTGTCGTGATTGTGACATATCACATGCCAAACTACTAAATAAGTGTATTAGAAAACAGAATAGTAGTTTTTTCGACATCTACATGTGAAAACACAACCGTTACCAATTTCATATTCGGTTGCTGAACCAAATTATAATATCAAAATGACCATTACGGGTTCCTCAATAAAGAATATGCTTTACAGAATTACCACTTTTGGAACATAATTGCACTCACAATATAATAACATTCCTTTTGTTAGATTCCAATGATGCCATTGTTGTCAAGACAATCCATGATTAAACCCATGATTAAAACGCATGTGGGCTCAAATAACAGCCTTATCAATATATGGTCACAATATTGCTATTTAAACAGTATCACTTCTACAGGTGCTATACATTCTCATGTTACCTGCCCAAGGGGACCCATATACACAAGGCATCTTTCAAGATTACTTAGCGTAAAACTGGTTTTGTCAATTGAGCCCAAGAGGGCATTGTTTCGTCATCATATGCCATAATATTGTATATCAGTCTTATTTAAAGTGCACTGTGCTCAAAAAGTGAAACAAAAGTACAAATTAAAACAAAACAGTTAAAAACAGAGATTCATGGAGACTTATTTCACGATTTCAGCAAATTCATAGTTTCATAACCAAAGCAGCTTTACAAATATGTGTGCACGTCTTCTTCCATATTTAAACCAATCAGGCTCCTCTTGTTAAGTTCTAATATATAGCATGATTTAAACTTCCTTAATTTTTTTTTCCCGGTCTCCACCTCCTTATATTTGGTGGAATAGAATCAATGACAAAATATGTTAACCCTTGCACATTTTTGCTATGATGTTTCTCAAAATGGTGTGCCACAGGATACGATTTATCGCCATTCTTAATTGCTCTGAGGTGCTGTAGCATCCTTTTATGTACAGGAAGAATTGTGCTGCCCATGTACTTCATGCCATATGTGTCAGAACACGGCGTCGTCATTCCTTTGTGTCTGAGCTTTTTGGTCAATATATATAGCCCTACCGAGGATTGTTGTTTCCAGGTGGAGTGTTGGGGAGCAGAGGGGAAACAGGACATGAAATCTGGAGGCGCTCCAAGAGACATTACATCCCCTGAATTTGGCAAGGTATTTCAGCGCGCATTAAGCAAGATCCCCGTAAGTGCACTTTACACCCAGGTGCATGATGGAAGCTGTGGTGCACAACAAGGTAACTGCAGCTGCTGGTGACCGGACGGGGTCAGCTGACCTTCCCTACAGAGGGGAGGACCTTAGGAGGACTAAAGGAGGGGCTTGGCAGCATACCAGCATTTGCAATGGCGTCCGACGAAGGCTCTCTATGCCGAAATGCATCACGCTACGCAAAGGTCAAATAAAGTGTTTTCTCCAAAGCTCTCCATTGGGCCTCTGACTTCTTGCAAGGAAAGGGGTCGTTGTGGCATATTTCGCGCTTGTTGGCGGCGTGAAGGGGCCCACACTCACCAATTGCTCTGTGGTCTGACCAACACGGTGGCAACACTTTATTGAACATTTCCGAGGGATCGGGCACCACAGAGCAGCCTGGAACTCTGGCTCGGGTGAGCGGCTCTGCCTGGAGCAGCGCGACATTGATGGAGCGTGGGATCACTAAAACCCACACGTTCAGCCCTACCGAGGATTGTTGTTTCCAGGTGGAGTGTTGGGGAGCAGAGGGGAAACAGGACATGAAATCTGGAGGCGCTCCAAGAGACATTACATCCCCTGAATTTGGCAAGGTATTTCAGCGCGCATTAAGCAAGATCCCCGTCAGTGCACTTTACACCCAGGTGCATGATGGAAGCTGTAGTGCACAACAAGGTAACTGCAGCTGCTGGTGACCGGACGGGGTCAGCTGACCTTCCCTACAGAGGGGAGGACCTTAGGAGGACTAAAGGAGGGGCTTGGCAGCATACCAGCATTTGCAATGGCGTCCGACGAAGGCTCTCTATGCCGAAATGCATCACGCTACGCAATGGTCAAATGAAGTGTTTTCTCCAAAGCTCTCCATTGGGCCTCTGACTTCTTGCAAGGAAAGGGGTCGTTGTGGCATATATATATATATATATATATATATATATATATATATATATATATATATATATATATATATATATATATATTTTGCTGCCTCTTTCCGCCAAGTCGCGCACTCTAGCACGGGTGCATTGTTGCGAGGGGCGTACCTCGCTCGTATTATTGCTCCTTTTTTCTCTGTATTTCCCAAAGAAAACAAACACTCGCGGGAGGAGTGTCCAACAGAGTTTTTATTTCTGACCCTCTGAGCACCAGACGCGTTTCGGCTACTGCCTTTGTCAGTGGTACACTGACGCGCCATTTTTTCTGCTTTAAATAGCCCTCGTGATACAAACAAACAAATGGAGATGGAAATAGGACTTTTTTTGCCCAACATTGTCGGCCATATTTGAACTGTTATTTACATAATCATGCATTTTCATTACGCCCTGAATGGGCATATTGTACATCCACAAGTTATGTGAGCTTTATACAATCCATAAAGTTACTGTTATTTGCATTGTCTTACTTGCATTTGCATTACGCCCTGTATGGGCTTGCTTTGCATTAACAAATTACAGCCACTCAAGTCATACAGCCCTGGATGGGCTTTGTGTACATATCAGTTCATTTGTTACAATTAATTCTTTCCATCTTCAAAGATTTTTGTGCAAACCATATTATAACACCCACACCCAACTTAACAAAAAAGTTTCTCGTAATGTTAAAACCACTTTTTGTGTTTTCATTCTCATCTTGCGGTCAACTGCTACTGTGTACTGCTGCTCAACACTGTCCTGGGAGTTCTAGCCTAGGTGTACTGTCATTTCCTCATGGCTATTCAGACCCCCGGGGAACTTGGTCCCGATGTCTATTATGTATCTGGATTCTAATCTCCTTAACTTTTGTAGCCTATCCCCACCTCTGGGATTGTTGGGGACTTGATATAATATAAAGTATTCCAGTAGTTCGCTGTTACTTTTGTGATGTTGTTTGTAATGTCTTGCTACTGGATACGATGGATCACAGTTTGTGATTGCTCGGAGATGTTCCAGTACACGCATTTTCGTGGGGTTTACCGTGCTGCCTATATAGCGTGATCCGCAGGGACACACTAGGCAGTACACTGTGTAGGGTGTCGTGCAGGTCAAAAAGGATTTGATTTTTCGTGTTTCACCTCTAACTTGGTATGTTGTAACTTTTTTGCTCCTTTTGCACACTTTACAGCGTCCACAGGGGTGGAAACCCATTAATGGTTTTCCAAAGGGGTCTTTCATTGGTCTTGAAAGGTAGCTGCTCATTAGTGTGTTTCTAAGTGCTCTTGCTCTCCTATAAGTTACCAATGGTTTTGTGGGTATGTCTGTGCCTATTACTGGATCTGTAGTTAACAGATTCCAGTTTTTTCTCAAGGCCGATCTTAACTGCCCGCTCCCTCTGAAAACGTTGTGATCAATCTTAATTTCCCATCTTTATCATTGACCCTCTCTTTCGGTTTTAACGTTTCAGCTTGTGAGATGTTGTTCACTTTCCTAAGGGCCTCATTCAGAAATTTTTCTCCATACCCTCGCTGTTTAAATCTTGCTATACTTTCTTCTGCATTTCTTTGAAAGTCCTCCTCATTTGTGCAATTTCTTTTAATCCGCAGCAGTTCCTCGTAAGGGATGCTGTGGATTAATTTAGATGGATGGCTGCTACTGGAGTGCAATGTCGAATTCCCTGCTGTGGGTTTTCTAAACAGCTCTGTTGTGATTTTACCTCGTGCTATTTGGATTTCCAAGTCGAGAAAATTTATTTTGCTATCGCTTACTTCGCTTGTGAAGCGTAAGTTATAAGGATTGTCATTTAGTCTCTCTATATATTCTTCAGCCTTTTGGTCTGGACCTCGCCAGACGATCAGCAGATCGTCAATGTATCTGTACCAGACCACTATGTGTTGTGTCCATTCTGCATGTTTGGGGTCCCTCGCCTCATTCTCTTCCCACCCCCCAACAAAGATGTTTGCAAAGCTGGGTGAATAGCTTGTGCCCATGGCCACCCCTACCAATTGTTTGTAGTATTGGTCTTGGTACAGAAAGATGTTGTGTTGTAGGCTAAAGTTAAGAAATTCTAAAAGCATTTTGTTATGTTCCAAGAAGTTGGCCTCCCTCGTAGATAGAATGTCTTCCACAGCTCTCATACCCTGTTCATGGTCAATGCTTGTGTATAAACTAGCTATGTCCATTACTATAAGCTTATGACCTTCTCTTAGGGTTAGCTGTTCCAATTTATTGAGTAGGTCTTTAGTGTCTTTCAAATAACTTCTCAGATTTTTTACATAGTCAATCAGAAAATAGTCAATATAGATGGATAAATGTTCCAAGAGACTCCCTTGGGCACTTACTATTGGTCTTCCCGGTGGCTTCGCTTTATCTTTGTGCACCTTCGGGAGATGGTAGAAGCACGGTGTTGTCGGATTTAGGCATCGAAGGTACAAATATTCCTCTGTATCTATTATTCCTTTTGTGTGCCACTTTTTGAGTAGCTCATGACATCCGGTTATGCTTTCTAGATATTCCTTTCTCCCCACTTTTTGGTAACATTTTGCGTCCTCCAATTGTCTTAGTGCTTCTTCGTTGTAAGCTTCATATGTCTGCAAAACCACGTTTCCCCCTTTGTCCGAGGGTTTTATTATTAGTATTTTGTCGTTTTGTAAGGTTCTTATTGCTTCCCGATGTTTTTTTGTTAGGTTCCATTGTTTGTTAGTTGGGCCTCTTGTTTCAGTTTTCCTTAATTCCTTTGAGACAGATTCCATAAAGAGATCTATATTGTCATTAGGCAACTGCGGTACAAATGTTGATGCTGGTTTAAAGTTCGTATTCCCTCCTTCTTGTATTATACAAACTTGTGATAAATTCTCTGGTTGACTTGCTGCTTCTGCTCTTAATTCCTGCATGGCTTCCAGAGCTGGAATATCCTTAACCCAGGTTTCTTGTCCCAACATTCTCTTAGTTGGACCTGTTATTTTTTGTGGTCGCATTTTATAAAATTTGTGCAGTTTTAATTTACTCGCAAATTTGTATAGATCTATTTTCGTTTGGGTGTATTCCAGAGGTTTTGATGGACAAAAGGAGAGACCTAATTTCAGAATGTGTGTTTCCTCATCCGTGAGGTTGTGTTGACTCAAATTCACTATTGTTAGGTTTTTCTCCTCTGTGAGTTCTTCGTTCTCCTTTAGCGTCTCTTGTTGTATTTGGCGCTGCGAGTCAATGGTGGGGAGTATTTGCTTTTTTCTCCACTCCCCCCTCCTCCGTGTGGGGCGTTTCTTTGTTGTCGTTCTGGAGGCTTCCCTCTGCCTCCTTGTTGCCGTGTCGTTCTGATTATTTGATACTCATCGTGAAAAGGGAGTTGATTATCTGCCGCTGTTTCTGCTTCCCGGTCTTTCCGTGCCTCCTCATTTTCGGAGACCTCGGATTAGGTTGTATCTCCCGATTCTTCTCCTCTTGTTGTGACTTTTTTGCTTGCTCTCAACGCTTTCACCTGAGCATCATATCGCTTGGCGAAAGTGAGAACCCTGCCCCTTGCATAGTCCCCCTCATCCCTTTCAAATTTTTCTTGTTTTCGTTTTCTGATTTTGTCTTCGTATGCTTTTAGACGTTTTGTCATGGCGCTTTTTAGTTCTTCCAGCCTTTTACTCTCCTCTCCCAGCGCTTCTATTTCTTTTTCAAGTTCTGCTATTTCCTCGCGTGTTTTTTCATGGTCGCTCCATGCAAATTTGATCAAAAGTTTTAGTAATCCTTGGCAAAAATCTCCTGTGTACTCCGACCATTCCTCTAGAAGCTTGGGGTCTGGGTTCTCGTAGGCTGGGACTGTATAAACTCTCAGTCCTCTCGGCACCCGTTTTACCTCCACATAGTTTTGTAGCGACGTGGCTTCCCACCACTTTCTAATTTCTCTTTCGAATAATCTTTCCAATTTGCTGTACAGAGTTGTTACTGTTGCTGTTGACCCTTGTGTTTCATTTTGTTTTGTCTTTTTTGTCACACTTACCTGTGTGCGTTTCTTAAAAACATTTTCTGCCGCCTCCTGGCGGTCTGTCTCGCTGTACATAGCACGTCGATGTCGTTATATTTTCTTTTGGAGTTCTTTTGTCGCTTTGTTCAAAACTCCTGCTCAACCCCCTCGTGCACCTCACCCTCTTTGATTTTTGGCTCTTCGCACTCTCGGTCAGTGCGTCGATATCCTTTCTTCTCTCCACGTGGGCAATGGCGGTGCGCGGCGTTTTGTATTTTGCTGCCTCTTTCCGCCAAGTCGCGCACTCTAGCACGGGTGCATTGTTGCGAGGGGCGAACCTCGCTCGTATTATTGCTCCTTTTTTCTCTGTATTTTCCAAAGAAAACAAGCACTCGCGGGAGGAGGGTCCAACAGAGTTTTTATTTCTGACCCTCTGAGCACCAGACGCTTTTCGGCTACTGCCTTTGTCAGTATGGCTGTATGACTTGAGTGGCTGTAATTTGTTAATGCAAAGCAAGCCCATACAGGGCGTAATGTAAATGCAAGTAAGACAATGCAAATAACAGTAACTTTATGGATTGTATAAAGCTCACATAACTTGTGGATGTACAATATGCCCATTCAGGGCGTAATGAAAATGCATGATTATGTAAATAACAGTTCAAATATGGCCGACAATGTTGGGCAAAAAAAGTCCTATTTCCATCTCCATTTGTTTGTTTGTATCACGAGGGCTATTTAAAGCAGCAAAAATGGCGCGTCAGTGTACCACTGACAAAGGCAGTAGCCAAAACGCGTCTGGTGCTCAGAGGGTCAGAAAAAAAAACTCTGTTGGACCCTCCTCCCGCGAGTGCTTGTTTTCTTTGGGAAATACAGAGAAAAAAGGAGCAATAATATATTATATATATATATATATATATATATATATATATATATATATATATATATATATATATTACCTACTGGCGATAGCCAGTAGGTATATATAGTTAGGATTATTTCTCTATGGAACTTTTGAAAATTCTATGTCTAATAACTTTGGCGTTTGTGGACGGATTCGGCTGAAATTTTCAGGAAAATGGCACATTTTGTTTCTGAACAGCCCTTGAAAATTTGCGGGGGTTTCGTCAAGGGGGGGCCGAGAAAAAATGGGGGTCCCAAAACGCGTTTTCCTCATGTTAATTTCCATAGGGCGGTTGGCCTCACTTTTAGCTCGAACGGCTGAATGGATTTGCACGAAACTTGGCAAAATTGTAGGGACTGTTAGCCCGATGTGCCTTTGCTGGGTCTCAATATATGTGCTCCAGTGGATTTTGAGAAATTAACGTTCAAAACAAGATATATATCTGTAACAGCGCTCCAGGCTGCGCTCCGGTCCGCTTACTTTTCGCGAAACGGAACTTTGCGATGTGAAGCTGATTGGCTCCCCGGTGTCTGTCAACATTCTAAACAGTCCGGAGCGGCCGCCATCTTATCTCTCGGTAGGATCGAGAGAGAAGAAGAGGTGAAAAACGAAGGGGGAATTTAATGAAAGGGGGCAAGGTATACCCCTCTTGACCCCCTAGGAATGTTGTTGGGGTTATTAAAGGGTCCCGTGGGGAAAATAAAAAAATATATATTTTTCACGGTAGAAGCGCTTCCCGGGCCGCGAACTGGGCCGCAAACTGGTAGCGAAACGGGAATTCGCCATTTTGTGCTTCATTTTAATTAAATTACTAGGTATAAGGGGGTGCGGGGGACGTATCCTAATCCCTTATGTTTTCTGAGGGTGGCTGAGGAGGCTCATATATGTTGATATATGTTTTCCAGCGGCTGTGCGTGCGCCATCTTGTCTCTCGGTAGGATCGAGAGAGAAGAAAAGGTGAAAAACGAAGGGGGAATTTAATGAAAGGGGGCAAGGTATTCCCCTCTTGACCCCCTAGGAATGATGTTGGGGTTATTAAAGGGTCCCGTGGGGAAAAAAATTGATTTTTCACGGTAGAAGCGCTTCCCGGGCCGCAAACTGGTAGCGAAACGGGAATTCGCCATTTTGTGTTTTGTTTTAATTAAATTACTAGGTATAAGGGGGTGCGGGAGACGTATCCTGATCCCTTATGTTTTCTGAGGGTGGCTGAGGAGGCTCATATATGTTGATACATGTCTTCCAGCGGCTGTGCGTGAGCTTTTTTTTTTTTTTGCTGCGTGACGTCTGTTAACGTTCGATTCGATGGAAATCAGGAAGTGTTGACCGCCAATTTGTCAGTGCGATAAAATATTTTGTTATAAATGAATCCTTATTGATAAACATTGTCTGCGCCTTTTTTCCAATGCCACAATTTTGTCGTGCACGGCAGCCATTTTAGATGCCAGGCCGGTCCCAGGCTATCACCTAGCCCTGCGGATGTAGTTTATGGCCCCAGCTGTAGAGAATCCAGACATGCCAACCCTCCCGATTCAGGCGTGAGACTACTGATTTCAGTGCTAGTCTCCCGCCTCCCGATTTCTGCAAGCAAAAACCCGGGGGCATATTACCAACAACTAGCGATAATTTTTGTCTCTAACTTGTTTAGGTACTTGCCCGCAAATGTATATCTAGATAATTTTTTTGTAACTGGCCCTGTCGTAATTTAATTACAAAATGTACGTCCACCGATTCCGCAACTGTTAGACACCTTAGTTCTTGCAACCTAATGGCCCGCTCGTTACGTTCCTCTATAATGTAAATGTCTCCTCATCATATACGATTTCAGTTTGCTCCGTGGCCGGCCCACGTGGTTATAGGCCCGTATTTGTATACTGACATTTTCACAATAAAGGTTTTTAAAACAAAACATGGTAGTAGTATTTACATTGGTAAAGTTTTTACTTTTAGTCACTGTTTTCGAATCAGTAAAAGGCAAGTGAAATAAAGCAGTCCAATTACATGACGGATAAAAGGTATAATACGTAGGAACGCAGTAAAGATAAATGGTCAAGGGCAGTTGTGTTTTCCACTCCTGCAACATAAAGTGATCGATAAGAATCTGATAATCAGGCGTATTGGCGACTAAGACAGCAGGCCGAGTCTCTTTTACTCAACGGCTCCGTCATGGAACGAAGAAACGCCCTTTTTCTCGAAAAAGGAATATATTTTACTTGCAGGACAGTTGTAAATTTTCCGGGAAAGTACATTAGCCTGGAATATTATAACATATATGTTTAAAAAAAAAAGTTCGAAATCAATAAAAAGCGTATTTTTTAGGTCATATGACCAAGCTTTTCATTATTAAAATAACAAAAGTAAAATGAACCAATAAAAAGTTTTATTAACAAGTCTCATGACCTGTTATGCTTACGTTACGCGCTGCGCGCCGCGCCCCGTATCACTTCCGGGTGCGCTAACGCGGCGTGTCATATAACGCATTACGCGACAACGTAGGTCAAGAATATAGTCAAAATGTCTCCACCAACCAGCGTTCGGAACACAACCGCTTTCAGCAGTCCAAAAAGTTCTGTTAAATGACAACAGAGGGGAGAGGCAACAAGAACCATCAGTCAAAGAGGGGAGGGCAAGTTCTTCTCTACCGGGTCATGTTGGGGCGCTACCGGAACTGATCGAATTGGTAGTCTACAGTGTTTCTGGATGTTTCAGACTAAAGCTGGCATCAGCATGAGAGCACTACCATCTCGTAGGTCCGTCCTGGCCATTCCACGAGCAAACATGGCAGCCGCTCCCCACCAGAAGCCTGCGGGAGTCGGGGGCCCACAAGACTTTTGTAGAATCTTCACGGCTGAGGGGACGCTTTCGAGAATGGGACCCAAGCCTTTTCAGGGAAGCGTCCGAGTTCCAAGGTGTCCCAGGGCCATTTTAGTGGACCACGCCGAAATCTGAAGAGCCGGCCGCCATTTTGAGAGTCCTGTGGCAGTCGCTTATCGTGGCATCGCAAGAGCGGGAGCAACGCAACTACATGGTGAGCGAGACGCTGTAGTCGCAAGAGCGGGCGGTAAACAGCTGAATGGCGGAAGAGGCACAGTGTAGCAAAAGCGGGCGGAATGGCAACTAAAACGGTAAAGGGGCGCCCCACTACAGCGTGTCTTCAGGTCAAACGGATTGTGGGACAAGGTCCAGAATAGAAGAGTCATCAAAAGGCAAAAAGTTCCGCCGGACCCCGGGAGCCGGCCGCCTATGTCGGGGGCGATCTCAGGCTAAACCGGTGCTATAAGACTTGGGGAGGGGGTCGGAGCCAAGCGTCTTCTCCGAGTCCGTGCCATCCCACCGCCCCTCGGGGGCCTCCGTCAAGCGGTTTAGGGAGGTACTATATCACATTGTTTTCAAATGCAGTCAGGTCCACAAACGACCCTCACTTACTTTGAGAATAGTGAAGCTGCAGTAGGTGGAAATAAGCTTCAGACAGTGTTACAAGCGCTGCTCAGAACTCTGAACTATGGCACCCAACATCCAGAACTTATGCCATTTGAGAATCAGAGTGCATGAGTTTCATGCTCGATCGATTGAGCTACCCGGATCGGGCAATAAAAAGTATAAAATAGTTATGTAAATAGTTATTTAATAAAATGTTTTACCCTGTTTCTTTGCTGGTGTGTTGTATATATTTTTAATATTTGCATAGGGTTTGTCGTTATTTTGGGCGGGGTGGGTGACGGAGCCGAGCTGTCTTGCAGCCCTCATGGTGTGGAGCTCAGTTCATCTCACTATTTTCGTATTTCTCATGAAGGGTTGTTCCTAATATTTCTATTTTAGCGAGGTCAAAAAGAGATCCAATTAGTGGCCTACTGATTTTGCTCGATTAATTTTATTTTTTTACACGATTTTTCACGATTTTTCACTATCTGCAAAGACTAAACAGAGTATTGCGACTTTGTGCTTGTTTGTAAATAGAGAATGAACCAAAGAGAATCAATTGTAAAACAGTAAATGCTTGGATAACAATCAATCAAATGGAGAGACAAGCAGGCACGACGGATTACAACGGGGGTAAAGGCCTGCGTTAACTACTCTTCACTATCTGCAAAGAGAGAGTACTACTAAGAGAAAAGAGGGGGGGGGCAGCGTTCAAAGCACATCAGCGTGCATAAACACGAAAAAGTTTTTACCTATCACGTACTTGACATTTGACAGCTTTTGATATTTGCTATTAAAAAACCATTGAAATTCACAGAAAAAACCATAGGTTTTAGGCCATATATAGTTAGGAATTTGCATTTACAAAACCTTGAAAATTCACTGAAAAAACCATTGGTTATAGACCATATATAGTTAGGGATTAGCCTTTTCAAAACCTTATTTTACTCACACAAAACCATTGAAATTTCATATATAGTTAGTTGCACTAACTATATATCGCGCACCCGCAATCCACTGCTGATGATGTCACATATTACATCATTCATGACATGGTTAGTGACATCACTGATGACATCACTGATGACATCTCAAATGACATCACTGATGACATCTCAAATGACATCACTGATGACATCTCAAATGACATCACTGATAAAATCACTGATAACATCTCATTTGACATGACTGATCACATCACTGATGATATCATTCATGTGATAATACCATGAACCTCTTCAGACTCTAATATAACCTTAGATACAATCAGTGTAAACAGACAGTCACAGATTGTCACTCATCCATGGAGTTACTCACACACCTAGTCAGTTATGCAAAAAATCAATCACACCTCCATTTTCTCAATTATACAGTTATACACACCTTACTTATTCAAACATATACTAACACATATTTACTCTCTTATACAATCCCTGATACATGTTCACAATGATCCATACAGCCACTCACACATTCACTGGCTCTTATGCACAGTTATTTATATATGTCAACTCTCACATGTACTGTGTTTTACATATGTACTTACTTTGACATGTAGCACTGAGATATCCATTCACTCACTAATACACTCATGCACAGTCAACCGCTCATACAGCTGTTTCCACATGCACTTTTGAACCCATACATATAGTGAATCAACTACTCACACATCTATGTACAGAGTCACACACCTCCCAGCCACCCATACACACACACTCAGTTTCCCATACAAATACTTGGACAACCAATGAATAACCCATACAGTTACTCATATAGCTACTGATCAACATATGCAGCAGTTTGTAGAACAACAGATATAATGATGCACAAATTAAAACAGTTTAGTCACTAACCCATGCACTCAGTGAGACACTTTTAATCACTCACTCATACAGTCAGTCATGCACCTACTAAATCCTTCATCCAGACACTTATACATCCACTCATTCTTCAATATGTAAGACATATTTTAACTTTACAGAAACATACAGTCACTGGATGTTGTCATCAGTGATGTCATCAGTGATGTCATTTGAGATGTCATCAGTGATGTCATTTGAGATGTCATCAGTGATGTCATCAGTGATGTCACTAACCATGTCATGAATGATGTAATATGTGACATCATCAGCAGTGGATTGCGGGTGCGCGATATATAGTTAGTGCAAATAACTATATATGAAATTTCAATGGTTTTGTGTGAGTAAAATAAGGTTTTGAAAAGGCTAATCCCTAACTATATATGGTCTATAATTTACTCGCACAAAACCATAGAAATTCGCATATATAGTTAGTTGCAATAACTATATATCGCGCACCCGCAATCCACTGCTGATGATGTCACATATTACATCATTCATGACATGGTCAGTGGCATCACTGATGACATCACTGATGGCATCTCAAATGACATCACTGATGACATCTCAAATGACATCACTGATGAAATCACTGATAACATCTCATTTGACATTACTGATCACATCACTGATGATATCATTCATGTGATAATACGATGAACCTCTTCAGACTCTAATATAACCTTAGATACAATCAGTGTAAACAGACACTCACAGACTGTCACTCATCCATGGAGTTACTCACACACCTAGTCAGTCATGCAAAGAATCAATCACACCTCCATTTCCTCAACTATACAGTTATACACACCTTACCTAATCAAACATATAATAACACATAAGAGGGGTTTAGAAACAGTAACTGCACAATCAGCCACTGTGGCGAATGAAATGTGATTTAAAGAATGAAATGTACTTAACTACTTTAATGGATAAGTGGTTGTGTAAAAGGAGACATTATGAATAACATTGTGGAACATGTACACTCAAAGATGTCAGCCAAAATGGAATATGTACAGTCCTGTTTCTATGGCTATCACGCAGTGTGTATGTAACTGGTGGAAAGCTAATGGTTTGCTGTGTGAGCAAGGGAGTTGAGGCTTCCGAAACGCGTTACAGCAATAAAGCGACACTGTGTACCACTTTACCTCTGAGTGCGCGTCTAACTTGGATAATTGTGGAAAAGTGATTGACTGGTGGGGCTCTGCCAGCCGTATACGCGCCACCAGACTGTGGGAGGTTCCGCCGCGAAAGAGCCTTGGAAAGTAAGCAGCTGAACCTGGTGGAACTGCCGGCCCATACTGAAGGAATTGAGTCGCCGGGAAAGAAGCGTGAGCGACGCCTGTGCGAGACAGCGAGCGGAGAAGCCCTGAACAGCCTGACTAAACATTCCGAAGGTAAGCCCAGAATTCGAAGCTAGAACTTCGACGGCCAAGCGTGGAGACGCGAAGCCTATCGAAGGGAAAGCCGAGAAGGCGGGGGAGCCGACGGGTGTTAGAGGCACGGGAAGAATAAAAGGGTACCGAAGGGCTGAAAAGGTACGAAGAGCGGAAGACGGCAAAACGTTTGTAAAGCGCATGTAAGAAAGCATTACTTGTGCAAGTCTCGACAGAACTGTAAAGAGGGCATCTGGAACTCCGATTAACGGAGGGAGATAAAGAGGTACACAACGCTTTATGGAAAAAGACCTATATGCAAAGACTGTGAACGTGAACACACGGTCATTAAGCTAGGGGGAAACAACCCTAGCGTCTGATCATTGTAATTTCCAGCTCAATAGACTGAAGTTGTGACAAACTTTAAAAACACCCGTAAAGGAACAAGCAATGGATGAAGACGCGCAACGTAGGCGCGTGGCACAGACACTACTGGCTAGAGCACCTGGAAAAGGGCAACAAGTGGGAGCCCAGAAGCAAATGGAAACCACACTAATAGGGAAATTGAGAAAATATGAAAAATTAAAAATGAATGAAACATCTAAATGGTGGGAGGCAGTGTCTCTACAAGATTATGTAGACAAAAACATGATCCCAAGAGGGCTAAGGATATACATAACACCCTCACATGAGTCTCCCAACCCACGCATGCTGGAAGAGTGGTTTGAGAATTCAACAAGCAGCTCTAAAACTATGCTATGTATACTGGTGAAATACGCCTGGGAGGACAGAGAGAGAATTCTCAAAGAGATACTGGAACTAGAGGAGGAACTTGCGAATGAGAGTGATCAAACAAGTGTAAAGAAATACAAGGAGGAAATGAAAGCCAGACTGGTCCAGTATGAAGAAGATATTAAACTCAGAAAACAAAGAAAATTGCATAGAGACTGCAATGATTATGACTCCGGGCGCATTCTAACATATAGTAAAAAGTATGACCATCTATATGACATACAGCAACCTGCATCGTCTAGTAAGTCTCCCCAAATCCAAGGGGCGGGACCAGATATAGGAACCGCAGATGGATCAGATACCGAGGGCTCCATACATAGTACAAGTACAATCGCTGAGATGGAAATAATTACCTCCAAACCGACGTATTTAGACGAATTCCGAGCGCTGAAGAGGGGGCGGCCGTCGGGAAGATTCTCACCCCCTCCAGTACAAAGAGGAAGAGGCACGAGAGGGAGGCCCAGGGGAAAAGCAAGAGGAGCCGGAAGAGGGACGGACGAAGCAAACAACGCAGGAAAAGAAGGAAACAAAGGAAAAGGAAAAGAAGTGGAACGCGAGCCAGTGGGAACCAGGCGTGGGGGCTACAAGAAACGCAACCAATAATGGAGAACAATGAAATGGTAAATAAAACTATAGTAAACTTATCAAGTAGAGAGCTAACTGACATTGAAAAGAAAACTTTGAGTTTGGGTCTCTCGTTTTGTCCGACAGAAATATTCAACTACAGTGATACCAGAATTGATATATTCCGGTTCATAAGGAAATTAAAACTGAAAAAATGGCATGCTCTCAAAAATAACACTAGTAACTGGAATACACAGGTACCCATACCCCCGAGTCAGCCCTTATTAGAGGTGGGAGACGCGAATGCCATCCGAATAGCGCAAGACTTGTTATATGAAGGAGATAACACAGAAGTACACTTCCGGGAGGGGGGCACAGAATTGCTGAACTTAACTACAGACAGAGCTGCCATGACTAGTTTTAAACCCAAATCTGTATTCTTTCCTAATCTCCCACATGATAACGTAGACACTTTTCATGATGTAACAACTAAGGCACTAATGGAATATAAGCATTGCCCAAGGGGGAAGGGAGGAAGTTTCACTTTAAATCTGAAACAAAAGAAAGCCATTGAATCCCTAGCAAATGATTCCTCTATTATAATACGCCCAGCAGATAAAGGGGGAAATGTGGTTATACAAGATCGGGAGGCGTATATAACAGAGGCAGTAAGACAACTAAACAATGAAAACTATTACTGTAAAAGTAATGGTGGAGTTTATAAAAATAACATCTTAACCATGTGGTCCAACCTTACTAAGTGGCAGGAGGAAGGTCTCCTGTCTTGGGAGGAGTTTACTTTCTTGAAAAAAGATTATCCCAAATTGCCAATAATCTATTTTCTTCCCAAGATCCATAAGAACCCACTTACACCACCAGGGAGACCCATAGTGTCATCCATAGGGAGTGTGTATGAAAATGTGTCAAAATATGTTGAGTTCTTCCTCCAGGAACATGTAAAGGAACTGCCTTCTTATGTGAAGGATACCCAAGATTTTCTAAAAAAGATTGACACCATAAACTGGAAAGCTGAATATATGCTAATAACAATGGATGTTAACTCATTGTACACAGTCATTGAACATGAACATGGCATAGATGCATGCATGCATTATTTGAAAAAACGAAATATAATGTACCTAGAACATACGAGGATGCTAAGGGAAATGATAAGAATATGCCTGGAGAACAATGTATTTATGTTTAATGGTGAATTGTACAAGCAGACAACTGGAACTTGTATGGGTACGAGCTTTGCGCCGAGCTTTGCGAATTTGTTCCTGGGGAAATGGGAAGAAGAAATACAGGACGACCCCCAGTACAGACAGGCATTTAAGAGAGTCATAGTATGGCTCAGGTACATAGATGACCTATTTGTAGTGTGGAGTGGAAGTGATGCAGAAGCGGATACATTTGTAGAACTATTGAATACTAATGAGTATAATATAAAACTGACTCATCAAAAGGACAGACACAAGGTTGAATATCTAGACGTAGAAGTAAGAGCAGAAGGTGACCGTTTGAAAACAAAACTGTTCAGGAAGGAAACAGCAGGCAATAGTGTCCTCCATGCTCTTAGCAGTCACCCTGACACCTTAAAATGGAGTATCCCTTATGGGGAACTTCTAAGAGCAAGGAGAAATTGTTCCAGCACAGAAGAGTACAAGCAAGAAAGTGGAAATATGATACAGAGATTCAAAGAAAGGGGTTACCCTAAGTGGGTTCTAGACAGAGCCTTGTCAAAGATGGAAAATGTAACAAGGGAAAGCACCTTAATAACAAAAGAGAAGGAAGACCAAGGGAATGAAGCCACCAGAGTAATTCTAACATACAATAGAGGGTCTCACAAAGTAAGGAAAATAATTGCAAAAAATTGGAACATCCTTAAAAGTGATCCTATTATTGGCCCTGAGCTAAGTACTAGACCAGCCATTACATATAGGAAGAGTCACAGTCTGAGGGACATACTCACGAAGGGAGACATCATGGACTATAAGGATAGGAACCAACACAATCTTGTAGGTTTCTTCCCATGCGGGCATTGTAAAGCCTGCAAGTATAGCCCTATGAGAAAAGACTTTGATCTCCCCCATGGAAAGACCAAAAGAAAGATAACTCAATTCCTAACGTGCAGCTCAACACATGTGGTATACGTACTTGAATGTCCGTGTAAAAAAAGATATGTGGGCAGCACAACAGTGATGGCCAAAAATAGGGTAATGCAACATTTAAGGGCAATCACAAACCAGGACCCTCAATACCCAGTCGCAAGACATTTTTCACAACATCACAGATCGAACTGCAACTTGTTAACATACTTTGCAATAGAACAGGTGAGGCAAAATCAGAGAGGGGGTAACAGAGAGATGCAGTTGAGAAAAAAAGAATCGAAATGGATTCTAGAACTAGAAACACGACAACCGAATGGGCACAATGACCATGAGGAACTAGTAGTTCATCTATATGATTCATAAAAATATAGGTGAAAAGTATGAATCCTGTATCTATAAATGTAAGAACTTATGCATGTCTGTCACAAGGAAGGAATGTTGGTTATGAAAATCTAAGCTGGAAATGTGTACATATATGTTTTTAATGAGAATCGGAATAAGATTGTAATTTTAATTTTTGTTTACTCTTACAGGCAAAATCAAGATGATACCGTTAGGGATCACGTGCACTTCACGAGAAACTGAGCCTGTCACCCAGAAGATTCACGGGAGAATAGAGTAGAAGACTTCTTCACTAAGTAGAAACTTTCTTCACTTTTAGTTCACGTTTTGGCACTTTTTTTTGTTTTTAGAGATAACGCTTTAACCAGAGACATTGACAACCCTAATTAAGCCACTAGGCGAAAGAAGAGGGGTTTAGAAACAGTAACTGCACAATCAGCCACTGTGGCGAATGAAATGTGATTTAAAGAATGAAATGTACTTAACTACTTTAATGGATAAGTGGTTGTGTAAAAGGAGACATTATGAATAACATTGTGGAACATGTACACTCAAAGATGTCAGCCAAAATGGAATATGTACAGTCCTGTTTCTATGGCTATCACGCAGTGTGTATGTAACTGGTGGAAAGCTAATGGTTTGCTGTGTGAGCAAGGGAGTTGAGGCTTCCGAAACGCGTTACAGCAATAAAGCGACACTGTGTACCACTTTACCTCTGAGTGCGCGTCTAACTTGGATAATTGTGGAAAAGTGATTGACTGGCGGGGCTCTGCCAGCCGTATACGCGCCACCAGACTGTGGGAGGTTCCGCCGCGAAAGAGCCGTGGAAAGTAGGCATACATATACATATATATATATATATATGTTATGTCAGCAAGCTCGGCGCTGACTGACGACACCGCCTCTTGGTTAGGAGCACCGTGTACAAAACCAGCACTCTCTGGTAATCTGCATTTCCTGCATCACACGGAGCCCCCCCAGCAGCTACACTCACCACATGGTCGTAATTGCAGCAAGGGGAAAGAGGAGGCAATACGTATTGCCTGTCACAAGGAATCCACGAGAGGCTTTCGAAAACTCTTCGGGGCACTGGAGCTGGCGTGTGGCCCATGTCCATATTGTTTGGAGCATCACTGGATGTTTGGATTGTATCTATCACGGCATAGATCTCCGACTGGACTCCATATACCAGCATGCTTCTGCTCTGGAGAGGGAGAGCGCGAGGACAATAATCCTTTAAATGAAGGATGGGTGTAACATCATTCAACCAGGGACGGCTTCCACATCACCTGTACCCTGTCAGAAACCCTGAAGGAGTGAGCAGCCCGTGAAATCCGACACTGATGAAAGCCAAAGGAGGCTGAAACGCGTCTGCCAACATGATTTATGGACTGCCAGCACTGTGCATATACCATCATTAAAGTCTCTAAAGATTCCGGAGGAGTGTTTCGCCTTTTTTCTTCATAATGGGAGCAGGCGCTGTTATATATATATATATATATATATATATATATATATATATATATATATATATATATATATATATATATATATATATATATATATATATATATATATATATATATATATATATATATATATATATATATATATATATATATATATATATATATATATATATTCTGGTTCACAGCGAGTAGCCACCGCTACGCGAATGCACTCTCCTCGATAGGCAAAGATCACTCCCAATCCTATTTGCGCATTCCAATAGTATTTATTTTATCAAATGCAGCATTGTGTATGGACTGGTAGCCCGATGTGCCTTTGCTATGTCTCAAGATATGTGCTCCAGTGGATTTTGAGTAATTTAGGTTAAAAAAAATATATATATCTATGGCCGCGCCCCGGTACGTGCACCGGGGAGCGCACCGGGCGCGCTACGCAACTTGCGCGCGGAATTCTGATTGGCTGTCGGGTGTCTGTAAACATTCTAATCAGTCCGGAGCGGCCGCCATCTTGTGTCTCGGTAGGATCGAGACACAAGAGGTTGCAAAAACAAAGGGGGAATTGACCATAAGTGGGCAGAGTAGACCCCCCCTGACCCTCTAGGTTTGATGTGGGGGCTATAAAAGGGCGCCCGGTACGCGCACCGGGGAGCGCACCAGGGAGTGTACCATGGGGAAAAAAGAATGGCAGACTTTTCAAAAATTGTATGTTTATTAATTGTACTCTTTGTTTTTTTTTGGTTTTTTTATTTAAGTACCAACATGTAGGTACCAATGCAGAGTCTAAAATTTAATATACACCGTCTCCTTTGTAGATATCTTGCATGTTGTTACAGAAGTTATTGTGGTATATGGAATTCATACCATAGTCTGTCAGGAAAGCAGAAACAACATGGAGGCAGGAGATGATAAAGAGATGTTAAATACACATTGGAGATAATATAGTGGGAGAAGGGAAGTAACTATGAGCAAAATTACTATGTACCATAAAAAAGTTGCACAGTATATTTTAAGTCTCACTCTATATTATATCTATTTTGGTACTATTTCATAATTTACATATAAAAAATGTCTCAAACAATTTTTAATATTTAAATAAAAATTTATTGCTGTGATTTTTCAAAATCTAAAAGTATTTCCAACATTAATTCGTCAGGTATGTCCTCATTTGAATTCCATGATTCAATTTCTTCTACACAATTAAGTAAGTCTTGGTCCAGACACTGATCCAAAAAGTCTAGTTCATCAATGTCTTCCTTAGGATTGTTTTCCAAATCAATTTCAAATGAAATATTAATTTTATTTTGTTCTCCTTCCATTTTCTTGCTGTAAATTACATAAAAAATAAATATATCAGTAGAGATAGGGCACTGTTGGGTTTAAGTTCAGACAGGTACTTGTGAGTTTTTAACAGTGAAGTTATCTTTGGGCAGTGTATGGTATGAGGTAGGAAGTATAAATATAAAAAGGTGTATGTGTAAAAGCCTAATATAATTCATAATTATACCAGAGAAGCCTGATTCTCTCTATAGCTATAACAGAGAAGCATATCTCAATCTGTAATTATAACAGAGGGAAAGTAAATAACTGTCATTAAACGTTTTACAAATGAACTTAAAGTGCCCCTTCACAAATTTATAACTTACCTTATAGAAAGGTGATGAAGATAAATGAGTAAATCTTTTAAAGATGTATCTCGGGTAGTTGTAGTCAAAATGGCTGTGTTTCCCTCTCATTTTTCATTTATATTCATGTACATAACCAATCAAATGTTAGGAAAAAAAAGTAGGAAATGAAAGTAACATTTTAATTGGTTGTAAATTCCAACACTTTCATATGTGTTTTTGTCATGTAATTTACCTCAGGATATTTAGACAGGGTTACAGCCCAAATGGCTGAATGGAATACTATCAAATGTGGGATAATGGTAGGGACTGGTATGTAGTAGGGTCTATGCTATATTTGGTGAAAGTCTGTCCAGTGGTTTTTATGTAATTTCGTTTCCAACATTTTTTTTAGGAGCGCTTACCGGTGCGCACCCCGGTACGCGTACCGGGAGCACTACAGGAGTCCGCCATTTTGTGTTTCGGTCGAATTGAGACACAAGATGGAGGACAAACAACGTTGGGAATGGGTAAAAAGGGGCACAGTAGACACCCCCTAACCCTCTAGGTTTTCTGAGGGGAGTTTAGGAGGGGCATATATGCAAAAAAAATATATATATTTCGCGGGGGGAGCGCCCGGTACGCGCACCGGGGAGCCCACCGGGGAGCGTACTTTGGTGAAAATTAGTGAAAAAAGTTAGAGAAAGATTTCATTTTGAGTGATCAGAGGTAGGGTAGCTCTGAAAAGAGCTTTTGGGTTCCGTGGCTGATTTAGGTACCAATGCACAGCCTTAAATTCAGGAGGAATATTCTATTCCCCTGATCTGAGAAGTGCACACCATCTCCTCTGTAGATATCTTGCATGTTGAAACGCAAGTTATTGTTGTATATTGAACCCATTCCATAGTCTCTCATGTAAGCAGAAACAGATTTATTCACATGTTTCTGTGCTTTCTCAAATTGTGGACAAAATTGGTTGGACCAGTTCTATTTCTGTCTTTGGCATATATTGGAATATACCAAGGCAGTTTGTGGAAAAAGTGTCATCAATTGATCAAAGGTGTCCTTTAAGAGCATTTCCTGTCCAACCCCAGTCAAAGTGCCCAAGTCATTTCCACCACAGTGCACTATTAAGAGGTCAGGGACCTGCGCTGTGTTTCTAAAATGTTATTCAAAAAACGATTTTGGGGGCAAATCAATGGTATTTACATTTGGGCCTTATTTATGATTGCTTTGTGCCACCGGTGCGTCCCTTTTAATATGGGAAAAAAGTGACGCACCGGTGGCGCAAGGCCTTCATAAATAAGGCCCTGAGTTTCTTTGCTGTTGGTTTGTGTCTTGCTTTTTGATAATGCTTGCTATCAACATTTGCAAGATAGAGGATTTTTCAAGTACAGCACAGGTTGTATGTACAAGCATTCCAGGTCACTAGTGAAACTTCTCAATTTTACATAATACAATTCCTCTATGCAGCAAAATCTTTTTACCAAGAATTATCAAACCAACAAGAAAGAAGCTCAATATGTTTCCTAATCTGAGGTAATGCAGATTACATCATTGTAAAAGGTTCAAATATATTTATTTAATGAGGAAGACACTATTAATTCCTTATGAAAAATATAAAAGCCATTCAATTACCCCAAAGTCGTTTTTAAAATTACATTTTAGAAACACAGCACAGGTCCTATGTACAAGCATTCAATTTCACTACTGAAACCCCACTATTTCACAAAAGACAATTTCTCTATGCAGCAAAATGTTTAAACCAAGCATTATCCAAAAATATGACTCATCTGAGGAAAGATAGATGACATGATTGTGAAATGTGCTAATATATTTTTTGAATCATGCAGATACTATCTAATCAACCTTTTTCTTTGTAATATTCTAGCCTTGAGTTACTCCCTATCACACCTTTCGTCTGTTTTATACCATCTCTCTTTCTCTTTCTGACTTTTTTTCTCTCTTCCTGTTACACCCTCTGTCTGACCTACTTCTTGTAACATCCTGTCTCTGATTTACTTCCTCTTACACCCTCTCTCAAACTTACTCTCTGTCTCTTCCTTTACAGGCTTTCTCTGTTTTAATCCCTTTTACAACCTTTTCTCTTCTAACACCCTCTCTCTGTGTTACTTCCTGTTACACCCTCTCTCTGTTTTACACCATGTTACATCCTTTTTCTGACTTACTCCCTTTTTTTGACTTACTCCCTCTCCCTATTACATCCTTTTTCTGTCTTTCAACATATTATACACTCTCTTTGTCTTAGTCCTTTTGTATGTTTTACTCCCTCTACCTGTTTCTTTGTCTGAGTCTCTCTGTGTGTTTGTGTTACTCCCTCTAGCTGTTTTTCTTTGTCTTACTCCTAGTTATATAGTTGCTGTGGTATAAACTTAGATATGTTGCAAATTAGTGTTTATATCGTTTGCTTATTGTCATTGCTTTGTTGTTTGCTAATAGTGGTCTATAATGTGTTATTTTTTTCTTTACCACAGATTGAAATCAACATTTGAAAAGTAAGCAAAAATGCCGTCAAGGCAAAGGAGAAGAGAAAATACCATACGGAATACAACAAAATCAGCAACGGAATTAAAGGAATCCTCTACAACAAGTACTTCAAAAAACACTCAAAAAACTCCTGGTAAGACAACTAAGTCTTTTTTTCGCAACATATGTAGAACAAAAACAAATGTTAACAGCAATGTGAAGATCCAGAAGGAGAGAGCAAATTTGAAAAGGAAGGAGATGCCCTCAAAAAATGTCTCTACTGGAGCAGGAGAGAAGAGTATGGATAGCAATAGAAGGCAACATGTATTTAGGGACATTCGTAGACGAATGTTTCGCAATAGGGTAGTTTTTAATTTGCTAAAAAATGAAAAGAAAGGTAAACAGAGAGCTGCTTTTTACAAGAAAAAGAAAAGTGTAGAGAAGATTGTTGATCAGGCTTTTGAAGTTAAGAAAAAATTATTTATTTTAGTAATCAATAGAATTAGGATACTTAACAAGGCAATTGATGTTTTCAAATCGAACATTAGATGGAAAAGAATAATTAATCAGACTAATTTCTGTGAAGTATTTTCTGGAGAATGGATGCATAGTTCAAGTTCCGAGCCATTTTTTAATGAGGAGAGTTACTTTCAGGAAAATGATTTGGTGCATGCAGATGACACCAGTGGTCGAGCATATGAGGTGAAAGATGGTTGTCCGATGGAAAAAGAGAAACTTGTGTCTAGAGATGCAGAAGAGGTGTTAGTAGATGAAGTTTTAGGGAGACGTACTAAGGGTCCAGTGTATACATGGAAGTGCAGTAGTATTTGTAGTGTGCGACAGGATTCAATCGATTTGCTTCGACATTTCTTACGTACATATAGTAAGAAAAGTGTAAAACAGAAAGTGAAGATCTTGCAAGAGTTAGATCCTTGCAGAGTGAGAGAAAACAGGTTTGCATGGGCATTCACTGGCTTGTCTTTCTAGAAAAGTATGTCAGAGTGTTTTTCACCATTTTAGGATGTTAGCAGTGCATCATAATAAGGTGACAAAATTAGTAAGAAGGTTGTATTATGCAAAACGTCCTGCACTTAAGCTTAAACAGTTAAACAGTGCTCTTTTTCATGGATCTGAAATAGATGTGAAGACTATTTGTGAAGAAATTGAGTTTTGTTATTTTGGGAACAAAGAGGACAGTGTAGAAATGGATATAGTAATGGATGGTAATGTGGAAGACAATGTACAGATTTCAAGTATAGAAAAGTTTGACGAGGAAATTACCAAGTTTAAGGTGAAATTAAGTGAAAGGCCTAATTTAACTTGTGTGTGTTGTCGACGGACTAATTATAAGATTCAGACTAGGTTAGTTGATTTATATGCAAAATGTGAATTTGAAAATAATAGTGAATGGAAGGATTTTGTAAGTTATTTGTTGGTGGAGAATTTTTTCGATTTGAGTTTTGATCAACGTATTTGTACTTATTGTTTGAAAATATTAAATGACAATAGAATGCATGTTAGAGCTGTTCATAATAATCTTCAGTTGATAGATATTCCTACTGAATTGATGGATTTAAATACTTATGAATCAATTTTGATTCAATGTGTCCATCCTTTTCAAGCTATTGTTCGCATGGAGCCTAAGATAGGGAAATTACCTCCTACAGATTTACAAAGAGGATTAAAGGGAAGAGTTGTTTATTTGCCTCTAGATGACAAGAAAAATATTGATACAATTAATGTAGAAAGAGTAGAAGAGGATCCTCTGGTTATTCTAGTTAATGGGGTTCCGACAAAGAGTAAGAAAATCTGGAAAGATTTAGTGGATGTTAGGAAAGTCAAAAAGGCAACGTTGTATTTGGTCAAAAACGATGAGTACTATAAAGATGTAAGTGTTGGAGCAGAGGAAACAGCTACAGAAGAAGACAGTGATTGTTCAGTTGGCCAAATTGAAAAAGTTGATGTGTCTAGAAGTGAAGAAATATATGAACATTATACTGTTCATCCTTTGCATTCCAAAGAAGTAATGGGGAATGCAATTGACTTGTTTCAAATGAAAGCAGCAAAAGGAAGTCCTATTAGTGTATGGGAAGAAAGTTTGGAAGCTCGTTGTTTTCCGCAGTTATTTCCAACAGGTCGAGGTGGAAGATATGACGATCGACCAGTTCAAATTCCTGCAGCTGAATACCAGACTTTAAGATTATATGCTGAAGATCCAGGGTTTCGTCAATGCATTCCGTATTTGTTTCATCTACTGTATGAAAGTGATTTGTCTGGGCTTTCTTATGCAGTTAATCATATACTGAAACGTGGAGCTCATCTGCAAAATGTTTCGGCGAGGGACTTTATGGAGAAAGTCAATCTCAGCTAATTAATCTCATGGCATGTTAGCGTGGAACAAACGAGTATTGGTTCCGTCGTCATGGGGAATTGAAATGTATGCTAAGAAACTTAGGCACTCCTACATGGTTCCTAACTCTTAGCTGTGCTGAGTATGCATGGGACGACTTACTTCAATTTCTACGAGAGGCAAATGGAAACATACAAAATATAGAATTAAAAACACCTGGAGAACTGTGTTCTTTGGATCCAGTGAATGTTTGCAGATATTTTAATCATAGATTTGAAGCTATGATGTATTTTATTACCAACAAAAAATAATCATCCCCTTGGAGAGGTTCTGGATTTCTTTTGGAGGAAGGAATATCAAGCGAGAGGTGCTCCTCACATACATATGTTGTTATGGATTAAAGATGCACCGAAATTTGGAACTGATTCGGATGACACAGTGATGAGTTTCATTGATGAATATTCAACATGTGCTGTTCCAAAAACTACTGAAGAAAACAGTTTAAGGCAATAAGTTTTACGTTTTCAATCTCATCATTGTGGAAAGTACTGTCGTCAAAAATTTAAAAACAAGGAGAAATTCTACACGAAATGTCGTTTCGCGTTTCCACGACCAGTGATTTCTAAAGGAAGAGTAAATAATTTGATGTCTTCTCTGCGACATACTGTGACAAGGAAATCACAAAAAATACATACAATTTAAAATGAAACGAAGAGTCCAAGTACATCAACGACTACAACCCAGTGATTTTATCCATGTGGAATGCTAACATGGATATTCAGTTTGTTGCTGACAACTCTATTGCTGTGGCTCGATATGTGACGTCTTACATCACAAAAAAAGAAAAGACTGAACTGAAGGAAATGTGGGAAGACATTTCACATGAAAAGAGTATAAGTAAAAAAGTATACAGTTTCAGTCTGAAGATGTTGTTGCATCAAGAAATTGGAGCATATGAATGTTTTGATCGGTTATCATCAGCAAGTCTCTGTGCCAAATCAAGAACAATCATTTGGGTGAGTCTAGGTCTTGCTGCAACACGAAACCGAGTTTTGAAATCTGTACAAGAAATTGAATATTTGGCGGAGAAAGAACCAAACAGTACAGATATTTTGAAGACAAACATGTTGGATACATACTATCCAAATAGAAGTACTCACCTTGAGAACACTTGTTTGTGTGAAGTTCTGCAAAACTACAGTTATAAGAGGAACATCACAGAAGATATCAATAATGGAAAATATGCTGTCCTTGGGTATGAAGGATGTCTAGTGAAGCAGAGAAAAGGCCATTTGATTAATCATCGAAAATTGAGTTGCGAATCTCCAGACAAAAGAGAATTTTACTATTTAGCTCTTTTGCAACTCTTTAAGCCATGGCGTACAGAAGAGGAACTACTTGGAGATTTTCTCTGTTATGAAGACTCTTTTAATGCAACTAAGGATACCATAGAATGTACTGTTTTTCCAAATTATCTGCAAATGTTGAATGAAGAAATAGAGCAAGACACCACAATTGCTGAAGAGATTGCTAGAGACAGTTCTCAAGACAGTCAAAGTTCTACTTCATTGAGTCAGGATCCACTAGGAAGACCAATTATCCAAAATGAAGCTGCCACTGCCATGGATGAGGTGGAAAGAGCTATGGAACAAGCTCAAGAGGATGTAGTTAACTTAGAAGATTTGGTAAAGCAACTAAATGTTGAGCAGAAAATGATATATGACGAAGTCACAGAACAGATAGAACATGGATTCAGACATGAGAAAAAAGAGTACTCATGTACATCATTTAAGCCTGTCCGACTGTACGTAAGTGGAGAAGCGGGAACAGGAAAAAGTTTTCTGATTAAAGCCATTGCAACTTATTTGCAGAAAAGAACTGAATCACCGCTGTCTTGTGTTGTAACCGCTCCAACTGGACTTGCAGCACATAACATTAAAGAGATTACTCTACATCGATTACTGATGCTGTCAGTTGAGCATGATAATAAATTGCATTACAACAAGCTATCTGGAGATGCGTGTTCTGAAGTTTCCAGAGTCCTGAAGAAAATTAAACTTCTTATCATTGATCAAGTAAGTATGGTCTCAAATCTAATGCTTGCTTTTGTGCATTTGAGAATGCAAGAAATTCTTAGAACAGAGTATGATGTGTTATTTGGAGGAAGACACATTATTGTTTTTGGAGATCTACTGCAGTAGTCTCCAGTAAAAGGACAACCAGTGTTTAAAATGCTCACACATGAAGATACCAGGAAGTCGCTTGGAAGCATTGGAAACGTTAATATATGGTTAAATTTTAAATATGCAAAACTGTTTCAAAATATGCGACAGGCAAAGGATGAAGATTATAAAAATATTCTACAAGATGTAAGAATCAGAAAAGTAAGTGAGCTTGGGAAAGAAGCTTTACATGCTCGATTAATTTCAAATTTGTATCCAAATGAAAACATTCTTCCAGAGAATATATTTTTTTAAATTACTGAGAAGAAATCTGGGATATGTTTGATGCCAACTCTGCAAGAATGCTCAATCTTCAACAACAAAATGTTAAAGTTAGATAATGAAGAGATTGTGAAACTAGAAGCAATAGATAAAATAGAGCATATGGGTGCAACAATTGTTTTGTCAGAAAATTTGAAAACAAAATTGGATTCATTAGAGAAGAGTATATCTAAAACAGCTGGTTTTGAAAAGACTCTGAATGCGTGTTTAAATTGTTGTATCATTTTGAGAAGGAATTTAAATGTTGAAAGAGGTCTGGTAAATGGAGCAATGGGTCATGTTGTTGATATTGTGAATTATAGAAATAGAGATGGAATTGAATTTTTAAAAATAAAATTTGATGACATTGAGCAAGTACAACAAATCAGTCGTTGTTCTGATAGATTTTTGCTTGTAAAAGACTTATATGTTCGCTGAAAACAGTTTCCTGTTTGTTTGGCATATGCGGTGACAATTCATAAATCTCAAGGTTTAAGTGTAGATAGTGCTTTGGTGAACATTGGAAGTTCTGTGTTTAAAGAGGGTATGGCATATGTGGCATTATCACGAGTCAGAACTTTATCAGGATTGTACTTGATTGAGTGTGATGAGACAAAGATTTGTGCAGATCTAGATTGTGTTAAAGAATACAATAGGTTAAGAAGAGAGTATGCTCCACATTTGCCTCAATATCCTCTGTTTGAAAAACGTGTGGTAGGCCGAAAAAGAAGAAATGAAAATAATTGCAGTGAGGTAGTGGCAAAAAGACAAAAAGTAGATGAAACTGTAATTGCAAGCAGAAAGAAAAAGCATTCTGTTCAAGATGTTGTTGGATTTCAATTTGAAAACAGTTCTGGTGTCAACTGCTATGCTAATGTAGTGGTTAATTTTGTTTTTTTAATTAAAACTTTACAAGAACAGATTGTTGAAAATCGGGATCAAAGATTCTGCGGTATATTGAATTCTGTGTTTCAGAAATGTAGCAGTGATAGAGCAAAAATAGAAAGTGTAACAGAAATTCGAAATATTTTAGACATGTGTTCTGGTCAAGATACATTTTCACAGAACATTCAGCAAGATTGTCAGGAATTTTTAATGTATATGTTTGGTGTTTTGGAAGATGAAGGTGTAGATGTAGGAAATCTTTTTAGCCTTTCTTATCAATGGCAGCATGATTGCCACAATTGTAGTTTATCAAGTACTACTAAAATAGACACTGAAAGATTTATATATTTGACTTCACCAGACTGCAAATCAGTGTCATTTAATAATCTAGTTAAAGCAGCTGATCATAATATGGTGTGTACCCAATGTAAGTGTCCAATGCTGTCCACATTATTTATACAAACTTATGGTCAGTATGTCATTTTAGTTTTCCAACGATGTAGACCTGATGGAACTAAATTGACAACTTGTATCAAAAATGTTGTGGCTTCTCAGTTATCAATTTCAGGAAGAACATTTAGAACTGTAGCTATTATTTATCATGATGGTCCTTCGACAACATCAGGACATTATACATGCTACTTAAAATGTCAAAAAGGTTGGAGTTACTGCAATGATTCTCATTTGACTTATAAACAACGTTTGCCTTTTGACTTAAAAAATTCTTACCTAGTGTTTTTAGAACCAAAGTTTTAGTAAAGGTAATTTGCCTTTGAAGACGGGAGCAGTTAATAAGAGGTAGTTAGTTAGTTAGTCTAATGTTTAAAATGATTTATCTCATATAGGTACTGTAAGTGGATCTCATAGTAAGTGTTATCAGTTTTATAGGAAATGTTGAACATGAGTGATCAAAAAAGAGAATATTAATTTTTAAACATTGTGAAAATGTCATATGAGCTTTTCTTTGAAAACTTCGGGTAAACGGTAATTTCAGAGTTTAATTAGAGAAAATTCAAAATATACTCATATATCTGACACTATTTGGCCGTAAGGAAAGTTCAAGGGATGAGTAATAAGTCATAACTTAACACAAGGCGGAAAATGAAAACGTTGAGAATTATTTCAGATGTTCTTAGATCTTTTTTTATAGAAAGTCGATGAAATGGAAGTTTTAGAGAACAGCAGAGTATTTTCCTACGAAAAGGACCTTCACTATCTACTATTTGGCCTCAAGGAAAAGTAAGTGAATCAAAGATTAGTGTACATATATGATTTGTAAGTTTATATGTTTTTTTTTAAACACAGTCTTTTAGATTGTGTTTTTTACCCCGTTGTTATATGATGAAGAGTTTGAACTCAATGTTTTAAGTGAAATTCAATATATTCTGAGAACAGCAAAAATAAACTATGTAACATATTGTATAAGTCATTCTATAGTTTGCATTGTGTAATTTATATTGTATTCCCATTGTCTCACACTCATTTTCCTTTTTCGACCCTTATTCAGCTCTCTTTACTCACTTACACTGCCTTTCTTTCACTTTGTTTCATTGCTGTTCCTTTACTCCACTTCTTTCTCAACTCCTCAATCCAATTTCATCGGTCTGCATTTCCTCTCTCCCTTGCACTACTTTTCAGCTTTCTCACATTCTCTCAGTGCCACTGCTTTAGTTCTCTTCCCCTCTCTTTCCTTCTTTTGCTCCTTTACTCTTTTTCCTTTCTTCACTCATTGTACTGCACTTCACTCAGTCCTTCTCTTTGTCTTTCTGTGTACTTACTTCCTCACTCCTTTTTCCTCTATTGTTCTATATTAACCTCATTCCTTTCATCCCTTCACTCTGTGACTCCCCTTCACTCACTCTCAGTCATCTTCAATTCCTCTTTCTTGTAAATGGATCCTCATTTAGACTCCTTTCCCTTTCACTCATTTTCCTTTTACTTACTTCTCTTTCCTGATTTCGTTTCGGTATCTCACATTCTTTTAGTATCTTACTTACCTTCAGTAATTTGTTGTCCTTCTATTTCTTTTTCCCTCTTTTTTGTCTTTCTACATTACTTTATTTACGTTTCTGTATCCTTCACTCTTGCTTTATTTCTTAGTACACTTTTTTTGATGTTTTACCTCTTGACCTATTTCTTCTATTTTAAAATATATATTCTACTAATTATAACTTTTTTTCTTTTGTCTTTCACAGATATAAAGTGTATTTTAAACATGCAATTAAGTTTTCATTAATTATATGGTAAGTGTGACTAAAAAATGTAGTTTATCATCACCCTTTGCTTTAACTTCACTACTTTTCTCACACCCTACCTCACCCCTGTTTCCTTAATCTGCTTCCCTCACTTATTCTTATCCTCCATGTTTATTTCCCTTTTCCTTACTTTCCTAACACATTCAACTTCTTCCAGTCTTCCTGCTCACCCACACTCCCTCACTTTCCTTTCTTTTCTGATTCACTCAGTCCCTTTCTATCCTTCCTTCCTTTACTCTCTCTGTTCTTTCTCTCTGTCACTCCCCATATCTTAACCTTATTCACTTTTATCCATTCTCCTTCACTTCTCTTTACTTACACTCACTGCTCTTTTCTTTCCCTCCGTTACCGCTGTTCCTTTTCTCTGGTTCCGTCACTACCCGTCATTCCCCATCCTTTACCTTCCTTCCGTTTACTTTCCTCACCCATTCAAATTCTCCCAGAACCTCTGCTTTAGTCTTCTTCCTCTTTCTTCTCTTCTTTTGCTCCCTTATTCATTTTCCTTTTCTCAGTTACTTCCACTTATGCCTTTTCTCTGTTTTACTATCTATTGCACAGTCCCTCTGTTTTCTTGCTTCTAGCTCTCTTTCTCTTTACACCACTATCTCTGTCCCCTTTGCTCATGCTCACTCCTTCATTATTTTTTTTGGTACGCGCCCCGGTACGCGCACCGGGGCGCGCACCGGGAGCGCTCCAGGGTGAAACATTAAAAAAAAATGAATATACTTTGAAAAAAGGTATTATAATAATATATATATATATTCACTGATAAAACCATAGGTTTCACACCAGTTATAGTTAGGGATTAGCATTTAAAAAACCTATGAAATTCACTGAATAAACCATAGGTTTCACACCAGTGATAGTTAGCAATTAGCATTTAAAAAAACCTATTAAATTCACTGAAAAAAACATAGGTTTTACACCAGTTATAGTTAGCTGGAAATTTTACTTCCATAAAACCATTGAAATTCCACGTTATAGTTAGTTGGACTCACTATAACTTGCGCTTGTAATGCACTGCTGATGACGTCACATATTACATCACTCATGACATGGTCAGTGACATCACTCAATTTCAATGGTTTTATGTCAGTAAAATTTCCAGCTAACTATAACTGGTGTGAAACCTATGGTTTTTACAGTGAATTTAAGAGGTTTTTTAAATGCTAATTCCTAATTATAACTGGTGTGAAACCTATGGTTTTTTCAGTGAATATACATATATATATAATATATATATATATATATATATATATATATATATATATATATATATATATATATATATATATATATATATATATATATATTATATATATATGTATATGTATAGTCTCCCATACACTCCTTTCGATCAGGAACAGATGAATGATGAGGTCCCAAGGTTTGGTGCAAATCATTTATTTAGTGCCCTGAACCACCGCCACAATGCATTTCATCCCTTGTGGGGCCTTGATCACATGACACGCTGACAGTGTGACAATTTAAAGTGACAGTGCTCATTAACGTGACCTACGGAATTCATAGACATGGAAAGGTTGGTCTAATGCTCAACGTCAACAGTGACATCCAGACATCAATGGGTCCATAGATCTCATGCCAATAATATCTCCTGATTTAACTATTGTGCCCAAGTGGACCTAGACTATACTCCATGCCTAATCTTAATAAAGTGACAGTGCAAACTAAAGTGTCAGCTAAAGAACCATAGAAGGTTCTAGTGTGCAAATGTGCATGAAAAAAATACATAAATGAAGTTAAAAGCAATACTGAGGCAGCAACAAGTAAAACCATTCCATATGTGTTAACAACCAGACCATTAAAGACACGTGTAAAAATCCTCACTAGAGTTGAGACCATGGGTTGTTTTACAATCTGTTTCTAATATGTACCTGGTCTCAAGCCTCCTTAGAAGAGCTTCGTGATCATCTCCTCTTCTTAGGGAAGGGACAGAGTCTACAATAAAGTATTTGAGCTCATGTAATTTCTTTGCATGGAGCTCTTCAAGGTGTCTTGCAACCGGGTACGTCAAGTCACCATTGTTGATGGCCCTGATGTGCTGGATTATTCTCTTGTGGACCTGCAGCTTTGTACTGCCTACGTACTGCAGGCCACAGGGCCACTCCAGCACATATACTGCATATTCAGTTTTACAGGTCAATTTCTTATCTATGTGAATGGGCTCTGTCTTGAATGGTGTGACATACTCTGTTATGCTTACTCCGTGTTTACAGGCTTTACACATGGCACATTTAATGAACCCTTTTCTAGAGTCTAGCCAAGACATGTTGGTTCTTACTTCCGGACTGCTCCTGACTAAGGAATTGCTCATGGAGCGAGCCTTTCTGAACGTTATGTTAGGCGATCTTGTCAAGTTGTCAAGTTACCACCCAACACTAGATCGTTTTTAACCAAAACCCAATTTCTGTTGACAATCCTGCATATTGTTTTATGCTGGTTGCTATAAGTGAGGATCAGTCTAGATGGTAGTGTTGACTTTGAGAGAGATTCTTTGTCAATATGTAATCTAGCAATTATTAGCTTTGTCTATGGCAGTGTCAATCACACTTGGAGAATAGCCCCAAGCCATGAACCTTTCTCGACACTTGTTCTGAGCCATTTGACAGTCAAAGTCTGAGGAACTACATATCCTCTGAATCCGCAGCATCTCCCCATAGGGGATGCTGTTGATTAAATGTGCAGGATGACGACTAGAGGTGTGTAAGAAGGAATTCCCTGTCGGTTTTCTGTACAGCCTTGTTTGTAACTTGTCTTGTGTAGCTGTCATTTTGTCAAGAAAACAGATATACTCTTTTGCTGTGTTGGCCAGTGAAGTGTAGGTTGAGGTTGCTGTCATTGATTTGCTGAGTAAAATGGTGAGCACTTTCCTCCATGCCTCTCCAAAATATCAGCAAATCATCAATGTACCTACACCAACTTATGAGATGGGTGGACATTGTGTCACCATAGGTGAGCCTGAGGACTTTTCCTTCCACAGTCCCATGTGCAGGCTGGCATTGCTGGGGGAGAAACAAGCCCCCAAAGCCATGTCTCCTACCTGCTGGAACACCTGGTTCCGGAAAAGAATACATAAATATATACATTTTAAGATGAAGGATCACAAGAAAACAACGGTCAGCCAAGGCAAAGATCTTGATCCCCAGGATATAATGAGTCACAGAAATAAAATATCCATGAAAGACTCAAACAGATGGATTCACCAAAGAGCAAAAATATATTTCCACTACAACTTTTCAGCTTTCGCCTTCCTTGAGGTGACGTGCAACCTAGTTGCAGGGGGTGCTCACAAAAAACGCCTGCACCCAGGCTTGTTAATCTGACAATTTTTCTGTTGTGTACAGGATTGGAAGGGCACTCCTGGTAGTGTTTGTTCACATTTTATTGGTTTGGCAGATCCTACAAAGTGCAGCTTCAGACGCGTTTTGGCATGCAAATCCATTCTCATGACACCTGCGCACAGAAGGCACTGAAATTACATTTTCTAACATAGACACTAAAATAGACAATCTGCTTGGTTTTAGCATTGCGGCCATATTGAAATGTACTAGTGCATATGACTAACTCAAAGGAGCCACAGTGTATTATACACAAATATTGATTCTGAATTAAGCCCCATTGGGCATGTAAGTGACTATGTCTGCAAAAGACTTCCTGCATTCCTGCAGATTACATCATTAAGCCATTCTATCAATGTTGCATGTTTTGTAAAACTACCAAAATTAATGTCTGTAAAATTACATTACATCAATACCCGAATAGTAGTGTTATGCATAATATAGTTACCTGGCAAAAGCATTAAAATCATTGCATTTCATACACTCGTAATCTAAACCAATTGATTGTAAACCAATAATTGATCGATAAAGCTCATTCCACGTTACGGCATAAATTCACAAAGCTACTAGTCATTACCTATTGCGAATTATCTAATAGAACCTACATTTCACTCTAGTGGTTCTAAGACACAGACAACTAATAAAAAAGAAATGAAAAATAAGAAAATCTAAAGTTTTAGTATATTAGTTTTTTTGTGTTCTAATTGCACTGCATTCATAAAAGTAGACACTTTGGTCAATGACCCTGTAAATAAACAAAATGGAAAAAACATGAAATTAGTTAAAATTTGAATATATTTTTTCAAGTTTGTCAACTAAGAATTCAATAGCACTGTTGCTAATGCGGCTAGTGAAGGAAAGATTTAACTCATTGTTGTTAATCTGCTTGACAAATTTATTTGCTGCAATATATTGATGACCTCTTCCTACTGTGGAAGAGGGATCATAAATCAGTAAACAAATTCATAAAGCAGTTTAATTATCCCCCGGGCTCAGCTGTTTTAAAAAAATTAGAAGTAAATAGAGGGGTCCAAGCGGCACCCTTCACAGGCTAAGTTTAGGGCCAGCCTTATTGTAGTTTTTTTACATAAATATTGGGATGGGGGCACTGGCCAATTTTGGCCCCAGAGATCCCATCCCCTGTGCCAGGCCTTTATTGTGGATGCCCTGGTTCCTCCCAGGGCAACAACTCACTCACCACTGATGAGGACCACTGGGGGAGTCTGAAAAACCCTGCAGTCCCTGCCGACTCCCTGCCTCCTGCAGCATTACGTTTACAGAGAGAGAGCTGGATGTGAACATGCAATTCCCTCTCTGTGAAAACAGTTTTGCTTTGCTTCCAGCAAGCAAGAGCATTCTGAGTGTTCTTGCTTGCTGGAAGCAGAGCAGTTTGCTATGGCTTGGTGGGAGTGATAAAACTCCCACCAAGCCATAGCAAATGGCTACATCCAAGGGGTGGGCATCCCAAGACATAGTTGGAGTTGGCCACGGGATGGTTCCCAGGCCCATCTATGGCTCCAGGAAGGGGGTAACACAGCCCCCTTTCTTTGATTTTATCTTGGGGAAGTGGTGGTCCCCGGCGCTGTGTAGACCCCCTCCTTAAATTTAAAAAAAGCCCTGGGCGTAGCGATCCCTGGGGCTGCAGGGGGGTCCACCCCTTGCATTAATTGACAGTAATTATGTAAATACGGGGGGTTTTGTCCTACGTTACCAGGTAGGACACATTAAACTTATAAAATACAAACGTGCCTGGTCCCGAGTTCAGTGCTGTTTTTTTATTTTATCAGCAGCTTGGAGCTTCCAATTGCTAAGATAGCTCCTGTGACTTTTCACTTATTTTCACATTTACATTCACTTGAATTCAAAATGCGAGGTTTAGACATAACCTGACCGAATTATAAACATTTCTTGTACAAAATTAAATACATTTTGTTTGCAAAATTATAAACATTTTTGACAAAAACAACTCAAATTTGATAAATATTCTAAACAAATACAATTTCAACCATGCAAAATTATGCTCTTGTTGCATAAGGGTACACCAGAAACAATTAAATATCAGTCCTGGCTCCTTATTTCTTATTGTGTTTGGGACTGAATTTCACCAAAGGTATTGTTTTTGAAAAGTCAATTGTTCATTTTGCACCGTTGGTGATAAAGGATGAAACACTTTTGGAATTTGGCATTTCCAAAAGTGATTCATCCTGTTTAATCTGTATTCTGAATGCAGGAAAACATTCAGATCCTTACCTTATCTAATTGAATATGAACAATATATACTTGGTCCAATTCTTCTCAGAGCCTCTTCTGGGCAGATTGTTGACTGAGTCATACAAAAACCTTCCTCCTCAGACTCTAACTATTCATTGGTGTTGTATAACATGCCCGGAGTCCCTTGCACCACCTGTCATAGCAATTGACCCTATATTAAAAGAAAGCACTGGATGTTCCAACTTTAATCCATCTTTCTCAGAGCGAAAGGGGATGTTACACATTAGCTCCACCTATCTATCCTTAACATACAAAATGTAAATGGGTGAAAGTGGAACAAAATAAATCTCTAAGTCCCTGAGATAACATCTCTGAGATAAAAAAATAACAGTACTCTAGAATACTTAGAGTTACTATCCCAGCCCAATTGGTCAATTTATTACATTATACTAATATCTCTTAACAAAATCCGGAAACCAGATGTGTCCCAGAGAAAGAGTGAGTGGATGTCAAAAGGAGCTGTTGGTTAATAATAGGCCTATCAAATATTCCTATATGAGAAGATTCTAAAATGCATACATTAGGTAACCAAGCCAATAATTTGCACATTAAGTATGCCTTTTTTAAGTACACAAAGCCTTTGATATTGAATTCCTGAATAAATATGTGAAACCAATGGAAAGCAGATGTTGTGACATGTCTTAAATATCAAAAATATTAAGAAAGAACAATGAAGGGAGCTCAATGAAATATATATGTTCTACAGTTTACAAAACCTTTACAAAATAAGTTTTAAAAAACGAGGACTGAATCATAATTATTGTATAGCTTTATTGGACATATAAAGGTTCCAGAAATTATATATATGATAAGACACACTCGGCTCACTCCGCACACTGACACCCAGTTCTTTAAAAGACATTTATGATTGCATGCACGGCTAACAGCTCAGTACAATTAGACCATAGAGTCTATTCACAAACTTCAATATGTAGTTCATTTAGTAGTACTATAATACAACTACTAGAATAGAACAAAACGCTAGTCACATGTCTATGTCTCCGCTTCCTCATCTTTTATGTCTGGAGATCTCTGCTCCAACTACAGAGATCTTTGTAGGCATGAGTTTACATTTTAGTAGTCAATTTGGGAGGAGCAAAAAGCAGTGGCAGGAGGTAGGAGTACAGAGGAGTTAAGTGATGGTGTAAAGAAGGGCTTAGGGAGGGATGTGTACCCACCCACAATAGAGTACACACCTTCCTATTCACAAACTGCAATTCTATAGTTACTGCAGGATAAAGGAACCTACAACAGTCATAAATGTACTTCAGCTCAGAGCTGGATTTAGTCCACTACCACCCAATGCCACTCACATGCATTGCAACACCATCCTATAAAAAATAATAGAAGCAGCGACATAAAATAAAACCCCTTAGGAACTGATGCTAACATAAATTACTGTTAAACAATATAATTACATTTCATTCAACTTAACTTACATTTTAGCTATTTTTTTTAAAAACACCTTAATAAGCTTTTGAAATTTCCCTTACACTTTAACACACAGAGATATTTCCCTTGATAGTAGAGATCTCCCCAAGTGTGCAGAACATCAAACACAGTTGTAAAATCAGAAACTCGTTTCGATTTTAACATCGTATTTAACAATTTTACTGGTGTTACCACCTATTTCTGAGGATGGAAACAAAGAGGATTACAGTTTTGAGCAACTTTACACTCAGAAATGGTGAATAAACAAAAGTAATAAAGTTACTCAAAAGCGTAAGTGTAAATTTACATGTTTAGATTTAGTTATATGCAGGTTTACCTTTGTGAATAGACCCATAATAGTTAAACCTACTTTTGAAAATATGTCCGTTCTGAATTAGACAGATGGGTGTACCTGTATGTATTAGAACGCAAACAATTCTAGGAGTGTTATTAATGATGGACTATAAAGTGTGAATGGATGATTCATGTGTTAGTCTTGATAGCAAAATATTTCTAGGCTATTTACAATTGTCCACTCTTTGTTTGTATTACCCATGAACAAGACCTCCGGGTCGTTTGTGCTATATAAAACTCTGTTGAGAATACATCTTTTTCTTTTTTTTTAAGACAAAATTACTGATATATAGTTCAGGTACCTTGACTTTATTTGTTATTTCACTGCATCTGCATACAACATGATCTTAGCATGCCCATTCCGCATGATTTCCTCAGACTTCTGCACAAAGACTTTGCCTGATTGTAACTGGTGAAATCTTGAGGTGTTACCTCTGAACATCAGTGTTTCTGCTAAAATCTTATTTTTCAATGGGTTTGGTAACTGTTATTAGTGGGCCCACCAGACTAGGAGCAGTTGTAGAGTTTTCTTTAGAAATAAATGTGGATCTATTCTACACAACTGCCTTTGTCTATTGTTCCTAATTTAAGTTCATAGTGGGACATAGTTATGTTATGTTATGTTATTTTTACTTATACCGCGCACAGCTGCCCCAGCGAAGGGGCGTCCTGGCGCTTTGACAAGGCAAACACAACACAACACTGGTAAAAGGCAAAAGGGCTACAGGAACAGCATAAGGGCTAAACAAATAAGAAGGTCTTGATGGTACGTCTAAACTGAAGAAGGTCATCAATGGCCCGAATATGAGGAGGAAGGGAATTACACCAATTCGGCGCTAACACTCAAAAAGAGCGGCCACCAGCTCTACTCAGCCTAAAACGCGGTACCACAGCCAGATTCTGACCAAAAGATCTAAGGGTTCGCGGGGGTACATACGGTATAGGCAGATTCTCCAGAATTTGGGGAGACGTACCCTTGAGGATTTTGAGCGCAAGGCAGAGGACCTTGAATGTAATCCTCTGATTTACAGGGAGCCAGTGGAGAGAGAGCAAGGATTTAGAGACCGAGCACCGCCTAGGCAGACCTATCACCACTCTGGCTGCAGCCTTTTGGACTCGCTGCAGCCGGGTGAGTTCTGACTGATTGATCCCAGCTAATAGCGAGCTGGAATAGTCCAGCCGGGACAAAACTGATGCTTGAACCACCAGTTGTCTGGTGGAGGCATCAAAAAATTTAAGGATAGGTCTAAGTCCTCTAATGATGCCATAGCAAGAGGCCGCCACCTTCTTGGTGTGACAGATGAAACTGAGGGTTGGGTCAAGCCAGACCCCAAGATTTTTTATCTCCGATGCTGGAGAGGGGCCACACCTAGTTCAGAGGGCCACCACTTGTCACCCCACAACTCCGCCTGCCTGCCCACCACCATAACCTCCGTCTTCTTGGTGTTTAACTGGAGACAGTTGGAGTTCATCCAGTTGGCCGTTGCCCGTAAACCGTCGCGGAACCTGGGAACCTCCATGTCTGAGTCCCCACTCAACGTGACCGCCAGCTGCGTGTCATCTGCATATGAGACCATCGTCAAGCCCCATTGCTTGACGACCGCAGCCAGCGGCCTCACGTAAAGATTAAATAGAGTGGGACTCAACGATGATCCCTGTGGGACCCCCAGGTCCAACGGATAGGATTTGGATTTCCCAGGTGGAATCGCAACCTGGAATGACCTTTCCGCAAGAAAAGATCGGAACCAGCATAGGGCAGAGCCCGTGACACCCACTTCCTCAAGTCGCTGAAGCAGAATCCTGTGTGAGACCGTGTCGAACGCGGCACTGAGATCTAATAACAATACTGCCGCCGTCCGACCCGCATCAAGCACAGAACGCAGATGTTCGACCATAGAAAGTAGGGCCGTCTCCGTGCTGTGGCCCGCACTGAACCCATTCTGGGTAGGGTCAAGAATGTTAGCCCTGGTAAGATGGTCTGCAAGAATGCTATTCACATGGGCCTCAGCCACTTTCGTGGCCCAAGGAAGCAAGGAAATAGGGTGGTAGTTCTCAGGTTTAAGGGGGTCAAGGGTAGCCTTCTTCAAAATAGGTGTAACTACAGCCTGTTTCCACCTAATGGAAAGTGACAAGTTGATCAGAGAAAGCACCGGAGTGCGGCATAATGGCGACATGATCTTAAGCTGAGTCGGTTTCAGCAGATCTGCAGAAGAATCCTGACTTGATTTTAAGGCTCAGAGAATCAAAGGCCTCCACAGAAAGGGCGGGCAGGGTAGTAAGAGACTCACTGCCTCCCAAGATGCAGCCGACCCGCTCTGAATTAAGATTTGGAGAGCCCTTCGAGAAGGTTTGATAAATGGCTTGAACCTTCTCGAGGAAAAAGGAGGCCAGACACTCACAATGGGAGTCCGAGCATATTTCTGCCGCCGTTGTCCTCTTAGCCATGAGATCCTTTAACACCTTAAAAATGAGTTTCAAAGGATACACTCGCCCTGCTTGGAAGCTGGGAATTGTCTCTAGCGCTGTGTGAGAAGCACGCTGTGTTTTTAATCTCCCTTTCGCTTATTTTTGTTATATTATTATTTTCGTTTTCCCCTGCTTTTACTGGGGTAGTTGTCCCCTTACCTGCACATAATTGTATTCCCACCGTAGCTTTAGCGGGTCCGGTTCTGGGGGCTTAGCTTCGTTTGGAGTTTGGGCGCCATCTTGAGAGGGGCAGTGAAGCTTTTTGGGCGCCATCTTGAGCGTCCTAGTAGGGCTGATCACACCTGGTGGCCCTACTTAAACCAGTCCTCATACGCACAGCGGGATCGCGCAGCGGGTGCGCCCTCGCTGTGCCTGAGTTGTGCCAGAGTCCTGCCCGTCTGCGCCCGTCAGCGCTAAGGAAGCGCGGGTCGCGGCAGGACTCTTCGCAGCAGTCTCTTCACCATGACTCCGCCTATTATCAGGTATCAAAGGGAGGAGGTGCTGGCCATTCGAGGTCGAATGATAACCTGCAATCTTTCGTCTGTGGACCCGCTATGCGGTCCTTATCGTTGCATGTGCGGCGGCTGGGCATTAGACACTCCCTCCACTATTCGATCGCTGGAGTCGCCATCTTTGCATCAAAGAACGGTAGGATTGCTTGATCTGAACATTTGGAATCTGAATGTCAGGTCACTGGTAAAGCACCATCAGGAGATACATGATCTCCTTAAGGATGAATCTCCTGACGTGCTTTTCTTGACCGAAACCTGGTTGCAGGACTCGGATTCTTCCATACTTAACTTGGCCTTCCCCCCAGACTACTCCATCTTCACTCTTAATCATGCTACTAGGGGGAGAGGAATTGCAATGGCCATTAAGCTGTGCTATCCATGCGAGTGGAAGGCCTTAAAACTCCCAGGATGTGAAAGCGCTCTTTTTAAAATCTCGTTTAGCCATCACTTTACTTTTTCGGGCTTATTAATATATCGCCCTCCGGGGTGCGATTCGGCTTTTAGGGCTGCTCTCCTGGACCTAATTAGCACAGAGTCATTAGGTTGTGCTAATTTCAATGTTCTCGGAGACCTCAATCTTCATTTTGACTGCCCGTCTTCACCCCCATTAGAAGCTTTTTGGCTGATTTAGAGGCCTTGCAGCTCTCCCAGTTGGTCGCATCTCCCACTCATAGAGATGGCCACATCCTTGACCCTTTTTTTACTAACTTAGAGGGAGTCAGGGCACTCTGTCCCACCCAGATGGTTTGGACAGACCATATGTTGGTGAAAATGACATGCCCCATATCTGAACCTCCTTATATACCCCAGGACAGATTACATCTGAGAAGAAACTGAAATTGGAGGACTTTTACCATCTGCTGGAGGAGGCACCTCTGGGCCCTTTCACTGATGTTGAACGTGGATATGATTCCTTTTGTGAGTGGATCTCCCGCGCCCTGGATTCTTTGATCCCCTTGGTATGGTCAAAGTGTCGTCCTAAAGAGCCCAGCCCATGGTACGACGGTGCCTTAGCGTCCCTTAAAAGAGCCTGCAGACAGGCTGAGAGGCTTTGGAGGAAATCGTTTGATCCCGAACTGAAGGCCTGCTACCTAGCTAAAATTAAAATCTACCATAAGGCGGTGTGTAGAACACGAGCAGCCTTTTATGCCCAAGAGTTTCGGAACAGCTCCAATAGTGACCTTAAGGTGCCTGCCATGGGGTGCAGGAATGAAAAACGCCTCCCATTTCCCTATAGGAACATGTATTACGACTGGTATATGGCCGTAATTCATGCTCCCATAGGAAAATGTTGGAATGCAAACGAACTGTGTTTGGTCACATCCTAATGAGGCGGTGGCACTGCAGACCGGATGTCGTTTGGTCCTGATTATGAGACGGTATTGGCCCCTATGTGTCTTGCTATGTCCCTTGTCCACCCTGCAGTACACTAACTAACTCCTAAAGAGAATATCTGTGTCTGGCATGTTGTTAATTCACCCCCATCTTTAAGTATTTAGCACTAAAACTCTTCTCACCACTCTCAGTAAGAGAGCAGAGAGCTTGCACTGTTCTTACAGTAGCTTTATGAGCACATTAGTGAAAGGGAGACCGCCTGTTTGAATCCATTGGTATGCCTTTCACAGTACAAGAAGCAATTTGACCTGCAATTAAAGGGGGCTAGAGATCTTCGTACAGGTAGGTGCATTAAGTGACTGCTCAAGCCTGCAAGGCGATGTTTGTGGGGAATCTATAAGACACCCTTTGTCTCAGAGGGGCTAATTAAAAGAGGATGAATTTTTTATCTAGATGGTTTGCCTACTATACTACCCTGAAATTGCATAAGATGTATCCAACAAACCAATCTTTATGCTTTAGATGTAATACCCAGGAGGAGGGAGGATGGGTATATATTTTCTATGAATGCAATAAGCTACAACTTTTTTGGGATGAGGTTTTTGCTAAGATCTCCAAATCTCTGTCTCTGAGAATTCGACCGTCGGTTATGCTGGTTTTATTTGGCACTTCGGGGAAGGTGAAAGGGTTAACTAAATATCAGCAGTATTTCATACTAATTGCCATAGCTGTCGCAAGATCTCTAGTCCTACAAATTTGGAAAACAGATAAACAACCCAGGATTGACCACTGGCTTAATAAAATGAACAGAACATTTAAGTTTGAGGAGGCCTATGCGAGACGGGTAGGAGCAACCAAAAGATTTAGAGCTATCTGGCATGAGTACTCCGATCAGGCTGAGAGAGAAGGAGAATGAGTATAAAGGCAAAGTATTCCTGAGTCCCCAAGCCTCCAATTTTGAAATAAGGCGGGATAGATTATATATATTAGCATTACATTTGAGATAGTAGAGGAGCAAGGCGATTACAATAGAGCTTAAATATGCACTTTATTTAAGAACTGCCGCTACTTTGCATTTTGCACTTTGAACAGATTTTGCATGGCATTTTTCCTAAGAGCTGCTGCTATTAGCACTATGCACTTTAAATATTTTGATGCTCCTCTATTTATGAAATACAAGCATCATGATACTTCCTGACTGTTTAACTTAAGGCCTAAAAAATAAGCACTTTATTTAATAACTGCTGCTAATCATTCGAAGGTCTATATAGTGTATATAAAGCATTTATGCTGGCTCTGTAGAGTATTTTAATAATGAACTGTTGCTATTTGCATTATGCACTTTAAATAGCTCTTGTCTTTATCTAATTTAAGCAAGTCATGCTGGTCTATATATTTCAGGGTAGAAGTTAGCAGTGTTGCACTTTCAATATTCACTTTCTCTGTTAGTATTATGGTTATAATATAGTACTGGCTGTGCCACTACTCAGATAGATATTATTACTGTTTATTATGTGTTATTTCGATGATGCCATGTGGTTTGAATGTCTATTCTATGTCTTACTACTCTTTTGTTCAAATACATTTTTTTTTTTAAAAGACACCCTTTGTCTCCTTCCCAGGCTGCACCCTTAAGGAGCACCCTAGCTGAGCACCAACTCTTTGTGGCACCCACTTATTTTGCCTCGTGCCAGCCTCTTTGTCCCTGCACCCACTGTCTATAATACGGCGCAGGCAAAGAGTCAAATTGATTCTTCATTTGAATTTGGCCACTTCCCATGTGAATGATGAAATGTAACAGTGAAAGTTGGCTTGATCTATATGTGATCTGTATGACAGAAGTGCCCTTGTGAGCCTCTGTGACCCCTTCTTTGAAATCAAAATGCCCCAGAGCGCAAAAAAACAGGTTAACACCCCCATTGTTCCAGGGCACATTTAATAATACAACCATAAACTACAAATAGATACTAACTCGAGTTGTGAAAACTGATTGTTAAGGTGCTGATTTTGGAAAAATCTGTGTAAAAAAATAATCTGAGAAGATCTTATCAGTTGTTAGTTTTAATCTTAATGTTTCAGTAGTGCAATTAATTAAAATTATTATATATTATTTATTTTGATGAATAATTGCAAAAGAACACTAGTTGTTTAAATGTGCTCTTAATATGGCATAGAGTTAACAATTTAATTTCAAACTTTTAATTGATAAATTAAAAAATGAGTGTGCTGGAAGTTGGAATAGTATAATTTACTATTCCAATTCCAGTGCGTGCAACAGTAGGGAAGGTCTTGGAGTTAAATCCAACATCTTTTACCCCCCTGCAGCAAGCTATTCACGTTGTAACGACATGTGGGGTCATGGCATGCGTCGTAACGGTTGTTTCCCCCGTAGATATGCACCCAAGTTCTTTCAGTCTCGTGTATTTATGCTCTCACCTGGTATTTCAGAATGTCCTATCTTTAAAACGCTCAACTAATCACTTCCAGGAAAAATTTACACCATAGGATCCATTAAGCTTGCTTAATAATCTTATTTTTCAACATGAAAACGGTACACCGCACAAAGATCACAATGCCCTGTGTGAAAATACATTTTTCCATATATATATATATATATATATATATATATATATATATATATATATATATATATATATATATTGTCAGCACAAAAAAATCTCCCCACGGTTCTCAGAAACTGAAATACCAGTCATAACCCAAACGCAAGGATTCCTCCCACAATTCTTTCTATTAAAATAGATGACTTAGTGAACAGCCAAAGGAGCCACGTTGAAAGAAGTGCTAAAGGAGTCTCCAGTTTGTGTCTCAGCGTCTTTAAATAGCCCAAGCCGATGTGTCTGACCCTTGACAAGGCGTCGAAGCCTCCTTCCGAAGCTGGGAACGCGGTTCATTCTATCTTTGCGCGGCCTGCTGACGCCTCCAATAAAGACACCAATTAGTATCAGTTCTGAAGGCGACCCCGCATATATGAACACCTGCCTAGGGGACTTGGCAAGAGAAGCACAATATTTCACACAGGTCACTGGACATCTGTCAGATTACTATTGATGTGCTGTCACTCCCCGCCAGTTTCAGATCCGAACTGGCTTCTAAAGGATATTAGGGCAGGTAGCACTGTGGTAATGAGATTCATAAACCTCTCATGTTTGCCACCTGTCAGGGGAATTACCCTGGCAACTGCCACGACCACCCGCGTGGCGCCAGTGGCTGAAATTAACACATGGCATAGGCCATCTGCAAGGGCGGTGTTGTGACAAAATCTTGGTTTCTTTAATGTGTGCCTATAAAAGGACGTTTCTTATTGAATCCATCTAATGTGACAATTACTCCTTCCAGTGCATTTTTAGACCCACGTACTAGGTATAAACCTGCCTATTTTGTAAGTTACCAACCGGAATAAGATTATTCTGCGCCATCAATACCCTGCAATGCCTTATTTTACGTGACTTAGTGACCCACATTTTATTTGAAGTACTTCTACCCCAGTTCAGCGTGTGTTTGATGCGCATCTAACCTGCCTAGTCCAGAACAAACGGCCTGATCTCAATATCCTGAAGGCCTACCTACAAATATCTACAGGTGGGTCGTGCCTTTTTTGATTGGTAAGAATAGAATGAAGCAATGTAAGCTGAGGAAGTGGGGAAAAGGAAGGAAGGAAGGTAGGGATGGAGGAAGGGATGGGGGAGGGAGGGAGGGAGGAAGGAAGGAAGGAAGGAAGGAAGGAAGGAAGGAAGGAAGGAAGGAAGGAAGGAAGGAAGGAAGGAAGGAAGGAAGGAAGGAAGGAAGGAAGGAAGGAAGGAAGGAAGGAAGGAAGGAAGGAAGGAAGGCAGGCAGGCAGGCAGGCAGGCAGGCAGGCAGGCAGGCAGGCAGGCAGGAACAAGAAACGATTGAAGTGAGAGAAGGTTTAGGCAAATGGATGGAAAAGGAAGTGAGATGTGAAGATGATAATGCTTTGGATTTACTTGTATGCAGGTGACATTGAATGGCTGGTATAGGCAAGGGTCCACTGCTCAGCATTCTGTGCTCAAAATTGCTGATGCGGTGGGAACGAAAATGCCTTTTTCCAGTATGCTTGGATCTTCAATTAATAAGTGTTCGTATGCCTGTGGCTCAACGTGTGCTCTGTTTTGAAGTGCCACACTACAGACATTGAAGGGAAATTATACGTTTAGCATAAAGGTGAAACTAGCAAGAAGTGAAGGTGAGGAGTCTTGATATTTTGGTGGCTTTGGCACAAGAAAGGTTCCCTAATAAATAGTGGCCATTTTACGCATTGCAATAACCTCCTTGACATACTGCAGCAATCAAGATAGTAGGATGATTCCGAAATAAAGCTGCAGTGTAGTTCCTATATTCCCAATAGGCTCTGCGCATTGGAATAATATGTCATATAGATTAGACGTAGGACTGAGGTCTACTAGGTCTTTATCGAATATACTAGACTTAATTGTGTGTGCCAGCTAGCTCAGAGGTCACCAGAAACTTTCTCGAATAAACAAGAAGGGATTTTTTTCTGACAAATGCATAAACATGACAACTTTGTTTCCCCAAGAATAAACTGGTCTTCAGAGTCGTGGAAACAAAAGATAGATATTTTACTCAGTCAATCGTGCATGCTTCGTTTCACCAGATGTGCCGAGAAAATAAATAGACGGGCATTTATTAATAAAAGGATTTATTGAACAGTCTTGCAAAATATAATGCATACAGTAGAAAGAGTAGAATAAAATAATACTGTAAGAGCATTGTATGGTTCCTAAACCATGAATCAATACATACATAAATTACAGAGGCTAAAAGTACTCAACTGGTGCTTCTAAGGTACGCCTACCCCGATGTACCTAACCTAAGCTTAGTATGAGGGAAGAAGTAAGTGAGGTGTAGAATAAATATAGTATTTTTTTGCCTAGAATCTGTCCAAGATTTCTCTTAGGGTCTAATCCGATCTGTACCTTGATTTGGAATGAAGAAGGTCAGGCTCAGGACTCGATTTCCCAACACCCCGCAAGGGGAGCTTGGAAACACTGGAGCTGGATTTCTCGGCAGGAGAAAAGACAGCGTCTCTCTCTCAGTGCGTCTGCTGGAGGGTTGGCTTCCTTCGGCACTTGCTGTAGCAGGATGTGTCGGGCAAGTAGATAGTCCAACCGCTCCAAACCACTGCGTGTTTGCTAAGGCAAGTGTGGGCATATTTATACCTTGAAGTTGCCGAGTTTGACGTAAAGGTGGGCATAATAACGTCATAAAAGAGTCTCAGTTCTTTGAAAACTCCATGACTTCCTGGACAATTCAGTTCTCAAGCAAGAGGAAGTCCCTAGCTACTGAAGCAGAGTTTTCCAAGAAATCGTTGTAGATTTTCGGAACTAGTGGAAGTAGTCCAGCCATATTTGGACTGCATGAGCTATGTCTACATATAGTTATGATTCTTATGACTATATAAGGATATGGTGATTTATACCTATATAATGGCATGAATCGGGAAAATTACAATAGGGTGCTAAAATGTTATACAACAAAGCAGACTTCATTGACATATTGTAGGCCAATTTACACATAATGGTGACCACTCATATTATAATGATGAATTGAGTAAAAGGTGACAATCCTTGGCATATTAACAGTGCATTTTTCAAAAAATGTGCAGATTTGAAATAAATAGATGAATAGATTCCAGATGTGTAAAGCAAGACTTATCACCCCTAAGGATAACCAGGTGCTGTGGGCCGTCAGGGGAGATCAAGTGAGCTATTGCCCAGAGTCACATGATGCTGAGCTGAGCTGCCACTGGTGGTTGAACCGCAAGTCCGCGTGCCAGAGTCAGCCGCTCTGGCCGATGCACCACACCTCTCAAGGCATAGTGGCAGCCATTTCAATCAAGTGGTGTTCATTCTTAGATTCCTGCTATGAGGTGGAAATTTCTGACATTCATTGCCACCAAAGTCATATGACAGGCCTCCTCGGCATTATGATGCATGGTGACTGTGATTCTTGGGGGTATGCGGAAGAGCCTATCCATGATTGGCAGCAGAACGTGTACAGTCTTGATGGAAATGAGAAGCTGGTGTTTGGTGATCATACTTGTCAATTTACTAATAAAAAAATCAAACGGTTATTTTGGTGACAGACAGTTTATTTCCAAAAAATACAAGCTTTTCTTTGGAGGAACTTAATCTATTTACATACATTGAAACGCTAGCATGAGGGAACAAAATGCGTGTTTTTGGGAACAGTCAAGGTGCTTTTTAAGGAGAAAGCTACTGCAAGTCCATGATCTATTTAATTCAGATAATTGATACGAACGAGGGGATACTTATTGCTGATACTGTAATGTTTAGTTCTTGGGGCCATTACTGCTCTCGTTATATTTCATGGATCAAGCAGGGGAATTACCCCATCTAAACGGATCAACCTTTTTTATAACAGCCGCACTGCTGCTGCCGGAGGTCGAACCCCTTGTAATTAGTCGAGCATTAAAGGTATTTCTCCTCTGTGAAGCTTCAAGGGCCCAGAAACCTGTATATTGGCGGGTAGCCCTCTTAATAACTGTGTTGAGAGAGAGTAAAAGGTGTCTGCCCAATTCTTTTGTTTTAGCTGCTGCAGTCAACTTTCTAGATAGCTGTGCCTAATGAATATATCAATCTCAAATACTGGTATATTTAGGTGCAAAACTTCCCTAGGGTAGTCACTCTTCCTAGAATTAGCAACAACTTGATTTGTTGAAAATCAGCACACCAGTTGTTTGTTATTCAGAGTTCTCTTGGTTGTTTTACCTTCCGAGATTTCAAGTTTCTGATCAAAATGATGAGCAATCACTTGGTGTTCTAAGTTTTCCATCCAACTTTGATTAATTCCATTTTACAAATTGCCATGCCCTGTTTTATTCTCTAAATCCAAAACATATGACTCTTCTTATGCTCATGAGTGGTGTGCAGACAGAATATTGAGCTGGAAATTTCGACCTAAAGAAATATTAAGTCCTAAATATCATGAGTCAAAAATATCAACAGCAAGAATATTGTGGTCAAGAATATCGATTTTAAGGTAAGAAATATTGATTTAAAAAAACAGTTGTTTAAAATATCGATGTTTTAATTAGTGTTATGTATTTTAGATTATATTTTAAATATATGTGATGTCATTTTTTTATAAGAATTGTTTGTTTTTTAATATATGTGTTACATTTTTAGTAGTTATCAATATTATTTTAATAAAATTGTGTTTTTTTTAGTCCTGTAGCGGGTTGTGGGTTTATAGGGGAATAGGTGGGAAGTAATTTAATTATAATAAATTACTGATAATTTTGTATTTATGTATATGTAATTGAGATTGTATAGTATTATTTGTGAAAGTAATGTATTATTGATTATAAAAATTGGATGTTAATCAACATTAATTCATGTATTGCGGATTAATTATGGTACTTGAGTAATTTTGTTAGGTGCTGGTTGTGGGGTTTATAGGGTTAAAGGGTAGGAAGTAATTTATTGTTAATTAGTTAATAATATGCTAATTAATTTGTTAATAAATAATTCATTGACAATTAAATATGGAAATTGTGTAATTAATTTTAGGTGTGGGTTGTAGGGTTTAAAGGGGTAAAGGGTGGGAAGTAATTTGTTTTTGATTAATTTATAATTAGTTGTTAATTGATATTAATTAATTTATTGAAAATTAATTATGGAAAATGTGTAATTAATTTTAGGTGTGGGTTGTGGGGTTTATAGGTGTAAAGGGTGGGAAGTCATTTATGTTTAATTAATTAAGAATTAGTTGTTAATAAATATTATTACTTAATTGTAAATTAAATATGGATATAGTGTCATACATTTTAGATGATGGTTGAGGGGTTTATAGGGGTAAAGGGGGGAAGTAATTTATGTTTCATTAATTAATCATTAGATCTTAATTCAAATTCATTAATTAATTAGAAAATAAATATTCAAATTGTGTAATTAATTTTAGGTGTAGGTTGTGGCATATATAGGAGTAAAGGGTGGGAAGTAATTTATGTTTTTTCATTAATAATTTGTTGATCATTAATTTCAATTAATTAATTTGTATTTAATTAGGGTAATTGTTTATGTGTTTTGTGTGTGGGTTTTACTTTTATAGGGGTAAAGGGTGGGGAGTAAATCAATTTTACTTTCTTTATAATTAGTTGTTAAATACTATTAGTTTCTTATTTGAAAATAAGTTTTAATTGTGTATTTTTTTTACAGTTAAATTTTTGCTGTGTTTTGTGGGAGTTTTAGGAGTAAAATGTGGGAATGTTTATAATTTGTATGAGTTTTTATTTGGTTTTTAATCAATAATATTTAATTAATTTTACAAGTTTATATATTTTTAATTTAGATGTGGGTTGTGAATTGTGTGGTGTTATAGGGTAGGCAAAACAAAAAGTAAATTTATGTAATAAATAATGTTTTTTTTTCTAAACAATTTCTAATTACAAATATTTTTTTTAACATTATTTTTATTTTATGTCATATATTTGTACGTATGTGTCATATGCATTTCGTATTATAAAATGTTTTTTTGAATGTGTAATATTAAATGTATTTGTATTTACATTTTTAACATATTTATATATTTTTTATTTATTTTATTTTTGAGATATTTTATTTGTTAATATTTTGTTTGTTTTTAATTTTGAACTAACTGGAACTAATTGGAGTGGTAATAGTAAATTGTATCTCTCAGCAATGCAACAATTTCTCTACTGTTGCAGTCACTGGAGTGGGTATAGTATTTTTCCCCCCTGCTATCCAATATTTTCCATACTGCTGCACTCAATTGAGTGGTAATAGTAAGTTTTAACCCTCCGCTAACTCACACTTCCTCTACTGTTGCACTTATTGGAGAGGGAATAGTAATTTTTACGCCTCCGCTATCCAACATTTTCTCTATTCTTGTACTTACTGGAGTGGGAATAGTATTTTTTAACACTTTCCCCACTGACTGCAGTGGTGAAATTAAGTTTGAAGATTGATGAATAGTTAATGTTTACATTTATAACAATGTTTTTTTAATAGATTTTATGTTATGACCTGCAAACTAAGGGATCGCGAGGTAGAAAGTGCGGGTTTAAGATGTTTTTTCGCCCAGAAAATACGCTGTTGTCCTCAACCTGACCTCGCACCAAGCCAGCCCTCAAGCAGCTGGCCAACAGGATTACTTACCGCAACACCGCAACATGAACAAATTGCATTCTGGGAGTTGCAGTCTTCCCACTCTGAAACATCAAAGTGAATCCTGTGGAACGACGTCCAAGTGCGCAACATTATACTTTATATGAGCCAGCATAAAAGACACTCTGGATTCCAGCGTCAGTGGAAAATGGAAAGGCAGTGCATCTGACGAAGGCAAAAGCTGAAACGCGTTATGCCACATCCTTTCAATAAATGAAATTTTAAATCCAGCCGGGCACCCTTGTCTGCCTGGAGAGAGGAGGACTGTTTTTTGCATATTAACGCGCTGCCAGAACATGCAGGGGTGGCCCTTTCTCAAAGTGTCTTGGGTTTTTGGCAATTACCCAGACCACCTCGCACCCTATGGATCAGGGACCCTGCTATCAATGATAGTCTGTGAAATCGTGGAGAGACATCGCTACTTTAATGATGTCCCAGACCTGCAACCTAAGGGATCGCGAGGTAGAAAGTGCGGGTTTAAGATGCTTTTTTCACCCAGAAAATACGCTGTTATCCTCAACCTGACCTCACTCCAAGCCAGCCCTCACACTGAAAGCACTAAAAGCAGCTGGCGAACAGGATTACTTACCGCGACACCGCAACATGAACAAACTACATTCTGGGAGTTTCAGTCTTCCCACTCTGAAACATCAAAGTGAATACTGTGGAACAACGTCCAGGTGCGTAACATTATACTTTATATGAGCCCACATAAAAGACACTCTGGATTCCAGAGTCCGTGGCAAATGGGAAGGCCGCCGTGCCCCCTTGTCTGCCTGGAAAGAGGAGGACTATTTTTGCATATATATATATATGTATATATATATCCAACAACAAAGAGTAGCCCTCAGTTTGAAAGAAGCCATCAGCTGGTAATAGTTCAACTCTTTATTGATGGTACCTTACATGCAAGCATCTCAAGGAAAAGGCATCAGTCTCTTAAAGCCAAACGCGTTTCAAGAACTTCTTCCTTTCGTCAGTGGCAAAATCTGCTGAATGAACAAGGCGTTCTGCCTCACACCTGTTAGTACCAACGATCCCGCCCCAGTGGGTGTGGCCAATAACATAGCCTTCTGGGTCTCGTAGTGCAGGCAGGAGGCCCCCACCCCTGCAAAATTCCACAGCCTTCTTGCCCCCTTTGGGATGCAGAGGTGGGCAGTAGCCCCTGATCTGCACCACCGGCGGGGCAGAAAGCCCACTAGAGCTAGGCATTTTTTTTTTTTTTTTAGAGGTCGGGGCTGCCCAAAATGAGCATGTCAATGCCCTCACCCCCAAATAAAATTCCACAGTTTTTCTGCCCCGGGGTAAATAGGGGCAGAAATCCTACTAGGCACCAGGGATTGTTTTTTTTAAATGGAGGGTTGGGGGCTGCCCAAATTGGGCATGCCAATGCACCAAGCCCCCGAAAAAAATCCACAGCCTTCTGCCTCCCCTGGGAAGCAGATGGGGGCAACATCCCCCGATATCCCCCCGGAGGGCAGAGAGCATACTAGGCACCAGAGATTTTTTTATGTATATAGGGGTTGGGGCTGCCCAAAATGGGCATGCCAATGCCTCCACCCCCCCAAAAAAATCCCACGTTCTTTCTGCCCCCCCCCGGAGCCAGATGGAGAAATAGCCCCTAATCAGCCCCGCATGGGGGCAGAAAGCCTACTGTAGTGTAGTTCCTATATTCCCAATAGGCTCTGCGAATTGGAATAACATAAACGATAGTTTAGACGTAGGACTGAGGTCGACTAGGTCTCTATTGAATATGTTAGACTTAATTATGAATGCCAGCTAGCTCAGAGGTCACTAGAAACTTTCTCGAGTGAACAGGAATGAGTAAACTTTCCTGAATAGACAAGAAGGGATTAGCTTCTGACAACCACATAAACATGACAACTTTACTCCCTCAATCGTGCATGCTTAGTTTCACCAGAGTGCAGAAAAATAGAGAGATGGGCTTTTTCAATAAAAGTTGTTATTTATTGAGCAGTTTTCTTTCTATTGCAAGAGAAGTAAATTGCCACAATTGCAATACTTGTCATAAAGTAAAGTGCGTACTGTAAAAGGAGTATTCTGGAATAATACTGCAAAAGCTTTTATATGGTTTCTGAGCCATATGATACTTAAAACGGATAAAATATACACAATACATACAATGATAAAAGTTGACTAAACGTACTCAACTGGTGCTTCTAAAATACGCCTACCCCGGTGTATCTAACCTAAGCCTAGTACGTGGGAAGGAGTAAGTGAGCTTTAGTTTAAGTTAAGTTATTTTTGCCAAGATTCTGAATCAAGAATTCTCTAAGGATCTAATCAGCTCCGTACCTTGGTTTTAGAATGAAGGAGGTCTTGTATCTCTTTCTCAGGACTCGATCTCCCAGCAACCCGCAAGGGTGACTGGAAATATTGAAGCTGGATTTCTCGGCAGGAGAAAAGACAGCATCTCTCTCAGTGCGTCAAATGGGAGGGTCGGCTTCCTTCGGCACTCGCATCAGCTGGGCTTTGGGTAAGTAGATAGCAGCTCTGCTCCAAACCACCGTGTGTTTGCTTAAGGCAAATGCTGGTATTTTTATACCTGGAAGGTGCCGAGTTTGACGTAAGGTTGGACATAAGATGTCACTAAGAACTGTCACTAAGAACTGGAAGTTCTTTCAGGACTCTCAGGAGTTCTAGAACAAATCAAAACAGAAGCAGGGGGAATTCCGGGCTGCTGGAGGCTTTGTTTGTTTAAAGAACGCGTTGTACTTTCTAGGAGTCTAGGGAAGTAGCCTTGGTGTTTTTGGACTGCATTGGCTATGACTAAATATGGATATGATTCTTATGCCTTTATAAGGATATCATTTGTTATAACCACATAAGGGCATGAATTGGGAATATTTAATTAGGGTCCTAGATACGTTCACAACACCCACTCCACGTATAATGTCCATCATTACTAAATACTAAGCAATATATAAACATATAAGTATGCATGTGTTTTCCAGCCCACCCCAAAATACATAAAATGCATTTGAAATGGTATAGATACACGAACATGAGTATTATACTGTACGTTTTTCAAGCAGTGGCATCATTCAGATAATATTTTTTTTTAGTGCATTATAATCTTCACTGAATGAATCACGAAAGTTACATTTATGAAATGGCTCTTAATACAGAAGAGAAGATTGAGACCATTTCATCACATAATTATACAAGATTGTCTGATTCAAAATATTGTCTCTAGAGTCTCTAAAAATAGAAGGCAGGGTGCTTGGTTTCATGTGAGAGGGTGCCCATGCATGAGCAGTACCCCTCTGCAGCTTTCGGAATCTATTCTCTGAGGCTGTTCTGTGATGCAGCCAGACCATTTGCTCTTAAGTGCATAATAACCTTGCGGTAAATGCTAACTTTGTAATGGCTGCATGGAAACATATCATGTTTGGTTTCAAACACTTTGAAATGAAATGAAATGAATGAAATGAAATTGGATGTATAAAGCGCATGGCTGCCCTGAAGCGTCCCAGCGCTAACTAACTAATAACAGAAAACTCTGAAAAAGAAAAATGGAATTATGCAGCCTTAAGAAAAAGGAAAGTTTTAAGGGATTTTCTGAATTTCAGATAGGAGGGGATCCTACACCCCCACACCAGTCCTGGCGGCGGGGGTAGGATTCCACCCTTCTAGAGGGAGAGACATGTACACACTGGTCTACCCGGTAATAGTTTCATAGAGCCCTGGCATCACAAAATGGATGCATGCAGAAACATACATAAGTCTGGCCTCCTGCTGCTGGACGAAACTCCGTCAGGGGAGCCTGGACAATAGGTTTCCTGTCACAAGGAGGTATAGCCACCTGCCAGACAGGCTTTAGTGCATTGGGGCTGGTTGTGCTCACTCAGAGATTGCCAATAAGTCTGCACTGGGGGTACATTAGGTGTCCCTGTGCATAGCCCAGTTCAAACCGGTTGCCGGGGTGGTAGCCCCTGCAATGGTTCTGGCGTGAAACTGGACAAGGAAATGGGTGTAGCCACCACTCTTTTCAGACCCTCACATAGGTGGGTCCCAAAAGTATGTCCAACCCCTTTCTTTAGTATAAGTAAAGAACCCCAGGCAACAGGACTTTAGATTATACCTGGACGAAACTGTGAACCTGAATCCTGGAACTTCAACGCTCTACTAAAGACTAGAGGACGGAAGAATCTCCCTGGGGTCAAGGAGTGACTCCCCTGCTTGGCAGGCACCAACAAAACATCTTGCTGGTGTGCATTTCCGAAGCCCCCACTGGACTCCAAAGTATTTGCAACACAGAAAGAGGATTCCATACTTCTCAGTCCCCGACCCGAGTCCCCAGCAAAGCTGAGACCTGCAGCCCTCATGAGTGATGTGGAACTGGAACTCCTGGACACCATGCACATTTGCTAGTGCGTTAACTTCTCGACATCTCTTGAAGTTCTGGTTTGGGTTACTTGTAGTCCAAGCCCAGAGCACTATCTACACCGAAGATTGTGGGCCTACACTCCACGAGTGTTCCGTGAGACCACTTCTTGCATTTCCGCTTGAGGGTCCTTTGCGATCCCTGGTCCATTGACTAGTGGGTCTCCACAAAGGCAACTTTACTTTTCCTTTGGCTTAACTGGATGCTCCAGACGTGCCCTGACTCTCTACTGGGTGGTGAATCCCTGAGACCTTGTTGGGCTGCGCCGAAGCATTTCTTTGATTACTGCATGGGTTGCTGTTGCCAAAGCTTGTTGGATACAATCCAGGCACCGACACAGCTGCACTCAACACCCTGCATGGGACAGCTCGATTCCAGATCCTAGTCATTGTTGACACGTCCTGGTCCTCGTGACTAAAGAGTCAAGCTTCACCTTCTTCACCTGAAATCACCCGACATCGGTGGGCATTCAACTACCGGGCCCCTGGTCACTGGCAAGTGAACCAGACTCTGTCCCCTCTGCTTTCAGGTTCTTCTCCTCTCTGATCCAGGCTTGGATCACACCGGACACTTTCCTCTACAACGGCAACAGCACTTTGCATTAGATCGCCATTGGAAACGACGACGATTCCCGACACCAAAATACACCTACGCACCCGGCTTCCCTGGGTGAGGTAACTCGAGTACTCTGGTGCTCCCATGGGTGTTGGCTCTAGAACCCCTTAAGTCTAAAGAGGTATGCTCAAAGTCCTCCTCTAAGTGTCCCTTTTCTTTAAATTTCCAACCATGACTTTTCCCATTGAAGGTAACGGCAACCGTGGTGGTGTTCAGTCACTGCACGCGTTCCCTGTGGGTCCCGTGTGTCACTACCTAGGAAAGTTCCTTGTGGCCCCAGCACTTCTACAGGCTCTAAGCCTGTTGTCTAGTCAAGTTGTGGTTCTTATAACACTTTCTTAATATATAGTTTGATACGCCCCTAGAGCTCAACGTAGATTGTGCTAATTTACTGTGTGCTGTTAAGTTTTCTGTATGTACTTTTGCCTCTAGCCTCATTAAGAGACTAGAGGGATTTGTTTAGAATAAATGCATACATTTTATATATATACCTGTTGTGGTTCTCCTTTCATTTGATCATTCACAAGATCACAGACTGGTAAAACAAGCTGCTTTTCATTCCTCCAAGACTTAGCCTGAAGGCTGCTCTCCACAGCTACCACTTGGATAGTTTTCTATAAAGGTTGTCTTTAACCAACCATTAATAAGGGGTCATTAGGACTGGTGAAAGGTGCTTAATAGAATAGTGGCCACCATATGCCAGGCCAACTTCTCACAATGTGCACCCACACATTTGTCACAAAAGAAATGGTACCATATGACAACACCAGCCCTCTCAATGCACAAATATGCACACCGACCCCATTGCCACGCACAGTGTGCACACAGGTAAGCAAAGGAAACTGTCACAGCTACCACAGTGTGACACACCATTGCACATGTACAATAAAGTCTGGGCAAAATCATGCACAGGACCTATTGACATTTGCATTGCCATGGGGCCAGAGCTACGAGGACCATTCAAAAAATAAGAAAGCATGTGCGGTGGTATAAATCAAAATATGCACAGGACAAAGATGTGCAGGAGATGACAATGGCCAGTCCATGGCCAGATGTGACGTCTGCCAGGTCAGACAAATCAACAGAGTCCTCAATGAAAAACATGTTGTGCCGGTCCCTAGGTGGCAATAGGTCCCTGTGATCATAAATTATGCATAGGTCGCATGGTTTGCATTGACACCTCACACCATGGACAAGTAATTCATGGACCACTGCATCTTGTCAGGAGTCATGGTAGTGCACATAGAAAACAATGTGATGATCAGTAAATTGTGTAGTGTACAAACAGTGAATGAAAGAGCAAATACAGAGCTTGTGGGGTGCACTACAATGACCATATCCCATCTGATCCAAAGGTGACCAAGAACTCACTCCAGAGGGACAGCCTGCACCACAACTAACACCTCCACCTCCCTCTGGTGGGCCACAGGATGATAGTTCACCACCCTCCCTTGCACCCACAGAGAGGGATGAGTCCTCAGACCCCAAAGGCCCTGCAGCAGCCCTCCCCCTGCCTGGTGATGAGGGGGCTGTCCTAAGAAGACCCTGGGAGTATCTGGAAGCAACCCCACTCATGGAGCCAGTCCTGATGGCAACCATCTTCACCACTGCATTGACTTTTTGGACTGTCCTTCCCCACACTGCCTTGTGAATGGCATCTGTCTGTTGGACTGGGTCACCACATCAATGTGGTGACTACTCGATTATCTCATTTACCATAACTTTCAACTCACTGTTCCACCACCACTCAATGGAAATGTCCACCCCCCTCACATGTCACCATTTTAAATAAAAAATACTTACACACACGTTGTTGTGTCTGCTCCGTCTTTATTGCAGGCTGTACAGTCTTCAACATGACCACAATGTACCAGGAGTATGGAATGTATGTAGGCAAGGAGCAGTTGAAGGCACAAAGGGAAACACAACAGACCCACATTCTCTGGTCTGGTGTGGCATCACAGACATCACACAACATTTAACATCAAGATAAGCCAACATGCAGACGTCGCAATGGGCAACAAATGTCAACATACATGTCCTGTGGATGTTCCGAAACGACCTGTCCCAGAAACATTGCCAACAACTGGCTGCTGTTACAATTCTCACATACAACTTGACAACAACAGCAATATCATCAGATAATGGGTTTGTTGTATATTGTCACCCACCTTAAAGTAAAGTAGCGGGTGATGAGCTGTTGATGCATTTCATCACCTTCCTCTTCTCCACGGTCCTCATCACTGGACACGGGTTGGTTTGCAGGTGGGAGCCTTGGGTTTTCATCATCATCCAGGAGCAGGGGAATATCCTTGTGAATCGCTTTGTTGTGAAGCATGCAGCATGCCACTACAATGCCACTACAATCTGACACACTTTCCTGGGCGAGTATGGCAGTGCACCTCCGGTCTTGTCCAGGCAGCAGAAACGTGACTTAAGCAGACCAAAAGTAGGCTCCACCACATGACGTCCTCCCATGGGCCTCATTGTAGCTGACTTCAGCTGGGGTCCTGGGATTCTGCAGTGGGCTCAGCAACCAGGGATGGTTGGGATATGAGTCACCTAGGTATGACAAACACAAATAGACATTGCAAATGTCGCTGACGCAGAAGGCAGCAGGTCACACACCCAGCATGCCATACGACGAGGCATACTCACCCACAATCCATGCATGGAAAGCAGATTAGCATCAGCTGGGGCACAATGCTGTAATGCAGGATTTACGAGTCATAGGCTGAGCCTGGGAATCTGGCACACAAGTGGGAGATGATCATATTTGCCAGATACACCACTTGTACATTTATGGAGTGGTAATGTCACCAGCACCCCCCATTCACACAAGTGCAGTACTGATAGGCATGGAGACCTGGGAAAATGGTGGCGGGCATGCTCCGCCGCCTAAACCGCAGTAGCGCACATCGGGGCCCTGTGGTGTGTCACCGCCATGGAGCATGCCCTAGAGGCAATGGGAACCTTGATTGCGTTGGCATGATGCAATTTTGAAAATTGCGGTAGGCGTCTCCGCCACCACGGAGGCGATCATTGGATGCATTTGAAAGATACAGCATCGCGGTAGCGCAAAGTGGGCCCCTGCGGTGTGTCACCGACATGGAGCATGCCCTGCAGCCAATGGAACCTTAATTTTGGTGGCATGATGAAATTTTGAAAATCGCGGTAGGCGCGCTCTGCCACCTCAGAGGCAGTCATTGGATGCATTTGAAAGAGGCAAACCTGGAACACCAATTGCTGCAGCCTGGCACCTTTGAAATGACCAGGGGGCTATATATGTGTGGGAGGGAGACTCACATTTCCACTGCTCCCAAAGCCGGCAGCTGCCTCCAGGGACTGCTGACTGAGACCCCTCATCTGCTGCTGCCTACAGGGACTGCTGCCAGAGAATCCTCATCTGCTGCTGCCTACAGGGACGGCTGCCAGAGACCCCTCATCTGCTGCTGCCTCCAAGGACTGCTGCCAGAGACCCCTCCACTGCTACTGCCTCCAGGGGCTGCTGCCTGAGACTCCTCACCTGCTGCTTTCTGCAGGGACTGCTGCCTGAGACCCCTCATCAGCTGCTTCCTACAGGGACTGTTGCCAGAGAGCCCTCTGCTGCTGCTGCCTACCAGAGACCCCTCAACACCCAATTCCTCTGCTGCTGTCTCATATCCATAGTGATGGCAAAGACAGAGAAGATCGGTGCCAGTCCGTTCACATTTGAGGAGCTAAAGGTCCTGTTGGACGAGGTGCTCACACAGTACCCAAGGCTTTATGGTGCCCCAAATGTCGTGATAAGTCATCAACAGTTGGGGGGAGTGCGGGGGGGCACACATGTTGTTTGATGGATGCAGTATGTGCCTGAGAGTGTGAGGTTGTGTCATGCACTGCCTTATATGCTGTCTCCAGGGGTAAGGTGTCTATACCCTATGCCATGTTTCCCTGCCTGCACATGTATTTGTGAGTGACCTGTGTTGCCTTGTCAGCCATACAGTGATGCAGCAAGTTGTACATGTAGGAGTCAGGACAGTGATTGCTTGGCCGAATGGCTGTGTTCCATCTTAGTTTGAGCCCACCTGGCCTGCACAGTCACTGCTCAAAAAGACAAGAACACATAACTTCACTTACATGGTATTACATCTGTCTTTACTATTTGCACTCGAGCGATGAGCCATCTCAGCCCTGTAGATTGCACATGACCGGGCTTGTGAAAATGATTTTGTAGATGTGAGATCATGTCCCTCAATGTGAGATCCATGACACCGTTATCTATTCACAGGGCAGGAACATTGAGTGCTATGTAGTCTAGGACACAGTGAGTCTAACCCCAGACACAAGTTGATATGTGATGTATGTCTTGCTCAACCTCAAAAATGGACAGGAGATGTGGACAGCCTACACAGGGGTGTCAGTGCTGGCATCCTGCCTGTGTGTGAGATGTGCAGGGCCGTGTTCCCCCTCACACCTGCATGCATTTATATGAGCTTTTCCAATGTAGATGTACACTTTTGAGAAGTATTCTTGTCTCTGTTAGACATATCTGTTGATGTGGGATGAGTTCGTATCATGCTACTGTACTGTGAGATGTAGGTACATAACACTGTGTCACTGATTACTTCCCCCTCTTTTCTCCCATGCCTGCAACTCAAGGTACACCAGCGTAAGGCTGTGTGAAGGGCCATTGTGGCCAAGGTGCGGGCTCTGGGAGTCTCAAAGCAACAGCGCAGCCACTGCCACAAGAGGTGGGAGGACATCAGCCGGCTGGAATAGAACATGGCGGAGATGACCTTGGGACAGCTTCCTCGCACTGGGCGGTTGGCACGGCACAGCATGAAAACACTCATGGGACTCATCTTGGTCGTGACACATCCTGAGCTTGATGCACGTTTGAAGGAGCATAAACAGCAAGCAAGGGTTGAGTATTCTGGGAAGGGTGACTTTGGCTGGGAGTGGCTGCATGTGTACAGAGCCTGTGGCAGCGCTGGCCTATGTTATGTTGGTAGTGTGATGCAGTGGCTTGTAAGTGCCTACTGGGCTGGGGGCAGGTGTGATGCATTTTCCCTACCTGTACTTACTGAGGTAATTTGAGTTCTGTGCATTCCCACTGCATTGTGAGTCGTGGCCTTCAGGTATGGTCTACATTGGGGTAGTCTGGGGAATTCCCATGGGAGGGAACAGCAGTGTGCTCAATCTGAGTGTGCCTTCATCAATGCGTCCATTGCCGGAACTCAGGTTTGGGAGGCTTAGCCATCTGACCACAATTTGCACCAGTCGTTGGGCCCTGAAGTACAACATGGTGGGTGGCATGGACTCATGGCCATTTTGGAATGTCATGTTGTAGTCTGTGTTGTCCCCTCCTTCTCAATCCAGAACTAATAGTGGTAACAAGTAGTGTGACCCCGTCATGGCCCTAGGTGTGATCTGAGCTATTTCTGTGTCTTTTGAACGGAGCCACTAGCAGGGTGTTGTGTTGTGTGTTCATCACATGGTTCACTTATGCCAGATTTTTCAGTTTCCAGACACTATATGAGTCAATATAGTGAGTTAGCAAAATGTGAATGCACAGCGTTGTGTTCAACATGTAGATTAAGTCATCTTCAGTGATGCTTTGTTTGCATATGTTTGTTTTGTTGCTGCCATTAAACTGACCCTACCTCTCTCTCTCTCTCATGCAGCATCTCCTGTGGTCAGAGAGGGACAGGTGGAGAAGTGTGGCTCAATGGTTAGAGCGGGCAGAGTGGAGAAGTGTGGCTCAATGGTTAGAGTGGGCAGGCCTCGATGCAGAGCTCTGGCCAGGGACCAGGGTTCGATTCCTGCCCCGGCGGGTCTCGGGCTTATTAATTCCCCTGACCGGATATTCTCGCCTCAGTGCCTATTCTGATCATGAGTCCCACGCTGCAACTCTGGGCAATAGCTTGCTTAGTCTCCACAACGGCCCCCACAACGCGAGGGATGCCTGGTCTGCACCATGGGGGTGCCCAGGAGTGGACACTTCACAGGAAAAGCCAGGAAGGGTTCTCTTGCGGTATTCGTACAAGCGCCGGGAAACCCACAGCGGGTAGCTGTGCGCTATACAAGTACAAAAAACATTTACATTTACATTTACAGGAGACAAACTCCAGGGGGTGAAACTAGCACAACAGCTGTACAGTAGCCCAGTGACACAGATGTCACCTGTGCCTCAGGGGGGGACAGGAGTCTGCTGGAGTAATACCAGCCTGAGACCCAAAGTACCACTCATCAGATGCCAGCGGGGATGCATCCATGTTGGCAGGCGCAGGGAAAGGGGTGTAACAGGGTTTCTGTTCTCCCACAGAACTGTGCACAGAGATCTAGAACCTGGGTGAATTAGGGTGACCCAAAACTCACCTTAGTATCAGAAATCCCCTTACCGAGCTAGCTACAGTGTCTCATTGGTCATAACAAACTCCCAATGACTTAGACAAACCAGAACATGAACTTTAGGGTACCTCAAGTATCGTGGAACACATGAACACTCTTTCGCTTTATAATCATTTCAAACCACAACGGGGAGTAAAAGAACGCATGTGCAAGTTTGAAATATTTATTTTTCAATGCAAGGTTCTCAAACGCAGTATCTTATATAATACCAACATACATATTATAAAAATCAGAGTTATCAGCATAGTCACTAGTCCATAGTAAGCGAACGGTGATAGCATATTATAATGCAAAAATCTATAGAAATCTGTATCACCTATATTTCGCGCACCCTATTTAGCATACTATATTATATCTAAGAAGGTCTCATTTGGGTTTTAGCAGGGCGGGCCCATACCTCTAAATGTCAGCAGAAGAAGATCACATCATCAGCTACCAAATCTCTGCATGCGAAGCACCATCAAGTGTGTTTTTGCATTCTCAGTAACTCCATCTTAAACCCGCGTAGAGCCCAATGTTGGCAGCAACATTATTTGTGTTATGTCTAATGTGGTGCGAGGATCAGGCCTCCCAGCAACCTTGTGTTAGGTTATTCTTAGAGGCTATAGATCTCAGTGTGCAGACAGTGTACCAAGTGTACCATGCACGACTGATATCAGAGCAATAACATATTATTCTCAATAAATCTCATCTTTCGTCTAGGTTGAAAGTTACAATAATAATTATGTGCCGTGGGCAAACTGAAGCCAAAGGAAAATATGTTGTTTAAACATTTAATAAACTCATGCTAACTTAACACAATATATAGAAAAACATTAACTATATGACAGGGGACTCTGTATCATCTTCCACCACAAAGCGGCCAGTGCCCACCCTCCCAGCCACTTTCTCTGGTGCTGCCTGTGTCCGCCTCAGTAGGAGGGGAAGAGTGTCCTTCACTCCTGGCACCACTGCACATGCCCCTCTCCCCCCTGATGCCATAAGTGCTGAGTCTGTGGACTTTTTGCGCCAGCTGTGTGTAGGTCCAACAGCTCTCCTCAATGCCTTCATTGACCACGACAAAAAAGTGGCCCAGGAGGTTGCTTTAATGGAGGGCATACATTCAGATGTGGGTGGGCTGCAACAAACTGACCAGGCTTTGTCCTCCACAGTGACATCTGCCCTTGAACAGGCACATACTCAGAGTCCAGCTCTGATCTGTTTGTCCACCCCCCTGGCAGTGGCCACATCTGACGATAGTGACCACGGTCCACATACACCAAAGTCACAATAAGGCACACGAAGCACACAGCAGCAGCAACCCAAGCGGTTCTGGCCATAGACATCATCCCCACAGAAGACCAAAGCCATCCGAGAGCGCAGAGAGAAAAGCCCATCAGACGACACCAGAGGACAAAAACCAAAGCAGCAGACCTGAGGCCAAGGACTCTCCTGGCCCTTAAGCAAAAGTGAAGCATACTGTTTCCGTGCCCACCAAGTAGGTGGTGCATGCCAAGGGTACACCTAGGAAGGGCTCCAAGGCAGAATCACCCACCACCTCGACTCCCATTCTAAGCCCAGTGAAGCAGGGGAAGGAGGGCACTGTATGGGGTCTCACCTAGTAAACAGGGGAAGGGGGGCAGAGACGAAGCCAGGTCAAGCATACCGCTGGGTCCAGCACATCACGAGAGGGGGTGCCAGTGTCTGTGAGTGTGCCTGTTGTGTCCACCCCAATTGCAGTTGACCCCAATTCAGGGAAGACAGTTAGGATCCCCAAGAAGTGGAAAGGCACCCCTCCACAATCCCCCAGCAACACCGTGTCTCCCGTCTGCATGACTCTGCCTCCACGCGCCACTACACCACCTGGTCCAAGAAGCCCTCCGGCTTGCCAAGCCACTGATAGCTCTACCTCAGCTGGTACGCTCTCTCCCCAGTCAAGTGCCCCAACAGTTCCCGAGACACAGCCTGCTCCCAGTCTGCCAGCCAAGTCTGAGTGGTAGTCACCCTCACACACCTGTCTCTCACACAGGTGGGCCAGTACTGCACATTGTTACCCCCGACTGTGTTGCTGACCATGGAAAGGTACAGCTGCACACATTCCCTGTGCAGCCTCTATTGGACATACACTGCACTTTGTTTCTGCCACTGGGCTTGTTGCTCTTTGCTGTGTTCAAGTTTTCCCTGTGCAGCCTCTCCTGGACATGCCCTGCACTTCACTTCTGCCATTGGGCTTCTTGCTCTTTGCTGTGTTCAAGTATTCCCTGTGCAGCTTCTCATGGATATACTCTGCACTTAGCCCTGGCCACTGGCCTTGTTGTTCACTGCTGTTTTGCCCTTGCCTGTGCAGCTTCTCATGGACATACTCTGTACTTAACCCTGGCCACTGGCTTTGTTGTTCACTGCTGTTTTGCCCTTTCCTATGCAGCTTCTCATGGACATACTCTTCACTTAGCCCTAGCTACTGGCCTTGTTGTTCACTGCTGTTTTGCCCTTGCATGTGCAGCTTCTCATGGACATACTCCGTACTTAGCCCTGGCCACTGGCTTTGCTGTTCACTGCTGTTTTGCCCTTGCCTGTGCAGCTTCTCATGGACATACTCTTCACTTAGCCCTAGCCCCTGGCCTTGTTCTTCACTGCTGTTTTGACCTTGCATGTGCAGCTTCTCATGAACATAATTTGCACTTAGCCCTGGCCACTGGCCTTGTTGTTCACTGCTGTGTTGCCCTTGCCTGTGCAGCTTCTCATGGACATGCTCTGCATTATGTGCCTTGCTCTTCTCTTCTCGTAGTACCTAGCTGTGCAATATGTGAATAAAGACAGTTGCCCCTGTTGTCTATTTTGTCAGTGTCCTTACTTAATACAGTTATTTTCCTATGTGTGTGTGAGTATATAGTTTACTGTGACACATGGTCTGTGTGGCACTTCAACATAGTCAATGTTTTTGCTCACTTACTCTATTTTTTACAGGGTTGACACAGACGTCAGTGCTTCCTGACCCAGATACTTGTGGGGGCAATGATGTCAATTTTTAATGTGTAGCAGTTGCCATTTTATTAATTTGTTCATGTTGGCTATGTTAAACACATGTCAGGTTGGGGGCACTGCCAGCACAGAGTGTAATTCTATCCACAGTACTGCAGGCAGGCTGGCCAGGGTCATCATGTACGTGCATTCTTCCTTTATGTGTGGCCAGTGGTGTATGTGTGTGGTCATCCTGTGATGGCCAGTCATCCTGGTCTCTTGGCATACTTTCCATGTGTGCTCTTGAATGGTCAGGAGGTGTGCAGTGTACAGAGGGTGAGTTTGTCTGGAGTGTTGATGTGTGCATACCCCTGCATTGCCAACTACACACGTATCACCCAGGAGTTGTATGCCTGCTGTTTTGATTGTTCAGCCCTGTGGATGTGGTTGTATGCACATGTGTGAGTTGTTTGTTGTGCACTGTGCAGTGTGTTGGTGTTTCCTTGCAGTTCTGTCTGACTCCTACTTGTTGTTTTTGTCACTTGTGAGTATGTAGTGTGTGTGACTGGCAAGTCAGAGTTGTGTTTTGTTGATCATCTATGTGTCTTGTTACTGTTTGTGGTGACTGTGCAGACCTGCTGCCATTGTGGTTGTGTTTTATCATGCCTTGCTTTCACATGGTGCCTTCTTGACTCCAGTGTGTCATGTCGTGTGTAGTGTCATACCATACCCTATCTGTGCTTCAGATGCCTAACCATTTTGGGTCTGCACTCCCTCTATACTCCTGCCATGTCACTTACTGACATGAAGTAAACTTTGATGTCAGCTGTCCCCTTTATTTATTTATTTATTTATTTATTTATTTATGAGCTTATATAGCGCTGGAATCGACTCCAGCTAGAGTATCTCTGCGCTTTTGGGCCGGTTAACAAATACAGTGGAGAAAGTACAGATGTGGATTAGATCTCATTTTTAAATAGAACAGTTTTAAGGAGTTTTCTAAATTTTAAATGAGAGGTACAGAGTCTGAGAGTCAGGGGAAGCCGGTTCCATAGAATGGGTCCTGCTACAGATAGCGCTCTGCCTCCGTGTCTGGTCTTTTTGGCACGAGGAACTACCAATAAATGGCTTGTACTAGATCTGAGTGACCTGGAGGGGATGTAAGGGGTGAATTTCTGTTGCAGGTAGGTGGGGCCTTGTCCATTTATGTTTTTATGAATGATACAGCATATTTTAAATTTTACTCTTTGTCGTATGGAGAGCCAATGGAGTTGATGTAAAAGAGGTTTGGATGCTGTTCTTGGTGGGGCATTCAGAACTAGGCACGCCGCTGTATTCTGGACTACCTGAAGTCTAGCCAGCACTCCCTCGTTGGCAGATAGAAGCAGGCCATTGCAGTAGTCAATACGGCTCAGAACAAGGGTTTGCACTAAGGTCTTCCTAAACATGTCTGGCAATAGAGGGAAAATTTTTCGCAACATGCTGATGACATGAAAGCATGAACCTGCAACAAGGTTGCTGTGTTGCTTAAGAGACAGATCCTGATCGAGGCGGATCCCCAGGTTTTTCACGACCTGTTTGGGTTCTGGGACCACACCAAGATCGGAAGGCCACCAGTCCGGAGTCCATAGAAGCTTGGCTTCGCCGAATAGCATAACTTCTGTTTTGCTAACGTTGCACTGTAGATAGTTGGTGGACATCCACTGTGCAACGGCCTTCATACCAGCAGAGAAGGAGTTTTTTATCTCAGCGGTGAGAGTTTCAAAAGGGAAGAGGAGCTGCGTGTCATCCGCGTAAGATACGGGGATGAAACCAAATTTTCGCATCACTCTTGCCAGGGGTGCCACATAGATGTTGAAGAGTGTTGGGCTCAAGCAGGAGCCCTGTGGCACCCCTTTAGAAATCTCCACCTCCGCTGACCGATATGCACCCATGGTGACAGTCTGGGTGTGATCGGTTAGAAAACTCCTTATCCAGTCAAGGGCTTTGTTCTTAACTCCTACGTTCGACAACCGGTCAATAAGGATGTTGTGTGACACGGTGTCGAACGCTGCCGACAGATCTAATAACACTAGGATCACGGAGTAGCCTTTGTCTTGAAACATATGTAAATCATCAGTGACAGACAAAAGGGCAGACTCCGTGCTGTGTTTCGGCCTAAAACCAGATTGGGAATAGTCTAGGCCGCCAGTAATTTAAACATAGTTGGAAAGATGTTGATTTACATATTTTTCTGTCAGCTTACCCAAAAAAGGAAGCAGGGAGATGGGCCTGAGATTTGTTAACTCAGTCCACGGAATGGTGGTATTTTTCCTAATAGGCCTAACTAGCGCCTTTTTCCATTGTCTTGGGACAGAGCCTGTACTAAATGACAAATTGATGAGTTTTTCCATCGTGGGGCATAACACCTCCAGCAAGGAGGGCATAAGTCTGGCTGGGATTGTATTATCGGGACTACCACTTTTAGTTTGCATGGTGAGTGCTGACAACTCCTTTGGGGTAATGGGGGGAAAAATATCTAGAGTGTGATCATTGTGATTACTCTCTATTTCGTATGAAGCAAGGCCTGCATCGCTGGTCATAGTGTTATTAGAATGAATGATTTTCTTATAGATCAAGTCTATCTTATTAGAAAAGAATTTGGATATCTCATCACAAAGCTTTTGTGATGAAGTGTCAGGACTTTCACTTGCTGTCGGTTTGACAAAAGATTGTAGTATTTGGTACAAAACCCTAGGGGAATTATCTGCCTCAGTAATAAGAGATGTTATGTGGGTTTTCCTTGCAGTACAAATAGCTTTGTGATAGGTACTTAATGACTCCTAGTAAATGCTTCTATCAGTAGCTAAGTGAGAACACCTCCATTTTTTCTCTAACTTCCTAGCTGTTAGTTTTAATGTTCTAAGGTTGTCAGAGAACCACACTTCCTGTTTTTTAGCTGGCCGTGGTCTGAATTTTTTCATAGGGGCTAAAGCGTCTATGACAGTCTTTGAGGCTTTTTCAAATTTATTTAGAGCATTTTCTATATGATCCGCCGTGGTAAAATTGGGTTCAATGAATTTATCAGAAAATGCAGTTTTGTTAACTTTATGCCATTGTCTTCGTTCGCTGGGAAGAGACATCGGCCCATGAGAAGTAAGTTTTGGGTACGGGGTGTGAAACTCAATAATATAGTGGTCAATCCAGCTGACTTGGGTAGGAGGGGAACAGATAACTGAAGAGAAATTAGCTAAAATAAGATCTAGGGTGTGCCCAGCCTGGTGTGTTGGGCCCACATTGCATTGTTTTAGTCCTAATAGGATAAGATCATTAAGAATGGATTGTGCTTCTTTGCAATCTGTCAGCTCGCTATGTATGTTGAAATCTCCAATTAGAAGAAAATCTCTGTCATTACAGACATAGGGTGCAAGATTCTCGAGTAAAATATTTGAGAAATTGGTACTGGGTCCCGGAGGACGATATACTAAAGCACCCATTCTTGTATGTTTAGGGGATAGGGCAATTTTAAAAATAAGTAGTTCAATGTCAGGCGTACTTAGTTCTGCTACTGTGGTACAATTAATTTCCTGTTTATGAATGATCGCAATCCCCCCTCCGGTTTTCATGAGGCGATCTAATCGTATTATTTTATATCCAATAGAAATTGCCAAAGCGATAGCAGGGGTCGAGTGGGGTTTGAGCCAAGTTTCAGTGCAGAAACATAAATCTGGCTCAGGGGTGGAAATAAGGTCCCACACTTCAGATGTATGTTTGGGTAGGGATCTAATGTTACACAGAATCTTTTTCCCTCCAGTAAGACTGGGGGTGTTGGTATCTTTGTCCCTAACTCTAGGGAAGGAAGAACATACTGAAGGGTTTCCCTCAACATCGGCTTCCTAGCATTGAGTGGAAAACTGGGCTCTGCAATGAATGCAAGTGAAAGGGCCCTCCAATGAATTGTTTGTATCTTTACCACAAGCATGTATAGGACTTACATGTAAATCCCGAAGCATCTTAGGAGAGAGGATTGTACACCTTGTGCCTGATTTCCACCATGGCCCCTGGTCCCGTCCTGTCGCGGACGGGCGCAGACGGGCTGGTCTTTGGCTCGTCTTAGGCGTCTTGCTTTACATGTGTGTGTGCCTCACCATCACTTCATTTGTGACACTCTGCTGTGTGGTGCAGTTATTTGGCCAGGATCAATGTGTTAATAAGGGTATTTCCCCGATGGGTTGTATGTGATGTTCTTGTGCGGTTTGGCAGTTATTGTTGTGCATATGCACTTCAACTATGTGTGCTACCCAGTCCTCTGGTCAAATTGTTTTCTCCTTTGTGTCTCAGACTTGTGCATCTGTTGGTGCTGTGTTGGGAGTATGTGTGTTGGGTGTGGTATTGCTTCACTTCCTGGGTGTGCTGTTGTCTTTGTGCTGTGCTGATTGGTGGTATGTCTGTGTGTGGCTGGAATGTTTGGTGTGTACACTCTCCTGAAGGACCGGGTTTTTAGAACCCAGCGGCGTCAGGGAGAACGCCTGAAACCTTCGAGTTCCCCTGTCTAGGCAAACAGAGACACGGGATACTTCTTGATGACGTCAAAGACCAAAGTTTATTGGCTGCAACCAGGAACAGAGATCTACGAAGCACACACGGGTGGTTCGTCAGAGACTGCACAAATTCAATAAGCGGAGCATGGTCTTTTATGCCAAAAATCAAGCCTCAGGCAACATTTCAAATTAGCATTCGGTGCATACAAACTGACCAATGACAGCGTAACATTTCGAAAGTAGCGAATGACGATAATCTCGGACAATCCCATTTTCCGTTGTCCAGCCCACCAGAAGTAACCACGCACATTCCCAAGTTTCCTGTTGGATCAGGCCGGACGAACCCATCATAAAAAAACCTTCAACCCAAATCAATGATTATGTCGTAAAGGAAAGGCAGAAACAGATTGGAAAGGAGATAGAAAGGTGGGATCAGTGTACCATAAACTCGGGCACGTCCTGCTCTTTGATCTTTATCAGACCAGCTGCTGAACAAGGAACTGGCTCAACGAGGTCGGCCTTGGGCAAGGAGTCAGTTCGGCCAGGTCACCCAGAAGTCAGCTAAGGCATACGTGTCTCAAGGACTCGTTCGGCCACAGTCATCGGGCCTATGTTAGGGCAACCACACAAAATGGCTGCCGTATAAAAAATGGAACCCAGCGGTTCAAACTAAATCCTCAAATACAGAGTGTTCTACTATATTGATTCATACGAAAACACTCAAGCACGCTACACTCGACATTTGCGGTCTGCTAACACCAAAATCGTCCATTTCCGACAATCTTTAGTGTACGGGTTCGGAACCATCGAACCCAGTTCGCGAACCACGGAACCACAGACCCTCCTTTTTCCCTTACATAGGCAACAGACCCAAACCCATGTTAATCTGAATCCGGATCTATATTCATCAGATCATCGATATGTTGCTGTAGCATCATCCTATTACTTAGTACCTCTCTCTGGACAGGTCTCCTTGCACACAAAGTAGCACAGAGGCCACAAATTGCAGGAGCACACTGTACACAGAGACAGAACATGAAAAGGATTGCTAAGACCATCCCAATGACCATTAAAATCTTCCAACCCCAAGTGGATATCAATCCCCATAACCATCCCATCAACTACCAATCTCCTTTGTCCAAATGGAAAGAGTCGGAGATTTTATGTAATTTGGAAATGGCCTGGAAGACTGAAGGAGCGTTGTCTGGAATGAAAACGCAGCAGCTTGATTGAATCAGCTTACAAACTCCACCTCGATCTGCTGAAATAACATCAAGGGCAACTCTATTTTGAAGTGTCATGAGTCTATCCGACTGGAGCTCAGCAGTCAGGTTACCAAGGGCACCAGCAGTTTTGACTATGGTGAACTCAACCACTCTCGTCAACTGGCGAATATTCCTACTGTTAGCCATAGGTACCCAGAACGGCAGAAAACCCTTAAAGAAATCTCCCAGTTCTTGTCCTGCAGTGTCTTCTTGACTAAAGACACCTCTAGCAACTCTCGTCTTATGGTAATCTGCCGCAGCTGTAAAAGTGGGAGGTAACAGAAAAGAAACAAAACATGTACCCGAGAAGTCAGGGGCAACCATGAATACGCTTTGTCGTAGTAAACAAAGTAGGTACCCTTGGCAGCTAAGAACGCTGGGGAAGACTGAGACACAAATACATAAGTCTCAGCGCAAACACTCTTTCCTAACTGAGCCTTCAGATTCTTGCCATTACCCTGCAGACAATAGTGGCCCTGATGGGGCACTATCCAAATCGGTGGAGAACTTTTCGCTCGCTGGTTAACACTCAGACTAACTCCATATCCAGTAACGTTCCAACCAATGTAGGCTAGTGTCTCATCTCTCGGAATAGTCTCATACGAGCTAATCCCTCTGATCATGTCGACAATGCCTTTAACTAAAGCGCTATTCTTTGGGTTGTCTTTCAATGAACGTTGGGGGTAAACACTATGGGCGTAGATAAACATCGTCCTGTAAGCCCAAATCGAACCATTAAAGCTAAAGGGCAAAACTAAATAGGGAATACCCTTATCGGTTGTATGAGGCAACAAACCACAAATCCAGCAGTTTGTCGTATTCATCAGTAACTGGTGTTGGTGTAGAAGTTGGATGAAGGAATTGTTATCAAATTCAACTGTCTAACTACCTCATGCTCAGGCAAAGGACGGAAGGAATGAGAAGAAATAGTAGGTGAAGGTGTAGGTTGCACAGTGGGATTAAACGTCATTTTAAAAGAAAATATTACATAACCAGCTATAAATATCATAAAGCTCAATAGTAAAAATAAACATGGTATCAAAAAACTTTTCTTCCATATTATTTTACATATTCTTTTTCTGCTCAGGAATGCCTCTGCTAACCCAGGAAGACTGCCGTGGGCCAACAGAACCCTCGACCTAGTGTCTCAGGCTTGCACTCCCAAGACTGATGGCAACCACGACCCTAGCAGCAAGAACCGGATGGCGGTTCAAGAAAAACAAAAATGATTAGATCCTTGGTGGAGAGTTAACCTGCAAACAGAAAAAAATCGTCAAACTTTATTAGTCTTTATTTATTTGTCCGTAACTCTCGATCTCAAATTATAGCGGCTCTTTCCAGCTAATTCTTTATCAGCGAACAAAAGGTGAGGCTCTGTAGTGTCCAATCGATCTGCAGGAGGTACTGATTCTTGCAAAATACTATCACTCTCTTTCTCTGAGTTTGTTCCAATCAGTCGAGCATCGCTGAACGGTATAAACCGTGGGACAACTTCCGTTTCAGAATCTGCAAGTCCCTCCTGGACCCACTTATCGTATGGCAAGGGCAAAGGTGCCCTTTTAGTATGAGATCCAAGGATCCAGTTCCGCTTGCCTCGCACTCGGACCGCAGATCTTGTTGATAGGAGCACCTGGTAGGGCCCTGTCCAACGGGGCTGTTCGTTCTTGGTCCGCTGAAAGTTACGTACAAACACCCATGATCCGGGTTCAATAGAATGCCCTGGATCTTCTGCAGCTTGTGGAAGGCTGTCATGCACCTGTTGGCGTAAAAAACTCATTTTAGTTGTCAGTTCACGTAAGTAGTCAAGCAACACAGGATGCTCGAGGTCACTGAACCTCGTTGGTCTTGGTACGCCCCAAATATTTGCCCGGCGACCAAACACAACCTCATACGGACTTAAACCCATTCGCGAATGCACAGTCATTCTTGTGGACAAAAGTGCTAATGGCAAGGCATCTGGCCATTGTAAACCAGTGCTCTCTTGAATTTTGGCCAATTTTAACTTAAGAGTGCCATTATAGCACTCGACTAAACCAGCTGATTGGGGGTGATTTGCAGCATGGAATTTCTGCCTAATTCCGAGACCCTCACACACTCTCTTCATAACTTGACCCACAAATTCACTCCCATTATCACTCCAGATAATTCTCGGCATTCCGAATCTCGGGAAAAACTCTTTTATCAAAACCTTCGCTGTGGACAAGGCAGTATTGTCCTTAAGGTGGTAAGCTTCTACCCATCTAGAAAAGGAGCAAACAACTACTAATACATATTTCAAGTTGTTGCATCTCTCCATATGGATGAAATCTAACTGCAAAGCCTCAAACGGATACGTAGGAGGAGCAAAATGACCAGCTGGTGTTGGAGTTCCCTTACCAGGATTATGCATCAAACATACCATACAGTTCTTGACCAAATTCTCTGCGCATTTGGGAATTCCCACATTCTGCCAAACAGGGGCCAACAGCTTGCAAATCCCTTTCACACTAATATGTGCCATTCCATGAGCCATTGTACCAACTGGAAGTACATACGCATTAGGCAACAACCATCTCTGATGCTCTGACAAATCAGTCCAACCACCATTGGAATCCAATCTACCCTTGCTTTCTCTCCATTCATTCAACTCTTTCTCTGTGGCTTCCCCTTGAATGGATTTCACGCTCTCAATGGTATCTTCACACATACTCTTCTCTGGAACCCATCTCGCTGGACCCGCAACATACATTCGACTCATCACATTTCTTGCAGTTTCTTTCGCAACTTCATCCGCAAACGCATTACCACGACCAACATCATCCGTAACCTTTTTATGGGCACTGCATTTCACAATCGCTACTTGCAATGGTAACGTAAGAGATTCAAGAAGTTCATTCACCAGTTGCCCATGCTGGATTTTCGTCACATGTGATGTCAAAAATCCACGTTCATGCCACAAACGTCCAAAGCTATGAGCCACACCAAACGCATACTGACTATCCGTGTACACATTCACTCATTTTCCTTTTGCCAACACACATGCTCTCGTAAGTGCAATCAATTCCGCTGCTTGTGCTGAGTTATATGGGACAAGTGCAGCTTCACGAATCATATGCAAAGTTGTCACAGCATATGCTGCAGTCGTATCACCATTCGGCAACTTAAAGCACGAACCATCAACCCACAAGGCATCATCACAGTCAGGAAGAGCAGTATTACGGAGGTCCACTCTCCCTTTCGCCTCTTCTTCGGTTCTTAGACAACAATCATGCTGTTCTTCACTATCATCATCTGTCTCAAGCGAAATCGGCAACAATGTAGCTGGGTTTAAGGTATTACACCTACTGATGTGCACATGACTTGCTAACAGTGTAAGCTCATACCCTGACAACCGAGCACTAGTTAAGTGCTGTGTCTTGGTACGATTCAACAAGGTATCCACTGCATGTGGAACCATAACCACTAACGTGTTATCCATAACCAAACCAGCAGATTGTCGAATTGAAACAGCCGCTGCCGCTGTGGCTCTCAAGCAACTCGGCAACGCTCTAGCTACTGGGTCTAAAGTCGACGAAAAGTACGCACATGGGCGTTGCTTATCGCCAAACTGCTGAGTCAAAACAGACAATGCACATCCCTCTCTCTCGTGGACATACAATGTGAAAGGCTTACTGCAGTCGGGAGTACCCAACACAGGAGCCAAACACAACGCATTGCGTGATTCAGAAAAGCTCTTCCGACATTCGTCAGTCCAAGGAATAGGATTTGGAGTATACTTAACAGTAAGAGCTATCAATGGCTTCGCTAACAAAGAAAAATTGGGAATCCACTGTCTACAGTACGACGTAATACCCAAAAACGCACGTACTTCTCTCTGTGTCGTAGGCACACTCATTTTCGCAATAGCCTGAATTCTTTCTGGGGTCAGTTTCCTTCCCTCCTTCGATAAGAGGTGACCTAGGTAGCTAACTTCTTATCGACAGAATTGCAGTTTCAAGAGAGAAACTTTGTGATGACAATCAGATAAATGACCTGATAATGACAAAGTGGCATCCTTACAAATCTCCTCAGTATCGGCGGCAACTAACAAATCATCAACATACTGAATAAGGGCTGCACCTTCAGGTAAAACCAACGAATCAAGCTGTGTCTTTAAAGCTTGACTGTAAATCGATGGACTCTCGCAATAGCCTTGAGGAGCTCGCTTAAAGGGGAAACTTCGTCCTCCTAAAGAGAATCCAAAGATATCCCTACTCTCCATGGCAATCGGGATGCTGAAGAAAGCATTCTTCAAGTAAATCACCGAAAACCAGGTGGCAGAAGCCGGTATCAAAGTCAATAATGCAGTAATGTCAGGCACAACAGGAAATTGTGGAACAACAATTTTGTTCACTTCACGAAGATCAATGACAAATCTATATACAGGAGGCTGTGAAGGATCAGTTCTCTTCAAGACAGGCAAAATAGGACTATTGCACACATTACCTCGCGTTTCTTCAATAACACCCTTGTCGATCAGATCATAAATGATCGCCAAAAGTGCACGCTCACCATCACTTGAAATACGATATTGCGGAATGCGCGGTAACTTAGCATTCGCCTTCAGTGTCACAACATATGGGGGAATATCTAACAGTCCCACGTCATTTGGACCCGTAGCCCACAGTGAATCCGGTAACAAAGACAATTCCGATGGAAGACAATCTTTCGACATGTACATCGGAGAGATCATATTCTCACCCAAAGTGAGATGTACTCCTGTCCGAGAACAATACAAAGTTGCATACAATCTCTTCAACAAGTCCAATCCCAACAAATTCTCATTACAACCTGTAGTCAAAGGAAGGGGTGCTTCAAACCTACGAAGACCAACAGAAAGGGGCAATGGAGCAGAAATCAGATTTGTAACGGGGGCGCCAGAAAAACCTACAGAAACATTATTAAAGCCAGACAAAGGTGCGCCAGTGAGTTTAGAATGCATAATAGAACTCTTCGTAGCACCAGTGTCTAGCAAAAAAGGCTCTGACACACCTTTTTCAAACACTTCAACATAAGGTCCACTCTGATCTACTGGAACTGAAACAACTCCCTCTCTTTGTCCATGGCTGTCCTAACAATTGTTACCATTTGCTTCGTCACCTTCAACATAATAATCGTCTACATAGTACTGTGCTGTCCTACCAGACAAATTCTGCTGCTGATTAAAACTATTCATCGAATTCTGCGGAGGCAAAGGACGCACATTCTGTCAGCGACCCCTACCTCTAGGCGCTTGCTGAGCACCTCTACCTCTCACACCAGGAGCACTATTCGCTCGTTGTAGCAAGACCGGACAACTATTCTTGTAATGACCCTCTTCTTTACAATACGCACACTGATTAGGGCCATACCGAAAACGCTGTTGAGAAGTCTTGTCTCTTTGCGAGTTTCTCGAATATTGTTGAGGTTGTTGATAATCACGCTGATTATTAACATGGGGTGGATAAGCTTGTTGTAGAAGAACTTTAGTCTTCAATTCCTTAGTCCGCTTTCTCTAACTCATCCTTGTGTCTATTCTCATAGTACTGAGCTGTAGCTAAAATTTGCGCCGATGTAGAAACAGGCCAAGCACTCTCAGAATCCTTCAACTTAGTGCATAACTCAGGAAGAAGATTGTGCACAAAGTTGTCGACAAATAATCTCTGGCCACCATCACTAGCCATATCCTGCCCACTATGATCGACAAAAGTTTCTTCGAAACGCGTGAAAAAATCTGACACAGTCTCATCTTTCTTCTGCTTACATGCAGACAACTTGTCCCAATTAACACGTACTTCGGGCATCAAAGTCTTCATGAAAGTAATAATCCTACCAGGAAGTTCAGTAATAATATTTTCAGGCTTAGCACCTCCAACTTGTCTATCGTTTGCAGCAACAAGATTAACCCACAAATCACCCAATTCATTATCACGATCCGTATGTCGAATGACATTCCAGATGGGCTGTGGAACAACATTCCCAAACAACATATCTATGTCCGCCAAGTTCATGACGCACGAACCCACAGTTTGCGTAAGCTTTTTATAATATCCCGCTGGATTTTTCCACGGATCAGGGAAAGTCTGCTTAAGCGCTAGAACTTCAGCACACTTCCAAGGAACATGTACCCACACTCTCCGAAAGTGCGCAACAACAGATGGCTGAGCAGTTGCATCAGCAGGTCTCCAAACCGGAGGAACCTCTCGCATCGAATACTGATGCGCTTTTCTCCCAACTGACGAATCGGGCTCAAACAGCCGTTCAGAAGAAGCATTATTTTGAAATGACAATAACGACGACACCGCTCTCTCGATGTCGAGGAGACTCACAATCGTTCCCTTCGCAAACTCAGAACGCAATTGAAACAACTCTTCAGGAGGGGTACCCACCTCGTCCATCCATTGGTCATGGAGAAACGCACACATGATCTCAAAAACATATTGTTGCTTAGGTGCTTCCCATTTTCGGAAAACATCCATGATACCCTCAAGATCGTACTGGGACGTGTACGTAACCCATCTACGTGCCATGTGATCGAAAACCACTCGTTCATCTGTATCAGGCAACTGACTACGCGACTGTCTATGCTCACTCACAGGAGACATACCCAATTGTCCCAACCAAGGAGTCAGGAAACCAGAAAAGGCAGCAGTCATCCGCTGTCTAGGAGAAGGAATAGTCAGAAGAATAAGGGAAGACGAAACAGTAGTAGAAGAATCCAAAGTCGGAACTGAAGAAGTATTAGGGACAGGCATAGAAGTAGCAGTCGTAGAAAAGGGCAAAGTTGGCGGCCCCTGAGGAGGCTGCGCCAAAGGAACAGTGGCCAACGGAAGAGCTGGCTGTAGAGGAATCGCAGGAGGCAAAACAACCGGCAGTTGCACAGCCACCACTGGTGGCGGTGGTGCCATAGCATTCTGGGTGGAGGTGAATTTAACAGATGCGACATTAAAGGATCTTTCGCAAGATCCTTCTCGTCTTTCTGCTCTTTAGACGACAAAACTGGGTAGCATCTATCTACCGCTAACTTCCTCACTCTAAGCATCTGCTCACTTTCTTGTTCTTCTTCATTATCCCTATACGCAATGGCAGCTTGCACCATTGACATACCTCGTTCCCGCTTATTCTTTTTTGCTAATTTCATTTCTTTCTGTTTGGCTTCTTTGCGCCATATGCGGAAAGAGTCAAACATCGCCAGCCGGGCTTTCTTCTTGAACAACTTCACCTCAAGGTTATCTAGAATTTCAGTTTCAAAACTACCGTAACGGGGCCACTGTAGGACACCGTCACTCTTCGTATATTTTACCCAGATCTCATTATAACTAATAGGGCCCACACCATGTTTCACATACAAATCGTATGTAGGAGTTCCGATCGGAGGAACCGGACACGAATCCTCTAACCGGGAATCCCTCGATATACCACAACTAAACAAGTGTCTAAAACTGCTAAAACCAGGCATCTTGATCACTAGTCTAGCTTCAAACAACAAGGGATATCTAGAAACGATAGTCTCCTGAATACACGAATCCCTTGGCTTTGGGGCCTACAGGTACCAAATCAAAGCGATCCACTAAAGGATACCAAACAAAATAAGGACTAGGAGACGCTCCGCTTATACTTAACTGAAATGTCGATGGCATCACCAGAAGACCCGTCAATCGTCTCACTCTACAAACGTCTAAGGCTCCAAAACAGGGCGACAGTCAGGGCTGCAGTCCTTCGTAGCCGTCGGAAAGCGGGAAACCTCGCAGCAAAGACTTTCGGACCACGACGACATACAGGGGTCAATGAAGTGGCTGGCCTTCCTCCAGAATTTTCACACGAAGCTTCTCACGAACCTCTGGCTTGGACCGGTACCGCTGAAGTCGACCCACGTTGGGCGCCAACTGAAGGACTGGGTTTTTAGAACCCAGCGGCGTCAGGGAGAACGCCTGAAACCTTTGAGTTTTCCTGTCTTGGCAAAGAGAGACATGGGATACTTCTTGATGACGTCAAAGACCAAAGTTTATTGGCTGCAACCAGGAACAGAGATCTACGAAGCACACATGGGTGGTTCGTCAGAGACTGCACAAATTCAATAAGCGGAGCATGGTCTTTTATGCCAAAAATCAAGCCTCAGGCAACATTTCAAATTAGCATTCGGTGCATACAAACTGACCAATGACAGCGTAACATTTCGAAAGTAGCGAATGACGATAATCTCGGACAATCCCATTTTCCGTTGTCCAGCCCACCAGAAGTAACCACGCACATTCCCAAGTTTCCTGTTGGATCAGGCCGGACGAACCCATCATAAAAAAACCTTCAACCCAAATCAATGATTATGTCGTAAAGGAAAGGCAGAAACAGATTGGAAAGGAGATAGAAAGGTGGGAGCAGTGTACCATAAACTCGGGCACGTCCTGCTCTTTGATCTTTATCAGACCAGCTGCTGAACAAGGAACTGCCTCAACGAGGTCGGCTTCGGGCAAGGAGTCAGTTCGGCCAGGTCACCCAGAAGTCAGCTAAGGCATACGTGTCTCAAGGACTCGTTCGGCCACAGTCATCGGGCCTATGTTAGGGCAACCACACAAAATGGCTGCCGTATAAAAAATGGAACCCGGAGGTTCAAACTAAATCCTCAAATACAGAGTGTTCTCCTATATCGATTCATACGAAAACACTCAAACACGCTACACTGGCCATTTGCGGTCTGCTGACACCAAAATCGTCCATTTCCGACAATCTTTAGTGCACGGGTTCGGAACCATCAAACCCAGTTCGCGAACCACGGAACCACACTCCTTGTTGTGCATGCTGTGCTGTGTGTGTATGTTGCCTTGTCATTGCCTGGTGTGCATCCCCTGATGTCCTGCTATGTTTGCAATGTGATTGTTTTGCTTGTGCATCTGTTGTTTGTTTGATGTTGCTGTGTTGTTCTGTTATGGGGCACTACTTGTGTGTGTTGTCGTATGTTGTCTGTGCATTGTTCCTGAGTGATGAGGTTGCGCACTCCTGGTGTGTCTGTGCTCCCATTGCCTTTCCACAGTTTAGCTGCACAGGGCATGTCTGTTCTTGTTGTGGTTCTGTGTGGGTTTCTGTTGGGTTATGTGTTGGTCTTTTGTTTTTGTGCAGACATTTGTTCTGGCATCCCTGTGTGTGTGATGTTTGTGGCTACCCGCAGTGTGTGTTATTGTTTGTGTGTGTATTGACTGGCAAGTGTACCCAGCCTTCAGTATGTTTGATACTGGTGTTGTGTGTTGCAGGTGTGAGGGGTTATGTGTGTACATTCCTACTGTTGTTTCGCAGTCATGGAGTATGTCAATGGCCCTGTGTTTTGTGCTGCTGGTGTACTCCTGTGAAGTAGTTGATACATTTGTGGCTGTTCATAGTTTGACTTCAGGGCCTTCCTTTCATCCTTGTGCCTATACATGGTTTGCCTTGCTGTTTTCCAGTGTTGTTGCACTGTAATGTCTGTGTTTTGACTTCACTGACTGTTCCAGCCATGTCTGCTTTGATGGTCTGAGGGTGTTGTTCTCTGTTCCTTGTCTTGCATGTGATGTACACATGCTGGTTGAGTGTCTCCATGGCTTTTTATTTGTGTGTTGCCCACTTTGGCTTTCCTATTTGTTGTGCTCCATTGCTGTAGGCATGTAGGGTGTGTATGTGTCTGTGTGTCAGTCTGTGGTATGTATGTGTGACTATGCAGGCTGTGTGTCCATTTGGATGTTTGTTCCTTGTAAGTGTTCATTTGGTGCTTGTAGTCATTTGTGTTTCCCTGAGTGTGGTGTTGTTGTGGTGTGTGTATTTCCCTGGCCATATGCTACTGTGCTATGTATTATGTGTTCCTGTGCAGCCACTCATGCAGTGGCTGTCTCCCTAGTTGTTTGTTGTGTGGTGATGGGTGTGTATTGACCTAGCTTGTTGTTGTGCATGGGGGTGCACACGAGGGGTACATGGCATGTGCCTTCATGGGGTGTGCTAATGTGTGGTGGGAGGAGGTGTGGCCCTGTGGTCTTTGTGCCTTGCCCATACCTGGCACTGGCCCTGCCTTCAGCATTGTGTGGATGTATTCCCTTGTGTTCACCGCTGCAGTGACGTGACCGGGATATTGCTGTATGATTGTGGAAGATGTGTGTCCAGGATGCAGAGAGGTGACCTGGTGGCAGGTGGGTCATATGTGGGTGGCCTTGTGGATGTGTTCCTGTCCCCACCAGGTTGTCAGATGTGGATTTGGACCCTGTGTCAGCTCATGTGTTGTGTGTTGTGTTTGTGTTATTGCGTACCTGTGGCGGCATCCGCGGTGGTCCATGAATTGCTGGTGATGTAGCAGGTACAGCACCGGGAAAACGTGTAGAGCTGGAACCATGGAAGTTTTGACCGGGTGGTATTGACCAGGACTCTGGTTTCGCGCTTCGCTGTCAAGCTTCCGCCGTCTCTATTTGGGGGGTTTCTCTTCTGCTGCTTGTTTGGGGCATCCTAATTTGTGGAGCGGGCGGACTTCTTCCCACACGGTGGTGAGTCTCTATTGGCTCCCACCAGTGCGATGGTGGGCGCACTTTGATGGCGGTGCACGTCGCACCACGGCGGACGGGAAATGGGCTATTTTTGGCCATACTAATATGGCGGAGGTGAGTACCGCTTCTCGCGGGTGGAAAAATGCATTTTTCCGCACCGCCAGCACTGCAGTGGTGCCACTGCCCGACATCCTAATGGACCCCTATGTGTCTTTCAGTGCAGGAGAGTAACACAGGCCCTGCAGCTCTTGGGAGCTGGGGGCTCCCAGTCCTTCAAGGGGGTCCTATTTAGCCCAAGGCCAACAAATATTTTTGAGATATGGGAGACTTGGGGGCGCTCCCGTACCATTCTGCAAGGGGGCGCATTATTTTGCATTACGCCACTGTTCCAATACAGAAAGTTGAATTTCCAAAGAAACATGCAAGATGAGCATGTTCATTATCTAAGGAGGGAATGAGGGGATTGTTACCACCACGTTTTGTGTAACAGTACAGTCTGGTTTGTCAGGGAAATTGAAAGTCAGGAAAGAGGGTTCTGTGAAGTAGCGTTTTAAGGAAGCCGCATTTGGCGCTTGCTTTGCTCCAGTAACAAAGCGATGTTGTTTAAATGACACTATCTAGCCTACATAAATGAGATATTTTTGTAGACAACGCCTGTTATCTACATGTTAATGAAAACATATGAACGGTTGAGCAGGTGTGATCTCTCTGTGTATGTGTTAAGTTGAACGAGGCAAAACTAATATGCTTTCACGCGGTGTAGGTCACGGGATAAGCAAAGATAATTTACTTAACATTTTCGGTTGCAGCAGCATTAGAAATATACTCCTGTGCAAAAATTGGGTTGTGCACCTACACTTGCGCAGATACAGCCAAGTTGCTATGATTTATGCATATAGTCGTGAGCATTGGCACATGCCCTCTCTTGTGATTAACGCAGCTGCTAATATTACATTTTTTATCAGCCAGTGCTCATGCTATGAAGTTGCTAGCAACAGATTATGGCACAAAAACGTTGGGAACAACTTCATAAAAGGTGCAGGAGTTGATAAAAATGTAATCTGCGCATCTGTACTAATTAGAAAAGAGACCAATTGGTTATGCAAATAAATCACAGAAACCCAGCTGCAACAGCGCAAATAAATGTTTTCACAGCCGCACTTTGTTCATGATATTGCCTGTTATCCCCTTCAATCATCCTTCAAGCTACTTCAGCAATTTTTTTTAAATTGCAAGACATCTTGTGTATTACTATGATGTTGTGCAATAATGTAGAAATGAACTGTCCCCCTCAGGAACTTAATATGTGCGTGTATAATGACACCTGGGGCAAGAGCAAATCGAACAAAAATTGCGTAGCCCCTCTACCTCCAATGCATTTCAGCCAGAAATGATGCTGCCATCATGTCTCAATAACTCTCTGTATATATATTTCCGACCTGAAATCTGGGTCTGAAAACAACTGTCGCTGCACTAGTGATTTTTTACACTGTTATGTTGAGCACTCGCAGCAGCTATTGTGAGTAACAGATTCTAAATATGGGTATTCATGACAAACATGCTGCAACAGTGGGAAAACAAAAGTTATTTCCCACTTTTGCTACATAATAAGGGAATCGCTGGTTCTGTGGTAGGGCTCTTGGGGAGCCTGTAAGTGCAATGTTGGCTATCTTCTCCTATGGAGTACAGATAGCACAGCTTCAGGAAGGTTTGGAGAATCAGGCATGAATGTGGTACCAGACCAGGTAACATTTTTTTTATTTGGGACAGGGAGAAGTCCATGTAATGTCTGATTGCCCCAGTGTAGCAGTTACAAGCAGGGGCGGATGATTTGGGTACCAAATAACATAATATTACAGATGGGAAAAAGATTAATAAAATGTTTTTCACCTTGGTGTACAGCTTTACCTTTGCTCTTGTTGTCTATTTGATGCCGCTCAAAAGAAAACCCCACAAATCCTGAATGTTCCAGTTTGGAAAATTCTGAGAAAATCATTGAGTTTTTGATAAAAATACATTTTGGCTTTGATGTGACTGAGAGAGATCCCTTTGCTCTACCCATCAACGTATAAGGTACCTGAGATAGGAGGTCTCAAAGTGTTGCTCAGAAATGAATACACCATTAGGTAAAACAACCCCACAGAGAGTGTGGAGGTATATTACAAGCTGCAAGGAGGCTGGGGAACTAGTACATCAAGAGCCGCTTTTGCTACTATTGCCAAATGTACTGGTAGACTCCTTGGCTTATCTTCACTCTCAAGCTCAGGATATGTCACCTGCTACAAGGTACAATAGATAGTGGAAATAGGAACGAAACACACAGAGAGAAACAAATGATGTAGAAAAGTTGCTTGTAGCTGCGTACATGCTCATCCTAATAAACGCAGAATTTTCCTGAGATGCCAGCAGCAACCTCCTCACAACTTGCATAACTTGCTGAGAGGTAAGGTGAAACTGGGTTGCAGCGCTGCCCCAACATCCCACTGGAGGAAATATTGATTTTAATGAGTTCTAGAGAGATTGGAACATTTTGGGAGTAGTCCGCTCCCTCCGCTTGTGAGGAAAAGCCAGCGTTTGCATCGCGCAATAACTACACTCCATGCTGTTACTTGAAGCGTAAAAGGCCATTTTATTAGGATAAGGTTGCAATCATGTAACTTTATTAACAGTACATAACTATAAGAAAATACTTTTCCCATTGAATGCCGACATTCTCCGTTCAGCCTTCTCAAAACCATCTCACCTGTTAGACTCTTCCCCATTCACTCAGTAACCTCCTTCCTCTCCCCATTCTCACCTTCACTTGCCCTCCAAGCATCCTCAGTTGACTTTCCTTCATTGCTTCCCGCTATCAGTCACCCGTGTACCGTTCTCCCTCCGAGGGGTGGATCTGCCCGTATGTGACTCACAACCCCTCCAAAGTACTGTAACGTCGCTACTCTGCAAGCTGCCCTAAACTGGCATGCTAAGACCGCTCCAGTCTCAAACCCTCCAAGTAACCTGTAGGGTGGGTGGGTGGACAAACTTTTTATTTCTAATCCCCCCAGTGGTGCTAAGGTGTCAGGAAGAGGCTAGATCCTCCTCTCCTGACACCTTATATGTGTTCCTAACGCCCGCCCCTTCCCCAATCCTCTATAAACCCTCCCACACCTTGTCCTACCGGCCATCACATGAATAGCCCCGGGGGAAGACTGGTCTGCGACCTTCACTTCCCCCGGGGACCCTCAAAGGAAGCAAAATGGCGGCCACAAAAATGCGGCCCCGTATTTAAACGTTACCTCGAATTTCGGCAGTTTCTAGATGCTGAAAGTCAGCAATAGGGCTCAAATTCTTGCGAGCAACTGTTCATGAAATTATTTATCCAGGGAGCTATGCGCTAACTGCTCCAAAATCACGCTTCCACCAGCCCGGTCAGGGAGTCTCTCGACATCACCGTCATATTCATTGGGTGCTTGGCCACGCCCCCGTCCCAGGAACTCTAGTGATCAGCATACCCCGTTTTTTAAATACAACTCTTTTCTTCCAAACTCTCTCTGACTTCTAATTGCTCCATGCGTAATACGATAACATTTAGGTTGTCTTATGTAAGTCTTTTATTCCAAACTTGATGTACTCTCTCTGCGGTATATTATGATACTGTAGTTGCCTCTTTCTAAATTCACCGCTTGGGAACAAAATTAGTGTGATGTAGGAGGCTGTAATTCCTATGATGTAATCAGACTGTCTCTCTTTAAAATATCATGTATCCCTCTCGAGGTGTGTTGTGGGGTAAAATGCGAAGAGAACGATTCATACAAAATGCACACTTCTTAATCCTCAAGTGAAGGCTCTTTTATGACATTAATATGCTTTTCAATATTTGATTGATCTATTTCCCTATCCACACTCACTTATCTTATTCACTACTCAAATCTTTGAATGCTGTGGCTAAGAGATTTAACTTGTCCTCATAATTATGAGACTGTTAATACGACCTCAACAGGTTTTGCAGCTCGCTTGTGGCCAGTCACGCTTTCCCTGTCGTTCCATGTTTTGAATCTGACTGTGAAGAGAACAAGAGCATTCTGCGCACTGACTTTCTTGTTCCAAACTGACACAGATAAATCATGATTCTTCTCTTGCTCAACTTGCAAATATAACTGTGGGTTTTCCGTTTTGTCTATGTTAATGCCTAATAGAACAGGCTGCATGTATTATCCTTGGTGCTATATTAATTTACTTTAATTTCTGTTTATTCTTGCTTAACAAGTTACCTTTATCCTCCTTTCAATAATTTGGATATATATACCCATTGCTTAGCACTAACACCATTTATTTGCCCTCTGCCTGCACCTAGGCACAGATGCAACCAATTTTACCATCCAAATGTAGGAGTAAATGTTCTAAAAGACCACAATATCTTTGCAAAACTTAATGGCATTTATTGGCCCGATTCGTCCTTAGTTTCTAATCTGAAAGAGTGTGTATATTTATACTTTACAGGCAAATTAACAATGTTCAATTGGCCCGAGAACGAGAATACAAAGAAGTGAGTTTTTTTCTTTTCTAGTTAAGTCAATTAGACTATTTAAAAAAAAAAAAACATTAAACATGTTTGTTTTTCAGAATTGGCATTTGCTAAATGGTAGAAAATGTCCACATTATTTAGGTAAGACCGATTCTACCTCCACATCTACTTTCCCATTTCCATGTAGTGGTCAAAGAAGCATACTTGATAACAATGGCATGCAACATAGTGATTATATGCTATGAATGTATTAATAGCCTGAATGTCAGAGGCAATTTTCATGGTATGCTGAAAGTGCTGTCATATTTTGTTAATAATGCTTTCGACTGAGTTCATATATTTAAAGCGGATGGGAGAAAGGGAATCAGTAAGATGATTGTCAATAAAAGGAACATATTGCTAGAAATTGAATAGTCAACTCAATTTCAGTAGGTTCAGGGGATACTAATTTATATTGTAAACAGAATTAGATCATTTCGTCTGTCAAACGTGGTTAACAATAGATGTCTAAAAAAGGCAAAATGTTGGAAAAGCCTGAGGCGAGATCTATGTGAAAAGTATATTACCAGTTTGACAGGCTGGCTGTCCCCAGTATCTATATCATAAGTAAACAAGTGTGTAAGCCCAGGAGTCAGGGATAACACTGAAGCAAACTGTCCCTGTTGTTCTGGGGTGAGGGTAGGAGAGAGGTTTATACCTTCCACTGAGCCCTTTTTTCCTTAGCTGACAGAAAAAATCTTCCCCTCAGTCTGTCACCAACAGCATGCTGACTTCAGACCCCTTATAGTGGAGTTTGAGGTTATTAAAGGGTTTCTGGGGTTCTGAGGTCCACCAGGTAGGTGGCCTTCCCCTTTCTCTCTTTCACCCCACAGGGCCCTGTCCAGCGATCTTGGAGGATGCTGGGCTCTATTGTCTCCATAAAGCTAACTTTTTAGCCAAGCTAAAAGTCCTCCAGAGTGGCTTTCCAGACATACCAGAGTTTCATGATTTCCATTCTGGCTTCCAAGTTGCCAGAAGCTGTTTTCTAGAAATTGGCAAATCTGGTTCCTGAGTGCCAGCATGTAGCTTACCACCTCCTGAGGGTTTCTTGGGAGCTTGCTACAACCCCTTCTTCACCAGACTGAGAGACTCCCTAACAGGGTGGAAATAGAGGAGCCCAAATATGCTAAACCAAACTCCCTTCTGTGACTCCGTCCTGGAGGTAAAGCGTAGGCATTGTAAGAGGAAGTCCCACTTCCACGCCATGGACTCAGGTTTGCCCATATTCACGCCCTTCAGGGTCTTGTTGAACCTTTCAACAAACCCATTGGTTTGAGAATACTACTCCACACTCTTTACACATGTACTTCATCTAGGCAGAAATTTTGTTGGTGTCTGACACCACTTTCTTGAGTCACCTTAATTGGGTGAAGAGACCTGTCAGGGCCGTAGCCACTGCAGGTGCAGTCACAGTCCTCAAAGATATGGCCTCTGGGTATCTAGTGGCATGGTCCACAAAAAACAAGATAAACCTGTTGCCTAAGGCAGTTTTGGGATCCAAGGGACCAACAATGTCAATGCCCACCTTTTCAAAGTGGATGCCAATGGCAGGTAAAGGATTCATGGGAACCTGTAACTTTTTCCCTGTTTTCTCTCAGGCCTGGCAGGTGAAAGATGTCCTGCAGAATGTATCCGGGCATGTCTTCATCCGATCCAAATACACATTTGAGACAAGCCTGGCAAAGATCTTGTCCTGCCCCAGATGTCCTGCCAGGGGTCTTTCATGAGCCAGTCCCAATAGAAAGGGCCTTTACATTGGAGGACCACCAACACATGTGTTTCCCCATGTGCAGGCACCATAGGCTCTCTATTTAGGAGGGCACTTCTAGAATAGATGAGGTGATATCTGGATGTATTACCAGCTCCCTGATCTTTATCTTGCTGCCTTCTGCCCTGTAGGGTTGGATAACTCCTCCCTGGTGGGCCCACCATCAGCTTGCTTTCAAGTGAGTTCAGGCAGATCTCCTAGGGAGTCAGTGTACTTACTCGTAGGCTCTAGGGCACCCCATCCACCTTTACAGTGGGAGTTTCAGGGGCTGGTGTCTTTCTTTCTTTCTTGACTCCCCTCCTGGGCACCCTTTGACCCATATGGATTTACAGACCAACCCAGGTAACCCCAAAATTTGCCAGGTGTGACTTGACTTCCACTTCGTTCCAGACATTGTACTCCAGATCATTTCCAAACAAACGATCCACATGCATGGCAGGGCTAACAGTTATCTTAACCAAACAAGAGACCCTACCCCTCATTGAAAGGGAACTAGAGTTATAGGGTTAGTGATTTTCACGGTTGTTTGCTACTACAACTAGGTGGATTTTATATGGTATCACCTGCTCTGAGGATATCAGATAACACCTGACAATAGACATGCTAACTCCTGTGTCCCTCAGAGCCCCTTCTTTCCTCCACTTTATTGGTGACAGACTGCATATATGTGGCAGTATTTGAAGGCATGTTGGCTTTGGGGGCCATCTCACTGTCACCCAGGGACACTAGGGTATCCTAGCTGCCTCCTCCACTCTAACTGGGGCCATCTCCTCCCCAAGGTCTGTGCTGGACAGCCCAGAGGTACTACCATCGTTGGAGGGCTGTGCCCTCTTAGGGCACTTGTCATCACACTTGATGTGTCCCAACTTGTAAAAGTCATGTGGGGATAAAATTACCAGTGTTGTTATCTGTAAGCTCTATTTTCTGGTCAGATTGGGACTGGGTATCTTGCCCTAAGAACTAGTTTGAGGGTCATGAGAGAACTCATACGTAGTTTTCTCTCTCCCCTCCTTCTTCTGGTGGGAACCCTCACCACCCTCTTGGAACTCCTCCAGATACCTTCTTGGAACTCTGATACTGATCCAGAGGTCTGCCACCATAGAAAGCTTTCTGGGGTCAGTGATTTTACTATCTACCAGATACTGCACAGCTCTGTAAAACAGTTATTGAACATGTGCCCCCTCGAGATTAAGTTGGATAGACCACTGTAAGTGTCAACTTTGCAGCCCCTCATCCAGCCACTCAGTGTCTTGCTGGAATAGTCCAAGAAATCCACCCAAGAATGGTTTGAGAGGGTGTTGCTGTCCTTGAACCTCTGACAGTATTTCTCAGATGTCAACCCAAATTTGCAGACATGTATGGCTTTCGTGGGGATATACTTTGTCTGGTCACCCACCTCAAGTGTAAGAAGGGTATTCCTCCTCACTGAATGCATGCAATCCCCCAATACTCCTATGGGACCCTATGCATTCTCAAGGATACCCCATAGGCAGAAATTCACTTGTCCATATCATCTCCCACCACATAACTGGGCACCAGGTCTGGTGGCATGTAGATCCTCACCTCTCCAGGAGACACTGAAGGCATGCTGCCACCATCACTGTTGGTTTCTGAAGTTTGACTGACCTTGCACTCCAGCTCCTTCATGTTTTACTCATACTCCAATAGCGGTTTCTGTTTGCTCTCTCAGTCTCAGATGTTTTGGCTAGGGTTCTCTCTGCCTCAGCTCTTCTCTCCTCTGCTTATGCCTTTTCTCTGGCTGAGGATTTCTCAGCCTCAGCCATTCACTCCTCTACTTACAGTTTGCGCTTGGATATCTGTAGTTTGTGCTCCCTTTCCGTCATCCTGTCCTCCAGCTCCTCTGGGACAGACTCCAGTGCAAACACACTGCTTCCTGTCCCCTCATGGACCTCCACTTATGGTGAGTTGTGCTCCTCTTGCTACTCAGGACTCATGTTTAGGTCCTCCTCCTTATCATCCATTTGCATGTCCTATTATCAGGGTTGTCCACCTCTGATGTGGCCTGCAACCCCTTGCACTACTTACGTTCACTGTGGACTATCTGGAGGTCTAATCTTGTGGCCTTCTTCTCTGCGTTCAGTCCCCTTTAGTTGCAAAGCCTCTACAGCTCTGTCCTGATGAGGGTGTCAAAGTTGAGCAGCTCCATCTCCCTGGTACAGAAAATAGAACTTAAAATTACAACATTTAGAAAACAGCCATTGTTTATGGTACTACACAAACACTACTGGACTCACTACTGATCACCAACGTGAGGATTTCAGTATTTATGCATCACACTAACAGTAATAAAAAGAAAACACACCAAAAGAAAAATCCCACATCATTTTAGAACAACAGAGTACATTTCAGTAAACTATGTGTCACCAAAATGACAAACATCCAAACAGTAAAACCAAAGTTATGATTTTTTAAGTTTATGGTAAAAACTAGCATCTAAAAGATCAAAGCTCCAACTGTGGACATCTAGTCACATGAGACTGGGTCATATCAAATAATTTGGCAAACTGCGATGGATCGCCAGTCAGATACAAGTAGAGAAATGAGCCATTCTGCATTTAACTAGGCATGTAGAAGAAACTTAAACAAAAATGGCTGAGAAGGTAGAAGTTCGGTGGGGCAACGCTGAAGGCGGTGTCCCAGGAGGAGGCATCATTGCCAGGGAGCCACTGCATGATTTCACAGTGAAGATTTCTACATTAAGACGTAGTCACTTTTTTGTAATTCGAAAATCACAGGCAGTAAAAGGATGGAGGCTGTAGTTGTTGAGGGCACCTCAAGGCTTGGTACCTCTTTTGCGGAACACAATTTGCTCCTACGGAGAAGAATGTAGCAGGAGCTGCCACAAAGTTAGACCAACTGGGAATGCACCTGGGGCGGAAAGGCAAGCAGGTTGTTCTTGGTGTCCTCTTGGTTCTCAGAGCGGTTTTTAGCCAAAAACATTCTAAGGAACAAGTTTTGGATTTTGGCTATCTGGGCACTTTAACGCCATTTCCAGGGGTCCAGGACTGCAAAGGCCCCACTTAGAGGGTTCAGACTCACTCAAGATGGGCCCAGGTGTGGATTTCAGATGGGTGGAGCCTTTTCTGTCCATGAGGCTCTGATCAGGAAGCCAGTCACTTAGCACCTGGAGTCATTCTGGTTGTCCTGGGTTCAAGAGGTGGAACATGCCTCAAACAGAAGGCCATTTCTCTGAGGGTTCAAGGCAGTCTCCAGGCAGCAGAGCAGTCCTTCCAGGTGCAGCAACACAGTCTTTTGAAGTACACAGCAGGCCACAGCACCAGGCAATCCTCTGAGAGTATTTTCATTTGTCCAGAAAGTAAACTGAAAAGTTGATCTGAGGGTCCTATTTTAGACCTGTTGCCTTCTTTGAACTAGGTGAAGTTTCCAGAGAATTCCTTTGGAAGTGCTTGGAGTTTCCTGACTTCCTGCCCTGACTCCAGCCAGACTGCATAAACAATGAGGTAGTGGGAAGTCCTTTGTGTGAAGGTAGAGCATAGACTATTGACTTGTAAGTGGGGCTATGCTCAGCTCCACCTCCATCCTGCCAGTGCTGGCCCATCCAGGCTCACCGGTTCCCTCTATTGTGTGGCTGTCTGGAAAGAATAAGCAAAGTCCAACTGCAAACTACACCCAGTTATGTGTGCTAGGAGTAGGCAACAGGTACAAAATGGCTAGCCCAGGAAAATGACAAATTTCTAAAAGCGAAAAGAACAATTGATGGACAGGATGCAGAACAATGTCATACATTCACATCACTACAGAGATCTGGGTCTAAATACATCTTTTTCTTGCTTCCCATGTGATTCCAGTTTTATTCCAGCCATATGCAACTAAGTCGTGACCCTGTGCCCAATGGGAACAGTCCCGCCCAAACTGCTTTCCAGGTCCTTCATGTACTGGGAAAAAGCATCCTAGGACCAGTTTCACGGTCTCACCCCTCATTAGCTAGCATAGCTTGACTCCAGTGGCATGGAGAGCATACCCATCCCACACGAGGTGACAAATGCAAAAAGAACAATGGATGGATAGAATGCTGAACAATGTCATACATTCACCCCCTTACAGAGATCTGGCCTAAATCCATTGCTTTTTTTGCTCCCCCTGCCATCCAGTTTGAACCCAGCCATATGCAAATCATTCTTGACCCTGTGCCCAATGGGAACAGTCCAGCCTGAACTGCCAGGCCAGGTACTTCCTGGACTGGAAACAATCATCCTAGGACTTGTTTCGGGGTTTCACCCCTCATCAGTCAGGACTGTTCCCATGAGGCACAGGGTCAAGACTGATTTGCATGTGGCTGGGTCTGAACTGGGGTGTCATGGTGAACAAAAGAACAATGGATTTAACCCAGATCTATTAACTGGGGGTAAATGTTTGATTTTCTCTGCATTCCGTCTATCATCTGTGTGTCTTTTGATTTTTATATTTCTAAAAGTGTTATTTTCACAATTGTATCTCAAAGTCTTAAAGAGTCTTAAAGAGGATTATATATTACAATTTCTTAGACACCAAGCATAAAATCTCTATCTGTTCCCAAGCAACACAATGGTATCTTATCAGAGTAGTAGGATTAACAGTAGTGCAAACAAATTTGTTGGTTTTTCACTACACGTAGATGTCCAACCTTTTCATTACAATGCACCCTGCCCCTTGAGCTACCTAGGGTCTAACTTAGGGATAGGTTAAATAGAATAAAAGGTGAGTTTAAGGGTTGGAAGGTTGATTTTTTTGGCAAGTCGTACTGGCTGTTTAAAACCATTCCATTCCAACAAACTTTATTTAGGTCAGTGAGACTTTAAAAAGTGAGCAATACAATAAATAAAAAAACATGGAAAAATAGCGATATCTGAAGGTGAAATAAGACAAAATTTCAATTAAATTAATCATAACAGGGAGAAGTTGATATAAATAAGGTGCTACTAGTCCACGACAAACAATCAACCCAATCAAGTTGATATCTTTAAATTTCCATTATTCAATAGTGTTGATTTTTAAAATATAGCAGTTTTAAAAATAATAAAACATAGATTGAATGGTTAAACAGACTAATATAAATAAGGAATGACAAGATGGGCAAGTTTAGACTTGCACTGATGAATTTAGGATTGACCTCTGGTTGTGCCACATAGAATTCAAAAAGCAGGAAACTGCAAAACTATAGGAGGGTGGGAGTCTGTTGGCTATAATCTGAATGCCTCCACATATTACCTACACCCCTAGGTTTCTGCAAAGTGGAACTAACCATGACGGTCCAGCTGTTTTGTACAAAGGCCAAAAACAGAAAACATGGACATCAGTCTTGTCAGTACAGATACATGCGGGACACCCCAAGGGGGAAGCTTTTGACCACTTGTTGGTAAAAGCACGACGTGGAAGAGTCACTATTCTGAATTGGAAATAGAGTTTCCTTGCCAAAAAGGGTTGAATGATATCGAAAAAGTGCTCAAAGTGGTACTCAGCTTTGATGTTTAGAAAGTCAACTGTTAAATGACCTAATAGCTCTGACTAGTGCAAGACGTGAAATGGCCTCGATTCTCTGATTCCTATGTGTTGGTCCAAGTGTCATCGGAAGGATCAGAGTCCTTGGTATGACACCTCCTTGGCATCTCTTAAGAGGGCCTGTAGACAGGCCGAAAGATTATAGAGGAAGTCGTACGACCCTGATCTGAAGATATGTTATCTGGCCAAGGTCAAGATCTACCACAGGGCAGTGTGTCAAACTTGCGCTTCCTTTCATGCTCAACAGTTTCAGAATTCTGCCAATCCATCGAAATTTATATTTAAAGTATTAAAGGACCTGATGGCGAAGAGAGCAACTGCAGTGGAAATATGCTCGGACTCACATTGTGAGAGTTTGGCCTCTTTATTCCATGAAAAAGTACAAGCCATCTATCGCACTTTTCCATCGGGTTCCCTGATGCTAGAGCAGGTTGGTCGCACCTTAGGTGAGGGGGAATGTCTTTTTATCTTACCCCCCCTATCTCTGGAGGTGTTTGACTCTCTCAGCGCCAAAATCAAGTCTGGATCTCCGGCAGACCCACTGAAACCGGCCCAACTCAAGACCCTGGCGCTGGTTTGCCGCACCCCGGTGCTGTCCTTGATCAACCTGTCCCTCTCTTCTGGAGTGGTTCCCGTCAGATGGAAGCAGGCAGTAGTCATGCCAATTCTGAAGAAGGCAACCCTTGACCCCCTTAAACCTGAAAGCTACCGCCCTATCTCCCTTCTCCCTTGGGCCACGAAAATAGCAGAGGCCCATGTGAATGCCACTCTTACAGACCACCTTGGTAGGCTTAACATTCTCGACCCTACCCAGAACGGGTTACGTGCGGGTCACAGCATGGAGACAGCCCTTTTCTCGATGGTCGAGCATCTGCGTTCCGTGCTGGATTCCGGTCGGACGGCGGCACTATTGCTATTAGATCTCAGTGCCACCTTCGACACGATCTCGCACGGGATTCTGATTTGGCGTCTTGAGCAGGTGGGCGTTTCTGGCTCCGCCTTGCACTGGTTTCGATCCTTCCTTACGGATAGGTCATTCCAGGTGGCAATCCCGCCCGGTAAGTCGTCATCCTACCCGTTAGACCAGGGAGTCCCACAGGGGTCATCACTGAGTTCCACCCTTTTCCATCTGTATGTGAGACTGTTGGCTGCGGTCGTCAAGCGGTGGGGCCTGACCATGGTCTCTTACGCAGATGACACACAGCTGGTGGTCACACTGAGTGGGGACTCAGACCTGGAGGCTCCCAGGTTCTGTGATGGTCTGCGGGAAGTGGCTAACTGGATGATTTCCAACTGTCTCCAGTTAAACACCAAGAAGACGGAGATTATGGTGGTTGGTAAACAGGTGGCTTTGTGGGGTGACAAATGGTGGCCTTTGGAGTTGGGTGTGACTCCCCTCCCAGTGGCAGAGATAAAAAACCTGGGGGTGTGGCTTGATCCTTCTCTGAGTTTCATCTGTCATACCAAGAAGGAGGCGGCTTCTTGCTATGGCATCATCAGAGGACTACGACCCATCCTCAAATTCTTTGATGCACCCACAAGACAGCTGGTGGTTCAAGCATCAGTGCTGTCCAGGCTGGACTATGCCAGGTCCCTACTGGCGGGGGTTAACCAGTCAGAATTTCTGCCGCTCCAGCGGGTTCAAAACGCTGCGGCCCGACTGGTGACAGGTCTGCCTAGGCGGTGCTCGGTGTCCAATGCCCTGCGCTCTCTCCACTGGCTCCCTGTGCAGCAGAGGATTAGATTCAAGGTTCTCTGCCTTGCATTTAAAATCCTCAAGGGTACTTCCCCACAAATCTTGGAGAAACTGCTGATCCCCTATGTCCCCTCTCGCACTCTTAGATCGCTAGGCCAGAACTTAGCAGTGGTCCCGCGTTTTAAGTTGAGCAGAATTGGTGGCCGCTCCTTTCGAGTCCTGGCAGCGAGCTGGTGGAATTCTCTTTCTCCACAAATCCGGGCCATCGACGAGCTCCTTCAGTTTAGACGGGCTATCAAGACCTTTTTATTTGTTTAGCTCATCTGTTGTGTCTCTTCTCCTTTCTGCCCGCTTTTAATGCTGTGTTGTGTTTACCTTCTCAAAGCGCCAGGACGCCCCTTTGCTGGGGCAGCTGTGCGCGGTACAAATAAAAATAACATAACATAACATGCTACATCCGGGTTGTGCCATAGGTCTGGGAGGCCTAGTTTGTAACATGTGTCCCTAATATGTGCGAACCAAGGCAAATTACCCACTCCCGGAAAGCCTAGAATCGCCAGTAATTCCATCCGATAGCCTGCGAGTTCCGGGGTAACCCACAATCTGCACCAGAATGTTAATGGTCGAAGACCTTTCTCCTCTGCTATGGGCCTAATACCAAAGTCCATGTGTAAGAGGATGAGTGGGGTACTAGGTGGAAGACCCATCAGCTGTCTAATAATGTTGTGCTCGAGTTTGGATAAACCACCAGGGGGGCAATACCCCTAAAGCTCAACCCCATAGAGCACTCTTGATTTGCACTTTGTAAATCTCGGCAACCGCTGCAGCCGGTTTGCAAGAAGAGCTATTGTAAGGTATTTAATACTCCCCCTACTGTCTGGGCAAGTTTGAGGCTAGCTTTAGCTAATTGTGGGCCCCAATCAAACTTTTCAGACAGTGTGACACTGATATAATCAAAAACTGTCACCTTCTCTAGCAAGGTACCATTTAAAGAGGAATTAGGACAGGAGGATTTGGCTGGAATAAAAACCATACATTTGGTTTTTAGCATGTTAATCTCCAGCCCTCTAGTTGTACAGAAGGTTGCAAAGCTGTCCAGAACCATCTGGATGCCCATGGGTGACTTAGAAAGAAGCAAGGTGTCATCCGCAGACATCATAGCTGGCACCTTGATACGCGCCAGTTTGGGGGCATGATTATCCAATACCCATTTAAATGGGTGACTAAAGCATTGATGAAGAGGCAAAAGGGGTTTGGATTAAGCACACACTCCTGCCTTACTGCTCTATTGACTTGGAAACGAGGGGTTAATTCCCCAAGTTTCCTGTACCTTACTTGGGCAAAATTGCCTGTATGCAATCTCATGATCAATGTCAAGAGATAAGGGGGGATTCCCTGGTGTTTGAGAATCTCCCATAATTTATCCCTAGGAACCAAGTCAAAGCTCTTTTTGAAAATGGGGTAGATTTAAGCTCCTAACCTGGTGTCTGGAATCGCCATACCTTGCAGTAAAACATTAAAGAAAATCCAGAGGTAGGGTCCCCATATTTCTGGATCTGCCCTGAAAAAATCCAGTGGAATCTTATTTAAACCTGGTGCTTTTCCAAGAGAGAGCTTCCTGATAGCATTGTGGACCTCAGCTAGAGTGATACCACGGCCCTCTTCAGAGGATGACCCAAGGATTAATAGGGAGCTGCCAGCATCTAGGTCAGTACCTTCATCCATAAAATATAGGGCTTGGAAATGCGATTTCCACGCTGATGCAGCTATGTTTGGCTCTAGAACAGGCTGGACTGTCTTAAGTTGCTTTCTGAGCAGACTAATGACCAAAACAACTTTATGTCTCTATTGAAAAGGGGCTGGGCTGATGGCATCCCATCTATCTGACTCACAATCCTTCTTAGCTTGTTTGATGGAATCACGATAACAGAGCCTCGTTCACTTGATCAGATGTCTATCATTACTTTTGATAGCCTCTAGGCGGGCTCTCTTAGCCTTATGGCATGTGCTGTTGTACCAGGTTAGATGGGAGCCCTGCTTTGCCTTGGAATGTGACGGGGTTAAATATATTTGTCAGAGTGTTTGTTAATTTTAAGTACAGCACCTCTATTCTGTCAATCGATTGTGGAATATTCTTTTCTCTGGCAATATCCCCCAATTCCTGAATGAGCAATATGGATAGAGAGAAAAGTGCAGCTATCTTATCTGGTGATTGCTTTAAAGCCCCCCCATCTGATTCTCCTTCTTATGTTATCCAGAATTAAAATATTAACTACCAGGGAGCTGCTATCTATAGGTTTGTCAAAATTTGGGAGCCACAGCTCCTATTTCAGGGCAATATGATTGTTGTCCTGCCATGCCAGGAGAGCGAAATCAACAACCCACTTCCATGACCTTGCTTCAACTAAGATGTAATCCAGCAGGGAGAGTTGCCCTGATCTATTAAAGGTTGGCTTTGCTGGTCTATCTGACTTAGTGCGGCCATTGCAGGCTCTCGGAGAATGGGTTAATGTAACTGCATTGATCTGAAGTGCCAGCAGTGTCCAAGCCTTAATTATGTGAGTTTGAGAGTCGGGAATTGACCATAGCTGATCCTCAACACTAGTTGTAGCGTTCAGAGAGGCATCAAGTGGCTCAAATTGACAATTGAAGTCACCCCCTATTACTAATCTTAAATTCGGGTGGGACAGTGCTTATCAAAGTATTCAGTTGTTCTAAGGTCTGAGATGCCTGGCAGTTGCTTACGGGGCGAGAATAGATAATACTAAAAGCTATTTTGAGGCTAGGTGGGAATGTAAGTATGGTGCACTGGATGCCATTGGACAGGGTGTTCAAATGGTCCACTGTATAATTCAAGTGTGCAGCAACCCAAGTACAAAGACCCCAAGAGGGCCTACCTCTCCCCCCCCCTTATAGCTGGAATATTGAAGGTTTTATACCATAACCTCGTAACCTCTTCCCTTTCCTAGGTTTCCTAAAACATACATACATCAAAACTGTCTACAAAAGGCCCTCAATCTGGGGATTCCAGTTTGTCTTTAATTCCGGGGATGTTCCAGGAAAGAACCCTCAGTTTGTGATCAAAATTCGGGTTACCGCCGGGAGGGGGGGAATGGTGTCTAGATCTAAGCTGGGTGAGTCCTCGTGCTGGGCCAAGCGGAGGGCTTCCATGTCTTCCCTAAGGGTGCCACCACTGGTTATACCAGAAGATGGAGAGTCCTGCACGGCCAACAGTTGAAATCCCTGCTGATAATCAAATACCAAGGACCCTAGGATATTCCCAACACCACACACAATAGCATGAGTCGTCTTCCCCTTCTTAGAGCCCTTTAGTTCCCTGCCCGAGCACCTAAGCCCGCTATTCGGGTCATGACCACCAATCCACATAAGTCAATCCACCTTCTTTAGGGCCCCAAAACTATTTGCTACTGGGATGTTAAAAAAAGAGGTCTTGGGTGTGGGGACACATTAGGTTGGTCTAAAGGCCAGTTGACTGGAGCATAGTTATTTTAAGTCCTATTATGGATACGGCTGTGGAGCTAAAAATATTCCAAAGTAAAGACCCATACCCTGGAGATGGCACTTGGGGGGGCTAATAAAGTGGCCAGCAAGGATGTGAGCTGCCTGAGGGTTGCTAAAGTTAGTAACAATGCAATTGCATTGTCTTAGGTCTTGTGCCCACCCAACCAACTCTACAAACCAATAAGATCTCTGCTGCACGGTCATAGAAAAACTGCACATATCTGGCAAGCCAGAATAAACACTGATTCCTTAGATCCAACTGTGTTTCTTTCTGACAGGTTTTTAGCTCTGGAAATCCGGTCAATATGAGGACGTAAGGCAAGGAAGCTGGAGGTAAATTAATTGTCAGAAGCATCACAGTACAGTAGCCCTGAGAGTCCCCTCCTATCCTGTCCACCCCTGACACTGTTTGAACAGGTTATTTATCATTTGGGTTAACCATATGGGGGACGGAATTACAAGGCCCTTTTAGACTAGTTAGACCCCTGGGCCAATGGGGAGCCTCCAAGCTTGGTTCTGCAGAGTGTTTGACCTAGCTAGCTGCAGAGCAGTAGTTGCTGCTATCTCAGTGTTATGGGCCCCTTTTCTGCTCGCTTCCTTTGGCACATTATGTAAGGCTTCCCCCGGCAGTCTAAGTTCACCTGGCGGTGTGGATGATTATTCCAGGCTTAGTCCCTCCCCAGTTCCAACAGCAATCTGCTGTGACTCTTTCTGACCAATCATTTTGGCCATTGCAGTATCCAATTTTTCTAAATGCCTCCAGAGTGTAACAAAGTTATTGTTTAATAGTTCTTTAAATCGTAGAAGAATAATGTCCAACAAGGTCTCCCCAGCAATGTCCAGAACGGCATCCTCAGGGACATTACTAGTGGGAACAGGAAAAACATCAGTTTGTGTGCTGATGGTACAAGTTTGTTTTATCTCAGTATTGGCGTGAGAAGTACCCTTCTGTTGTTTAGATTTGTGTGAGCCCACACCCCTCCTTCGTTTCACCGATGGCTCTTTTGACTTAACTACATTATGGGATTTAGAGGTTTGGGTCTGTGTCCTTGGGACTAGACTTTGCCTATTACAAGGATCCAAAGACGGTGAAATCAAAACTGGTGCGGGGATAGCTGCTGCTGTCCTTGTACAGTGGGGGACAAACAAAGCTGCAAGGCATCACCTGGAAGAGTAGAGCCTACGGGAGAACGCTTCTGCAGAGAAAAAGGACCTGAAGAGAGTTGCCTCTCAGCCATTTCTAGTTCTTGACGAAGCATAGATTCAGCCCTAACAATGAAAGCATCCAGGATCTCCGCAACTCCCTTGCGCTTACTCATTGTGGGAGCAAGAATAGACAATAGCACAAACACCACTATGGATAATATGATTTAAGAGACAGCGCAAGTACGCCACAGTATCTGAAAATTGTTCAGATAAGACTTGTTAACCCTTCCCACAGTTGTTAAGAGGGAGGCCCAGCCCAGCCTCCTCCGGGCTCGGACAGGCGCAGATGGGCCCGCCCTTGACCCGGGAATGCCCGCACGCGTCCAGTGCTGTGGGAGCTCAAGCCATCTTTTCAGCATCTCCTGGAGCGAAAGTGAAGCGTTGGCGCCTCCCCGGCGCGTGTGATTATGGGGATTGAAGTACCCTGGCGAGGTCTGTAGGCTGACAGTGCAGGCGCTGGAACACAAAAGCACGGGCTACCGCAATGCGGAAATCCTTGCCCTCTTTTCAGCACCTCTTGGCGCGAAAGTGAAGCATTGACACTACCCCGGCATGTGTGATTAATGGGATTGAAGTCCCCTGATGAGTTCTGCAGGCTGACAGTGCAGGCAGTGGAAAACCGAAACATGGGCTCCTGCGCTGCGGGAACACAAGCCCTCTTTCCAGCGCTTCCTGGTGCGAATGTGCATATGCGCCTCCCCGGCGAATGTCATCATGGGTATTGAAGTCCTCTGGCGAGGTCTGCAGGCTGACAGTGGGGGCGGTTGAAAACCAAACCACATTCAGGTTGCAATGGCAGGCCTGGGACATGTTTTATGTTGCTACTTAAGTGAGTGGCACATTAAGATCATCAGCCACACTGTGTAATTGCTAACTGTCCTGGGTGCCAAAATATTCTACATGAGAGCAGGGGAAGGAAGGACTGGATCATTGAAGTGCTGTAAGGGACCCTGCCAGGCTCCATCTGAACAAGTTTTTCGAAGCTGTCCAGGCCAGGGACGTAGATTATTGTGAAACATCCTTGTCAGAGCCTCAGTCCCCTGAAGTGGTGTGCCCATGTGGTGGCCCTGACCAAAGCTGGGATGGACTCCTTCTTGAGGTCTTGTGCCCTGTGACTGTGTAACTGCAACACTGTCAACTGTGTTGTTGGAAAGACCAACCCTGAAGACTAAATTGTACTAGGGGGTTTGTCGACTCGAGGTGCTGTTTACTGAAGATTGTACATGGTGCCTGCTGCACTGAAGAACCATAACCTGTGGGCAAGTGGCTGCCACACCCAAGAAGAGTCACCAAGCACTCACCAGAAAGCAGGAGCAAGCCCAGGTCTGCTTTCCCTGTCTAGAACGAGGCCACTGTCAGTAGCCTCTGCTCCTTCCATGACCTGGAAGCATCATGATATGTGACTGGCTGCCACTGTGTACGAAGAGGGCTTCTGTGTGCTGCCAGGAGAACCCTGTCTGCCACCGGAGCGAACTCGCTGCGGTCAGAAGATTAAAAGCAGCCTTGCACCTCGCCTGTACTTCCATGTACCACTGCAGGCTGCCCTTCGCTGCTGGGGAGGATCCCCCTGCCACAGAAAGGCTGAACTTAGCCCTCATTGTGAAGATGGACTGGTGAGAAACTGAGAGAGTCAAGTGTTGCCTAGCACTGCTAGTCTGAAATTGGGAGAGAGTGATCAGGCCAAGGTCCAATAAAACTAGGTCCTAACCTAGACACAAAGGAGAGGGAAGTATGAGATGCCAACCTCAGTTTTTCTAATTGACCTTCAGCGTTCCTCGAGGGGGTACCCAGTACTAGTGGGGGAGACCCAACAGGGCCAAGAGACTGTCAAATCAGCAGAGGCCCCTAAGAGCACCACAAGCTTTATTCGGTATTAGTGCATAATTGAATGTGTAGTTACCTTCAATGTTTTTGTATAATTAAAGTAGTTGTCTTTCCCTAAAAAGAGATGCACAGGGATGGACATATATTTTATCACACACCTCGAGTGATGGTATTAATTCTAAAATCCTGAGTAACCCTCACACGAACCTCCCTGAGAAGATTGTGACTGCTCGCCTATGCTACCACTCAGAGTCAAGTGTGGAAAGGGTTGAAATGTGCCTAGTTTGCAGAGCAGAGCTATAGTAGGGTCTGCCCCAGGACAACAGAAGTAAAAGGCCTCAACCCCCAAAATTGTGGCCCAGTAGCCACTTCGTGCCTCATATAAAGTGAGGAGTGGCTACACTGCTCTTTAATGAAATAGTCAACGACAACTTCCACCTGTCAGGGTCGACTAGAACATTGATACTCAAAATATTTCTTGGCGGTAGCATGTGTCCCTCCTGACCTTTACATGCAACCTTCCTGGTCCAATGCAGTACTGTGCTGCTGTTTACTCGACTCAGCACTGCGCCTTAAAATAATGTTAAATAAACAGGCAAGTATTTATTTAAAGATTAATTGATTTTACAGAAACAAAGTAACAATGGAGTCCTGCACGCTTAACTTTAGGTACACATTTAGGACATCTTGCAGAAAAAGTGTAAAAATATGGTAAAGTCTCACCAAAATTGTATTTCATGAACATGCAGAACTGTGTCTCTTTAGTACATCAGATTATACCAGTGCATTGAGAATTTTATTTTTTGAGTGAAAGTTTTCAAACAGGAATTTAGAAACATTAAAGACAACACGCCCACCATCTGACAACAATGCCAGTAGTGACATAAGCGACAAGTCAGCTGTTATGTGCACTCTTTGGGTAGCCTGAGAAATAACTTTACATGAACAACATTATACGTTATTAAATCGAGCACAGGAAAAAATGTATATAGCACACATCATTAAGTCATGTATTAAGAGGTCCTCTTATATATGATATATGATAATGAAGAAAAAGGAGGGCAAGTGAAATTAAACAATTGGGAAGCCGGGCTGAATCTCAGGATTACTGGTTTCTCATTGTGCAATTTAGCCACTAGATGTTTATGGCTCATTCCCCCTACTCCCACCTTACAGGCAAATCTCCACCACGTCCCCCGACCGCGACTGCAGGCATCAGTTCTGCCCTCCCCTCGGACACATCACAGACCCAACGTATTGACCCTGTACCTAGGTACTAGAACATCATTGCTTGGCGCACCTTAGTTTATTAACATGCACATCCTTTAACTAATGGTTGATTAGTAGCTCCTATGCATCACACATGATGAAAGAAATCTCTGAATAGTGACAATATACTAATTATATCTGGAAATACATTCTTCATCTATAATAAAGTAAATATACATACGTTTTAATTGTTCTCAGGTACCAAACATTTTTCAAGGAAGGCAATATAAAATACCTGCCTGCTTTGTTATAGTTGAACCAGCGCTGAATACCATTCTTGCACCTCATTGCAAATAAAATAAAACCGAAGAAAGAAAACATTTTTTTTTGTTACACTGCTGAGTGTTAGACTTGGTAAACAATTGGCAAAGACATGATTGAAGGGACAGTCATATCCGATAATACGCTGTCAAAAGCACCTTTCAGAACTTGCCTCATTTAATTCCTTTATAACTCACTGACATGAGTGATGTTTCATTTATTAGGTATAAAGATTCTTCACGAAGCTGGAAAAGTGATGAACGGTGTCTTTGACCTTGGGGCACAGTAATAATTATGATTATCTGCACTATTTAGCCGGTGAAGAATCGGACACCGTTCACGCTCCGTTAATTCGGCCATGAGGTTTGATAATCTATACATACAGTCAGTGAAGGTCATTCAGGCTTAGAGCGCCTCCAATGCACTAAGTTAACCTTTATTGAATTTACAAAGAATGTATTCTCTTACGAGCGAGTTTCCATTTTCCTGCAGACCGGTATTGCTACAAATGTGGAAAGTGAATATTTTATATCTGCTTTGTGGAGCGAGATGAATTTACAGAGTTGGAATTATGACTACGGCGTGGCACACGGAGCTGGTAGCCTGCCATTGATAAGAACACAGTCCGGATTGTTTAACCAGCAAAAAGGGCATATGGAAGAAAATGAAGATCTTACAAGAATTCCGACCCTGCGGTGTGGCCTTACTGCAGGGCACAGACAATGGTGCGGTTCAGCTCTTGCTAAATCAATAAAAGTCCGTTCTAGCAAAACAAATATGCATAAGGCATTGAGCAGATCCTACGTACTCAAAAATCCGTTCATCGTAGAGTGACAGCTAGTGCTCTTATGTGGCATTAGGTGTTCAGATAGTTAATGATTCAGTAGGAAAAGCACAGGATAACCCACGACACATATAGCCGAGATACCCGCCACCCCCTCTCAACACAATCCCCAAAAGGAGTGAAACCGGAAACAGTTCTTGAAGTTTTTGGAAGTGGGATGGAGTGACCATCCCGGCCGTATTTATTAAAACAAAATTAAAACATTAAACGTTTCATGTTATGTACAATTTCATTACCATATTGCGATGTTTGGCTAACCTTAACAGATTCTCTAATACAGAGGTTCTCCTAGCCGAACTAGCAACCTACAAAACATTTCTTGACATATTGAAATTGTACAACCTAACGTTTAAGGGCCAACGGCAAGGTCATAACCGGTGTCAAGATCCCTAACCGGACTTACCCCTCCCACTTGGGATGGGCGACAGCACGGAGGCGTACCTCAAGTGCAACTACTACCAATTTCCCTTGACTTGACGGGGGCACCTAAAACTCGACGCCAGTTAAAGGTCGTTCGAATACTCGTGTGAGGTATCTATAAGGTATCGTGGCCCTTATCCCAACCCCACACAACTTACCGCATCTGCCGTCGCAGATGTCACTGGCCCCGGGAAATTCCCCAGGAGGGGGCTGTAACCCCTCCTACAAAGGAAGGGGCCTTGACCGCCTTTCCTTTACTTCCGGCGACCCATCCTTAGAAGGGACCGCCTCCCCATTGAGGGGCCAATGGCCACCTCTCCCGAGCGCTCCCATCCGTGTTGGGTGACGCCCACTCATAGGGATCTACTAATTAGTGCTCACCGATCATGACCTTACCGCCTACCAAAATAAATACGACAGTGCAAATTAACCTAAAAATACATTGGCCACTATGACCGCAAGAGCATATATCAAAATTCGACACTAACTGAATATCTTTAATGGCAAACATACTCAAAACGAACATTCTTTATTAACTCAAAATCAACATGGCACTACAACCTGAAAATGAAAACGAAACAAAATTAATCAACTTTATTACACACAACTGGCTGTCTTCAGGGGCTGGTGGGTGGGTCAAAATTGGCTCTTCGTTCTGTCCCGAGCTCACGTGCAGCGAGGAGGTGCAGCTTCAGAGCACAAGAACAAGAGGATGTCTTCTGGTCTTGCGTCCCTTTTTATCCGTCTTCAGGGCGGGCGTATACCCGCCCCTGCCTGCCCCTGAGGGCGTGGCTGGCTGCGTCGGTGTCTAGGCCAGCCCATTCTAGGGCGGGAACGAGCGCGCCCCAGCTACGCCGCTTCGGGCATACCAGCTGAGACGCGCCTCCCGCCCAAAACGGCTTCCCGGGGGGATCGAGGCACTCGGCCATAAGTTCGGGGGGACCGATTCGGTCGCCCCTTTCCATATAGCCGAGATACCCGCCACCCCCTCTCAACACAATCCCCAAAAGGAGTGAAACCGGAAACAGTTCTTGAAGTTTTTGGAAGTGGGATGGAGTGACCATCCCGGCCGTATTTATTAAAACAAAATTAAAACATTAAACGTTTCATGTTATGTACAATTTCATTACCATATTGCGATGTTTGGCTAACCTTAACAGATTCTCTAATACAGAGGTTCTCCTAGCCGAACTAGCAACCTACAAAACATTTCTTGACATATTGAAATTGTACAACCTAACGTTTAAGGGCCAACGGCAAGGTCATAACCGGTGTCAAGATCCCTAACCGGACTTACCCCTCCCACTTGGGATGGGCGACAGCACGGAGGCGTACCTCAAGTGCAACTACTACCAATTTCCCTTGACTTGACGGGGGCACCTAAAACTCGACGCCAGTTAAAGGTCGTTCGAATACTCGTGTGAGGTATCTATAAGGTATCGTGGCCCTTATCCCAACCCCACACAACTTACCGCATCTGCCGTCGCAGATGTCACTGGCCCCGGGAAATTCCCCAGGAGGGGGCTGTAACCCCTCCTACAAAGGAAGGGGCCTTGACCGCCTTTCCTTTACTTCCGGCGACCCATCCTTAGAAGGGACCGCCTCCCCATTGAGGGGCCAATGGCCACCTCTCCCGAGCGCTCCCATCCGTGTTGGGTGACGCCCACTCATAGGGATCTACTAATTAGTGCTCACCGATCATGACCTTACCGCCACAGGCCCGGATAGTTGACCGGCTATCCGGGCCCCCCACCAAAACTCCTAGCTAAAGGTCATGCTCCAACGTTTTTAACCATGCTAAGAAGTCTCCTATGAGTAACTCATTTCCCACCCGAGACAAATGCACACCATCCCCCATATACATACTGTCATCATTAATACAACCGTGCGAGATAGAATGCAATGTCCTGGAACGGAACAACCTACTCATTTTGTTATTAAGTTTCCTAACAGAATGGTTCAAAGCAGGGATCGAAATAGCCCCCCGCCACACTTTTCGTGGGATCATATGAGACCACGCAATTATGCACCCCGGAACTTTCCTCGCCAACCAACTTACGGTGGAAAGCATTGCCTCCAGGAGAAGTCGTCTACCGGTGGTGACCAAATCATTGCCCCCTAAATGTACTATGACTATAGACGGCGGTGACCTCATCCGCCCTAACAAACCCTCAAAGTAAGCTTGAAACTGGTCAATACAGAGACCGCCCCTTCCGTAGAAGGACATCCTGTACCCGTATTCCCCAGCTACGTGAATCATGTCACCTGCTTTGAATACGTCTGCGGCACGCCTCACGTATGAGTGGCCCACGACCCACACCTCCTTTCTCACAGCCGGTGATGTCTGACCGCTGGCCCGGTGTTGGGTCGACTGCATAGTCCGCCCCGCCTCGAAGGCTTGCGTAACTGAAAACCAAACAAAAGACAAGAAGCGTGAGTACATTATTACAGCTTCACAACATGTGCAACCGCACATACCTCTTATAACAACTGGAGGACCAACGCCCCACTCGTTTTACTTGTTCCACATTAAGACCCCTGGCTGCAGCTTCAGTGGCAGCCCCTATCCGAAAGGAGTGGGTCCCAAACTCACCCGGGTCCAAGCCTGCTGCGGTAATTGACATCGCGAGCACCCGCTGAAACTGAAACTTTGTCAGTGGGGTGGCGTCCGCGTGTCTCAACATTGTCCCCCCCCATGATGCCACCCTTTGTGCTAGGTAATCCTCTAAACACCTCACCGGACACATGGAGGACCCTGGAATCCTGCGAATGACTATGCAGTCTCCCAACCCACTTTGATCGGTTTTTGACTTGACAAAGGATACCGTCATAGTCTCACCCCTGATCTGAACGTGTTGCCGGCACAAACCCCCCGCCACATCCCGCTTGCTCCTTGCCACCAGCTCACTTATCCTCATAGCCCCGTGAAATGCAAGCGTAAAAGCGGCTCGGAACAAACAGGCCTCGAACTGAGACGAGCATATGTCGGGGAGTGTGGCCAGCAACTGGGACAACCTATCCAGACCTATCGGGCGCCTCTCATCTACTCTGCGACCCTCAAGGCGTTGCCACCCACGCAGCGCTTTCTGTACAGCAAAAGACGCTGTCGGGTCCTGGATATTATGAGCCCTGGCAACAAAGGAGATGGCAGCACGATGCCTCTGGGCTGTAGCCACCGACTTCCCAGCCTTACGCAAGGACATCAGAAAATGTACTACCCAATCCTCATGCCCCCAAAGTCCCCCTCTCTCAGTCCCCAAAAAGGCCAAATAAGCCCGAAACGCCCCTTCGTATGCCTTCCTCGTCCTTGGTGCTAGACTCTCTCCCACGAGGTAACGAAGTTCGGGGCACCGAGAGACCAGAGAGCTTCGGGAAAGGGTGCTGGCTCGGGGTCCGCTGAGGGAAGGAAACCCGAGAAAGCCTGCATTTGAAAACGAGACAGTGCATCAGCAGCCTGATTCATCACCCCCGGGACATGTGTAGCTCTGAATACCACGTTCAGTTGCATACACAGTAAGACAATTTCTTTAAGCAGCCTCAAAATCATTTTACAACGTGCTGCCTGACTATTAATGCATTCTACAACGGTCATATTGTCAGACCAAAATATGACAGAATGATTTCTGAATCCATCGGGCCAGGATCTGAGGGCCACCAAAATAGGAAACAGCTCAAGGAAAGCAATATTACTCGTCAGCCCCTCATCGTGCCACCATGTTGGCCACTTTTGTGCCGACCATTTTGTGCCGAAGATGGCGCCGAAACCCATGCTTCCCGCTGAATCCGTCCATAGACCAAGCTCTTCAGAGGACAGGGCCGGTTTGTTCCAGACGACTCGACCATTGAAATCCGCCAAAAATGCTAACCAAATACGCATGTCTTGGCGGACCTCGGCCGATAACCTCGTGCGATGGTGACCCTCCTTCAGGCCGACCATCGCCTGTGCAATCGAACGGGAGAAGGGGCGGGCCATCGGGATCACCCTTAAGGCAAAATTCAACTTCCCCACCAATTGCTGCAGTTGATGCAGCGTAACTTTAGATGCAGTGATACACATTTGTAGGGCTATCTTGAATTTCGATACTTTGGAAGCTGGTAAACGAAAACAACCCTCACTAGAGTCCAACTCGATCCCGAGGAACTCGAGGCAAGTCGTGGGACCCACAGTTTTACCTGGTGCCAACGGCACGCCAAATTGATTCATTAAAACACAAAATTCAGTCAAGGCCCGGGCACATTCATCATCCCCAGCGGCCCCAAGGAACAGAAAGTCATCGAGGTAATGCATCACATTCCGAAAACCTGTTTTCTTCGTGTAAACCCATTGCAGAAAACTACTGAATTTCTCGAAATAAGCACAAGATATCGAGCACCCCATTGGCATACACCTGTCCATGTAATACAAACCTTGAAACATGAATCCCAACAAACGTTGGTCATCCGGGTATACCGGGAGCAAACGGAACGCTGACTCGATATCTGATTTCGCCATCAGCGTCCCGGGCCCCAGGCGATTCAAAATGGCTACGGCCTCATCGAATGATGCGTACCGCACCGAACACATTTCTGGATTAATTGCATCGTTTACAGAAAGGCCATGAGGGGCTGATAAATTGTGAATCAATCGAAACTCACCCGGGTCCTTCTTGGGGACCACCCCTAAAGGAGAACAAACAAAGTTCGGTACCGGGGGGACAGGAAACGGGCCAGCAACCCGACCTCGGGTAACCTCTTTCCGGATCTTATCCTGTACTACAGTAGTATGCTGCAAGACGGAAAGTTGATTTTTGCACGTCCCGACACCCTGAAAGTTACCCACCGGGATGCGGAAACCATATGAAAAACCGTTTCGTAGCACCCCAGCAGAAGTACGATCTGGGTATTCGCTGAGCCAGGGAATCATCGCCAGGGTATCAATCGGGGTTGGTAAAGGCGCCCCTCGGACCATATTAGACCTGTTTAGCGCCTCCTCTACCCCCATTCTCACCCGATTTGGCTCTGCACGAGGACTCAGGATGGGGTGCCCCACAACCACTACATTCGTGTTTGAACTTACAAGATCCCGGGGGCCTAGTACATTTGCTTCTGTTGAAATTGTAACAGAACCCCCTCTTCCCTGTATTGCCGGCGGGTCTCGGGTAATCGTCTGTACCCGTACCCGCCCGAAAGGGTGTCCCCCCATTTTGGCGGGAGGACTCACTAACAGCACTCCCCACCAATGGCACTTTCAACATTCCCGACTCTTTCATCTTATTCCATGTTAAAGAATCGTAACAGTCCCAGGTTAAACTTTTGTTATGCTCCATCGCTTTCCTGAAAAGGTTGTCGTAACAGAACCATTGGTTACCTTGGTGTGATGTCGAGTACCCCATAATTCGTGACTGATATACTGGAAATTCAGGGAGCAAATCAGGCCTACGTTCCCCCAAAATTGCAGTGAAAATTCCCCAAGCATTACCCCAGTTACCAATATTTTCATTCACTTTAAAGGCGGCCATTTTTGCGCGCCAAACACTCGGATGCATCAGATCCTTTTGACCCTTAACAGTTTCGACCTCATAGTGATCAACGAGCAGGGAGAAAATGTTAACGTATTCCCCCGCCCAAATCTTTTCCTTTATTTGCAAAGGAACATGTTGCCCCAATCTTTCTCTACGAGAGGGTGTTGACTCATCCCTTGCAATCGGCAATGGCCGCTTACCTGCACCGGACGCTGCTTCCGTCCCTCGTGGCTTGTCTATCGCCGCATCCGGCGCGGGCACCTTGGCTGTATCATGTTTCTCGCGCAACTGCTTTATGAGTGCTTGCGCTTCGGTAGCCATGGCGCCCCCATTACTGTCCCCCAACCATGCTGCTAACTGCGCCGCCAACTCGGGAGGCATATCTCCGGCAGACGTCGGGGTGACTGTCACGGGAATCGGATTCCCCTCATCCGGTACCGGGGCCGGTACCGGGGCTGGCGCCTCGAGCGGAGAACAGGGAACCGGGACGTCTCCCCCGACCGGCCCCCTTCTCGGCCTCTTTGGCTTCCCTCCGGCCGGTGGACGCCCCGATCCCTCCTCGCCGTCTCGCTCCGCCAACCGCTTCTTAATTTCGGACATGTCCTTCATGAGTGCCCGAACCAACTGGTCAGTCGACATTCTCTTTGCTCCTTTCTTGGGCATCCTTTCGACGAAGTATCTAAAAGACAAAGAGAGAGATTAAAACGCTCAAAATTGGCTCTTCGTTCTGTCCCGAGCTCACGTGCAGCGAGGAGGTGCAGCTTCAGAGCACAAGAACAAGAGGATGTCTTCTGGTCTTGCGTCCCTTTTTATCCGTCTTCAGGGCGGGCGTATACCCGCCCCTGCCTGCCCCTGAGGGCGTGGCTGGCTGCGTCGGTGTCTAGGCCAGCCCATTCTAGGGCGGGAACGAGCGCGCCCCAGCTACGCCGCTTCGGGCATACCAGCTGAGACGCGCCTCCCGCCCAAAACGGCTTCCCGGGGGGATCGAGGCACTCGGCCATAAGTTCGGGGGGACCGATTCGGTCGCCCCTTTCCATTCACAACGTTAATCACAAAGCAGCAGGTTGCCACCCACAATGTAAACAACTCATGAAATCACGTCCCAGACAACACTTCATTATCATTTGTGTGAGTAGTTTGTCAAATAAATTAGGGGCACTTTCCAAATGCTGCATCCATGTCTCAGGCAGTCTGAATGGATCTACTTTGCTCAGGGGCCCACTATTAACCAACCCACCTACTATTGGTAGGGCTGGTAACACACATCTGCTCCGTGCCAGGGTACACTTGCGGGTGTAGGTAGTTTAGCTATTGCATTGTACATTGTAGGAAAGTTATCTTTTCTGAGTGGCCACCCATAGTATCTACCTCTTTTGGACATGCTTTTTGAAGGTATTAGGGCCCACATGCATCAAGCATTTTTGGAGTTGCAAACGGCGCGATTCCTTAAAATCAGCCGTTTGCGATTCCAAAAATGCTTTTTGAGATGCATCAAGCAATTTTAGATCTCGCAACATTTTTGCGATTTCTAAAATTGCGATTGCTTTTAAGAAATCGCAAATTTGCGATTTCTTAAAAGCAATGCATGATTAGTTTTAAAATTGCGAATTCGCAATTAGGGTGTCAAATTTACCGAGTGGTTGAACCACTCGGTAAATTTGCAAAAAGTGTTAAAAACGCAGCAAAAGCATTTTTTAAACATTCATGTTACGGACACACATGTCCTTAGGACATGTGTGTGTGCAACATGATGCGAAAACAACATTTCATGGGTGCAGGGGGAGTTCATTTGAACCCCCCTCACCACCCTTGAAATGCAATCAGGATTTGCGATTTTCAAATTGCGAATTCGCAATTCCCATTCATTCCTATGGGCCTTTTGGCCCATAGGAATGAATGGGAATTGCGAATTCGCAATTTGAAAATCGCATTTTTTATGTGATTCGGTAAAAATAGCGATTTCTACCAAATTGCATAAAAAATGAAAAAAATAATCATGCATAGGCTTTTGTGATTTCTAAATTGCGAATCGCTATTTATCGCAATTTAGAAATCGCAAAAGCCGATATTGATGCATGTGGGCCTACGTCTCTGCGAACTGTGGCACCCCTATTAAATGCCACAGTACTATCAGTTACTCAGTACAGTGATGCCAGTGATTTACTGTAACTTTGGTTTCACCCAGTTGGTTTATTAAACCATCCATTATGCCCATTGTATTTTAGCATGAAAATTGCTCTAGTAGTATGCAAGTTTAATGTTGTATGTTAGCTGCTGTGAATATTTACATCACATTTCTTTATAGAAAAAATATGAGGCTTCAGAGAGCACTAGTGTGCTTTAGTTGGGCTGGAGTTTAAAGCACATGAGTGACATATGGCAGTCACTTTGCCATGTGGGAAAACCTAGTTTTATATGTGAGATAAACCACTTCTGAACTGTTCCTTGTACGCTGACAGGGCTTTGAAATTAATATGTAAAATGTGGCATAATATGCACTGGAAATTGTATGCTTGCACATTAAACAATTCTCCAAAGGCAGCTCTAAGTATGTAGGTAAAGCTGCGTTTTCATCCACAGGCCTAGCTAGGAAACCAAAGCATTATTTCATATCACCACCTGAGAAAATGCTTGTCTGATGAGTAAAACCTATTTTTCACTTTATATTAAAAATCAAATTAAGATCTTTGGTAACTTTAGAGGAAAAGTACATTTAAGAAAGTGTACTTTTTGGTGCTTGAATTTCAACCCATTCAACCAGTTTAAAATTGATTACATTTTCTTCTCATCCCTACTCAAAAATTAGCAATGCATCCTAGAATGGCTGCTAAAATCCCTGCTCTCGGAGGACAAATGGCTTTGCATATGAGTCGGGAAGGCAGAGATATTGTCCTCAATATATTCTCACTTAGGAGGGATTAGGCTTCTGAGACTGGGTTAGGAACAGTTGGCAGAACAAGAGGCAGTTGCAATCGAGAAGAAACTCCTAACATTCTCTCACAGGGCTCTTCCAGACTTTCTAGCTCCCACTCCAATGGGAGAAAAAACTGTTCTGGCTGTGTAAGTGAGGAGGACACCAAATGTTCATTGGAGAGTAGCTAGGTTAAGTAACTGAGGATTTATTATCTATTGGACGGAGTATTCTCTATTGGCCGGACTTTATTCTGCCTGCCAGATTTATAAATGACTTCCTCCCTGGTGGTCATTTATAAAGACATTGGCAGGAACCACCGTTACGGTGATTCCTGTCAATGCATTTTTCTATTTGCTACAAAGTTGCATCCGAAGGGTGCTGCTCTGTGGCAACAGTATTTCTTTCTGCTTTTTATGAAGAAAATCCCCAAACAGGATTTTCATTTTGGCAAAGAAAAGGAGTAATGCTCCCCTTGCCATGGGAGACTTGTCCCATGGCGGGTGGAGCATTATAATGTGTTTACTGTAAAGCCTGACTGTAAGGAACAGTAGCAAATGACTACATCTCCCCTTATCTAAATTGGCCATGTAGACATGTAGCCATTACTCTGATGGCCCTGACTCCCAAGGGCTGTCAGTGGGGATTAATCACGATGAAGTCAGAGTAGTCTCCACCGTGATTAACCCTAAGGTCTGCCAGCGTGTAAATACAGCGGGCGAACCACTATATTGGTGGAGAGGGTACTCCATTGCTGTTGTGATGGAGTACCCTCAGCCCCCAATATATAAATCAGGCCCTGATTTCCTTTCTTCCAGAAGAAGATGACAGGAACCCTCTTGTTTCAGTGCTCCTGAGAAGATTTACATTAAACCAAGTGATAATATGCTTCCAAAAGAGGAGGGTAATTTGGAGGAAAATAGGATTTGGTTTAGGGAATTCTCTAATCACAGGCTAGTGGATAGGATATGCATGGTACCGAACCACCACCTCCTCACAACACCCCTGGACCTGGGAAAAATATTTTTAAAAAAGAGGACTCTGCAAGACTAGTGGGTGAACAAGGGCCAAGGACTTCAGACTCCTGCTGTTACCAAGGGACTGGGACTCTTCTCCAGGGTTTCAGTGGTTGACCTTCTGTTTGCCTGCTCCAGGAAAACAGAAACTGAGGGACTCCTAGCTCCAAGAGGAGCTTTAAGGACTGGACCTTCAAGAGCCTTGCTTGGAGTTTGACCTGATGCTTCAAATTGAACACTGATGACCCGATGGCTCTAAATGTGAGCTGGGGGAACTTTTCAACCAGTTGGACGAAAAGTGGGATTAGTCATTTTCCAAACTGTAGAGGAATGGGACAAGATGCTGAGGCTTCTTCGGTGATAGCATAACCTTGGTTGGCAAGAAAAACAGGTTTGTTCTACTCTAAATGTTTTTCCATGTTGAATATTGCTATGGGGGAATGATATGTTAAAGATTACTGTCTCCATGAATTTCTGCCCATTTACAGCTGGCAGCCTTGCCCCTTAACTGATTTTGATTGATTTGTTTATGCTTATAGATTTTGGCGTTGCATTATGTTTGCTTGGCTTTAAACTTGTTTGCACTGATTAAACTTAATAGATGCTTCTTTGGAAAAATACCTCCTGTTTGTGCTGCAGCGTACAGGGGTTGAGCAGAGATTCTCAAATGACTATGTTGTTGCATAACCAAATTGAGTTTATTAACTTATACCAACACAACTGCTGACCAGGGTCAAGCACTTCAATTCTACAGTTTCAGTAGTCAAAAGATAAGTGCAACAACTTCAGGCATCCGCTGTTGAAAGATACCAATTTAAGACAAAAGTTCATGCAAAAGGTGCACTTGATAGAAGTCAAGCAGGTGACAAATGTATGATCCAGAAATTCTTATTTTTATTTAAGTCTTGTTAAAAACCGGCACACAGCCAACGCGTCTCGTTCCTCAGTGCCACGAGAACTTCGTCAGGGCTGTAATAGTTACAAAGACCGGCATAAATATACATACAATGTAATAAATATACAAACGTATATACACACCTAAAGAAAAAACAACAACGATAAAACAAATGACCCAAAACACAATGCCAAACAATAAGTTGTTTTGAAACACATATATCAACAATTACAAACAAGCAGCAAAGACATACATAAACATTTATAAAATGGCAACTTAAAGGTATTATCCTGTCCGTCATTGTACAATCAATACATTTCAAGACGAATTGTAAATAGATAAAATCTTTTTTTATATATGTAAGTGGGAAATCAAGAGGACGGAAATAAAGATTTCTTTTAGAGCATATTTCAAAGTCTCAAAAGAAAAGAATACAACGGAAAAGACAATTGCGATATTATCACTAAGAAGAATGGTGATATCAAAGCAACCCAATAACACCAAAGCAAACTCATCACCTCAGTATTCTGAAAAAATCAGATATCACGTCCAATTTATACCTACAATAGAGTGCAAAGATAAACTGCAAATCTGTAACTGTCAATTCTCAATTAGAATGGACCCCGTTAACGATAACCTAGTATGTGACATTCAAATAAACAGAAGTTATATGGTAAAGCATATTACCACCCGACATCCCATGGGATATTTATATTAGGAGTCTCCCAGTTGCAATACCATCATATAATACAAAGACACAAAAAGGGCATCTCACCTTATGGAATTATCAGTTAAGTAACCTGAGGGCTGAGATATTTCGCGGTCAGTCACGCATGGGTGATTGTGAGAACAAGTCTGACTCACGTAATCCTAAGCACAAAGAAAAATAGATGGCAGTATATAGCATGGGTTTAAAAATGGCTTATCCATAATAGAATGGAGCAGTCTATACAACACTGTGAGATGTGAACAAGTCCCACATATGTGAATAGTGCAAATTATCCACAAGCAACCTAGAAGATTAATATAATATAACTAATTGACGCCAGTATCTCACCTGGGTCAGATAGCGAATTTCTGGAAGGATCCCAAACAGCTTGAACAGTACTTCAATTAGTATTTATGACAATTCTGTTGAATACAAAGAGGAAATAAATATGAACAACAAGTACAACCAAGTTGCTTCCTAAAAGTCTATATCATACTCAATAAAAAAAAAACTTTTTGGGCTCACTGTTTCCAGCACTACACACCCATGTTCTTGGCCAGTGAATGGCTACCTGTGTCATGGAGGTCACATTTAGGACCATGAACTTACATTCTCACACTCTTCCCACAAGGAGTAGGCCTGTCTTGTGCAATCCTCAGGCCCAAGAAAGTTCATTGAGAAATAGGGTGGCGGACAACAGATATGCTTAACTCAGTCCATTTACAGATGGTTGCTTGTTACATTGGGCGGTTTCTGTGCAGGCCAGGGCCAATTTTAAACCTCATGGACAATGACATCAAATAGCACAGGCAATGTTTTTACTGACTTTGACTGTACAAACCAATGGTGTTACTGTATGGTTGCAAAAACAATGCATGTTCCTCCCATCCTTCAATGCAGTCATGGATCTGTGGAAATAAGGCTACAGACCTTTTTGATATGAAGTCAGTATCACACATTTACATTACCCAGTCTCAGACTAACGTTTGTATGTTCTTTGCTGAAGAAGGGCTGTAGAAATGTGCATGTTGAAATCCTCCCTAAATACTCAAGTGCAATTTAAACTGGGCCATGTATGGAGCATGGTATATGCAAAATAAGGATGCATGCACATTAACTTGCTATCACAGGCACATACTACTGCAGGGCAATAACATGTGAGCACTATGAGCACTATCAAACTTTCACTCTGTAACACTTACCGGTACATCAGGCGCACCATATAGCCTCGCATCTCGTCCACCAGGACCGCCAGCTCCTCAATGGTGAAGGGACAGGCCCTGATGTTCTCAGTTCTCGTCATCACTGGGTCCAGGAGACAGAAACAGCAGCAGTTGTTGGATGCAATTTAAATGTGTGAATCTCTCACAGACATACATAGCCCCCTGGGGTTGTTTCAGTGGTACTCAGCTGCTGCAATTAGTTTTCTAGTCAGCATGTTTCAAATCCAATTAATGACCAGGACCGCAGTGGCAGTGGACACCTAGCGTGAGTTTCAAAATTGTAATTCACGACCGCTATCACAGTTCACATTGGCTGCAACAGCATGGGCATTGGCGGTGTCACATTGCGGGGGCTAGGCTGTCGCTACCGCAATCGTGCATCTTTCAATTGTACCCAATGACTGGGCCCGCTGTAGCAGAGCACGTCTACAGCAGGTTTTAAAATTGTAGTCCACGACGCGATCGCGATTCCCTTTGGCTGCAATACCATGGGCATTGGTGGTGTCACACCACGGGGCCCAGGCGGCTGCTACAGCAAATTGGCATTTTTCAATTGGAGCCAATGTCTGTGATCTGGCAGAGCATACATATGGCACCTATGGACACATCATGCTGAGGCAATGGCAATGGCCACTTCTCATTAGGGAACACTAGACAATTACAATGAATTATGCCACTGCATAGCTAAATTCTAAGCTAGTGTGACATTGAAGTCACTGATGACTACACATGCCATGTCAGTGCACAGGATTGCATGCATTGACATGTACTTCCTCACATGTCACATAGGATATATGTGTGCATGTACACAGATCGGTGTTATGGACTCATATTTGTGAACATGTCAATGTGGGAGATGGCTAATCAACCCACAGTAATGATGGACTGACTACATAATGTGCCTATTTAATTGTGTAGATTGCTGAGATCATTTTGATAGTTGATCTGTTTACACACTGTGATCATGGTGTTGAAATTGTGTGCTCGGTCCGACTTAAGCCAGAAGGTGTGGGAGGTACAGTAGCTACGTGGAAGTCAGCAGTGTTGCTGTTACAAAAATGTGCTGTGTCAACTACTCTCAGGGCTGGTGACAAAAGATTTTGGAATGTACCATTTATCATTCACATAGTTAGAATCTGTTTTGGAGGTACTCAGTATGTACATGCTGAACACATGTACAACAACTTGAGATCATGTTGTCTCTGTATGTGACTTTTGTATTAAGCTGTTTTTTCAGTCCAGTCATTGTTGGCGCTGTGTCCGTCAAAACGTAAGATGTTTGACACATCTCTTAGGGGAATTTAATTGACATTTTATGTAGGAGACAACCAAATGTGCATTGTCAATTCACAGTGCTAGTGCACATGGAGGATGAGGACATCATAAGGAAATTCTGTTTGGATCGCCTTACCCTTCAAGACCTATGTGCTCAGTTGGAGCCACATCTGAGGCCTCACAGAACGTATCCGACTGCTTTGACACCAACAGTTAATGTGATGACTGCAGTGCATTTCTTTGCAACTGGTCTGTTCAAGTGCACGATATCCAGCGCATCTGGGATGTCTCAACCAATCTTCAGCATGGTGCTACGTGATGTCCTGTGTGCAATGATGACATACAAGGACCGCTACATCCTACCAGACATGAAACAGCAGTTGTGAAGGCTGATTTATATGACATTGCCAACATACTGAATGTTGTTGGCACCATTGACTGCACACACGTTGGCCTGGTTCCACCACAGGCACATGAGCACATATACAGGAACAGAACGTACTTCCATTCCATTAATGTGCTACTGATATGCCAAGCGGATATGATTATCTCCCATATCTGTGCCAGATTTCCAGGATCAGCACCTGACTCCTACATACTGTGTAACAGCATCACACCACTGCCGATGGGAAATCTGCATCTGGAGCGTGCATGGCTTGTTGGTGCGTACCCAGAGTTAGGGAGTGTGCTGTATGTGTGACATGCTGTTCTCTGCTACTGTTTATGTTACAAAATATGTCTGCGTATCTCACACCTAGGTAACTCTGCATATCCCAATCAGCCTTCGTTGCTGAGCCCACTGAGGAATCCCAAGACCCGGGTGAAGTCTGCTACAATGATGCACAGGGGAGGACCCTTTGTGTGGTGGAGCTTACTTTTGGGCTTCTAAAGTCTAGATTCCGGTGTCTGGACAAGAGCGGATGTGCACTACTCTACTCCCCCAAAAGTTGTGTCAGACCATGGTTGCATTCTGCATACACCACAACCTGGCCTTGCGCAAAGAGATCCCCCTGCTCCTGGACGATGATGAGCAGCAGATGCCCCCCCTGCAAACCCATACATGTCCGGTGACAACGATAGTGGAGAGGAGGAAGGTGTAGACCTGCGTCAACAGCTCATTAACAATAACTTCCCTTGAGTGGGAGTGACATTGTACAACAGTGACATTGTCTGTTGTCTTAGATGGTAGTTACAAGGACTAGAAGAGCTTTTTGACTGCTGGCTGTTGTTGGCTCTGTGCTAATGGCTGATGTGTGTGGCACAATGTATTTATGACCAGCTGCATAATGCCTATGTTGATGTTGTTGCTAATTGATATGTGTGCTGGTTTGTATACATTGATGACTAGTGGTGTGTTCTAGCTACGATAGCATCACCTGACAAGTAAATATCATTCTGTAGTGTCTTTCTAGGTTCCTTCTCCCTCTCAATGCCTCGTCACAATCAGAGCTTGTGGTACAGTCTAATCTGAGTTGACATTGGGCATACTGTGATAAACATGGAGCTGACGCAAAGTCATAGGTGTGTGAAGAGTGTTTATTTACAATGAGTATTTGTGACAGAAAAGTGAATATTTACAAAATGGTGCTGAGTGAATTTCTGAGTTGTCACTGATGGTAGATGAGACAATAGAGTAGACGGCTTTTGAAAAGTGTGCTTTGTTTTATTGTGACATTTTAGGGTCTCAATCTTCAGCATATCTATAAATGACAGGAACTGGTTAGTGAACAAGGTAGCACCCTGTTCAAGTATTGTTTATTTATGAAAAAAGGCAAAAAACTAATAGAAAAATTAGGTGTGCAGGTTAAAACTACACCAGTGATTGCAACAGAGTAGCCACCACATTGATGTAGTCACACAGTCCAACAGACACATGTCATCAACAAATTCAACAAAGTCATTGTCAAGGGGACCAGAGGTGCCATCATGGCTGGCTCAGCGACTAGCGTTTGGATGGTGAATTGCCACTTGATCCTCCCCTAATGTTTCTTTGACAGCCCCTTGTGCGTTTAGCAGGGGGGGGCCATTGTTGTGGGATCAGTGGTGTCTGAGGAGTCATTTTGTTGCAGCTCGCCCCTCTCTGTGGCCGCAGATGAGTTGGTGAGAGTATCATCCTAAGGGCCACTGGAGTGGGGGTGAGCTGTCCTTTGGGCCACATGTCTGTCCCACAGAACACCCACTAGCTGGCCCATGAGGTCCACAATTTGGCTTTTACGGATGCACATGGGCATGCGCCGTCGGAGCTCATGCATTTCTTCCACATCCTGGCCCATTCGTCCCTGGGTCTGCTTATATGCCCCAAGTACTCTGGCAATGGTGACCAGGGCTTCGGTCCTAGTGTCCTCCTGTATTTGTCCCCCAGTTGCCCTCCCACATGCCCTGCTGGCCCTGACCTGGGGCGTTGGCACTCGATGCACCCGCAAACTCTCCCTGCCCTCCTCTGATTGTGTGGTGGTGTTGGTAACCACTGAAGCGGGTAGACTGTTACAGGCAGCAGTGGTGGTGGTTGAGGCTGCACAAGTCGTTGCACCAGGGGTCAGCGCTGTTGTTGTTGCTGTGGTGGTGGCGCTGGTGGGGATAATGGGGGCTTGAGATGTGGTGCGCCCTGGCAGTCCGGATGGGCCAGGTTGTTGCTCCTCATCTGAGAAACTTAGGGAGTCTGCATCCAAGAGTTCATGTTCCAGGGGAAGGAGGAGGCTGGCTCTGCAGGTCAGTGTTGTGTTCTGCAGCAGTTTCTTGTTGTTTTCCTGTTCAACAGAAATGAAATGGTCATTGAAGTGCACCTCACAATATTGGTGTTAGACATCTAGATGTTATATGTGATAAACCACACTGTCACATGGTATGGCTGCAAGGAACTGAGCATCATGACATGATGTTGAGGCGCATATATTACTTGTCCATGGCGTAACATATAAACAGTAACCATGTGCCATGATCAGATTGTGTGATTACAAGGACATGTCGCCATCTAACGACTTGCGGCACATCAACTTTATGTCATACATCTTTTTGGTATGCTCTGCATGGAAGACATTTTATCTGAGCAAGAACTAGCCATTGTAATGTTATGCATACCTGTTTCATATCATGTACTTTACTCTTTTGCCCATTGACCATGCATGTTTTGTGTTCATATGGGCCTTCTTGCTCTGACAACATGGCACTTACACATAGCATTCTGTGCTGTGCATGATTGGTGACTTGGTGAGTCAAAGTTTAATTTCAGTGACAGTTATGTATGCTTAGCTGTCTGAACACTGGATGTGGCTTTTGGATCTTGCCAAGTTGGATGAAATGTGAGGGCTGGTGTGGTCATATGACTCCATGCTTTTTGAGAAGGATGGCAGGGTACATGCACTGTCTACCTACCTGTTCTGTGACACAGTGTAGGGAATTTGCTGCCACATTGTTATGAGTGGTAGGTGGGCTGTGGGACAAGGGTGCCTGGTGGGAATTGTAGTGCTGGCTTCCCACCCACCGACATCTCTCCCTGTTAAGATGTCTATCTACCAGTTAGGTGAAGGTGGGCAACAAAATGACTTCCACATGGTTGGGATGAATGTTCCTTCCTGCTCTGCTGCAGGACAAGAGGGTATGGTGGGAGTTGTAGTGCTGGCTGTCTATCCGCAAACCCCACTCCCTGTTGTGAAGGCTACCTCCCTGTGAAGTGGAGCAGAGCAAGGGAATAGGTTGCACATGGGTCCTGGGTGGGGGGAGTGTTCCATCCAGCTCAGGGGTGCGACAAGAGAGCATGAGACGGCTACCTGCCTGTAAGTTTAAGGAGAGAAATGAAATGGTTGTGGGTGTGGGGAATGCTCCATCTTGCTCAGCCGTGATACAAGGGGGCCTGGTGGGAGTTGTAGTGTTGGCTTCCCACCCATAAACAACCCTCCCTGTTATGATGGCTACCTACCTGTTAGGTGGAGGAGAACAATAAAATGGCTGCCACATGGTTAGTGTGAGTGCTCCATCCTGCTCAGCTGTGGGACAAGGGTGCCTGGTGGGGGTTGTAGTGCTGCCTGCCTGTACACTTGCCCCCCTGGAAATGTTGCTAGCTACCTTTGAGGTTATTTAGAGGGAGTAAATGTTAGATCTGTGGGACATGTGTTGGGAAGAGTGTGTTGTATATAAGTGCATTTGGGCCTAGGAAGTGTAGTTTTGTGGTTGTGCAAGACAGTACATAGCAGTGTAATGGGAGCCATTTTTTGTAACTTACTAGTCTCCACTCCCCCGGGTATTCCAGTGAGACACTCTGGATGCAGTATGGCAAACACCTTCTCCTCTCTTTCGGTGAATGTTAGTGGTGGAAAGGGAAGGCCACTGCCAGTCCTCTGAGCCAGCTCATGGTTCTTGTTTGCACGCTCTTTCACCCTGGTCTTGATCTCATGCCATCTCCTCCTGATCTCCTTCTGGGTGCGGGAGTTGGTCCCACCTGCGTTGACTTTGTTGACTGTTCTTACCGACATTTGATTTTTTGTAGCTACTGTTGGACCATGCTTCCAAACAAATGTTGTTCAAATGTGGTTCTACTCTGATTACCTCATCTACCATCACTGACAACTCAGTGTCAGTGAATTTGGGCATCTTCTTCTGTGCCATTTTGTGTGATGTGCAAATATGGGTAAAGTGGAGTTGTGAAGGTGGTGGTGATGTGTGTGTTTGTGATGGTGTGATATGTGCTGATTTGCCTCTCCTTTGTGCTGTGGGGTCGGGCCCTTCTGTTGTGGAGTTGTGCATAGGAGTCTGGTCAGAGAAGGGGCTGGTTTTATACTCAGCTATGTGGGTGGGTCAAAAAAATTATTCATGTCATGTGTGTTGTGTTGGTTGACCTGGGATTTGTATTTTTTTGTTGTCATAGGGTTGTTGTAATTGGAGTGTTTTATTTGTTTTTTGAGGCTGAGCCAGATTTATGACCACACTTGGTAGCTTTGTTGTGTGCTTGCTTTCAGCCGCCATTACTCTTCCATAGCGATCGCGGCGGTCGGAATACAACAGCCCTTCCGCCGGCTCTCCTATTCATCAATTGTTGAGATCGCGGCAGCAACTGATCATTCCGCTGTCACTGCCATCATATCCAAATTTCAAGTGCGGTCAATCGACTAGTCGAACTGTGGTTTTGGGTCTTTCTGTAGTGAATCCGACCACTGTGGATGAATTTTCACCTGCTCCGTGAGGTCCCGGCGGAGTTACGTGTGATTCGTCTGCTGCAGTCAGATTTTTCTGGTGGTTCATCATAATTTGACAGCTGGTTTTACCGCTGTGCCTACAGATGGTTAATTTCTGCTACCATGGCGGTCAGACTGCTTTTCTGACCACCATCCTAATCGACCCCAAATTCGGGTCTGGAGTACGCTATTAGTATAGGCAATGGATCAGGGGAACAGTGGTTGGCTCGTGCAATGATAATGCATGGGGTCTGGGGAGTGACACTTTGGCTGTACGAGACGTGATCTAAGGCATACAATATCACTCCATTACGCACAGCTACACGACTGCTTGCTGGGATATCAACCGCATCAGAAAAGGGGGTGGTGATGAACAGAGTGTCTGAATTAAGCAGACCACTCTTACCCAGTCCAAATATCAGGGCTTGATCCATCACCGTTATTTATCTCACTGCACCATCCCAGCTCAGATATCAACCGCAGCCATATCGAAACAGTGATAGAGAAGTACAATACAATACTATAACGCACAACTGGGTAGTAATTCAAAGAGGAAACCTTTAAGAAGTATCAAGCTTGAATCAACCTATGTAAATATAGGTAGATTTTTTATCCATCAATACCGACAACCGGAAACGATAGTGAGTGGGTCGTAGACTGATATAAGCACTACTCAAGTGTCTCACAATAAGACCACACTCGTTGGCGGTGCCATGTTACAGGGATTCTGCTCAGACACAGAACTGTGCTTAGATACCTAGGACCTCAGTGAATTAGGGTGGGCCAAAACTCACCATAGTACCCAAAATCCCCTACCAGACTAGCAATCAGTGTCACATTAGCTCTTAGTCCTATAGCAAAGAAACCAATGATTAGACAACCTAGAACATGCGACTTAAGACCATCTCAGGAATGGTGGGAAGTGAGAACACTCTATTGTTATACGTTCATACCTGTCCACAACAGGAGTATAAAAGAGACACAGTAAGGTTCAATGTTTATTTTAACGACGTGATCTCAAGCGCAGTATTTTAATCAACATAAGCATACATATGATTTAGAATAATACGTTCCGCATGATTACAATTCCATAAAATACAATGATAGTGCAAACAGGTGATAAACGCGCCTATTTGAAGCCCCCTCCCTATCTAGGAACTATGTATTACAAAACTATAGAAGGTCTCTTGAGCTTTCTTAAGGGGACCCTATTTACCTGTCTGCTCAGTAAGTGTAAATTACATCAGGATCGGTTAGTCTCTCTGCATGCCTGGAATCTTCCAAGTGTGTTCAATTCTGGCAAGTGTGCTATGATAAAGGTGCCGGAATCCTACTTGGCTTGCAGCTGCCAAATTGTTGTGTCTAGAATGTGTTACACAGACACGCCGATAAACAGGCTCACACGGTATGACAACCATGGCGGCTCAGCACTCACTGTACAGACTGGGGGCACGATGTGTGTCTAGACATGTCGAAAAACAAACCTTTTCTCATGTATAGACCTTCGTGAAATCTAACTCTGCAAAAGCAGCTCAGCAGTGTTGTGTGCAAAAAAGCAGCAAAAGGTAAAATGGCGTTCAAACTCCTAATATTCCATGCTAACTTAACATGCATGCAGAAAGAGGCCCATAAATCACTCTACAGTAGGCTATATAATATAAGTACAGAGAGGCCTGACTTTGTCAAGTACGATCAGTAAAATTAATTGACTGATCCGGGGGGACATCGTTGTTTCCCCGGATCCCGCCCTGTGGTGGGCGGGATCTGGGGGAACGACGACGGACGACAGGAGCTTGTCCCGTCTGCGCCGGGAGCTGGAGGCGATCGGAGGTGTGGTGCCGCCGCCCAGGGAGCTGCCGGAGTGGAGCCCTGAGGCTGGCGGGATCCGGGGGGACGACGGACGACAGGAGCTTGCCCCGTCTGCGCCGGGAGCTGGAGGTGATCGGAGGTGTTGCGCGGCCACCCAGGGGATATGCCTGAGTGAGCCCTGAGGTGGACGGGAAAATACACGGCATTGCGTCGCTGCCCAGGGGAACTGCAGGAAAGGGGGAACAGGCAATCGGGAAACTTACAACAACGCCTATCGAGGCGGAAGGGGCTGCAGCTCAGCTGCTCTGGCACTGCACGAACATTAAACTTAAACCTGCCAGAAGTCGGTGCACACTGCAGCTGTGTACATTCTGGCTAGACCTTCAATAAATGCAAAACTTTGCTGTCAACATCAACGTACTTGCTGAGCAGAATTTACAAAAAGGTATTTATTTACCCCACTCGCTTGTACACATTTTTTAAAACCTCCTTTGTTCAAAATGGCTGGGGTCATAAAACTGTAGCAATAAATCCCCTCCTGTACCTCCGATGCCCATGAGGCTCCTCAACCTAACTCCTCCACACAAGACCACCAAAATAGAGATAAGACTCCCTCCCAGCAAGCTAGGAACTGGGCTTGCTCAATTAGAAACTGAAACTGCCCTTCACTGTTCTCAAAGCAACAACAACAAACAGAGGACTATTGTCTCTATCTCCCTTATTTGGCGGCCATTTTAGACTGGTCTCTCTCTCTCTTTGGCGGCCATCATGGACTAGTCATTCTCACTATCTGACCATACCCTAAGAACTGGCCTTTTTAGACTAATCTCAACTATTGCACACTTTACATAGCTCTGTATCTAAACCTTCGTGTGATTAAGTGTCTGCCTTTTATTGCAGTATTATACTTCTACTTGTATTTTGTACATTTTTTGTAACCTGCACCCATTTCACTTTTTCTTCACCTGTAATGTTCCGATCGCTACCTCATATATTTCTGGCTGCTCACTAGTGTCATTTTTGACTCATGTAGCTTTTTGTTTGCACCTGTATTTTGTTCCAGTATGTCATCAGTATTATACTTCTACTTGTATACTGTACATTTTTGTAAGCTGCACCCATTTCACTTTTATTCCTGTAATGCACTGATTGCTACCTCATATATTTTTGTACATTTTTGTAAGCTGCGCCCATCTCACTTTTTATTCCTGGATTGCACCGATTGCTACCTCTTATATTTTGGTTATTTTGGCTACTCACTAGTGTCACTTTTGTTCCATGTAACTTACTGTTTGCATTTGTTTTTTGCACATGTGTATCACTATCGTTCATCCTCCCATACCCACCTATACCGCCATCCCAACATGGATCCCATCGGCAAGCACACATATAAAATCAACTGCCCATCCACACTCACCAAAAAAGCCGCTAAACGCTTTAAACACAACTTCCTGAGGTCCCACCCTGAAACCCCCTTTGCCGACACCTACTTCTCACCGGTCAATGGATCCCTGAACATCGATATCATCTTCCACACCACACGCAGAGCTCAATGGAGAAAAGCGTTCCTCACCTTACTCACCGTCTCCACCACCAGGAAATCCGCTCATGGCCTAACTCTCTCCATCACACCATCCCAACTCTTCCCAGGCAGAACCACCATTGCTATCTACAAAAACGGGATTGTCCTATTTCAATCCACACACAGGAACCTGGAACTACTAGACAACCTGTTCCCCACTTTCAAAGAGCACCTCTCCAATCCTCGGACCTCCACTCATATCTCCTCCAGTACTATCACCCCTGACTTCACAGCCCCCACCCACAACCCTTCTAACCTAGCACAGCACCAGAACGACACACACCTCACCTCTACCCCCAGCACCCTAGTCAATCACCCACCTGCTGTACCACCCCACACTCCTCAATCACAGACACAAATCTCTCCCCCACCACCAACCCTTGGACCCCCACTCATACCACTCCCATTCCTCTCTCCCCTGACATCACAGCTCCCACCCACAACCCCTCTAACCTAGTTCAGCACCAGAACGGCACGCATAACGACAAATCCCACCCTTTATCCCCCCCATTCTCAGTCCCCACTACCACCCTCTAACTAACCACGCAGAGCACACCACATCTATTAATTTAACTTCCCCTCCCCACAACAGAACCATCTCCAATCCCATTTCCCGCCCCACTCTCAGCCCCCACTACCCTACCTGCTCCCCCATCACCACTAGCATACACTCAACCTCCACCCAGCTCTCTCCGTCTGCCACCAATGCCCTCATCTACACCACCAACCTCCTCCCTACTTCATCCACACCCATCCCTCCCAAACCCTCTCTCCTCTTTAACACCAACCCGTACACCGACGCCACGGAGCCCTGCACGAACACCAACCCACCCCCCCACCTGCACGCTAATTCTCAGGTCAGTCACTCGCCCATGATTTCCATCCCCAACACCAACACTTATCCCTCGCTGGAAAAGATTATGCCCACCCTCCTCCAGCTCAAAGAAGACATTCACATCATAAAAGAAGACATTCACACCATCAAAGAACTACTCTTCACACACCCCAGACACCCCTCACTCACCACCACCCCCCTCCCAACTTGCCCCCCACCCTTCCGGATGACTCTCCCACTCTACACCCCCCACACTGGACCGCGATCCCTGTTCACAATCGCAACAACCGCCCTGTCGCCCATGCAACCCTCTTTCGGACCTCGACACACTCAACCTCCTCCACTCCTACGACCCAGCTCCCCTAAACCACACAACCACCAAACACCTCTCCATTCCCACGATACACTCAAATCCCCGTAGACCCCCCACACTAAACAACAGAATCTCTGTCCCTAATAACCTTAGAAAAGTCCCCCTCTCTCTAGAACCCTCTACCTCCCTTGACACACCCCGTCTCAAATGCACTCTCCTCAACTGCAGATCGGCCTCTAGACACTCCTCCACCATCGCTGATCTCATCTTAACATTGGACCTTGACCTAATCATCATGACTGAAACCTGGCTAACTGAATCTTCTACACCTATAATGGACATTTTGGTTCCCCCCAACTACCACATCATTAGACTTGACAGGTCTGGCAAGATAGGTGGTGGAATCGCATGCATATACAGGAACAACCTTTCTGTTCTGAAAGTCACCGCACCTTCCCTACCCTCCCCAACTTCCTGTGAATACATCTGCCTCGATATTATCAGTGAGGGCAAACCGATATGCTCTCTTCACGGCATTTACCACCCACCCAGGGACAACCTCACCTTCGCCCAACAAATCATGGATATGATCTCAACCAATTCCGGACCACAGCTCACCCAAATATACCTTGGTGGCTTCAACCTCCACTGGAATGATAACAATGATGCGGTGGTAAATAGTCTTAAAAATGTCCTCAACGCCCTTGACCTCACACAATTATGCAACAGCCCGACCCACGAGAAAGGCTCTATCCTCGACCTTATCATCTCCAAAGAGGACGCTATCCAACTTGAGTCTATCCAACCCTGTGACTGGTCAGATCATCATATTGTCACATTCTTCAACAATGAAAAAGTCAAATTCAACACGGTTTAATCCTCCAAGCCTAAAGTCTGGAAAAGAGACCTGAAAAAACTCAACCAAAACTGCCTACCCCCTAACTGTCGTAATTTGACAATGGCCAAGTTAGCGCTTAGCTGTGCTACACGTTTTTCCCCTTAACTTGACTATACTTGATTAACGCCATTTTGTGTATTGCGGCGGCCATTTTAGGTAATGAGCGGCCTCGTGGTCAGCATGCCCTTTAGTCCGTTGTCCGTACCACTGACCACTCGACTCTGCCCAGCAACAGGCTATTTTTAGCTACGGTCAAGCCCACACATGCGCAGTTCCAACTGACCAGTCACCCCTCAGGAATGTGCGCCAAACTGACCAGTGGGGTTGTAACCCCTCCCATGAGTTGGCTGTGTTCCAAAAATGACCATATATGTACATAAAGCTCTGTAACCACGTACCGCCTATCTTTTTATTACCTGTAAACTGTATAAAAGATCGAATCACACCACTGTTCGGTGTCATACTTCTTGCATTGCCGAAGGGTGCTGTAGGAATGTACCACCACCCCATGGGGTCTTAATAAACTTGTTCTTTGTACTTTTCAGTTTCCGTGCCAACAGTTCTTTCAGTGTAAGTGGGTTATCTACGGAGCATGTAGGCCTTGGGAACCCGATACCACAAATTGGCAACCACGAAGGGACTCATCGGCGACTCGGATGCCCGAAGGAGAGGTCGTGACGAAGGTTTGGAAACTCGCCATGGCGCGTACGCTGCCACCGAGTGACCCGAGTCTTGGCACCCACTGTGTTTTTTCCTTTCCTTCTGATCTGACCTTCCAGGTGGCGCCGGTCCCCGACTGAGATCTGATCGTCTGCGTTGCTGTGCAGTGCCTGTTTGGCTGATTCGATTAAAGACCTTGGCAGTTGGAATCTGGATATTTGAAATTGGGTAAGATTTGTGATCGGTAAGGTAGTCCACGGACGCTTACTGAAGTTTTATGATTTGCGATCGGTAAGGTAGTCTTCGGACGCTTGCCGAAGTTCTATGATTTGTGTCTATGATTTGAGTTAGCTAACATTTGTGACTTTGTGACCTTTGAATCATATGTGTAGTGCACTTCACATAGGCAGGCATGTAGAGATGTTTCTCCAATTTTGTTTTTTTCCTCTGAGCGGCACATTTGTGTGAAGTACTGTAAGTGCCAGTTTATACGGTATCACGCTTTCGTGATATTTTTCGAACATGCCTGTTTTAAGCACACTCCGAGGGATGTGCTGTCTTGGAAATGGTACCTCAATTAGGTTAGCGGAATCACAGCCGGCTCCCCCAGAAGGAACTCCAAATCGTGAGATGTACATAAAATTTGGCCTTCCCCCTATAATGTACAGCAAATTATGACATAAATACACCAAAACAGATCCTGAATTGCAATGGCCACTACATGGGTCGTTTGATTTGCGAAAGGTTCAGTTTGTGGAGCAATGTTTGTTTCAACGTAGGTCTAGACAGAATATGTTTGATTGTGTACGAATGTGGGAGAAAGCGGTGCGTGAACGTATGAAGCGTGAAGTTGCCTTGGCGGATAAGGAGCAGCGCAAGGCTGCTCGAGATAAGGCTTTACAGCTTGAGGAAAAGGAGGCGCAGGAAAAGAAAGAAAGGGAGGAACGGGAACGAAATTTGCAAACGACCGGTCAATTTCCTATTCGGCGACCACTTTATCCTGTCCTTACTAATGAAATTGATGATTTTTCATTACTAGATCGATCACCGCCCCGTACGTTTCGCCTACGGCTCCGACTGCAGAATCTGACGACGAAGGACAGGATAAGCCAGGAAAAGGGGATAAGTCCAGTGTCAGGTTCTCTGCGGAGAAATCCGCGAACTTGCATAGTTGGGCCCGTAAAGTGAATACAAATTTTGTTACTCTGACTGAGGTTGTTGCCGAAAGGGGTAAATGGACAGAGCGAGAATTGCTGTATTTTTTGGCTACTTTGGCTGATGAAGTTGTTACTACATTTCGTAAATTTTCGGACACGTTAGAACCTAAGGCTGTGTCAGTTCATCGTGAGAATTTGGATAAAGGTTTATTTGATCTTGCAGATGTCGATACCTTTTACAAGCAACTGATCCAGCTGCGGGATGAGACGTCCAGATTGCGGGACGAGCGAAAAAAGAATAAGGAGTCCGGGCCGGAGTCCACTGAGCAGTCTAAGGAGTGTTCTCTCCGGGGTTCAGATAAGAATTCTAACGTGCCGGTTATGCCTATGCGTGAAGCCGCACCTCTGTATGTTCCCCCTAAGGGGGAGGGTACAGATGAGGATAAAATGTCGAAGGATGCGAAGGGGTATTTTATATATAATTGGGTGTACACGCCTTGGAATAGAGCAGATGTTATGGCGCTTAAAAATTCTTTGCCTGATCTTCGGAAAAATCCAGCAGCATTTTATGAAGGGGTGGAAGGGGCTATTTAGTCCTGTGTCATGACTCTTGTTGATATAGATTGATTTTTTGGGGTAATTCTTCCGCCTGATATGTGGAGGTTGATTCGTAAAAATAATGATGAAACACTGCTCGGGGGAACGTGGAAAGAAATAAACGAGGCTGATTTAAACAGGGAACCTGCATGTAAGCCGTGCGATTTGATCTTAGACCTCCCAGCGGCCATCTTAACTAAACTGAAAACGCTTGTTCCTTCTAAAAAGATTGATTGGACCATGTTAGCTTCGTGCAAACAAAAGTCAGATGAAACGGTGTCAGATTTCTTTACACGCTTTGAAGAGGCATTTCATGATTACAGTGGTCAATCGTTAACAGACGATACGGGTAGACATTTGTTTGTAGATAAGTACGTGGCTAATCTCCTACCGGAGATTGCCAAAAGATTAAAATCGAGTGAAAGTTCCTGGGCCACGGCGACCCCTGCATCTTTGTTAACTATGGCTCAGTATTATGAGCGGCAGGAATTGGAGGCTAAGGAAAGTATTGATAAGAAAGCGAAGGAATTGAAAACGAAGGTGATGTTGGCACAGGTTAAGGGAACGCAATCTAGAGGGAATGATAGAGGCAGACGAGGAGGGGGTAATGCGTCGTACGGGCGTACGGATATAGCGGAGGATCAATGTGCCTATTGTAAGGAGTTTGGGCATTGGACTGATGATTGCCCAGTACTTCGTGAGCAGTGTAGTCAGCGTGGTCGTGGAGGTGGACGGTCGAGGGGAAGTTATTCGGGGCGAGAGGTAGCGGAGGTGATCGTAGCAGGTTTGAGGAGAGGGGCCGTGGCCAGGATGAGCGTAATACTTTTGATAGACGGAACCAGTATCAGATATCGGAGGGCGAGAATGTGGAGCATCAGGATTATGTACATGCATAGGATTGCGTAGGATGGGGTACGGAATCAGTTGAAGTGCCAGTAGATCAGAGTGGTCCATATGTATCAGCGGGCATCCTGGGTTCTACTGATCAGTTTCTAGTCGACACAGGAGCTACTCGTAGCGCTTTGTCTAAAAACTTGGTTCCGAGGGCTCCCCTGTCTGGCGATATGATTACATGTATTGGGTTTGACGGCACACCCACTCCCAGCCCATTATCGAAGCCTCTTGCACTTTGTCTTGATAAATGTTTCAGTTTTGGCCAATTTTTGTTGTCACCTTATACCCCAGATAATATTCTGGGTATTGATTTGCTCAAATATTTTCGAGCGACGATACGTTGCGCTCCGGAGGGAGTGCGAGTTATTTTGAATGATAACTATCCAGATTCAGACAGATTTTTTACTATACAAGAATGTGAAGCATTAGCCTCTCTCCCTCATACGTTGTGGGCGTCCTCAGATACAGATGTGGGACAGATGCTCATTCCACCTATTCGCATTACTGTAAAGGAGGGAGTGCTTTTGCCACGTGTACCGCAGTATAAGATCTCCAGGGAAGGTGAAATTGCTTTGACACACATTGTCCAAGATCTGATCATTGCAGGGGTAGTGGAGGAAGTCCCCTATAATGTTTGCAATAGCCCTATTCTTCCAATCCTTAAGAAAGATACTGACGACAAGGTCTATCGCTTTATTATTGATTTGAGAGAAATTAATAAAATTGTTATTCCCCAATACCCGGTGGTGTCTGAAATTACGACATTGCTTACATTGGTCCCCCCAACGGCGACGACCTTTAGTGTCATCGACCTGAAAAATGCGTTCTTTTCCATTCCCATCCACCCCGATAGCAGATACTTATTTGGTTTTACGTTAAATAATAAATCGTATAGATTTTGTTGTGTTCCTCAAGGTTACACTGAGAGTCCGAGTATCTACAGCCAGGCTTTAAAGAGACAGCTTGATTCCTTTCAATTGCGATCTGGAGTTGCCCTTATCCAGTATGTCGACGACCTTTTGTTAGCTGCTGACACTTATGCGCAATGTGAGGAGAGTACGCTTGCTTTACTTTCCTTTCTGGCTCAGCACAATCACAAAGTCTCGAAGAAAAAGCTCCAATACTGTAGACCCAAGGTGACCTACCTCGGTCATCTTTTGTCTAAGGAGGGGCGTGCATTAACATCAGATCGAATTCAGGCGATTTTAGATACACCAGTCCCCCGTACACAGAGAGATGTACGTGCTTTTATAGGTTTAACGTCCTTCTGTAGACAGTGGATCATTAGGTTTTCGCATATTATTAAACCTTTGTTAGCGTTGCTGTCCAAAACTACACCAATGCCCCTTAAATGGACAGATGATTGTCAAAATGCTTTTGAACAATTGAGACAGGCCCTTTGCTCTGCACCCGTGTTAGGTACACCAGACTATTCAAAGATTTTTACATTGTACGTACACGAGAAAGATGGGTGCACGTTATCGGTGTTAGTGCAAGCAGAGGCCATGCGCATATTTTTCAGCCATTCTTGACCCTGTAGCACGAGGATTACCTGGGTGTTTTCGAGCAGTTGCAGCAACAGCAGTAGCTATACGGCAGAGTGAGGGGATAGTATTATCGCACAGACTGTTGGTGCTAGTTCCCCACGCAGTAGATGCCCTGTTAAATCAAACAAAGACTCAATATCTTACCAGTGCACGTTTAACAGGATATGAGCTTACACTTTTGGCGCCACACATCACACTGAAAAGATGTGCTACCCTGAACCCTGCAACTTTATTGCCCTATCCGGTTGAGGAGGGTCAGGAAGAAAAACATCATGATTGTGTTTTTCTGACCGAGGAACAGACAAAGGGTCGTGTTGACTTGCAGGATATGCCACTTCCAGATGTGGATGGGGAGCTGTGGGTTGATGGATCGTGTTTGAGGCTGCCAGATGGCACGACTTCCGCAGCATATGCGATCACGACACTTAAGACAGTGGTAGAAACAGCACGAATACCACAAAAATCAGCTCAGGCAGCAGAGCTGATAGCTTTGACGAGAGCCTGCGAATTGAGTGCTGGCCTATGTGTGAACATATACACAGACAGCCGGTACGCCTTCGGAGTAGCACATGACTTTGGGCTACTCTGGAGAGAACGTGGGTTTTTGACTTCTCATGGAGTACACATTATGCACGGAGAACTGGTGCGTGATCTCCTAAACGCGTTGCTTTGTCCAAAGAAAGTAGCGATCATTAAATGCAGTGCCCATAAAAAGATCACTGATAAAGTGGGTCAAGGAAATGCTTTTGCAGACAGTATAGCGAGACAAACAGCTATGTCCCGAACTGACTCCCCCATGTACGTAACAAAATCACAAGCTGAGCGATAGTACGATGCTAGAGCGGAGATACTAGATATCCAAAAGTCAGCGACTGAAGCAGAACTTGCGGCATGGGCAGCAGATGGGGTGCTAGATGATGAGGGATGTTGGAGAAGCAAAGACATGGAGAAATGGAAATTGCCTGCAGCTTACTTGCAAGCGATGGTTCAGATGACTCACGGATTAGCACATGTGGGAGCTCTTGCGATCACTCGATTGTTATCACGAGTTTGGGAGCATCCCGAGATTGCCAATACAGCCAAGAGAGTAGTGCAGACCTGTCTGATATGTTTACAACACAATCCTGCGAAAGGGACCCATACTCCGAAAGGAGGGTTCGTGCCACCTTCTGCACCATTTGAGGTACTCCAAATGGATTACATCCAGCTTGAGCACTGCAATAACCTTAAGTATATTTTAGTGGTGGTATGCGATTTTAGCAAATGGGTTGAGGCCTTCCCCACGAAAGACAATACAGCTTTAACAACAGCTAAGGTGTTGCTCAAGGAGTATTTTCCTCGCTTTGGAGTTTGCAAATTTTTATGGAGCGATAATGGGCCTCATTTTGTTGGGAAAATTGTGGAGTATGTGCTGAAGGGGTTGGGGATCCAGCAGAAGTTCCATGCTGTGTTCCACCCTCAGTCAGCAGGTCTTGTTGAGCGGTACAATGCTACGTTGAAGCTGAAACTGGCTAAGATTGTGGCGTCCACGTCATTGAAGTGGCCGGATGCCTTGCCGCTAGCATTGCTCTCTCTTAGATCAGAGCCCCACTCTCGAACAGGCCTCACACCGTATGAAGTGGTGTTTGGAAGGCCTATGAATATATGGGGAGTGCCTAAGCCGCGATTGATACATGATGTGCCGTGTATAATGATGAATGACTATTTGGCACCATTAACAAATGATTTACTTTCTATTCATCAACAGGTTCGAGAAGCGCTCCCTGACAATTCTACTGGAGAGGCTCATAATCTCCGTCCTGGGGATTTTGTGATGGTCAGATCGTTTGAGAGGGCGAACAGCTTGGAACCGAGGTGGCGTGGCCCCGAGCAGGTCCTCCTGGCTACTCGAACAGCTGTACGAGTGACCAACAGAAAGCGGTGGGTGCATTCAACTCACTGCCGTCGTGTTTCTCCGGATTTGGTGAATCCTGCCGTGCTGACCGACTACAAGGAGATTCTGGATAAAGAAAAGAGCCCAGCTGTGACATCGGCTGAAGTCGAGGGAGCCTTCCCGGACCACACTGTTTCTGGACGACAGCGCTACGATCTGCGGCCGAGATAGGAAGAAGATTTTTGTTTTTCGTGGCTGGTTGGTTACCGCTCTGGGGTTTGTGAAACGGAAGCCGGGAATCTCAAGGGGGGGGATCAGTTCTGCCAAGAGTAGCGACACCCGTCTTGACCCCGGAGAAGAAAACAACGGCTACCTCGGAGCTCAGCACCGTATTTTTCTTTTTTTAGATATACATTTGAGACATTGTGAACTTTTTGAACTATGGCGTTTTCTGCATCACGAGACAAAAGAATACTTGGTGCCATCCTGTTTGTCTTGACAATTGTGGTGATAGCGGTAATAGCCTGGGTAGTGGAACTTGTGGTGCCTGTACATGAACATTTGCTGCCGACTACCCCGGCTCCATCTGAACATTTTCACTTCACTCTGCCTTACCATGAAGAACGGCACCGACAGACTTACTTGAACAATAGTTTCATTCATATTTTGCATCATACTCACAATATGACAAACACTTCAAACTGTTGGGTGTGTGGGATGTTGCCTGGGCATCAGAAGAAAGGGGGCACTCCGCTCATTCCACTCCCATTTTCGCATAATGGTTCCTGTAACGCCTGGTACACTCTTCTTTTCACCTTGCGATGGCCAACGAAAGGGGGGGTGCTCTTCCGTTTGAACAAAGTCTGTTACCATGATCGAGATGGGTATCCACGAGCTGAGGGTACTCGATTTGAATAGGAAGAGTACCGCCCCGACAATGTGTCTGCACCTCGTGTTTACAGTAATCAAAGGAACATTAATATGTCCAGTACACATGTTATTAATGTTATTACTACTAAGGCAGACCTTTGCATTCGTAATAAAGGCACGATCCCGGTGGGGAAAAGTGAATGTAACACTACACTTACATTTGACAGTCCAAACGGTATATCATTTGTGGCATCCCGAAATACATACTTTATTTGTGGCAATAAGGGTTACCATCAGCTCCCTTTAGGATGGTTAGGCACATGTTATGTATCGTTTGTGTTGCCCCCTGTATTCATCGCCCCACCAATGTACCATAATGACTACATCCTTTACCATGATTTTGTACTAAATCGTGTTAAGCGTGCCGTGATCTTAGATGACATCGATCAGACTGATACTGTCTTGCAGCAATATGTGGACTTTAATTTGGGACTGTTTTCCTTTGTGGGAGCTGCATTGAATAGCCGGAAAATTCGACGGTTGACCCGTGTTGTTGAGGCTGTAGCCAATGATACTGCTATTGCGTTGGGGAACATAACAGAAGAACTCCAAATTTCTAGGATTGTTACGCTCCAGAACCATGTGGTTCTAGATGTGGTTCTAGCTGATCGTGGGGGGGCATGTAGAATCATCGGAAGTAGCTGCTGTGTGTACGTACCAGATAATTCGCCCTCTGTTTATGATGCCATTTCGAAATTACACAAAATAGCAGCTGAAATACACCCGGACAATGGAACTTGGACTCTTTCAGGGTGGTTCTGGTCTATGCTTACCACCTGGGGTTGGAAACTGCTGACGATTTTATGTATCATTGTTGGGATACTGTTCTCTGTATGTTTATGTATACAATGTGGCCCAGCCTTATGTTCCATGTGTTTATCGGCTTGCATACCATCAAGGCGAGCTCTCGCTCAAAACAAAATGATGCTTCATAAAGAAGTAGCTCAAATAATGCTAATTGATATTGAAGATGAACATCCCGATTACGTCCACTATGAGGTAGCTTCAGCTAAACGCTAAAAGGGTCGTCTGTCGTAATTTGACAATGGCCAAGTTAGCGCTTAGCTGTGCTACACGTTTTTCCCCTTAACTTGACTATACTTGATTAACGCCATTTTGTGTATTGCGGCGGCCATTTTAGGTAATGAGCGGCCTCGTGGTCAGCATGCCCTTTAGTCCGTTGTCCGTACCACTGACCACTCGACTCTGCCCAGCAACAGGCTATTTTTAGCTACGGTCAAGCCCACACATGCGCAGTTCCAACTGACCAGTCACCCCTCAGGAATGTGCGCCAAACTGACCAGTGGGGTTGTAACCCCTCCCATGAGTTGGCTGTGTTCCAAAAATGACCATATATGTACATAAAGCTCTGTAACCCCCTACCGCCTATCTTTTTATTACCTGTAAACTGTATAAAAGATCGAATCACACCACTGTTCGGTGTGATTCTTCTTGCATTGCCGAAGGGTGCTGTAGGAATGTACCACCACCCCATGGGGTCTTAATAAACTTGTTCTTTGTACTTTTCAGTTTCCGTGCCAACAGTTCTTTCAGTGTAAGTGGGTTATCTACGGAGCATGTAGGCCTTGGGAACCTGATACCACATAACAGCTGCGACCTCCTACTCCCTCCTACCGGCGCTACGGACGTCCAATCCTTGACTGACCACTATCTCAATGCCATGACCTCAATAATTAATGAGGCTGAACCCATGCAGCTAAAAAGAGTCTCCGCTAAAATCTCCAATCCATGGTACGACGCGAGGCTCAATGAGGATAGACGAGCCATGCGAATGGCAGAGCGCACCTGGAGATCAGCTCCCTCTGCACTGCACCTAAAAACCCTGAAGAAAAAGAGAAACGCCTACTTCAGGAAAATAAAACGCTCAAAATCAGACTTCTTCAGCCTCCAGCTCGACCAAGCAAAAAACTGTCCGAGAAAACTGTTTGAGCTAATCAGAACACAATCCAAGGAACAACCCCAACCACTCAGCACTATGCGCGAAGCACCCTCTGTGAAGACTTCGCTGCTTGCTTTATCCAAAAAAATGACAACATAAAGAGTGATCTCCTCATTGACGCAAGCCTTTACTCCAAACCCCACTGCATAGCACCCACTGAACCAAAAAAACAATGCTACATGGTCATCCTTTGACACCTACTCTGAAGAAGAAATTGGCAAACTGCTCAGCCCCTTGAAACCATCCAATCACCTCACGGACCCCCTCCCTGCTAACGCTGTCAAAGACTTCACCCCTTTGCTCCTTCCACTCTGGACTAAAATTATTAACAGCTCACTTCAACAAGGAACCATCCCTGACTCCCTCAAAGTTGGCCAAGTCACACCTTTACTAAAGAAACCTACAGCCGACCCATCTGATCTAAACAATTACCATCCCATTATCAATATTCCCAGTCTCGCCAAACTCTTGGAAAAATGCGCACAACTACAATTGACTAAACACATTGATCAGTTTGATTTCCTCAACCCTCATCAATCAGGCTTCCGAGCAGGACACAGTACAGAAACTGCTATGACTCACATAATTGACGACGCCCTTCAAAACCTAGATCAAAATGATACCTGCCTCCTCATCCTTCTTGATCTCTCTTCAGCATTCGACACCGTTAAACATGAGAATTAACTCGAACTTTTAAACACAAGAATGGGTCTATCTGGGACTGTTCTCAAGTGGTTCACTTCCTTTCTACACAACAGGTCGCAGAAATTCTAGAGCAACAACCTGATGTCCTCGCTAATACCTGTATCGTTAGGCGTCCCCCAAGGATCCTCCCTATCCCCAACTTTGTTCAACCTAGTTATGGAACCTCTCACCACCTTGCTACAAGCATCCAATGTACTCTTTCACATGTACGCCGATGACACCCAACTATTTCTCAAATTACAATCCCCCAAAGCCCTTTTACTCCTGAACTCAACGATCAGAAGCACCCAATCCTGGCTTGCCGATAATCATCTCAAACTCAATGCTCTGAAAACAGAGTTCCTTCTGATCTCACCTCCCGCGAAGATCTCTACCACTCAAATTTGGCTTAAACACCTAACTGCACTCAATGTCCAACCGACCATCGTGGACTCAGCAAAATCTTTAGGCATAACACTTGACACCAATCTCAACATGCAGCAACATATCAGCAAGGCAACTAAGGGAGCGAACTACCAAATCAATACCCTGAGGAAACATAAACCCTTCCTCCCAGCCAAAGACTTCCAAACTGCAGTACAAGCACTAGTCATCCCTCGAATAGAATACGGCAGCATCGCCCTCTGCGGTCTCCCTCTAACTACTACTGCACCCCTAAGAGCTTCTCTAAATGCTACAGCGAGACTCATCACTGGGTCAAAAAAACACTCGCATATGTCCCCTGACTTGAAATCCCTGAACTGGCTGCCTTTTGAAGCCAGAATACATCTGAAAATCGCCTTCATGACACACAAGGCTGTACACCTGAGCTCACCCGGATACCTCAACCAGAAGCTGACAATCTCTGGCGGCTCTAGAAACACTAGAGGCACAAACAATATTCTGCTAAAACCTCGAAGATTCCGGAAGGAAAAAACTTATAAACGCTCCTTCTCAGGAATGGCACCAAGGATCTGGAACTCACTCCCTCCTGAAACCAGGCTCATCTCCTCCATCACACTTTTTAAGAAAGAAGTAAAAGCTATCCTCATGGCTAAATACACTTGAACTATTAACGTGGATTTTTAAAGACTCTGCACCGATCTGTATTATCTGTTCGATCCCTTCGATTATTTGTATTACTCGTATTATTGACTTACCTGACTGTCTATGCTCACACTTATTTGTACTATTTGCATTATTGATGAACCTGTTTTACTATGCTCCCTCATGTACCTACCCCTCCCCACTTATTACCTACAACTACGCTATACCTAATGACCTGTTATTCACCCTCCTGTTTGTATCCCCTGCTTTGTAAAGCGCTCTGATATCTGCAAAGATCTTGTTCGCGCTATATAAAACTTTCAAAATAAATAAATAAAATAAAATAAACTGTTGTTGATGCTTTAAGTTCAGTGCATGGTTTAAACAGACTGGTGGTGAATAAACTGGACTCTTAAATCGACATACGTCTCCCTGTTTAATCACTAAACATTCCAATAAAAGAGGTAAGGTTTTCCAGGCGCTGTTAAAGCAGTTGCTGAACTTGATCACGCTCACTCTTTAAGTGAAGGATTCAGACTGTGACACTGTGCTCTAAATGGAAATTTTGAAAGCGCTGCATGGGTGTTAGTAAAACAAAGATTTGCACTGCAATAAGTCTCGCATTTGCGAGAGTTTAAGATATTGCATTGCCAATAGCTTAAACTCTCGTTAATGTGAGACCTATTGCATTGCAAATGCTTGTTTCTTTTGCTGTGCAGAAAGGTTGACATTGAACGGTGTTCACTAAACTGAAATTAGCCTTACCTTGGGATAAAATCCAGAGTGGCGCTTGGGCATCCATCAGTTAAAACTGAGCACAGCGCCCCAACATCGTTTAGAAACAAGGGCATTCTTTTGCACTGTTTCATTTTCATTTCATTACACTGATTCATTTTTATCATCATAATCGATTGTTTATGGTGAAGGGTTGGTTCTAAAAGCACACCATGCTATGATGTGGTTTGAACTAACATAGTATACTGGCATATTTGTGTATAGCATTGGTCATCACAAAGACCTGATAGTGCAAATGTTTTTAACATTTCTCAGAAGATTGACAGAGATGTATGCAGTAAATGACGTGCTCACTCCGGATATATCATGTTTGCAGACTGCAGTTGGAGAATAAAAAAAAACATTCTATCATACTGACGAATCTGAATAGGCTTTTTGAGTTTTTAAGAGTGCCTTTCTGACCCATAGTACCCAGAGTTCATCAGTAGTTATGCAAAAGCATTCTTCTTACTGATGTGCCAGATGAAACTAAAATCCAATGTCAATAAAGAATGTAGACCATGGTAGAGACCGAACCCTGATTTGAAATTGCTGCACCCTGGTGGAGCTGCAAAGGAATCCAGAAATTATCAATCAATCAAATATTCATAAATTGAGGAAAATCACTTGCAATGGTCTCAAGGAGCTGCAGTTGCTAGCTACTGCATTATGATTTGTTCATTCAAACAGCAGGGACTTGAGTCCTTACCTGAATTGCTGGAGCAATGGGGCAGTCCTGAGGGACTGGAGAAGGTTGTTCTAAGCTTTGGCCACCAGGTGCCATAAGGAGCATCCCCAGCTGTTGGCTCAGTGGATCCAGGGGGTGTCTGCGAGGAAGAGGGAGGCCAATCGCAGGTGTTTGGTCGGTTGGTGGAAGGTCATGCGCTTGTTGATGTATGCCGGTCCTTCATTGTGCAGGCCTTTGGATGTGGGGCTCAGCATATGGAACTGGATCTTAGGGAACTTCAGGATCGGGAGCCAGTGTAGCTTCTTGAGGTGGGTGTGATGTGGGTCCTTCTGGTGCGGCTGAGGATGAGTCTAGCAGCTGAGTTTTGTATTGTCTGTAGTCTCTTAAGGATGGCTTGAAGTGATTCCTATGTAGAGTGTGTTCTCGTAGTCCATCCTGCTGGTGACTTGGGCCTGCGTGACAGTCCTTCTGGTGTTGACTGTGAGCTAACTGAAGATCCTGCAGAGCATGCGTAGGAGTGTAAGCTGGCAGATGAGACTGCCCTGTTTATTCATAGAAAGCTTAGTATTCAAGATGATGCTAATGTTGCAGGGAAGTTCCGTAGGCCACCATGCTTCATTCCATAGTTAGGTGGACTTTTGTCTTGTCTGTGTTGAGCTTGAGACAGTTTTTTCTCTTCCAGTCGGTGACGCTCATGATATATCTGTTTTAGTTTGATCTGGTGGTGGAGGTGTCTTCTGACAGAGAGAGGAGGAATTGGGTGTCATTGCCGTAGGAGATGATGTTCATCAGGGGGTCATGTAGAGGGTGGGCTTGAGGGATGACCCTTTGGGGATGCCACAGATGATCTTCATGAGTTCCAAAGTGAACAATGTGAGACAGATTCTCTGGGTTCTTCCGATGAGTTATGAAGGAATCCATTTGAGGGTGTTTCCCTGGATTCCGTTGTGGATGAGTCTGTTGATCAAGATGTGTTGGAAGGTGTCAAGATGTTTGAAAGGTGGCTGACAGGTCCAGGAGAATGAGGGTAGCTGTTTTGCCACGGTCCAAGAGGGCCCTGATGTCATTGGTGGATGTGTTCAAGGCTAACTTAGTGCTGTGTTTGGCTCGAAATCCAGATTTAGAGGGGTCCAGGAGGTTGTTTTCTTCCAGTGGTTCGTAAGCTGCTGGCTGATTGCCTTAACGAGAACTTTTGCTAGAAAGGGGAGCAGAGAAATGGGCAGGAAGATCTTCAGTTCTATTGGGTAAGTGGGTGGTATCTTCAGGAGACGCCTCCCTTCAATGTGTTTCCAGTCCTTCGGGAAGGAGTTCGATGTGAGGGAGGTGTTCAGGACTTTGTTGAAGTCGTCACCAATCATCTTGTATCCAAGGTTGTTGATGTGGTGGGGTAAGTGCATGGAGTTCATGATGGAGATTGTGGCTTGAGTTTGTGAGAGGGTCCCAGTGGGTGAGCAAGTGCTCGGAAGTTGTGCTCGCAGGTGTGAACAGGATGATGCAGTCTCTAGCGGAGGATCGGGTTAGATGTTTTTGTATATGGATGAGATCTTGTCATGGGAGAATTCCGCCAGGGTGTCACCCGGGTCTTGGGAGGAGGTAATGTCATTCTAAGCAGCTGTCGGGTTGGAGAAATCTTTCACGATGGTGAAGAGCTCCTTGCTGTGGTTTGTTTCTATGTTATCTGCTAGTGTGCTCTTCTTTGTTTCTTTCAGGAAGCTGTGGTACTAGTTGAGTGCTGTCTTGAAAGCGGTATGGTCTCCTGTCTCTCTGCTGGTGTGCCACTTCCTTTCTAGTTGCCAGCAGGTGCATTTGGTAGATTTCAGCTTCTTGGTGAACCAGCTGGTACTTTTGGTAGGTCTTTTGCATTTTGTTTGTTTGGCAGGGGTGATTCTATCTATGCATTCTGTGATACGCTGAGAGAAATCCTTCGCATACAGTTTTAGGTTGGCTGATGTGTCTGGTAGGTGGAATTGAGAGCATTGTTTCACTGGTCTGCTGATATCTTTTTCCAGTCTCTGCACATGGAGCTGGGGGGGCACGGTGGTGGTGTAGGTGGGTCAGTAGATGGTGAAGTGGACATTGTAGTGATCAGTCCAGGTGAGTTGTGTGATATGGATGTACTTGACTCTATTGCTGGGGTTAAAGATGGGGTGAACGTGTGTCCTGTGATGTGGGTACGGTCAGTGACATGTTGCTTGAGGCCGATGTCTTTTCAAGAGGTTGATTGTGTTGGTATCACTAGGGACATCAACATACAAGTTAAGATCACCTAAAAAGATGTAGTGCTTGGAGTCGATGGTGTTCAGGGAGCTGAGATCAGGGAAGCCATTGCAGAAGGTGGGGCATTCTCCTGGTGGTCTGTAGGAAAGGGTACATCTGATGGTGCTTTTCCATCTAAGTAGAGTTGGAAGTTGAGATGTTCCATTATAAGGGTTGAGTCATCTGCGGAGGTCATGTAGAGGAGGGTATCCTTGTAGATGATCCTAATTCCACTTCTGTGTTTGTTGATTTAATCCAGCTGTGTTATCTTGTAGCCTTCAGAGGCGGCGGTGGCGATGTGTGGCATGGAGGAGGGGTTCAGCCAAGTCTCTGTGAGGAAGATGATGTCCGGGGTGAGGTATGAGATCATGTTGCGGATCTCCGTGGCATGATTGTCGAATAATCATGCGTTGGTAGAATGCACTTGACTTGTGCTCTGGTGGTCTCAGTCAGCATGGTGGATGCAGTGGGCTTTGCAGGTTCTGTGGATGGCAGGAGAACTATCCTTTGCTGGTGCATTGAAATGTGTGTCAGCAGTGGTTGTAGTTGATGTTTCTGGAATCCAGTGCTAGGAAGTCATTGGCCATGTAGCTGTGCAGGGTGGAAGGACTAGGGATCCTGTTGCTGGGCACGGTCCAGGTGTGGATTTCAATGTAACAGGGGCACATCCACGCTGTGACATCCATAAATAGTCCTGGGAGGTGGGAGGGACAGGCAGGAAGGCAGAAGAAAAAAGGTCAGGGAGTGAGAAAACATTAGGAGAGAGGGGCGAAGAACAGCAAGTTCCAATGGTATGGAGGAGACCAGAAATACAATGCTGGTAGAATAAAGGATAACTGAAACAGATAAGCACAATTTAGGAAGACTAAATAAAACAAAAACAATCACTTAAACAGCAGTTCCGATATTGTGGGCTAAAGAACTGTGGCAGTATTCCAGTACCTGTTGAACTGTCACAGCAGTGGTGGAGGGGAGCAGGGTGCTGACCCTAGAGCTTGATGGTTACTCACTGGAGCCAAATAGCGACCTCCATAAATAGTCCTAGGAGGTGAGAGAGGATGGAAGGAAGACCAGAAGGTAGAAAATGGGAAACAGCAGGAGTAGATGGCACCAAACAGCATATTCCCAAACAGAGGGTTTGATCTCATGGGCTGGAGGACTGTGGTAATCTCAGAGTACCTTTTGAGCTGTAGCAGGACGAGGGCTTATAACTTGAATTATTTCTCCCGAAGATCTGCGTGCCTTTGCAATTCATAGGCATCTGTTAATTTCTGAATAGCAGTGGGTGCTAATGGAAATTTAATGTGGAGAATATGAATTTATTTTTTTAACTCTTTCAATACATTTTGGTCAAATCGTTAATTCTACAGCACATGTTCACAAACGGGTCTTAAACTGTCACGGTATAATATTCCAATTATTGTATGAAACACAGGCAAGCTGTACCCTTCTCAGGGTGTTGGACTCACTGACACCCATCCCCAAAAGACTTAGGACCAGATGTATGGCCAAGGAATTTGCTACTAGCAAATTGCGTCGCAATAGTGACTCGCAACTTCCGGGTTGCACATTGGTATGTACAACAGTGTCTGCGACACTGATTGCGATTCCCAATGAAGTCGCAAACTGCATGCCTCATGCATACTCATGAGGCACTCGCAATTTGTGACCCCATTGGGAATGGCTGGCCTTCCCAGGTATGTCAGCCTGCTGGGCTCAGCAGACCTCCATGTCTGGGACTGCATTTGAGTAAAGCAGATTTATTTTCAGTGCAGCCTGTTTTCGTCGAAGGAAACCGGGATGCATTTAAAGAAAGAAAAATGAGACGCTTTTGTTTCATTTTTTAAGGGCAGGTAGTGGTCCCTGGGACCACTGCCTGCCCTTAAAAAATATTTTTAGGGCCAATCGCAAAGGAGAAGGGGCCCGCTGGGCACCCCTTGCCATTTGCGAGTGGTTTACCCACCTTCTGTGAGGGGTGGTAAACTGCAACTGTTTTGCGGCTTGCAAAATAGGGTTTGTACAGAATATAAGATGTTACAACGCATGCAAATACAACACGTGCTTTTACAACACAGTCTTTACAAAAGCAACTACCATTACATTGCATGATTTTATAATGCATACCATTACAACGCATTTTTAAAAACTACCATTAAAACACATTCCATTACAACGCATAGCATTACAACGCATACCATTACAACACATAATACTTTTAGGGCAACAGTAGGGTAAGTGTTGGATAGTGTAGGGGTAAAAATCACTAGTACCATTCCAGTAAGTGCAACATTAGGGAATGTGTTGGATAGTGTAGGGTTAGAAAATTACTATTCCCATGTACCCCAAAACCCATACCCACCCTACTACTAAAAAAATCTCCATTACTTACCTTATAATGTATTGCAATGGCATGCGTTTTATTAGTATGCGTTGTATTGGCATGCGTTGTAGTGACATGCGTTGTAATGGCATGAGATGTAAAGGCAGTTGCTTTGTAACAGTTGCGTTGTAAAGGTAGGTCGTTGTTATGACTGCGTTGTAATAGATGTTTCCCATTTGTGCATGGCCAAAAGGATTTTTGTATGCGCAAACGGCCATTGTGCATACAAATTTCCGATGTACACGTTGCCTATAGAACACTGTATATTTCAGCTATTGCTAAAGAACCAAAACACCAACATATAACATTCTTTCTCTAATTTTAAAGCATGTGATTTAAAATAACAATCATTTTGGAACTACAAAAGAGTGTTTTGAAATTTCAAAGTTTTACTCTGCTAGTCAGAAAAGTATTTTTAACTGGCAAATTACCAATTACAATCCTGTCTAAATCCTATATAGGAGGTGTGAAAAAGCCATCTCCCAGATCTTTGGAAATGGATGTGCCAATGATTTACAACTGCAATTGTGGTAACAAACCATTGATCTATTATGACCTTTGAGTTGTGGGAGAGTAACTGATTAAAAAAATGGAAGCTGTCCCGGAGGCAATGTTTTCCATTTGGGAAACTTATAGGCACTCTGAGGGGGGAACAAATACCTAAACAGTGATCAGGGGACCCCTGCATGCTTCATGTGATGTCGTCTCTGAAGAACTGTCCACTCACTCTGGGCGGTGAGTGGACAGTGGCAGTGTCCCTGCTGCTTAGACGGCGCGAGTACTAGCGCGTGTGTTGATGCTGTTTTAAAGCTGACCATTGCTATTTTAAAGCTGATTTTAAAAGCGAGGGGCATTAGGAGGAGAGCGCTCAGGCTTCCTTTGTGTGCTGTCATCTTACGGTGACTCTTCACTTTTATTGGGGGCACTGTACACTGCACTGCTGAGGTCTCTTACCTGAAGGCAGTTGCAGTGTCATCGGGCAGGAGGCCTTGGTTCGTTTCCTCCTTCCCGCCTTGTTCTGACGCCGGTGATAAGCACCATTCGAGCAGAGGGCAGGGAAGGTCCGAGCAAGCCACTTCCGGTGCACAGGGGAGGACGGGCAGTGCTCTAGTGTTGCTGACGCTGTGGGGGGATAAAAGGAGGATGCCTACTCAGCAGCGCAGTGGACGATCGCAGCGGGCACAACGAAGGCGCGCCAAAGTTAAGCCCGTCTGTGGCTGTCCACGGCTGGGCACGGTCCAGGGCCATAACCCCTGATCCAACGGAAAGCCACTTGCACTGGAGTAGGGCTCAGCTTCTTGCCCTCCGAAGCAAAATTACTAGCTCCTGCTTACACAGCATGAGGGTGGATGAGAATGAGGGATGCAGACATTATCAGTTTGCCTACAATTTAGGAAAGGAGACTGATAGTGAGCACACCGAGCTGTCTTGTGGTCTGCTCAATGTTCGCTCTTTGCTTAGGCATAAACTGGATGTCTATGATCTGATCACTGAGCGGCAGTGGAATCTACTGTTTCTCACTGAAACTTGGTTGGATGGGGATTCTGGACCAGATGTATTTGAGGCTCTACCTGAAGGATACACTATGGCCAGGCAAGATAAACCTATAGGCAGAGGTGGGGGTATAGCTTTTGTAGTTAAGCAATGGCTGTGCTGCCATTTAGAGCAAACAGTAATCATGGATAGTGAGGCAGGTGCTTTTACCATCAAGGTGAATGGAGGGTACACATTGAAAGGCTTTCTCATCTATAGACCGCCTGGCCCTCATGCCAAGTTTGGGGATAGCCTGGTAGAGGGCATTACAGAGGCAGCTTTGGCTAGAGATAAGTTCCTGGTGTTAGGGGATCTAAATCTGCATCTAGAAGATCCTACAGATACAGCAGCCATGGATCTCTGTCAAGAGCTGCATGCCCTTCAGTTGGATCAAAAAGTAAAAGATCCTACCCACCAGCAAGGCCACTTACTGGACTCCATATTTGCCAATTGGGGGGAGTGGATGCCCTAACTCCGATCCCAGTCCCCTGGTCGGACCATCACCTAGTGCCCTTCTTGGTGCAGATTCCAGGCGTTAGACGGCCGGAACAGACACCACTTAACTACCCTAGTCGGAAATGGGTCATCTTTTCTCAAGCAAACTTTAGTGAAGCACTTATCAGAGGGGGGGACCCAGAGGGGGCTGATGTGGACACAGCTAACATGAATCTGGACAAGCGCATTACTGAGGCGCTAGATTGTACCGCCCCACTCTCCCGGATAAAAGCGTGCCGTCATATTCAGAGAATGGCCCCATGGTATAGCGATGTACTCCGGGCAGCAAAGGCAGATTGTAAACGCTCAGAAAGGCAGTGGCGGGTGACTTTCAGCAATCAGGCTAAACAGGTATATGTGGTAAGGAGACGGTTTTGGGCAAAGAGAGAGTTAGTTTTAGGTCCAGAGGGGGGAGACAGAGACAAGCAAAGTATAAGAAATACCTCTAAAGGGACCTATATTGCTTTTACAGGGAATAAATACTAACAATATTCACAAATAGGAGGATGCCAAAGAGGAAAGCTAAAACTTCAGTATTATCAAAACATATTTTTATTTATTTTTTCCTTTTTTGTCAGATATATTGGTTTGAAAATATTTATACATCTGTACATATCATTTTGTCATATAACATACTGGGCAAAAATTCATCAACATTCATAATACAGTTTATATAATTAAGTAAAGTGCAGAATAAGACAATAAGACAAAAGAGAACGTGCCCCTCACAGTCTATTATAATCCTAACATTCATGCATACATCCTTACATATCAATCATACCAATGCAATTATTAAAAAACATACCTAACAACAGAGATACACAGACTATTTGTGAATATTGTTAGGATTTATTCCCTGTAAAAGCATTATAGGTCCCTTTAGAGGTATTTCTTATACTTTGTAAGGAGACGGTTTTACCATGGACTAATTAGGAAGGCTAAGGCAGCTTACTATGCCAATAGGATCAGGGAGGCGGAGAACTCCACAAAGGAATTGTTTTCTATCTACAAAACTCTTTTGTGGGAAGTCCTCTGCGGTACCAGCGCAGAAAAAGTAGAAAAAATCTACTCTTCCTTCCCAAGCCAACCTATAACAGGGCCTGTGTTTAGGGAGAATTTGAGGGGAAGGGGGGAGCAATATATGCTGACTAATTTTGCTATCCCACCCTCTGAGGAGCTCATAAAGATCTGTGGCTCAGTAAAATCAGGCTCTCCCAAGGATCCTACATCGCCTAAACGGCTATTTGGTAGCCTGGCGGCTTTGGAACACTATATTAGGCATGTTCTGGAAGTTTACTTTAGGTCCAATACGGTACCAAGAGATTGGAAACAGGCTGTGGTTCTCCCCCTCCAAAAGAAGCCGAACATCAGCTTCGAGAAATTAAAGAACCTCCGGCCTATCTCTTTGTTACCGTACATGGCTAAGGTGGCGGAGAAAACCGTGAACATCCAGCTGATGGATTTCGTGGAGGAGGCCAGCCTCCTACACGATTCCCAGTTTGGATTCCGGCCACGCCACTCTACCGAGTCGGCGCTACTCATGGCGGTTGAGACCATTCGCCAGGGAGTGGACGAGGGCCAGACCATAGCCCTGATCCTTCTGGACCTTAGCGCAGCATTCAACACTGTAGCTCATACCACCTTGCTACAGTGTCTGAATGATGGTGGGATCTCAGAGGCTGCGCTAAAATGGATCCAGTCCTTTCTGTCAGGTAGAGGCTTTCAGGTCAGACAGGGAGACTGCCACTCAAGGGAGATTAGTTTGGCTCCGGGCGTACCGCAAGGCTCGTCCCCGGCCCAACCTTATTCAATCTGTACGTCTCCCCGGTGGCAGCCATTGTCCAAAGCTATGGGTTGCACATAGTGTCTTATGCCAATGACACGCAGCTTGTCATCTCCCTCTCACGCGTGCCTAGTCTTGCTGCGGACAGCTTCAGGTCCTGCATGCAGGAGTTGGCTACCTGGATGTCTTCCTACTGCCTGAGGCTGAATGGCAGCAAGACGGAGGTGCTCGTCGCTGTGTTCATCGGCATGGTGGCCATCCTGCATGGGGGGGACTCCCACACCCTGCTAGGAAGCATGTAACCTTGGGGTATGGCTGGATGCGGACCTAGCATTTGGACCTCAGATAGGCCAAGTGGTGGGGGTATGCTTCGGTGTCCTGAAAAGCCTTCGGAAAGTTCTCGATCTACTTCCCACGGCAGCTCGGAAGACGCTGGTACATGCCCTCGTAACATCATGTTTAGACTATGGCAACCTGCTCTATCTGGGGGCAACGGGCAAGGTCATCATCCGCCTTCAAGTGTTGCAAAATGCAGTGGCTCATCTGGTCTTGAGGCTTCCGAAGAGATCGCCTTCAAAGACAGCCCTCCAAGCACTCCACTGGCTTCCAGTAAAAAGTAGGGTTGACTTTAAGGCTCTTTGCACATGCCACCGTATTTTGTGCGGGAAGGCACCTGCACCGCTACAGGACCTGGTTACTCAGTATGAGCCTGCGCGCACCCTGTGATCTTCTGGCTCAGGGCTACTGAAGGTCCCCAAAGTAAAAAAAGCGCATATGGGGGAAAGTCCCTCAGGTACATGGTTGCCAAGAGCTGGATGCTCTGCCAAAGGAACTGCGCCTGGAGCTCTCTGAGACCAGATTCAGGAAAAAACATAAAACATATCTGTACACCCGGTAGGAAGCGTCCGCTGCCGGTTGGGGTAACCCTGCCACCACCACTCACCATAGCTGGGGGACACGCCGGTGTGCGTAACCAGGCACTTTATAAATTTCCTTTAGTATATCATTATTATTATTATGCTTCATGTGATGTTGTCTCTGAAGAAAATGTTTTTTTAAAGCAGCACCAATTTCTTTAAGGGACACCTGCTACTTTCACAAATGTTCTCATCCAGAGAATGTGAACACAAGGATCAAGGTTTGCTGCCCTTCTAATTCCTCCATTCCTGCATTTGCAGAGTGTTGTAGAATGCCTCCTGCCTCATTAATATCCATTAAGTGGGAGGACCTCTGCATTTTGCAAAGTGACTATGTTAAACCTGTAATAAATATGATTCACATCAGTCTCATTGTAAACTGATGGTCAGGTTGCAATGCAGTTGGTGTGCAAAAATACAGACTGCACTGGGACTTGGCTTTTTTACTTCAGCACTTATATGTGCTACAAACAGTTAAACAGATCTAACTATTCTATTTCCCATGGCCTATAATCTTTGAAAAGAAACATATTTTTGATCTCTGTTCATTTTTCTATGTCATTCTGCTTCTTTCGAGGCAGATTCTCCATCATGTGTTATGTTGCTCATGGTGGCAAAGTCAAAGTTAGACACAGCTCAAAATGAGAGGTCATACACAACAGGCATAGACACATATAACTATTCCACTGCCAAATTACAAGTAGCTTACAGAAACAGACAGCTTTCAGCTATTTTAAATGCTCAGTTTCTAAATAGCAGTAGGGAGGCTATTACTTAACCCTTAGTACTATTGTTGAGGAAATGCCTCCCATAAAATTAATGCTAAGGGGTAGCTGCTCAGTGGAATCAATTAACAAAACTTAGACATAAACCATCTTATTCCTGCATTGCACACACACATGTCACCTATAAATGCATGTGTCTGAAAGATCAGGCCACCTTATTTCCCATCAATCTTTTGCATGGGAAGAGACATCTTTGCAATTCTCATCATCCATCTGCAATAGAAGTGACATCACTGGTTTCCCATTAACTCATCATTCAAAGAAAAGCCAGGCAAGAAGCCTTCAATTGACCTTGTTCATCTACACTGGAAGTGACATTGTTGTATTTCCCTTAATCTATCTGCACAGGAAAGGGCATCATTGCATTCCCTGTGCAGAAGAATTGCATCTGTACAGGACGTGACATCACTTCTTTACTTCAATCAACTCTGCAGGGTGTCCAATCCCTACGGCATCCACAGCACAGGGCTTACAAAGACAATGGCATTGCCTCTTTGGGTCTGTTAACCTTGGGCCAGAAGCCTTTGCTCCACTGAAACTAACAATGTAAGATATAATAATGTACCTCACCCATTGAAGGTCGAGGTGTAGCTTCTCACTTCTTGGAGAAATACGCACAACTGCGCGCTACTATAACACTGAAAAAATTACAGTCCTTGCTGGGATTTTCGAATTTCGGGCCTATATATATCCCCAATATGCCCAGCGTATCAAGCCATTGTATGCTTTGATACAACCTACTTTTAACAAATTGTGCAGGCTGATCTTCTAGAATCTAAATTCTTGCTGACTCATGATAACCACACCAACCTGGTGATACGAATCATCCCTGGGGCGGTGGGTTTCACATACCTTACTTTTGACGAAGGTGACACATTGCCTATCGCTTACAAGACACACTTGTACACTTCGGCAGAAATGCGGTTTTCCACTGTGGAAAAAGTTTTGACAGCATTGCAGATGGCGATCCTTAAGGAACGTGCACTTTCGCTGGGAAAACGTATGTTGGTTGTTACCCCGTATCCTGCCCTAGAGGCAGTGATGAAAGCCAGTGTACCAAATTCTAAAGCTTTGCACCCAGGGTGGATACAATGGGCTGAACATTAACATCTCTGGATGTCACGTTTATTTTTGATGCCTCCTTACAGTCACAAGAGTTTTTGCAGTATGAGTTTGTTCATCCTGCACCATTGACTATGCGGCCTTTGGCGGATTTCCATTGTATCATTTACACTGATGGTTCAGCACAAGTTGCGCATGGGTCTAAGTACGCATGCGTTTCAGCTTGCGCCATTGTGGTAGGTACCATGGTGAATGATGAGTTTAAGTCGATGTCGTACATACGCAAACATTAGGGGACTGTACCACACAATTGGCAGAGCTCCGTGCTCTGATGCTTGCATTGGAGTACGCTGATCCTAGTGTGACTATTCTTATTGTGAGTGATTCTTACTACTGTGTCCAGTCTTACAATGAATACCTATTCTTTTGGAATGATTTTCGTGATTCCAAGGGTAGGACAATAAAACATAAAATGATCTGGGTTTGAGTGGCTGAACTTAAAGGGCAGCTACCTTTCGTGTATGTAATTCATACTCTTGGTCATTAACGTCTGGAAGTTCAGGCTGTTGCCAATAGTTTGGCCGATGAGGCCGCAAAAACAGCAGTATCAACATATTTGGTTGCAGCAGTTACACGTTTCAAAAGTAAGATTGATGATGACATCTTGGCGGCTGTTGCCGCTACTGAGAAGGGAAGTAAATGTCCTAAGGGGTTCCCTTCAAAGTATTCATATCATTTAAGACCTGATAAAGTTCCTTATGTGAAAATACCGGACGTTGGTGAAAGATTGATTCCCAACATGGACTGCATGTCCACACTGATTACAGCTGCCCACGAGGGTGTTGCCTCTGCGCATGCGGGTGTTTCGGCTACTGTACCTTAGGTTCAACAACTTTTCTGCTGGCGGGGTCTGTACAAACAGACGCCTGATTATGTCCGTAAATGTGACATTTGTCAGCAGATTAAGCATTGGACTGCTACGCGTCCGCCCCAGACCCGGTTGTACATTTCGAATAGACCACTTGGTTGTGTTTATTTAGATCACTGCTGTCCTTTATCCTCTCATACTGCATATATTAGAAGCAGTTTTCACTGATTTCCCCCGGCTTGAATTCAGGGAACTATTGTGTCTCCACTGGTCTGATCATCGGGCACTATCCTTTGTCCTATCACGACCCGCTGAGCCCAGGAAACACAATAAAGTGTATGCTTCCAGCTGTTATTCCTGTGAACAGGGAGTTATTTCTTTCCCATTTATTGACCACCATTCCCTGTTGGGCTAGCGACCCTGAAACTGCCTCATCTCAATACCATGTTTGGCTAACAAATGCTGTACAGCTGGCAGTTCCCCTCAAGGAGGGTAGGAACAGCAGATCGACACCTACTGAACCTTGGTTCTCGGAAGAACTCAGAGCCTCTAGAAGGCACTGCCCTATAGTGGAAAGGCGCTGGCATAAATTTTATAAACGCAGCGATAGAGAATCCTACAAAAAATGTCTGGCCGAGTATAAAGACCTGATTAAAAGCACTAAATCTGAGTACTTCACGGAAAGGATAAATCAGGTAAAAAATAATTCAAAAGAATTATTTGCTACTGTGCTTAAATTAAGTAATGCCCCGAATATTGAGGATAACTCAATAGATCAGTCCTTCTGTAACCAACTGGCCTTGGCCTTCCGCATGAAAGTGCCTGATATCTTTAATACCTTCTCCAGTCAAGGATTATCTGACCCTCTAAAATTAAGCACATCCTCCCCCACCACACAGCCCTCTCGTATTCGATGTCTTAATCACATTAATAGTGACCCTATTTTTAATGAATTCCCGGCATTATTTCCTGAGCAATCCCATAATTTGTTAACCAAAATAAAATCTGGCTCCCCTCTGGATCCCTGCCCCTCAAGGGGACTGGCCTAGTTGCGATTTAGTATCAAAGCAATTGAGACCTGTTCTTAATATGGCTTTGGAGCAAGGCGTGTTTCCCTTAGCCTGGAAACAGACCTCAGTTTTGCCTCTACTAAAAAAGTTTAATCTGGACAAATCAGACATAAGCAACTATCGCCCAATTGCTCTGCTTCCTCTACCTGCCAAGGTACTTGAAAAATGTATGAACTCTCATTTATCTTTATATCTTGAGAGAAACCAGAAACTGGACACCACTCAATTTGGTTTTAGAGCATCTCGCAGTACCGAGTTGGCTCTTATTATTGCCACTGAGGATGTTAGGAAGGCGGTCGACTCAGGAGGGACAGCCGTTCTGATCCTTCTCGATTTGTTGGCCGCCTTCGACACCGTGGACCATAATCTCTTGATCCACCGCCTCCAAGCAGTAGGAGTAGGAGGAACTGCCCCTGCTCTTGCTGACGTCCTTTTTAACCCACAGGAGTCAGTATGTGGAAGTAGGAGGGTTCAAGTCCGAAGAATTTAGGCTTCCTGCGGGGTTCCTCAAGGCTCCTCCTTGAGCCCCACTCTTTTTAATGCCTATGTAGCTCCTCTGGCTAATCTTATAAGACGTTATGGTTTTAATCTAGTTTCTTATGCTGAAGACACACAGATTATTGTGTCTATTTCTAGTAATATCGCTGACACAGCCTCTAATTTTCGTCAGCAAGTGGATGGATATGAACTGTCTAAAGTTAAACTCCACTAAAACTGAGGTATTAGTGTTCGGTAGGGATGTTTCATTGTGGTCCGCTGATTGGTGGCCTACTTAGCTTGGACCCACCCCCCCTTCCTGTAGTATAGCCCAAAAACCTTGGTGTCATTATTGACCCCTCTCTCGGCTATTCTCAACATATAAATATGTTGACATCTTCTACCTATTACATTCTTCGCATTCTCCGCAAAATCGTTCCATATATTCCGGTCGACAAACAAATAACAGTCAAGACAGCTTTGGTTATGCCCAAATTGGACTATTTTAACGGGTTGCTGGAGGGTGCATGCAAGTTTGTTATAGCCAAGCTGCAGGTTCTTCAAAATTCTGCGACACGCCTGTTGTTTGGTCTAACCCGTTTTTCTTTGACAAAACATGCCCTAAATGAACTACATTGGCTGACTATTGTAGAGCAAATTTGCTTTAAAGCTTTATGTATTGCCTTTAAAGCTTTACACAGGAGCCGCCCGGAGTACCTGCAGAATCTTTTCCAGTGGTATATACCCTCCCGGACGTTACTTTCCTCTCCGGCCAATAACGTAAAGGTTCCCACCTTCCGCCTACAGAGATGGGGGGGGAAGCTTCCTCTACAGCACAGCAAGGTGGTGGAATGCATTCCCCACCCACCTGAAATGAGCCCATGACCTTCTAGTGTTTAGAAAGGATTTAAAAACCTGGCTTTACACCATCTAACTGTTTCGTTTTCTCAGTGGGGGTTGAAGCTGGTGACTCGTTTTTCTCTGTTAGCGCCTTGACGCCTTCGGGTCATAGTGCGCTATATAAATAAATAAATAAATAAATATAAGTATATCTTAGTTGCAGTTGATTTGTGCACACGCTTTATTTGGGTGTGGCCACACTGCAGCGCTTATTCGCGAACTGTCATAAGAGACTTGCGTATCTTTGTAGGAATTTTTGCCTGTGGCACCTTCCATTCAGGTCAGGGTCCAGCGTTCGCCTCTAAGGCATACAAGGATGCCATGTGTTCGTTGGGGGTCCAAGTCAAGTTTTCATCTCCATACAGGCCTGAGGGTGATAGTGTTGTGGAACGAATGTAACCGAGATTTAAAGCTCTCTTTGACAGCTAGGGTTATAGGCACTGGCAGGAACTGGTTGGCCCATCTCAATAGCGTACAACGTGCACTTAATAATCTCCCTAGAAGGTCTCTGGGTGGGCAGACCCCATACGAAATGCTCTTTGGTATTAAAATGTTTGTCCCGGACCTTGAAGGTCTAGACCAGGCGGCAGTTGCTGCCCCCATTGTCATATTTTACAAAATCTCCAAGAGACGAGAGACAGTCTTGCAAAGGAACACTTACCCTCCACATAGTAGTTGGGTGGCTACCCCGAGTTTGAGAACTGGTTTGAGAGAAGATTGAAAACAAGAAATAATTTTGTTGGTGTTTTTTTCAAATTACTAGTTCCTGTCAATTGGATTTGTGGTGTATTTTTTCCGCCTTGTCAACGGACATTATGTTGAAGAGAGAACATGTATTCGAAATATTAATGGAACATTGGCACCCCATTCCTCATCACACAGATTGAAGAGGGACCTGGCTTTTGTTAACATTACTGCTTGGCCCGTCTTAGATGGCATTGTGTGGGATGCTATTAGATTTCAAATCCACGGACCCACAGAGATTATAAAAGTCCCAAATGTCCTTAGGATTTTTATGGGTGATGTGATTAAACAAAATATACATTCTGATGATTGGGATGTTCAGGCCGTAGAAGCTTTGTTTTCTGATTTGAAATATTATGCTGCCTTTGATGCTGAAGATTTGTATTTAGATTCCGCAAATTATGGTGATTTGTTTTGTTATCAACACTTTGGCAATCACTACCTGCATAAGGAGGAATATGGTTAAGTATACACAATGGGAACATTGTCCGGCTCCTGTTGCAGGCAGCTCCCCTTCTCTTTTAAAGAGGTTCACTTACTTTACTGATTTTAATCAGTCAAATCCCAATGCATTTTATTTTATAATGACCGAGAAGTCCACTTCCAAGGTTAGACTTACCCACACAAAATTAATTTATTCGAAGTCCTTTCTAGACCAATTGGCTGTTGGGGGCTATGAACTGTTGAAGGATACTATTGATCTTAAATCTGTTTGGGGTTCTAAAAGTTGGCAAGTGCAAGGCACTGAGGCTTTGCATCGTGCATGCCTCATTCCAAACCACATGTTGTTTTTGAATTCTACAATTTCACAAACGACTTGCTTTGATTTCGCTGAATTAGAGGGATACTCTGGTTGGGCTAATAATACCAATTTTTCAACTAGAGAATTACAGACGCTGTTACTGAATTCTACCTTTAACATATCCAGTTTGGATCCTAAGGGTTGGTTGCTGTGGCACAAAAGTGCAGATTCTTGTCAGCATCATTTTCTGGGTTTAGCTCAAGGCTATACAAAGGTTAGAGTGGATCCCGTTTTGAGAGTGGCCATTATGTGACTACCTGGGAGGAGAAGTGTGGTTCAATGATTAGAGCGGCAGACCCTGATGCAGAGGTCTAGCCCGGGACCAGGGTTCAATTCCCCACCTCGGCGGGTCTTGGGCTCAAAAATTCCACAGACCTGATAATTCTCGCCTCGGTGCCTATTCCAATCATGGAGTCCCACTCTGCAACTCTGGGCAATAGCTTGCTTAATCTCCACAATGGCCCCAGGAGTGGACGCCTCACAGGGAAAGCCAGGATGGGTTCCACAGTGGTATTCGTACAAGCACCTTGAGACCCTTGCGGGTGAGTAGTGCGCTATACAAGTATCAATTTTTTACCTATTCTGTAGGCAAATTGTGTCAGAGTTGGCTCAAACATTCCATTTTAACATCAGTTAAGCTGCATTTATCTAATATGACTGACGATGTTGATCTGAATGATTTTGTCAAGGGTCCTGCTTCCAGCAGAACAAAAAGATGTATATCTGCTATTTAAAACAAAGTTTGGACACTGTCCCAGATTGAGTCTGCTTCCCGCATTAGAGCAATAGATCAAGCAAATTTAGAAAAAGTGCTAGCAGTTGTAGATAACAGCATTGACACGCTTTCTTCTGGCATTTACACATTAGATAATATTGTTTCTTCTGTTGTTGATATTGTGCAAGATGATGTGTTTGTTTTGTACCATGGTCAAAATCAATTGCGTTCTATTATGCAGTTTGCCTGGACTTTGCAGACATTGAAATCAGGAAAAGTGCCCTTGCACTACATGAATACTTCATCTTTGTTTGCCCCTTTTAATTTGACTGAAAATCAACGTTTTATGTCTATGAAGGTTGCAACTTTTTTTATGTTACATATTGAAAATTTAGAACCGTTACCATTTTCTGTGGCTAAATCAAATTCAGCTGTGTGGCTCGTCCATGGGTTAATAACATTACCTTTCCCCCTGTTCAAGTTCGAAGCATGCATGAAGTATTACGCAATTGGCAGACATGAACCTTTGGGCACTGCTTATCTTCATTTACCTATAGGTGCCATATTGAGGAAAAAAGAGGTTTATTTGAATGGGTAGATTGCACTCGAAAACCAGATCACTCATTAATATGTAGGAATATCCAATTGCATGGCTCTGGTAATCAGAATGAGCCTAATTTAACCTGTATTTTAAAGGGTACACCGGCTCCTGCTATCATACCCACATTCACATTACTAGCAAACCGTAGGTATTTACTTTTAAATATCGAGGATTGTTGTGGGATGGTAGCCGGCATTCCATACGTGGTTACAGTCAGTGAACGTGTAGTCTGCTGTAAAAACGTAATGTTTCCTCCTCCACATGGAATGCTTGATGTTTCCATCTGGCCGTTGATTCCGACCTTGAAAGCAGAGTTCAACAAAATGAGTCGCATAAGAGCTCTATTGTCTCAAACAGAAGTGCCCTCACATCTTCTTGTGAAACATTTGTCCTTCACGTGGCAAACTCCCGCACAGAAGTGCATGCTTTCCTAAATGTGTATTTGCCCTTTCATTTTGGTGAATTAATTCACACTATCTTTAATGCATCCTCCACCACAGGGCTGGCTCACTTTTTTAAGGTTGTTAGCAGTGGCCTTGTTACTTCTTTTCAAACTATATTTGGTGTGTTCCCGGCATTTTTTCATTTGATTTTTTCCAGCCTGTTTGGTGGATTTCCCTTATGCTCGCTCTAGTTGCAGGCGTACTTCTGTTTGGTTTATTTCAAAATGGATGCACGTCCTATGTTGCAAGAACATCTGTCACGGCTGTTGCTGCTCTACAACCGAATGCTTGAATTTTACGGAGCGCTGTCTCTTGCTACGTTGAGTGCAGCTTATGGATTATCGTTTTGATTTTCCTTTTTCACATGCATTCAGCCTGTCTTTCATTGGCTGAGTTGCGATTTCGACTGGGCCCTGGATTTGTGTCTCTGCAATACGTGGCTCCCAACGCGGATTATGATCAACTGATGAGCCCCTTAGTTGCTCATGAATTGCTTTGTTCTGGTGGAGGGATTATGGCCTTTGCAGCAATGCATGGAGTCCTGGGACGTTGGAATGTTTTCGCAGCGGCGCAAGATTTCTTGGCACGCAGCTTCATTGAAGAAACACTGAGTTGCCCTCTGGTGGCTGAGTTGCCCTCTGGAGGCTGCGGTTGTTGATGAACATGTATGTTCATTCCCATGGCTGAATTGGATGGCTGAAATGTTTTCAGGTGAGAACAGTGACTTCCTATTGAAGGCTGTTGCGACATACTTTGCATATACATTGTTGGAGTGAGATGTTTCATCGCTTCTTTCTCTACCATGGCCGAGGTCACATGTTGGACATCAGAATTTTATTTTTTTCATCTTTATTTTTTTCCACCCAGGCCTATCGACTTCCCTATGCCCGTGGCTAAAATTGCTTGATTTGAAGTACTTTCAATTTATGGAGTTTGCTCCTGTTTTTTCACTGCTGCAATTTGAACTTGGTTCTGGCTGTTGTTTTTGAGCTCTGCTTCCAAATTTGCCCCTTTCTTATCCGTGCTCAGATCAAGGGAAGGTGTCGTGGGGCTGAGCCTTGCAGTCACACTTTGTTAAGTTGACATGAGCTTATTAGATGTTTAAACGCAATTTTTCCTTTCTCCTGCCTTTTGCACACAGCACACATTATAATAAATGTTTAGAATCTAGCTGAGTGTTTTGCTTCACACAAGAATACTATGTTTTTCTATATTAGCAGCCTTGCTTAGTAAGCTTTGTCTGAACAGTGAGGGCCGAGGCCTTCAAGGTTATTTCAACACAGTGGGTGTTGTTCAGACTGATCAGCGCACGTTCTAGACATAACATATATGCAGCTGTGGCCACCCCTGATTTTGGCGCGTTTAATAATGCACTGCGTAGGCATGATCACACACACTTGGAGAACATTTGCATGCTGAGAGCTGGTGCAGAATCTGATGTGATCCATTTCTTCTAGTACCAGAGGTATGGGGCCGTCCTTGTAATCCCAAGAGACCTTCTGTAGATATAAAATAACCTACTAGCAAGGGAGGGTGAAATAGAGGATATTTTAAACCTGTTTCCATTTAGCATTATAACATGCTTTCTCCCTTTGTATTTTTATGGAATAGTAACTATGCTGATAATCTTGTTTCTTATAATATGTCTGCTTGTATTAGCTAAAATACTGCTCATGAGAACACGGCATTAGAAATAAACATTTCAAACTTGCACATGTCTTCTTTAACTCCCTGTTTTGGACAGGTATGAGAGTATAATGAAAGAGTGTGCTTACGTTCCACATTGCCTGGGGTAATCTAAGTTCCATGTTCTGGGTTGTCTAATCATTGGTGTTATGGAAGAGCCAATAAGATACTGATGCTAGTCTGGTAGGGGATATTGGGTACTAAGGTGAGTTTTGGCACACCCTAATTCACTGAGGTTCCAAGTCTCTATGCACAGTTCTGTGTAGGATCAGAATCCCTGCTACAGTTCAGTGGTTAGGCCAACCCCTTCAATCAGAGCACTCTTAAGGACTGTATAATCATCAGCATTTTCTTCTCTAACAGTGAGGAGCGTGTCTCCTCCTTTGTCTGCAAAGGAGAGCCACAAGATTGCTGCCTACTGCTCATGGGGGACCCTCTGAACTTTACAGGCCCTTTCCAGTGCAGTAATCCATATGTGGCTGTCATCTCCACTCTCTCTACCACTAGGGAAGTTGCTGCCACCATGGGGCTCTAGCACCATCTCTGTCTAGCTCTCTGGAGCTCTAGGGACTCCCTTTTTAAGGCTACCTGCTTTCTTCTAATTCTCAGCTGGGCTTCCTCATACTTGTTCTGCCTTTCTCTCTTCTCCAGGGAGGATTCCCTCCTGTGAGAAGAAACAGAGATCCTATGGATACACCAGAATGGTCAGACTCCTCAGAAGGAGATCTTGACCTTTAAGGTATGCCTCCAACTCTCACTGGAGGAAAAAAAGAGAGGGCCTCCTTGGCCTTCTTCTTCATTTCCAAGGGAAGCTGCTTCTTCTAGGTAAAGGTCATTGTCATCTTCCTGGTCAGCTTCAGGCGTTAAGACCTGGGTTTTTTCACCCCTGGGCCCTTTCTCATCTGCTGCCCCACGCACTCTGCCTACCCTTCCAGACCCTGAGGCCTGTCTGAGCTCATCCAGCAGTAGTACCTCTATGAGGCAATGGGTGTTGGCACTTTTGCCTGTCTTTAATCTCCTAGAAGTACATAATGCTCTCAATTCTAATAATGAGAGCCTGTCATACTGGGATGCCAGTATCCCACTGACCTCTGGCAGGGACCCACTGGTTCCTGGTCTTGAAGACATCACTAGTGTGGTGTGGTGTATGCACCTTCATACTCTAGTGTGGTCTATTAAACTCTCTTGAGTTGTAGAAAGGTGTCCTAAGCCCTTGACACACAACTCTAAGTTCAGTAGTACTTACTGTAATTTAAGCTTGTATTATATGTACCTTAGGTACCTTTAGTGGTTTTCAGTTGGTCAATCACTCGAGATTATCAGGTAAAACAATGGCAAGCTTGAATCCCACCGCTGCCACCTATGTGAGAAGTTGGCCTGGAATATGCTGTCCACTAGTTATAGTGTGCACCTTGCACCAGTCCAAACAACCCCTTAGAGGTGATAGGTTAAAGACAACCTTTATTGAAAGCTATCCTATAATCTTGTGAATGACCAAATGAAAGGAGAACCACAGCAAGTATATATATAAAATATATGTATTTATTCTAAACACAGCCTACTAGTCTCTTTATGAGGCTAGAGGTAAAAGCACATATGTTACACTTAATGGCACACAATAAATCAGCACAATAAATGTTGAGCCCTAGGGGAATACCAAACCATGTATTAACTGCTTAACTGCGGCGGCAATTCTGCCGCGGTGCTACGGTTTAGTGCAGTGGGCGAGGCCGCAACGGCCAACGGACTTGCGCAGCACTACGGAGGTAGTGCGAGTGACAGCCGTTGGCCTTCAGAAGCAGCGAAGGGGTTAAGAAAGTGGTATAAGAACCACGACTTGACTAGACACAAGGCCTAGAGCCTGTAGAAGTGCTGGGGCCACAAGGAACCACCCAAGGTAGTGACACAGGGGACCCACAGAGTACGCATGCAGTGTGAGAAAACAGATGCGAATCGGAGTTAACTTCAATGGGGAATGTTGTGGTTGGAAATTAAAAGATTAAGGACACTTAGGAGAGACTTTGAGCAAACCCCTTTAGACTTAAGGGTTTCTAGGGCTAACACCCACAGGAGCACCAGAGTACTCGAGTTACCTCACCCAGGGAAGCGGGTGCATTTTGGTGTCAGGAATCGTCGTAGATTTAAATGGCGATCTGCTGCAAAGTGCTGCTGCCATCGAAGAGGAAAGTGTCTGGTGTGATCCAAGCCGGAATGGAAGATGAGAAGAACCTGAAAACAGAGGGGACAGAGTCTGGGTCACTTGCCATTGACCAGGGGCACGATAGACGAATGCCCACCGATGTCAGGTGATATCAGGTTGAGGAGGTGAAGCTTGAGTTTTCAGCCACGAGGACCAGGAGGCATCGACGACAACCAGGATCTGAAATTGAGCTGTCCCACAAAGGATGTCGAGTGCTATGGTGTTGGTGCCCGAATTGGACCAAACAAGCCTTGGCAACAGCAACCCATGCAGGAAGACAAAAGATACTTGGGTGTGGACCAGCAAGATCCATGGGACTCACCACATAGTGGGGAGTCAGGGCACGTCTAGAGCAACCAGGGAAGCCCAAGAAAAATCAGAGTTGCCTTCACAGGGAGCCACCAGTTGACGGAACAGGGATCGCAAAGGGGCCTCAAGCAGAGACACACAGAGCCAGCTCACGGAACACTCGTGGAGTGCAGGCCAGCAATCTTCGGTGCAAAAGGTGCTTGGTGCTTGGGGATTGAGCTACAAGTAACCCAAAGAACAGCCTCAAAGAATGTTGAGAAGCTTATGTACTTGCAAATGTGCACGGTGTCCAGGAGTCCCAGTTCCGCGTCACTCACGAGGGCTGCGGGTCTCAGCTTTGCTGGGAACTCAGGTCGGCCTCTGAGAAGTCTGGAAATCCACCTCCAGGGCTGCATATACTTCAGAGTCCAGCAGGAGCTTCGGAGATGCAGACCGGCAAATGCGTCATTGGCGCCTGCCAAGCAGGGGAGTAACTCCTTTACTCCCAGGGAGATTCTTCAGTCATCTAGTAGTGTAGATGGTCGATGTTCCAGGATATCTGTAGCAGAGTTTCGTCTAAGTGTAATCTAAAGTCCTGTAGTCAGGGATTCCTTTCTTATACCCAGGGAAAGTGTTGGACATACTCTGGGGACCCACCTATGGGAGGGTTTGGAAAGAGGGGTGGCTACACCTGTTTCCTTTGTCTAGTTTTGCACCAGAGCAGTGGCTGGAAGCCCCTGCAACCGGTTTGAACTGGGCTATGCACAGGGACACCAAATGTGCCCCTAGTACAGACTTCAAAGCACTCACAGCATGCACCCACCCAGCCCCATTCCACTAAGGCCTGTCTGGGAGGTGATTACACCTCCCTGTGACAGGAAACCTATTGTCCAGGCCTCCCCTGCCAGAGTTTCATCCGAATACTCAAGAAAGGAAGGAAAATTAATAGGGATAGGACAGATACTCTATGCAGAAACGAAAAAAGGCGGGGGTGAATCAATCAAGAAACTATTTACCCTCTTGGCTGCTAATGACAAGGGTAACTCGTCATGCACTTTTCATTGATTTCAATGGAAATTAAATGAGCAGTAAAATATTGCCTTAGCAGTAAAGGGGTTACAATGCAAATAAAAGAACCCTGTTTTTAGGTACTTAATACAAAACAGCCGAGCTGCCGGCGGGAGGGCGGACCACAGCGGTTCGTCACAGGCTCAGTCAGAACTACGTGCTCCTTGGTCACCGGCACGTACAGATCGGCGTCCCGGTGTATGCAGCGTGTTAGCTCAGCTGTCTTTTCGTGAAGGATTACACAACCACCTACTGGCTTAAATTCAGCCACGCCGATTTCACCTCCACAGCGACTTGGTGCGGCCCCTAATTAACTCCAGGAGCCACGTTCTCACGCAAACCGTGCACAGATACCTTTTTCTTTGCTTTGAGCATTAACATCTTAAAGCTTCACACCACTCAGATCTTCTGTCTGGTCCTGATGAGAATCGGACAAAGGGTCCGATTCGAAACGCGTCGACCTTATCTGTCTGGCTTGTTGTATAAAATTGTATATATTTAGAATTTCTATACTGTTTTGTATTAAGTACCTAAAAACAGGGTTCTTTTATTTGCATTGTAAATAGTTTCTTGATTGATTCACCCCCGCCTTTTTTCGTTTCTCCTTTATTGTCTATTGTGGTTCATGTTTGCGACATTGTGTGTAAAGAGGAGTGTAAGTATGCCTGATGTCTGAGTGAGTTTGTTCTATTTTGTCAATTGCATAGAGTATCTGTCCTATCCCTATTAATTTTCCTTCCTTTCTTGAGTATTCGTTTTTACATATATACATAAAAGCTGTGTATTGTGGTTTTTTCAAAAATTGTTGCAATAAGAAATAAATAAACGATGGAATAATTTCAATCCTTGGCTAATAATTAAGTGTTTATCAGCTGGGAACATTATTGGTTTTTTGTAAATCAGACTCAGTATTGGCATTTTGGTTGTTGATGGTATTATTAGACTCTGCCTTACTGTTGGTGAGTCAAAGCCCTTGTTCGTTGTTTGAGAGTTTCGTCCAGCAGCAGTAGGCCAGACTCGTGTCTGTGGCTGAAAGTGACAAGATTTTGACCGCAGAAAATAGAAATTGTGGACGTGTGTACCTCTAAAGCTAGGTGTTAATTTTCTGCAGGAATTTAAAGACAGAGGCCTCGCCAAAATGGGAAGATGTGAAATGATCTGCCACCCCTAAAGAGAGATGAGAGGAGAGAAAAAAGAACGATGAGTGATGAAAACAAAGATAACAATTTTCATTTGTTGTTATCTAATGTGACATTACACGACTAATATGCCTTAATAATAATTTTATACACATTGCAAATGTAACGTTGAAGGTTAAACATTTGCTAATGCAATGTATTTTAATATAGTTATGGAGGAATTCTTTCGCTGTGCATATCAGATAGAAAATGTCAAAGAAAAAGTTTTGTTGAGGCAAAGAAATTGCTCATTATGAAGTATGTGAAAAATATAAAACACATTATCTGATTGTATTCAACTGAAACAGACACCCAACAAAGTTCATTTAGCATATTGAAGCTGCAGCTCTTAATATTTTTTTGTCATTAACTGTGTCACACAAAGGCTAGAGGTCCACTTTATGGCAAGGCTCCATATTCCACTGTATAATTAAAATCAAACATTGACTAAACCTTTCATAAGTCCTCATGCAGATGCCAGTAAGTCTGTTAAGCCGTTGCTGTCTCACAAAAGCTGTGTTTAATAAATGATGGCCCGGTTATCTTACTATTGGACAAGACCTATCCACCATTTAACACAGTTAGTGTTGCTTGAGATGTCTTTTCCTACATCATGCAGCATTGAACAGGAACAATTTTCATGAGATCCATTGTAATAATTGATGGAAAGGAAAAAAAGTGAGTGACTGACAGAAAGAGTTTAGTGCTGAAACTTACGCCCGTATGCATTTCTGTGCTAGCTTTAGTATTACCCACCTATGTGTCAAGTGAAGAATAGATAATAAAAAGGCCCCAGTTCAAACTGAGGGACTAATTATATTAATGGACTGATCATGATTGGCTGCTGTTCCTGAGCCAGTTTTCTCGGATTCGGTGACAAGAGACCCAATTTTACCAACCGGTGATTCTGGTCGATAAAATCACATGGAGCTTTGCCTGCAACAACAGCTAAGGCACTTCACTCACTTCACACCGACGTCATTCTCTGGTGAAGAGTGTATTCAGTGCTATCCTTGGCGTAATGTAATGTTCCAATTCCCTCTACTAACTTCCCCGTACCCTTCCTTAACATCCCTATTCCCTCTCATTATACCTAGCCTCCACACCCGCGTGTTCAGAGCAGATGGGAAATGTGTGGATTAAACCCTTTAGGAAAGGGAATAGCATGAGAAATAACACACAGTAATTCTATGTCTAAAGAGTCCTTTCCTGTTTCCTAGGGGTTTAAAGCGCGCTACTCACCCACTAGGGTCTCAAGGCGCTGGGAGGAGGGGGAGCCGCTACTGCTCGAACAGCCAGGTTTTGAGTTGCTTCCTGAAGGAGAGATGGTCCTGGGTCAGCCGGAGGTGGGTGGGGAGGGAGTTCCATGTCTTGGCCGCCAGGTAGGAGAAGGATCTTCCTCCGGCGGTGGTTCTTCGGATTCGTGGGATGGAGGCGAGGGCGAGGCTGGAGGATAGAAGCTGGCGGGTGGGTGTGTAGAATGTGAGGCGGCTGTTGAGGTATTCTGGGCCCGTGTCATGGAGAGCCGTGTGTGCGTGGGTGAGGAGCCTAAACGTGATCCTCTTGCTGATGGGGAGCCAGTGCAGGTTTCTCAGATGGGCCAAGATGTGGTCGTGGCGGGGGATGTCCAGGATGAGTCGTGCCGAAGAGTTCTGTATGCGCTGGAGTCTTTTCTGGAGATTGTCTGTGCTTCTTGCGTAGAGGGTGTTCCCATAGTCCAGTCGGCTGGTGACAAGGGCTTGGGTGACCGTCTTCCTGGTTTCGGTGGGGATCCACCGGAAGATCTTACAGAGCATGCGCAGGGTGTTGAAACAGGATGACGAGAAGGCGTTGACTTGTTTGGTCATTGTGAGCGAGGAGTCCAGGATGGAGCCCAGGTTGCGTGCATGGTCCGTTGGCTTGGGGGTGGAGCCCAGGGTCGGGTGCCACCAGGAGTCTTCTCAGGCAGAGGGGGAAGGCCCCAGGATGAGGACTTCCGTCTGGTTTGAGTTAAGTTTCAGACAGCTGAGCTTCATCCATTCCACGACGTCTTTCATTCTTTCCTGGAGGCTGGTTCTGGCGGTAGTGGGGTCGTTTTCTGGCTCCAAAATGACATCAGAATGACCGCATCCTTCGCGAAATTCAAGAAGTTACTCCAAGTCCTCTTCCTCGAGCGCGCTGTAGCATACTAGAACTCCACCTGGACTTTGAAGTTCCAGGATCTCGGAGACCCCAGAGCTGATTGACTTGCTATTGACTTTCCGCCCTGTTTTACGCTTGGCTGCTATTGTACAGACTGTATTCGCCCATGTGCCCCTTGCCATGTTTTCCGTCCTCAATGTCTGTCTGATGCCTCTGTACTTGCTGTGAAGTGCTCTGATACCCTCGGGTCCAGCTAGCGCTATACAAAACTTTAATAAATAAATAATAAAATATAAGCAGGGCTGTGCCTGGCTCTGCCCTCCCACCCAATCAGTAATGGCCCATCCAGGCAAACCTAAGCTCTCTGTTGTGTGTAGTTGTCTTGTAGGAATACACAAAGTGAAACTGTCTGCAACACCTAGTCATGTGACATAGAGAGATGCTGCAAGGGCCCGATTCACAGAACTAACTTAAGACAAAATCCTAAACTTACTAGTTTTGGTATTCACAGAATGCTCTTTCTACTTTTCGTATTCACAGAATGCACTTACTACTTTTGATATTCACATAATGGATTTACGTCTACTAACTTTACGTCCGCACTCGGGTTGGAAATTCTGCCCGGAAGCGGAGCTTCCAGCTTGGAGGTGGAGCTTCCGGCCCAGAGGCAGAGCTTCCGGACCAGAGGTGGAGATTTCAGCCATGGCTAAATCCTCACATCTGAGCCAGAAGCTCCGCCTCCAAGCCACGAGCTCCACCTCCACCTCCGGGCTGCCAGCTCCGCTTCCTGGCCGCAAGCTCCGCCTCCAAACCGGAAGCTCTGCCTTTAGGCCAGAAGCTACGCCTCCAGGCCAGAAGCTCCGCCTCCAGGCCAGACTTTCCAGCCCGAGTGCGGACGTAAAGTTATAGTTGTAAATCCATTCTGTGAATACCAAAAGTAGTAAGTGATTTCTGTGAATATCAAAAGTAGTAAGTTTAGGATTTTGTCTCAAGTTAATTCTGTGAATCGGGCCCTAAATGGCTAATGCAAGAAAAGGCCAACTTTCCAAAAGTGGCATTTTCAAACTTGTTGTTTTTAATTCCGACGATCAAGTCGCATCGTTCCCGACGTCCCGCCACCGGACATTTCGAGCCCTGCTGAACATCTTCAGACAGGGAGATCTGTTAACCAACATTAGAAAGAGCTATGCCGAACAAACTCGGGCAGGGAGATCTTTTAAATAAGCCGCCATATATTTGGTATTTACAAGCTTTGGAACGTCTTTCTTAAACCTTAAGATAAATCAGTTACACACAAGAAGATGATACCACATTATCACAAATGATTAATTCATGATGAGTCTCCGGTTGGCGGGAAATACAGAGAAAAGTTGCATCAAATCAGGTTCTACAACCCTCCATCAACTTAGAAAATACCCTGGCATTAAACCAATTATCTATCAACTTTCGGTGTATTTTCTTCCCCCTTTTTTTAACTAGTTTGTGTGGCTAACTCCAGGAGAAGGCGCTGGTTCGCCGAAACGCGCGTAGAGACTCATTCCGCCACTTATAATATTTGTTTTTAACCTTGTTTACACAAAATGCTATAAATGTATGAATTTTACTGATATTGTATAATTCCAATTGTGTTCAATGTCCCTTCGTTCTATTTATGTCAATTGTTTTCTTTTATGTCCAAAACAAATTTATAATAAAAACATGTACTTTTATACTAATGTGTAGCCAATTGTCCTTATGTATAATACATTGTCAAATACTAGTTGCCTAGGTTGTTTTTTGTCATAAATTCTGTTTTCCCTGACCTAGGAACCATTGTATCCATAATTTCAGGGGGTCCTTGTTGAATACACACCAATTTAATTCCGACTTCACCATGAGAGAGGATTTTTTATTACAATTTCAAAGACACCAAACCTGAACCAATTATCTACTTCCATTTGGAAATTATCACTTATTGAGTGTAATAAGGTTATCCTATAAGAGAGGTAGGTCTTGCATTAGTGAAAAATGAATTTAAGAGTTATTCACTACCGGTACATTCAAAACTAAAATGTACATGCCTAAATTGTTTAAACTACACTGCAGCCTGCCTTTTGGGCCTTCTGGGTCTACCCTAGGGTTGACTTATACGTATTAAAAAGGAAGGTTTGGATGGGTGTGGCCAGGAAAGATGGCCAAACAGACGTAATCTGTTGAGGCTCCCGCGCTACGCTGGTGTTCCGGACCTGAAATTGCCGCAAATCGCCACCCTACCTGTGCAGAAAATGATCCCATGACAACCCAGGGACTGGAGCGGAGGGAGATCCGGTGATCGTCCGTCAAGATCACACCTGAGAGCCCGGCGGAGTTCCTGCTGGGGAGGCCCGGACGCAGATCACCATGGCAGCCGCCAGTTTCTCAGCAGCGTAAGACCGAGGGCCATGAGGAGCGCTCCTTTAGGAGACCCGCTGACACCAACCACAGACACGGCCAGAAATCCGCTGCAATGCCCCAAGAACAGAGGTGAGTGGTCCGCCTTGGAGCCCGGAAACGGTGTGGTGCTGCATTGGACTCCCGTCTCCTGAGAGGCTGAAAGAGCGGGTCAGTGCGAATAATCGGAGGACCCCCCCTAGAGAGGTGTGCGCCTGAGCGGGTGCAATAGTTTGTGGGAGCGCTCCTATTGAAAAGGGGAAATGCAGCTGGCTGACTCTGCTGATCCTCTACCACTCCGTGCCTGACCCTAAGATGGTCGCCAAAACTAGAGCAGGCCCCATTTCCTAACTTGACGACCACTCCAAGTAAACGGAGCCGACCCTGGCAAAAAGGTACAGCGGATAGTCTACCCATAGTCCCCAGAAGTGGACACCTGGGACACCTTTACTGCCTGCACAGGAGGTGACTGGAGGCCGGGTAGTGAATTTAACCACCACAGGGAGCACTGCAAGCTCTGAATGCTGACCTACCTGTCATCCCTCCTATGAGGCCTGAAACTGACACCTGCTTGACCCTAACACCCATTTAGCTGAGCTCTTGTTAGCCCCGCCTGGAATATGCCCAGGCTGCTCATTTGAACCAGGGAACATCTCAGCCCAGCCACCCTCTGCTGTACAGAGCCTGCGATGGGGCTCCAACGCACATGACCTACTGTCTGCTCCCTACTATGTTCACTGCAGATAGTCGCTCCAGGGTGACCACTGCGGCGCTGAGCCTGGTCAATCACGTCTGCCAATCTCCCCTGAGCAATAATACCATTCGGGTCTATTGTTCAAACCCTTCCACACCAAGCCAGAAGAGAACAGGCGGGGTCAGCTCCCTATGCCGCCAAAGAAGATGATAGATAAAGTGACAAATAAGGTCTCAAGCTTTTTTCTGCCAGCACACAAACAACAGGTTTCGGATCACAACGGGGAGACGTCTGATATTGCCCTCACCAAGGAAGATTTGATGTCCTCATTGCGAGACTTTAAAGCGGAATTGCGAAGAGAGTTGAGTCAAGACATCCAAGCCTCAGTAGATCAGCTGAAGTCCGACCTCACCACATGGACGGCAGATCTCCAACGTGATGTGGACTTAGTGGGCACAAGAGTGATGAACCTGGAAATGCACACCCAGGAAACAGATATTCCCACTTCTGAGATACAACACTGTACTCACTCTCCAGGACCAGCTCCGGAAAAACCCAATCAAAAGCAGAAGACTTGGAAAACAGAGCTTGACGGGATAACATTTTCCCAGAGGGCCTCTGCGGAGATCATCATCCCACAGACACTCAAAATCAAGCTCGAGAGAGTGCACTGGGTCGGAAACCTAGCGTTGGGAGGACAACAAAGGCCAAGGGCTGTTCTTGCGAAATTCCACTGCTAGAACGCGAAAGAAGTGGTACTTCTAGCGGCACGAAAGAAAGGCACAGTATCTTTCCAGGACCATTCCTACACCATCTACCAAGATTTGGCACCTGCAACGTTGGCTAGACGGTAATAATTTCGGCCCATCACCTCCATGTTACGCGAAGATAAGGTCAGATATTGATGGACCTATCCCTTTTGCTTAAGCTGTGACTACCATAACAAACAGAGGCATGTGGTAGATTTAAAGGAGGGGCTGGTCCTGCTGGGTATCCCAGTAGACGACACTGAACATTCACAGGGCAAACCGCGAGACATGCAGAATACCTGCTCCCCCAAATTGCAGCGGTCCACAAGCTCTTGAGGAAACCACAAATAAATTGGACTTCCCCAACACATCAGCCGCACTTAGTATCTGGGAGGCAATCTAGGAGGGAGGACCCTGACTCAGCCACGCTGCTGAGAGGGGATCTCAAGCCTCAATTTAGCAATGCACCTGTTTGCTCCATACTACACTTGGGGACTCTGCAGGAGACACATCTACCCCGAGCGGAAGAGACCTGCCTCCGCCACAAAAGGTACCCCTTAATATCAGAGCATCTGCACTCACTAAACACCAGGGGACGCGATCCTTCTTCGCACATCTATGAAATTTCAACTCACCTATTCCAAATCAGACAAGCAGGGATGTTGGGTAATGGTCAAAGGCGTTCAGAAGGGTAGACTGTGCACATTCACTTCGGCATATGCCCACAACACAGGTCAGGCAGTTTTCCTTCAAATGCTCTGAGGGAAGATTCAGGACTTTGCGGAGGGACAGACACTCTTACTAGGGGATTTTAACCTATACGTGGCAGGTAGATCTCGATAGCGCACACACCCATTGCCAGGGGTCTAGCGTTTTCTCCACAGAGGCTAAACAACAGATGCATGACATGGGCCTTATCCCAGACACGGGACTACACCTTCTATTCACATGTACTAGGCTCAACTATATATTAATTAAACAAAACTTATTGGGAGCTTTCCCGGAGGCCAAGATCTTCCAACTCTCCTTGTACGACCACTGTCTCATTTCGATCAGTCTGTCATGGGGCAATTTAGCATCAGCATCTCTCAAATGGTATTTTCCAGTTTCCCTCATGGGGGACAGGGTACTCTGTACAGAAATAAGAGATACGATCACAGACTTCTTCACCAGGAATGTGCCCAAAGCCACCTCCGTGTTCAAAAATTGAGATGCCACCAAGGCAGTTTTTGGAGGCCGCTGTATTTCTCTTAACTCTGAGTTGAAAAACCAACGGACCAACGAACAAGCCAAATTGTCCTCAGAGGTAGCAACCCATAAAAACAAACCCACCAGAGTGTCTCTTTGCATGCTCACTGCATTGAGGTGGAATCTCAGGGCCATATATTACAACCGCATGGAGTTTACTCTCCTGACACTCGATCACCTTTCCTATACACAAGGAAACAAGATAGGTAGACATTTAGCTCTACAGTTGAAGGAAAAGACATAGCGGGAATATATAGGCTGCATAAGGGATGGGCAGAGAAAGCTGATTCATAAAGAGGCAGAGAAAGCTGATATTTTTTGTGCCTTTTACGGACACTTGTACCTATCTGCGGACACTGCAACTCCCCCAGGTCTCACACAACTGGAATGATAGACTTATGGCTCCTATAACAGCCGGGGAAGTGGCTCAAGCCATCAAACCGCTCAAACCACAGAAAGCCCAAGGCGCCAATTGGTATATGGCCCAATTATACAAATCCTTTGCTCCTGAGCTCCTACCCCATCTTACCCACCTTTTTAATGCCATGGCAGAGGCAGGTACCATTACTCCCTCAATGGCAAAAGTTGTGATCATAGTTATTCCGAAACCAGGGAAGAATCCACAGCTGTGCGCTTCGTACCGTCCCATCGCCCTTCTCAATTTGGATGCGAAATTGTATTCATCTATCCTCACGGCCCGACTGAATGACTTCATGCCAAATCTCATCCACTCAGAACAGTCTGGATTTATTAAAGGCCGGCAGACTCATGACAACACCAGACGTATCATTCACCTAATTGAAAAAGCTAATAAGAAACAGATCCCGGCAGTATTGGTGTGGTTCGATGCCTACACTCACATCCTCTGGGTTTGCAGATAAATATTTATTTGATACGGGATAACTATGTCCAACCCCGCTCGAGAGTGTAGGTAAATGGGATTTTGTCAGCTCCCTTTCCCTTCACTAGGGGTACTCACCAGGTCTGCCATTTGTTACCCCTCTTGTTTGCCCGAGTATAGAGCCGCTGGCCATGGCCATCGGCGCCACACCAGAGATAAAGGGCATCTCTTTGAGGGGGGAAATGCATAAGATATCACTTTTCGCGGACAATGTGCTCCACCTCTCTCCCTGTGCTGCAAACAGAAATCATTCACTATGAAGAGGTGGCGGGCTTCATGGTGAATACAGAAAAATCCTACATTCTTAACCTCACAATCCCTGCTGCCAGAGGTGAGGAACTCTGGACATGCACTCAACTACACTTGACTTCCCGGTCTCTCCAATACCTGGAGTTCAACTGACGCCCCGAGTAGAGGAGCTATATAGAGCTAACTTCCCAACTTCTCTCTTGAAACTCCAGGCGTATCTTGAATGAAGGAAGCCACTCTTATTCTCCTGGCTTGGCCGCATTCATGCAGTTAAAATGACAATGCTTCCTAAACTCTTTTACCTTTTTCAGGCTGTCCCCATTGAGCTTGACAAGGATTGTCTCCCTAAATTAAAATCTATGTGTTCGGAAATTGCCCTTATTGCAGGGTTATCCCCAAACTTTTTGCTTCTTCCTCTCTCATTTTTCCTGACCTGTGGTTGTTGGCTATAGAACTCTGGACACTTTACCACTGCGGATCAGTGCTAAAGTGCATATGCTCTCTCTGTAAATTGATTTTGTGATTGGTTATCCATGATAGGCAGATTTGTTTCATCAGTAGGTCCCTAGTAAAGTGCACTGAGTGTGCCAGGGCTGGTGATTCAAATGCTACTAGTGGGCCTGCAGCACTGATTGTGCCACCCACATGAGTAGCTCTGAAATGGTGTCTCAGGCCTGCCACCGCAGTACCTGTAGGCAGTTGCAAGCTGCCATGCTGACCTGGCCAGTGTCCCCACTGACCAGGCCTAACCCTTCCCTTTCTGTGCACATTGGACACCACCATGGAAAGCCCAAGGTACCCCCTGGCAAGGTGCAGTGTATGTGAAAGGTAGAGCATGTACTAGTATGGGTGAAATGCTCTGATAGTGAAATACTGCCAATTTAGTTTTTCACTATTGAAAGGCTATCTTGCACATATACTAGAATGAGGAAGGCTGTGTATAACGTTTATCTGCATATCTTCCCATAGGAGTAAGATCGAAAATTAAAGTCTGGTATCCCTGAACTCAGAATTTACTAATCCATCTTTTAGGAAGGATGGTTTTTAAATCCTGTGTTTGAAAATAGCACTTTTATAAAGTGGCTGTTTTCTTGTCTAATCTTTCTGTGTGCCACTGCCTGTTTGTGAATTGTCTGTCTGGTTTGTGAGTGACAGGGGCTGGGTGGCTCCAGGAGGCTGGCTGAGTCAGCCCTAGGCTGAATAGCTCCATCTGCATCTTGAGTGGTGGGAGGGGATAGCATCTGGGCCTGAATAGGGCTGTGCCTCCCTTCCACAATGCCGGCTTCACCTCCTGCTGGACGGCTGACAACCCTGCCCCTCTCTCGCAAAGGAAGAAGGTGTCCACTGGCAGGAGTCACCCAGAACTGGTTTTGACCGGGCTCAGAGCCCTCCTGCACAAAGGGATCAACAACATTTTGGGGTATAACTACAGGGCCCCAAACCCCTGAACTTCAGACTACTTTTGCCAACTAGAGGAATCCCTGCCAAAGAAGATAAGCTGAAGAGGCTGGAAAGGAAGTCTGCCCTTGCTGTGTGTGCTGGGGCTGACCTACAGTTTGCTGTTACTACTAAGGAAGAGGACAGGGGACTTTGTTGTGTGCTGTGTTCCCCCCACCTGCTTGAAGAAAGGACTTTACTGTGTTCTGTGTCCATGAATAAGTGTCTCCTAAGACCTGAGAAGAGCTGGCCTCCTGTTGATACTAATGGATATAAAAGCTTGCCAGAGACTTCTACAATCAAGAGGAACCTCAGCCGGAAAAAGTAGAGCTGGAGAAACTAAGAAGGAAGACTGCTCTTGCTGTGTGCTCTGGGGCTTACCTGCCGTTTTGCTGATTCATCTAAAGGAGAGAAGAAGGGGACTTTGCTGTGTGCTGTGTTTCCCCCCACCTACTTAAAAAAAAGACTTTGTTGTGTGCTGCGTCTAGAACCAAGTCTCCAAGGACCTGAGAAGAGTGGGCCTCCTGTTTCTGGGACACAGGGCTATAACAGTCTACAGGAAGATCATCTTATAAGTCACTGTGTGCCAGTCGCTAATCTCACCTTGTGCTTCACAAAACTACCTGACGTGTGGTGGACTCGGTGTGCTCATCGGCACACAGCGGAATCCTGCCACGAGGTAATCTCGGTCTTCGCTTGGAACACAGCTGACTCCTGCCGTGAGGTTTGGCGTGGCCTTAAGCCCCACCTCACTGGAGTGTGCCTGTATTCAGTAGGCGCTCCTGCCTACAATGTGTAAACCTGCATGGGGACTGCTTAGCCCCAAAATGATCACCAATACCAATCACCCCCACTGCCCGGGATGAAGAATAGCCGGGGAAAATCATCGCCATCTGCCCCGCGGCACGCTGACCTCATTGCCGAAGCGTGCTGTGGATGGGTCTCGACACGAGGAGAGGCTGCACTGTAGTTGGACCTCGCCAGAGGCTCTACTGAGGAGCTGCATTGCAATTGGGCCCAAAGAGAGGGAGAGAAGCACCACATGGTCGGGGACTCGACTGCGCCGCCGTGCTGGGATTGGCCCAGCGCTCGAGCAGGACACCGCAGCCAATGATCCCCGAGGGAGCAGCGTTCCCAGGAGCTGCTCGGAAGACAAGGCTTTCTGACCCTGCGTGTGAAGGTAATCTACCTTCAGTTTTGAACATCGGTCGCTGCGGGGAGAGGGAGCCACAACGAGGGAGAACCACCGCATTGGTGCATTTCTTCAGTAACGTAAGGGAGTCCATGAGAGGGACTCGTCAGCAGCAGTGATTACTGAGAAGGGGCGGCGAGGTTAGAGTGAAGTCCTGAGTCCTGTGTGGACACCGAGGGCAGCAGGTTGTTTTAAGTACCGGCTGCTGTAGTGGGACTACATCTTTCCTAAAAGATCCTTTTTGCACATTTGCTGAACTGATACTTGAAAAGAACACTACAAGGAAATGGTTTTGCTACAAGAGATCATTGTGTATGTTGGCCTTGCTTTTGATATTTGGTCTTGCCTAATTTTTATATAAAGAATCTATTTTTGATAACTACCTGTGTGGTGTCCATTTGTGGTGTTTCACTGTGTTATTCTGGGTATTGGTGCAAATACTTTACACATTGCCTTGGGGATAAGTCTGTCTGCTCGTGCGAGGCTACCAAGGGGGTGAGCAGTGGTTATCAATAGTATGTACCTCCTTACCCTGACTAGAAGTAAGAGTCCCTATTTGGTCAAAGGTACCTACCTCTGCCAACTAGAGACCCCCAATTCTAACACTATGGTTCTGTGGTTCGTTTGGCAGGGGGACGAGCGCGGTTCTCCATCTCAATCTTGAGGAGACCACGGGGGGAGGGAGGGGTGGGCCTCCCGGACTTTGGCCTTTATTACAAGGAAGCTCAGCTGCGAGTGGTGACTGAATCATGAAGCAGCTACTCACCCCCTAACAGAATTTGAAAAATATGTGCAAACTGTGGACTCTATGAAAGGACTGATTTCCTACCGGTATAACTATCTTCTCACCTCTATGCACACCCGAGTCCTTGCTACGTGCAAATGTGGGAGGGTATCTTACAACGTGGCTTTCAAGATTGAGAATTGGCGGGGCTCTGGTCAGATATCACATAATTCAACCATTCCATAGAACTAGGGAGGCCCACCTAAAAACAATGATTGACTGGTACCTATACCCACCAAGATCAAAAAGATATTTCCTGATTCATCTGATATGTGTTGGAGGGGTTGTGGGCTACTAGGCAATTTCCAAAATATCTGGCGGGACTGTCCAGTGATACGACCCTTCTGGGAGGAAATCCTCACACAAATCAAAGATATGCTGGGGTAATCTATTCTGCCCTCCATGGCAGACATTCTCCTCGGCCTTTGCGACCCCCCCTCAAACATAAAATGAAAGCAGATAAGGCCATTATGTGGACCTGCATTGAGGCTACAAAAGTAGCATTAGCGGCTGCATGGAAGAAGAAGGAGGCTCCCACTATCTCATATGGTACTCCAGACTCTGGAAACTACTGTGCCTAGAAAGGATGGTCGATATATTCAGGGGTTGAATATAGATGGGGGCCACTGGTTGCCTTCCTTACAGTGGGATCCCCGTCAGCCATTTGCCCTGCATCAGTCAGAGATATGCATCTTTTTCAATTTTAACCTACTTGAAATACCATGACTTGAAACTTAGCTGCACTCAGCTAGCCGCCACAAGTATTGGGGGGGTGGGGAGGTTAGGGTGGGTTCTTTGTTCTTCCTAATTCTTGGAAGTCATTTGTCTAGACGTGCTCCCGATGAAGGGCACCCTTCATGTTGGAAAGTTTGGGTTAACACCGTCACAAAAGAAAGACGAATAGTATGTTTTACAGCAATGAAGTCTTACTCCCCGCCCTTGCTCTTGGAGAAACTGTGCTTACTCCTTTAGGTTGCCTGGGATATGGCAGCGGGGACACAGCTAGTGACGTACATCACTTTTTGATCTTCTTAAACTGTCAAGTCTTCTACGTTTATCCAGATGTACCATTTGCCAGTTTGCTTTGTAATGAGTGCTAAAATGCAAATGAACATCTTTTTTTTTTTTAAATGGAAGGTTTGGGCATGTCAAAAGGTTTGTGTTACCAGGTCGCAATGACATTTAAAAATGAACATACAGGCAGCAATGTTATAAAAGACGAGTGAAACCCAAATACAATTGGTCAGGGACCTTGGGTAATCAATATTTCTAAAGACTGTGCCCCATGACAAGATGTGAGTAAACAATAAATACAGAGCCAATCAAAACTATATTCTTTTAATATGCAGTTGCTTAAATACATACAAAATAAAGCAAGAAACATTGACGGTGGGACACAAGCCTGTATCCTACTTAGTAGGAAGAACGTATAACTTGCAAACAGAAAGGCTCAGGCAGAGGAAATTGTTTGTATGGGGTACATTTTGATGTTGCAAACAAATTAAAATGAATAAGTATTAAATAAGGAAGTGTATATGGCGCACAACAAGTCGACCGAGTTTCGATACTTACAAAAGATATAGGATAATCATCATGACATTATAAATGGTATGCCTGTGCACATTTTGCATGTAATAACTAGAACAGAACAATAGGAGGGAAGTAAGGTATGAAAAAATAAGACACAATACAAAGTTAGCAAGGGCGGAAAACAGTTTTAAAACAACTTGGGTGCTGGTGCTGGTGAGGGCCGTCTCTATGTCAAACCGGCATGAAGGGATCGCTTGTAAGTAAAACTGTACCAGAGAAGTGAACTGGATGCATAACAATTGTTACCAAACGCTCAGCAGGACCCAGACTCCCTTTAGTGAGTACGAGAATTATGCAATTAAGAGCAACTAATGTTAGAAATACGTGTGTGGTGATGAAACACACGGAATGGTACAGAACTCGGGGAGTGGTGTTAAACCGATGAAACTAGCAGGAAGCTTGTAGGCTGCTGGTGTCAAAAGCAGAAAATAATTTAGATAATGATGAAGTACGTGTGAAAAACAGTGAGCTTGTAAGATGCAAGTAGGTCCGATTCTTGAGGGCGGAGAGGAAAAGATAGTTATAATAATACCTAGGTTCAGGTCAGAGTGACGGTCTGTGCAAGTAGAGGCTGGGTCAGAGTCGACCTGCGTGAAAGAGAACCAAGTGATGTTGAAATTAAGAAAAAGGTCGTAGAGTATGGCAGGACGCCGAAAGAGGGATGGTGCTTACTTAGAAGTGCTGTAACAGCCTAATTAGGCTGGTGGACCGCATCCGGTGTATTTTGGAGGCTGAGAGGTTATTGCTGCATAGCGGTCTAGGAATCAGGGTCCAGGAAGGCCTAATGAAAGATAGTGGGCTATTAGGAAAGACGGAGCCACAGTGGACAGGGCAGAGACGATTGCAGTTGCAACAAGGCTTACCTATTTCAGATGGCTGCAGTGTATATGGGATGGTAACCCAGGCTGCGATGGTAGGCATGTATGCTCCAATCACACAGTATATAGTGCAACCTTTTGAAAACAAATTACCAAGGGCTACATGCAGGCAAAATAAATGTGTTCGCTACAGTTACAGTAATTGCCCAGGGAAACGACGACCAACTGCAGGAGATGAAGCTGGCACCCATTCATTAGGTTTGGAGGTAATACTACCCATACACATGGTAAAGGGAAGCGTATGGCTTTCTTTTTTTTAAAGAGAGAACCTGTTTGCCAGTTTGTTTTGTTTAAGAAAGAATTTCATAAACCACAAAACCCCTCTATTTTCTGCTTGGCACAGGGCTGCACCCTGCCACTGACTAAAGTTACATTTAGGAAATTGAGCTGAGTTGATGTTTTTTTTTTGGCCGTATCATTAAGATCTAAAAAACCTGATAACTCCCTTAGGTTAAGCAAATAAGGCAAAAAAGAAGCATTTTGGCATAAAGGATCACTTACTTTTATTGAGTGAAAAGGATGGTTCCTCTCTCTCCATGTCTGCTTCTCCCCCATTTTGCAGTTTGCAGAACTGTTACACAGTTTGCAAGCTCTCTCCGTGAAAAGGGGCAGGCACTTCCTGGATCAAGCCTGCAGGAAGAGGAGGAGGAGATTTGGCTCAGCCCCGCCTCTGATTGGTGCCATTCATTCAACTTATTATATGCCTTATTTTATTCCTGGCTAAAATGGTTGGGAAGATTGGGAAAGGAAACAATGCATCTACAAATGCACGCCTGAAATATGTAGTTTAAATGTAGTCAGAAAGCAGTAAGGCTGTCTATTATTATGCTCACAGACACAGAAGTAGCACTGGTACAAGTGAATAGCCCTTTGTGTTTGTTTTCTGAGCATCGGCACAAAGGTTTCTGCTTAAGATATTTCACTATAAAAGTTAACGACCCATAAAGCGAACACCATGGTTATTGAAAAAAAAACATTAAATCGGGCCCTGTGATAAAAGTAAGCACCGCCCATCCACATAAAAGTGATTACAATATGGCTGAGATACCCGCCACCCCTTCTCAACACAATCCCCAAGAATTGGGAAACCGGAAACAGTTCTTGAACTTTTGGAAGGCGGGAAGGGAGTTACCCTTCCCGGCCGTATTTATTAAAATATGAAACAAAATAAAAACATTAAAATAACAGTTTCATATTATGTACAATTTCATTTCCACATTACGATGTTTGGCTAACCTTAACAGATCTCTAATACAAAGGTTCTCCTAGCCGAACTAACATCCTACAAAACATTTGACTTGAAATTGTACATCCTAACGTTAAGGGCCAACGGCAAGGTCGTAACCGGTGTCAGATCCCTAAACCAGAAATACCCCCCTCACTTGTGAGAGGAGCGACCGCACAGAGGCGTACCTCAAGTGCATCTACCAATTTCCCTTTGTACTTGACGGGGGCCCCAATAAACTCGACGCCATTTAACGGTCGTTCGAGGACTCGTGTGAGGTGTCTAAAAGGTAGCGTAAACCCCCTCCCGCACCCCACACAACTTACCCATCTGCCGTCGCAGATGTCCTGGCCCCGGGAAATTCCCCAGGAGGGGCCGTAGCCCCTCCTATCCAGGAAGGGGCCTTGACCACCTTTCCTTTCCTTCCGGCGGCCTCTCCTTAGACGGGACCGCCTCCCCGTTGAGGGGCTAATTGGCCACCTCCCCCGAGCGCTCCCATCCGTAATGGGTGACGCCCCCTCATAGGGATCTTCCAATTACTGCTCACCGATCATGACCTTACCGCCCGACCAAGATAAATACGACAATTCTACCTAACTTACTAAGATTATAAAGCAAACATAACTTATTACCAAGCGTAAATACTGATCAAACCTCGTTCAAAATTACTTTATTTGCAAAACATACTGAAAATAACCATTCTTTATTGCATCTTAAAAATTTCACGACAATCATCACCACCTGTAAGAAAACAGAGAAAAAGAAAAGAGATACTATATCAAACTGTATTCACAACGACTCGCTGTCCTCAGGGGCTGGTGGGTGGGTCAAAATTGGCTCTTCGTTCCGTCTCGAGCTCACGTGCAGCGGGGAGGTGCAGCTTCAGAGCACAGGAACAAGAGGATGCTTTCTTGGCTTCCGCTCCTTTTATCCGTCTTCAGGGCGGGCGTAAACCCGCCCCCGCCTGCCTCCGAGGGCGTGGCCAGCCGCGTCAGTGTCTAGGACAGCCCATTCTAGGGCGGGAAAAAGGCGCGCCCCGGCTACGCCGCTTCGGGCATACCAGCCGAGACTCGCCTCCCGCCCAAGATGGCTTCCCGGGGGGATCGTGGTACTCCACCATACGTTCGGGGGGACCGAATGGTCGCCCCTTTCCATATGGCTGAGATACCCGCCACCCCCTCTCAACACAATCCCCAAGAATTGGGAAACCGGAAACAGTTCTTGAACTTTTGGAAGGCGGGAAGGGAGTTACCCTTCCCGGCCGTATTTATTAAAATATGAAACAAAATAAAAACATTAAAATAACAGTTTCATATTATGTACAATTTCATTTCCACATTACGATGTTTGGCTAACCTTAACAGATCTCTAATACAAAGGTTCTCCTAGCCGAACTAACATCCTACAAAACATTTGACTTGAAATTGTACATCCTAACGTTAAGGGCCAACGGCAAGGTCGTAACCGGTGTCAGATCCCTAAACCAGAAATACCCCCCTCACTTGTGAGAGGAGCGACCGCACAGAGGCGTACCTCAAGTACATCTACCAATTTCCCTTTGTACTTGACGGGGGCCCCAATAAACTCGACGCCATTTAACGGTCGTTCGAGGACTCGTGTGAGGTGTCTAAAAGGTAGCGTAAACCCCCTCCCGCACCCCACACAACTTACCCATCTGCCGTCGCAGATGTCCTGGCCCCGGGAAATTCCCCAGGAGGGGCCGTAGCCCCTCCTATCCAGGAAGGGGCCTTGACCACCTTTCCTTTCCTTCCGGCGGCCTCTCCTTAGATGGGACCGCCTCCCCGTTGAGGGGCCAATTGGCCACCTCCCCCGAGCGCTCCCATCCGTAATGGGTGATGCCCCCTCATAGGGATCTTCCAATTACTGCTCACCGATCATGACCTTACCGCCACAGGCCGGATAGTTGACCGGCTATCCGGACCCCCCACAAAACTCCTACCTAAAGGTCACGCTGTAAACTCCTTAACCAGGCTACGAAGTCTCCTATGAGTAACTCATTCCCCACCCGGGACAAATGAATCCCGTCCCCCAAATACATACTGTCCCCTTTGATACAACCATGCGAAACAGAATGTAGTGTATTTGAACGAAACAATCTACTCACTTTGTTATTTATTTTCTTTACTGAATGATTCAGAGCAGTAACCGAAATAGCCCCCCGCCACACTTTCCGTGGGATCATATGGGACCATGCAATTGTGCACCCTGGAACTCTTCTTGCCAACCAACTTACTGTGGAAAGCATTGCCTCAAGAAGAAGTCGTCTACCAGTGGCCACCAGATCGTTACCCCCAAGATGGACTATGATTATAGACGGCGGTGACCTTGTCCGCTCTAACAAACCCTCAAAAAAGAATTGAAACTGGTCAATACAGAGCCCGCCCTTTCCGTAGAAGGACACCCTGTACCCGTATTCCCCAGCCACGTGACTCATATCACCTGCTTTGAATACGTCCGCGGCACGCCTCACATATGAGTGGCCCACGACCCACACCTCCTTATTCGCAGACGGTGATTTCTGACCGCTGGTCCCCAGGAGTCGGGTCAACTGTACAGTCCGCCCCGCTTCGTAAGCTTGCGTAACTGAAAACCAAACAGAAACAAGAAGCGTGAGTATATCATTACAGCTTCACAACATGTGCAACCGCACATACCTTTTATAACAGTTCGAGGACCAACGCCCCACACGTTTTACTTGTTCCACACTCAGACCCCTGGCTGTAGCCTCAGTAGCAGCCCCTATCCGAAAGGAATGGGTTCCGAACTCGCCGGGGTTCAAGCCCGCGGCCGAAATCGACATCGCAAGCACCCTCTGGAACTGAAACCTCGTCAGTGGGGTGGCGTCAGCGTGTCTCAAGAAGGTCCTCCCCCATGCTGCAACCCTCTGTGCCAAATATTCCTCTACGCATACCACAGGGCACATGGAAGACCCGGGGATCCTCTGAATGATTACGCAGTCCCCGATTGCTCCTTGATCGGATTTGGACCTAACAAATGAGACCGTCATCGTCTCCCCCCTGACCTGAATGTGCTCCCGGCACAATCCCCCCATCGTATCCCGCTTGTTCTTTGCCACTAATTCGCTTACCCGCATAGCCCCATGGAATGCTAGTGCAAATGCGGCTCGGAACAACACTGCTTCATACTGGGATGAACACGTTGCCGGGAGTATAGACAATAACCGGGTCAGCCTGTCCCAACCTATCGGGTGCCTCTCATCTACTCTGCGACCCTCAAGGCGTTGCCACCCACGTAGCGCTTTCTGCACAACAAAAGACGCTGTCGGGTCCTGGATCCCATGAGCCTTTGCCATAAAGGAAATGGCGGCCCGATGCCTCTGGGCCGTAGCTACTGATTTGCCTGCCTGGTGTAAAGAGAGCAGAAATTTCACTACAGACTCTTCCTGACCCCAAAGCTCCCCCCCTAGCAGTACCCAAAAAGGCCCAATAGGAACGGAACGCCCCTTCATATGCCTTCCTCGTCCTGGGTGCTAAACTCTCTCCCACGAGGTTTTGTAGTTCGGGGCACCGAGAGACCAGAGAGCTTCGGGAAAGGGTGCCGCCACCGGGTCCGCTGTGGGCAGAAAACCCCAGAAGGCCTGCATACGGAAACGAGAAAGCGCATCAGCCGCTTGGTTCATCACCCCCGGCACATGTCTTGCCCTAAACAGTACATTCAGTTGCATGCATAACAACACAATTTCCTTGAGCAGTCTCAGAATCAATATGCATCGTGCTGCCTGACTATTGATACACTCAACCACGGTCATGTTATCAGACCAGAACACCACAGAGTGATCACGGAAACCCCCGGGCCACGTTTTCAGGGCCACCAAAATAGGAAAAAGTTCGAGAAAAACAATGTTACTCGTCAACCCGCACTCATGCCACCATGACGGCCATTTTTGAGCCGACCATTGTGTACCAAATATGGCACCAAAATCTATACTCCCCGCCGAATCTGTCCAAAGCCCCAGCTCCTCGGAGGATACCGCTGGTTTGTTCCAGACAATTCAACCATTGAAATCCGCCAGAAATGCCAACCAAATGCGCATGTCCTGGCGAACCTCTGCCGAGAGTCTCGTGCGGTGATGTCCTTCCTTCAGGCCGACCATGGCTTGTGCAATCGAGCGGGAAAAGGGGCGCGCCATTGGTATTACTCTTAGGGCAAAATTCAACTGACCCACCACCTGTTGCAATTGATGCAGGTTTACTTTTGTTGCACGAATACATGTCTCAAGGGATAACCTGAATTTCAACACTTTTTCCTTGGGTAATCGAAAACAACCTTCTACCGAGTCGAGCTCGATCCCCAGAAACTCGATCAAGGTCGAGGGACCCACAGTCTTACCTGGCGCCAATGGCACACCAAATCGATTCATTAAGACACAAAATTCATGTAAAGCCTGTCCACACTCAGGATCCCCGGCTGCCCCCAAAAACAGAAAGTCATTGAGATAGTGCATAACATGTTGAAAACCTGTCTTCCTTGCGAATACCCACTGCAGAAAACAACTGAACTTCTCGAAATAGGCACATGAAATCGAGCACCCCATTGGCATACATCTATCCATGTAATAGCGACCCTGAAACATGAAACCAAGAAGACGCTGATCGTCTGGGTGTACCGGGAGCAACCGGAACGCTGACTCGATGTCTGATTTCGCCATCAGCGCCCCGGGCCCCAGGCGATTCAACATGACTACGGCCTCATCGAAAGATGCGTGCCGCACTGAACACACTTCCGGGTCTATCGCGTCATTCACGCAAAGACCACGTGGGGCTGACAAGTTATGTATCAGCCGAAACTCACCCGGGTCCTTCTTGGGGACCACCCCTAGAGGAGAACAAACAAAGTTAGCAACCGGTGGCAAATCGAATGGACCGGCGACATGACCCCGAGTCACCTCCTTCCCAATTTTTACCTGTACCACCGCCGCGTGTTGCAAGACCGATAGTTGATTCTTACAGTTTGCTACACCCTGGAAATCCCCCACTGGGATGCGGAAACCATATGAGAACCCATTTCGCAACACCCCAGCGGAAGCATGATCCGGGTATTCGTTGAGCCAAGGAATCATTGCCATGGTATCAATCGGGGTAGGTAAAGGCGCCCCTCGGACTATATCAGACCTGTTTGGTGCCTCCCTTACCACCGTTATCACCCGTTTTGGCTCTGCACAAGGACTCAGGATGGGATGGCTGCCCACACCCCCCACACTCATGTCTGAATTTGCATGACCCCTGGGGCCTCGTACATTTCCCTCTGTTAAAATTCCAACAGATCCCCCTTTTACCTGTGTTGCCACTCGGCTTCGAGTGGTACTCGTTACCTGCACCCGTCCGAAAGGGTGTCCCAGAGTTTTGGCGGGAAGATTCCCCACCGTTACTCCCTACCAATGGTACCTTCAACATTCCTGTACTCTCCATTTTTTGCCATGACACGGAGTCGTAACAATCCCAGGCCAACAATGGGTCGTGTTCCTTAGCTTTTCTAAAAAGATTGTCATAGCAGAACCACTGATTGCCCCCATATGCTACAGAATACTCCATAATACGTGACTGATAAATAGGTAACTCGGTCAGCAACTCGGGCCTGCGCTCGCCCATGATGGAGGTAAATATGCCCCACGCTCTGCCCCAAGTACCAATGTTCTCGTCAACCTTAAAGGCGGCCATCTTTGCGCGCCAAACACTCGGATGCATGAGCTCCTTTTGGCTCTTCACATGCTCTATCTCGTAATAGTCGGTAAGCAATGAAAACATGTTTACATACTTATCCGCCCAAATCAATTCCTTAATTTCTAGTGGCACATGCTGGGCAATCTTCTCCCTTCGAGAAGGTACAGACCCCTCCCCCGCAATCGGCAATGGCCGCTTACCTGAAGTAGACCCTGCACTTGCCGCCGAACTTGAGCCTGCTGCACCTTCAGCCGCCGGAACCTGTGGGGGAACAGAAGATGGCGCCTTCGCAGCCTCCCTAGATTCCCGCAGTTGCCTCATTACTGCCCGGGCGTCGTCAGCCGTGGCGCCCTCGCTATCTTTTCCCAACCACGCTGCCAATTGTGCCGCTAACTCGGGGGGCATATCATCCCTGTTCACGGGGGTGACCACCACAGGGATTGGATTCCCCTCTTTCGGCACCGGGATTGGCTCCTCACGTGGGGTATCGGGAACCGGGGTGTCCCCCCCAAGTGCCCCCCTTCTGGGCCTCTTGCTCCTCCCACCGGGGACTGCTTCCTGCAAAGGCCGTTTCGGTCCTCCCTCCCCGTCCTTAGCCTCCACCTTTTTCTTCAAATCGGCTATCTCTTTCATGAGTATACGGAGCATCTGCTCGGTACCGACCCGCTTTCCGACCTTCTTAGGCATTCTCGGACGGGATATCTGTAAGACAAAAGAAAGATTACAACGCTCAAAATTGGCTCTTCGTTCCGTCTCGAGCTCACGTGCAGCGGGGAGGTGCAGCTTCAGAGCACAGGAACAAGAGGATGCTTTCTTGGCTTCCGCTCCTTTTATCCGTCTTCAGGGCGGGCGTAAACCCGCCCCCGCCTGCCTCCGAGGGCGTGGCCGGCCGCGTCAGTGTCTAGGACAGCCCATTCTAGGGCGGGAAAAAGGCGCGCCCCGGCTACGCCGCTTCGGGCATACCAGCCGAGACTCGCCTCCCGCCCAAGATGGCTTCCCGGGGGGATCGTGGTACTCCACCATACGTTCGGGGGGACCGAATGGTCGCCCCTTTCCATTACATGAAAACGGGTGCCAACATAACAGTGATGAAAAAGTACATGAAAACGGGCGTTATGCTTAAAGTAAGCACGCAGCCCATCCATGTAAAAGGGATTTTTAAAAAACCCCATAAAAGCCCAAAATTTAAACACGAAAGCACATAATTAAAGAAATAGTCCCCAGGCCAAAAACAATCAGACCTACAGCGTAAGTAAACTGTAGTTGGCCGGTGCTCCTGGTTGGCAAATGGAAGTGATGTATCGGGAGCACCAGCCATTAAGGAGCCAGGTTACAAGAGCAATAGAATGTTTAACTAATTGGAGGCAGCAGCTGTAATTACACTCCGTAGAGTGATTATTGCAGGTCTTGCAGACAGCGCATGCGTGCTGATGTTCAACCTAAAAAGTAGCACCTTTAGCTAAGTCTCTACCCTGGGTCACATTAATCATGTGCCATTCAATAAGGAATCAAAATCATCTATTTTCAAACTAGTGTAATTTCTATGTGCCTCTTTTTCAATAGGATCGAACTATAGGGGGATGACTAAACTGTGTGCAATTACCCGAACAGGTGTCCAGGTGCTGAGTATGTGCATGCTCTCCATGTAGGATTACTTGAGGAATTTGAAATTAAAATGGAGGAGAGCAAAGAAATTTCATTTGAAATTACTTCAACAGATCTTGATAATGAAAATGTAATGGAGACTGAAAACAACATTTCTTCATATGGAGAAGATGACTTAAAAGACTTTTTAGATCAATCTCTAGTTGAAGAGTGTATTCAATGTTTGGATAAAATGGAATGCCAACCAACAGCAATGAACAATTTTCACGAAGAGATTAAATATATTAACGAAAATGAAATACCAGATGAGGACATGCTGCAAGTACTATTAAGTTATGAGAAATCAGAAGAATAAATTAATAATTACAAGTTAAAAAATAGTTGACATAATATTCATTTCTATTTCTAATTTATGAGGTAAAAGCAAAGTGATTGTAGTACTTAAAGTATAGTGTGCAAAATGTTTATGTTACATAGTAAATTTACTCATATTTACTGCCCTTCTCCCACTGTATTTTTACCAATGTATATTTGACATCTCTTCTTCATCTCCTGCCTCCTTTCTCTCTGATGCACCCTATCGCCGCCATTTTGTGTAGTTTCAGAAAAGAGTGAAATGTAATACTTCAAAACTTCAAAACTTGAAAAGGGAGCAGGGTAGAGTGCCCCTCACCCCCTAGACCTACTTAGGAGGTCCCAAAAGGATCTGTTTCTGCTTTCCTGAGAGACTATGGTATGATTTGAATATACCACAATAATTTGCATTACAACATGCAAGATATCTACAGAGGAAACAATATACATTTCTCAGATGAGGAGAACAGAGTTTTGCTCTTCAATTTTAGACTCTGCATCAGTACCTACTTATAGGTACTGAAATCACCCACATAACACAACATCTCTTTTTAGAGCTACTCTACCTCTAAGCAATCCAAATTATTATTAAAAACTATTTTCTTTCACTGTTTTACCCTGTGGGGCGCTCAAGGTGCGCGTACCGGAGAGCGTACATGAGAACGCACCCAGCGCTTACCCCGCGAAAATTGCAAAAAAAAAAAAGGTTTTTTGCCCTTCAGGGTCCTTCTAGGCCCCCCTCATAAAACCTAGGTGGTCAAGGGGTGTTTACTCTGCCCCCTTTTAATTATTTCCCCCTTTCTTTTCACCTCTTGTGTCTCGATTCTATCGAGACACAAGATGGCAGACTCTCCGGACTGTTTAGAATGTTGACAGACACCCGACAGCCAATCAGCTTTTCGCTCGCGCCCTCCGTAGCGCGCCAGGTGCGCTTCCCGGTATGCGTACCAGTGAGCGCTCGGAGCGCGCCTATAGATATATATGTGTTTTAGAAGTTCATTTAAAAAAAAAAACACTGGAGCAATTTCCACCAAATATAGCAAAGGCACATCTGCGTACCGGTCCCTACAATTTTGCCAAGTTTGGCGTAATTCCATTCAGCGGTTCGGGCTGTAGACTTGTCAGACAGTCCCATGGAAATTAACTTGGGTAAAATACGTTTTGGTACCCCCATTTTTTCTCAGCCCCCACTTCACGAATCCCCCCGAAACTTCCAGGGAAGGAGCGGAGCGGAGCTGGCCAAAATTTTGGAAAATTACACACAAATTCCTCAACCGGCGCCCGAGTTATTCCCAATAGAATGTTGCGGATTTCCTATGGTAGCCAATCCTAACTATAACTACCTACTGGCGACCGGCAGTAGGTAATATATATATCTATCTATATATATATATATACATATATATATATATAGATAGATAGATATATTACCTATATAATATATATGTCTATCTATATATATATATATATATATATATATATATATATATATATATATATAGATATATATATTACCTACTGGCGGTCGCCAGTAGGTACATATAGTTAGGACCTAGTTACCATAGGAAATTCCGAACATTCTATTCGGAATAACTTTGGCGCCAATTGAGGGATCTGCCTGTAATTTTCCTTTAATTTGCCTCGCTGTGGGTGGATTCGTCAATCGGGGGCTGAGAAAAAAGGGGGGTCCTAAAATGTGTTTTCCCCATGTTAATTTCCATAGGGACATTCTGACAAGGCTACAGCTCGAACGGCTAAACGGAATTACACCAGATTTGGCAAAATGGTAGGGACTTGTATGCAGTAGTGCCTTTTGTATGTTTGGTGTAAATCCCTAGTATTTTCTGAGAAAATTGAATGTGAAATTGAGTCCAATGCAATTTTCCATAGGACCTTTAGACACAGCTACAGCCCGAACGGCTGAATGGAATTACTGCAAACTTGGCAAAATGGTAGAGCCTGGTATGCAGAAGTGCCTTTTGTATATTTGGTGAAAATCCCTTCAGTAATTGTTGAGAAAATCGACTTTTTTCAAATTATATATCTATAAGTGGGACACGGTGCGCGCACGGGCGTGCACCGTCCTTGCACTGTCCTTGTATGTGCGCGGACCTTAGCGTGCGCGCGCGAATTCTGATTGGCTGTTGGACGTCTGTCAACATTCCAGTCAGTCGAAATAAGGAAGTGTTCTCCGCCATCTTGTTTTTGTGGCAGATGATAGTGGTTGTAAACAGAACTGTAATAGTTGACAAGGAGGCAGGGTAGTCAGTCAGTCAGTCAGTCAAAAATAACTTTATTTGGTTTTCACAAACCATAAAGCATATAAAACACATTTCATTTAAAAAACTTTTTCAGTTCTTAAAATTCCACTTGGTTCCTTTGTGGCACCAAACCTTCAATCTTTGCCCACATTCATAAGTAAGCTTTCTACCGCTATCATAAATTTTATCCCCCTGCATATTAAAATGTTTGATGCGGCACCCAGCCAACTTGTCGCCGCCTGTCTGCAGGTGCGGATATTTAAATCATTAAAAACTGTTCTCAGCAGCTTCCTTCTTTCTGATTTCACAGTTTCACAGACACACAGCAAGTGGCTCAGAGTTACAGTGTGATAGCCACACAAACGACATGCCTTTGTTTGATGCTTGTTTTTCCAAGTGGGCGCCAAGTCTAATGGACAAAGATCTCCAAATCTGTATGACATGAATCGCCTTTTTAAAGACAATCGGAAGTGAGCTGCTAGATAGGGTTGTGGTCTTAGCCATGTGTAAGAATTTATTATGACCCATGCGTGGCGGCGTCTTAGTAATCCCCTTTTATCGCCCATGAAGGATAATGCTTTTGCTTTGTTATTGCAAGCTTTTTTAGATGTGGACTCCTCCATCTTGCTGTTCCAAAGACCATTTATCTCTAATTCATCCAGTGCTATCCGAAGTTGGGCCCCCCACATATTTGGGGTTCTTTGCTCCATTTGTTGTTTTATTTCCAACCAGTATAAGTTGTTTAAAGTTCCCAACTCAGCTGCTCTGAGTTTCCAGCATAGATTTACCATGGTTGCCTTCCTTTGGAATTCCTGGTTCTGTAATCCGAATTCCAAACAAATTTGTACTGGCGAAGAACCTTTAAAGAGATTGAATACCGTTTTATTAACCTTGGTTTGTAATTTGGTTAAGATGTTACATTCTTGGCCATGCCAGGTTTCCAGACCGTAGGACAAGGTTGGTAGCAATTGGGCTGCCATGATTTTTAAAAGATGCCCGTGTGAAGGGCTTTCCAGTTTCTTCGATAATTGTTTGTAGGCAAATATTAAGGATTGGGCTTTTGCTGTGATCTCCTTTTTCTGCTCCACCGTTGACAGATTTCTTGTCATTTTAATGCCCAAGTATTTATATACTCTTGTTTCCTCTATTTGACAGTTTTTTGCGTACCATTTATAGTTTCCTTGTCTTGGGACCGCTAATCTTACCACCTTGGTTTTAGATTTATTCAATTCTAAACCTTGAGAGTCGAGGTAGTCTCTAAGTTTGTTTATTTTCCTTTGCAGCCCTATCAGAGTTTGGCTTACCAGGACAATGTCGTCTGCATACTGTAAGTATTGAACTGGCTCCTTTGCCAAAATCGGAGGGTGTCCATTTATTTGTTCTAAATGACTGTTCAAGTCTGCTAAGTATAAATTAAATAAGCATGGCGAAAGGACGCAGCCCTGTTTTAGTCCGTTTGTTATATTTATTTTTGAAGAGACTCTTTGTCCGTTCCCAAGTTTAACAGTGGCCCATGTTTCACTTTATAGTGATTGTATTGCATTTATCAGTGCTGTGGCACTCCCCATGCTTTAAGTTTCTTCCACAAACGGTCCTGCGGCACTCTATCGAATGCCGCTTTTAGGTCGATGTAGCAAGCCACTAATACTCCCTTTTTCCTTTCAGCTTTTTCCATAAGAATTGTCAAGGCAGTTAGGTTAGTAATAGTGCCCATACCCCGTCTGAAGCCTGTTTGGAATTTTGGGATGATGTTGTTTTCCTCTGTCCACTCTTGTAGATGTTCCAGGATACATGAGGCATAGAGTTTGGCCTCTACATCGATCAGGGCAATCAACCTGTAATTCCTTGGATCTGTTCTGGTGCCGCTCTTATAAATTGGATGGAACAGGTTACCGCTCCAGGACTGTGGGACTGCCAGAGCCAACCTTCACGAAGGGATGAAAGAGGTAGCCGAATGGATGAAGAACAGCCACCTGAAACTGAACTCGGACAAGACGGAAGTCCTCATCCTGGGATCCTCACCCTCCGCCTGGGACGACTCCTGGTGGCCCCAGCCCTAGGCAGCGCACCCAAACCAACAGACCATGCACACAACCTGGGCTTCATCCTGGACTCCTCCCTCTCCATGACTGGACAAGTCAACGCTGTCTCCTCGTCGTGCTTCAACATCCTGCGCATGCTACGTAAGATCTTCCGGTGGATCCCCACTGAGACCAGGAGGACGGTCACCCAGGCCCTCGTCACCAGCCGTCTGGACTACTGCAACTCCCTCTACGCCGGAACCACCGCCAAACTCCAGAAGAGACTCCAGCGGATCCAGAACGCCTCAGCACGACTCATCCTGGACATCCCCCGTCGCAGCCACATCTCCGGACACCTGAGTGACCTGCACTGGCTCCCGGTCAACAAGAGAATCACCTTCCGACTCCTCACCCATGCACACAAAGCCCTACACAACCAGGGCCCAGGATACCTGAACAGCCACCTCAACTTCTACGCTCCCAAATGCCAGCTTCGATCGACCGGCCACGCCCTTGCCGCCGTCCCCCGCATCCAAAGAGCCACCACAGGGGGACGGTCCTTCTCCTACCTCGCCGCCAAGACATGGAACTCCCTCCCGACCCACCTCCGCCTGACCCGGGACCACCTCGCCTTCAGGAAACAACTCAAGACCTGGCTGTTCGAGCAGTAGCGGACCCCCCTCCCCCAGCGCCTTGAGACCCTCTGGGTGAGTAGTGCGCTATATAAATGCTTAGACTGAGATTGATTGGGATCTTGTTATCTCGGTAAACCTGGTTAAAAAGAGGTGTTAGATATTTTGCCCAAATGTCCGGGTCTCGTTTGAACAGGGCTTTAGGTAGGCCATTTGGGCCTACTGCTCCTTCCGCTTTCAGATTTTTTATCAATGTTTTTAGGCTTTTAACGGTTGTCAGAATTTGGTCATCTGCTTCCCAGCTAAACTGGATTTTTCCCCTTTCGATAGTAATACTGGTTGTCTCGGGTGCGATTCTTTTTCCTTTACATTCAGTGACCTTGCTGCATCCGCCTTTTCTGTTCCTAGTTCGGGGTTGTACAAATTCTCAATGTATTCTAACCAAGTGTTTTCACTTATTCCGATGTTGTTTTGCTTTCCGAATCCTTTCATTAATTTATTGATTATGCCCCAAAATTCTTTACTGTTTGGTAATTTACTTGCCCACAGCAGTATTGCCTTTTTTCCACTCTACATTCCACCTTACAGTCTATTCTCATTTTTTGAATCATTCCGCTGTCTGTTTTTTTCCCCATTTTTTTTGCTTGCGCTTTTTGTCTTACCTCTTTGGCAATATTTCTTTTTTTGATTCTCAGCTGTGTTGTGTACCATGGCTCTTTTATAGCCCCGTGATTGCCTTTGCTTATTGGTTTTGCTGGAAATTTGTCCAGGAGTGCTTCACATAGATTTTCCCAGTTACTTAATAATTGTCCTACTGACTCCTCAGCATTCTCTATGTGTTCGTTCACCATGTTCATTATGTTTTCCATGATGTTTCCTCTCCATTTAAGCTTCCGTAAATCATATATTTCAGGCCATGCAGCTAATCCGGAATCCATTTCCTCCGTTTTCTAGTCATTGTCTATTGCAATATATGTGGACAACCCCCCTCTTGGATGCCCATACTTGGAGGTTTTTTCCGCCATTATGTGGAATTCTTCGTAGCCTTCCAAATGCTTTGGAGAAGTGTTCCAAGTTTCTTGTAGCAGTATTACTTTAAAGTTACTTAAATAGGTAAGGGTTTCTTGGTCTTGTTGCATTTCGTTAAAACCGTGAACGTTCCAGGAGCATATCATGATCTTTTTCTCATTTTGAATTACAGCCTTATTGTTTTGTCCCCCCTTACTGTGCTGTATTCTTCAGGATCGATGTGAATTAAAGTTGAGGGCTAACCAGGACCAGTCTTGATTTCTTTCAGACTGGGTGGCTGTTTTCCTTTCCGTAATATTTTGCACGCCGGCTCCCCTGCATGTATCTTGATTTGGTGACGTACATCTGGCCCCTTTTAGTACCGTAGGAGAATTTCCCTTTATTTTCGGAAACCCGGATGCCTCGTCATTTATTAGCGGGTATGGATATTTGATTAACGGTGGATATGATATTATAATGCCCCAGGTTGCAAAGGTCTCCCTGGTGGAGAAGATCAGTTCTGTTGTTTTAATCGATGCCCATGTTGTTCTACTTACTTCCGAATCCATCTCCTTGTTTGTTTGGACAAATTCTAGTGCCAAGAGATTGGACGATGGAATTTCCCTTCATTTTGGGATTTCTCTGAATAATCTCATTATGTTACCCCTATTTAGAATGTTGTTTTTTCCCTTTGTTTGATATTCGGGCTTCAAGATTAGATTACGGGCCGTTTCTGCTGGGTTTTGTTGGGGAACCTGATTTACCTTTTGTTCCCTTTTTCCCTTGTCCTTTCCCCCGCCTTATCGTAGATCATGCGCTCAATGGTGGGCTGTCCTTTTGAGCAAGATTTCGGCGTTGTGTCTTCCTCTTCATTTTGACTTCTATTGTCCTCCTTTATGCTGAGTGTTTTTACTGTCCTAGTCTTTTCCATTTGTTTTTTCTCCGATAATGTTTTACACGTCCTGCCTTTTTTGTCCAGGGTAATTAATAGATGGAAGTCTGCACTTGTGGCTCTTTCTGTGTACTGTCCTGGACTTTTTTCCCTTTTTGACCAATTTGTTTTATCATCATTGGTTATCCATTTGGTCATTGCCTCCTGATGCTTGATTTTAGAACCATCATCGCTTTTTGCTTCAGGTGCTGCTTTCTGAAACGTGTCTTCTATTTCTTGTAGTCTTGTTGTTTGTTTGTTTTTATCCCTTCTTATCACGTTTTCCATCTCCACCGCTGTGTTAGTTTTTGTTTTTGTTTTTTCGATTGCTTTCGAACCTTTTTATTACTTTATTGTCAGCAGTGTCTGGCACACGCTGGTTGCTTTGCATGAATGTTTTGCCATCCCTCAAATTGACTGGTGTATTTGTTTCTTCTGTGTTTTGCTGTGTTGTTAGTCCATCCACTGCTTGCTCTTGTACACTGTTGTTAGCGTTTCGTGCTAAAATGGCATAATTTTGTTTTTTTCCGTGCTTGGTTTTTGAATTGGCGTTCTTCCTGGCTTTCCGTGCTTGTTTGCGTTGTCTTTTGGTTTGCTTTTCCAGGCCACTTGGAGCGACAGATGTATTGTTTTTCGCCGTGCCTATTGCCCTTCTCATTTGTTATATTTACCTCACCTTCCGTGGAGTATTCTGCAGATTCTGTGCTTTGCCTCATATTTCTTTGTTTTTCAATCGTTATAGTTTTACCTTTATTTTCTAAACACAATGTTTCTTCTGTTTGTTTACTTGCTTGTGCTGCACATAGGATCTCTGTCAAAATTTCTGGTAGACATGCCAGTTTATCTATTATTTTGCCGCACCCGCAGCTTTGGTCCAAAACTTTGTTTTTGTTTTGTCTGTCTTTGTTTGTTCCATTACTTATTTGATCTGCGATTTTATCCAGCTTGTTATTGATTCCTGCAATGTGGGTTGCTATCAGGTTCATTAAATGTACCTGGACATCCAATTTGTCCGATTGAAAATGTAATACCGTGATTGCTTGCTGTAGGTGTTTTAGTAACGAATCACTCCAAGTGGTTGTTTCTTTGTTTGTTGGTTGTATTAAGATCCCTGATATGGAATCGAACCCGCTTACCGATGAAATGGTGATTGGTGACTGTGTTTTTTGCCTCCTAGTGGCGAACCACTTCACCCCATGTTTTCTTCTTTCCAGAGAATGGGGCTAGGTGTAAATTTGATGGGGGTTGATACTGTTCCCATTTCAGCTCCCATTTCCTTTATTTCCTGCTGGCTTGTGTCTCTACGTTTTCCCGGGTTAGTTGTCCCTAATTCCCACTCCTTTTGAGTCTTAAATTCCAGCATCTTTATGAGGTCTTCTTCCTCTGTTATTGAAAAAGATCTTGACCAATTTGTCTTTTGGATATTTTCTTGTTGCATAACTTGATCTCCGCCTTCACTTTGTTCCCTTAACATATACCTTTGTGCGGTTATTTCTTCCTTGCTTCTTTCATGAATGGCTGTATGTTGGGATGTTGGTGGAGATGTATATTTGGGTGCCGGGGCATGTATTTGTGCTGTTGTCTTAAGAAGCTATTTTTTTAAAGCAGATTTCTTTTGAACCGGTCTTTCATCCTTTTCTTCTGGTGCTCTCCCTTCTTTTTGTTGACACTCTTCTGGTTGTCTCAACGTTGCTTCTAGGCATTTGTCTCCGGCTGTGTTTGGTGTTGTCACGTGTATCGGTTTTATGGGAGTTTGTAGGCTTTGAGCCTCTTCTATGTTTGCATATATTGCCGCCATCGGGTCTTTTAGAAATTGGAATTTGTGCTTTAGGTTTTTCCCACCGAACTTAAATGGCTCTGTAGCTATAGTAAGGATCACACTCATCTCTTGTGGGTTGGAATCCTCTTTTAGCTTGCTCTTGTTTTCAGATTTATTAGCTGCTTTTGTTTGATCCTGGTTTATCGCTCTTTTCTTGTTTTTATAAATGGGGGCTTGGCGAACTTTGCCAGGGTAGAGATTCCTGACCCCCCTAGGTTTTGTCATGGGGTCTGTAAAGGACCCCGAAGGTTGAAAAAAATAAAAATAAAAATTTTAAAATTGCGGGGTCCGCGCACCGTGCGCGGGCTTAGGCTCAAAAAGACAAAAAAGAAATACATTAAAGTAACAAGTTTCAGTGTTTAGATGTTGGTTGAGTGCAACATTAAGTGACGACTCTTTCACCTTTGGGTTTAGTTAGGTGTTTTGTGGAGAGTTTGTATGGTAATTGGTAGAGCATTGGGGGTAGGTTGAACATTATGTGAGTTTGAAAGTGTTGATAATTTGAACGAATTAAAATTTTACTTTGGTTTTGATTTTGTATGTGATAAAATGTGATTGGCTTGGTATGTGAATATGTATGAGAAATGAGAGGGAAACACAGTCATTTTGAGATTTTAGTGTTTGAGGTATACTTCTGAGGTGTGAGATTGACAAAGAATTTACTGTTAAACAGTTTTCTAGAAGGTGAGTTGTTAATTTGTAAGGAGTACTAAGGTAGATCTGGTTGTACTCAGATGAGGGATGTAAATTAAATGGCATTTGTAAAGCTTGCAGTTTAGATAAAAAAGAGGATGAGATTCACTGCACTTGAAATTTAAGAAATGATTTGTGCTTTTTGAAAATGCAGCACAGCATATTAGGGTGTATAGTTTTGTTTTTTAAAAGAAGCAATTCTAATGGTTCAGAAAAGGTCATTGAAAGGAACATTGCACATGATTAGTTGTTATATTGAAAGGTCAAATAATCTTGCTGGATTCATTTGTAACATAGTATGATGAACTTTTTACCTGTGTCCTTCTTAGGTGGGAGTTACCATGATAACAGGTTGAATGAGCACTAGGGGGATGGGTGAAAATTATGTGAGTTTGAAAGTGTGGGAATGTAGAACCAATTGAAATGTTAGTTTAGTTTTGAAATAGTGTGGGAAGACAGTTCATTGGTTAAGACCTGAGATATGTGTGAAGAATGAGTGGGAAAGTGTGCCATTTCTGGTTCCAGTGTCTGAGCTGCATTTCTGAGATTCTGCTTAAGAAAATCTGCTGTGTGTTTGACACTGTTCTATATTTTCAAAAGCGATTTTAAAGGTGAGTAATATAGAGAGAGTGCAGTATTGGGAAGCATAACAAGCATATTGGGCTTCATTACTGTTGTATTTTGAAAATGAGTCAGGTTTCTGCATTGTAGTGTAGTGCTCATTAAAATGGGTTGTGCTCTCTCTGTAAAATGATTTACCATGCTAAATGTTTTTTGATAAAATGTGTGGCTTAAAGATTTTTGACAAGGATCACAGTGAGTCTCTGTGTGAAATAAGGAATTATATTTTCACCATTTTCCATAATGTTAACTGAATGGTGCATATTAGAAATTACATTTTGAAATGAGTTAGGTTTCAGCAATGTAATGTAGTGCATATTAAAATGGGCTGTGTTCTGTGTCTAAATCGATTTACCATGCTAAATGATTTTTGCTGCAATGTGTGGCTATAATATTTTTCACAAGGGTCACACTGTGTGTGTATGTGAATTAAGGAATTATATTTTCATCTTTTTCCATAATGTTGCTGTATGTGCTTACAGTTTGTATCTTTTAGTTTACAGGGTAGACTTCTTTTTAAATTGTTTTTCATACTTGGATTCAATGCTGGTATAGAGATAGTGTAATGGTTTCATTGGACTTGTAAATATGCTTCTTTTTTAGAAGTGCCTTGCGCAACCTTTTACATGGGTGCAAGCAGTGAATGTATGGAGAGGGATAGGAATAGCAGATAGAAAACAATGGTGTGGGAGATGCATAAAGGATTCGGCTAATGGCATCAATTCAGATGGAATATAAGATAAAGAGGGGAATAATAACAAGCCCCTTGCGCAATGATTGACATGGGTGCAAGCAGAAAATGCATGCAGAGTAATGAAATTGGTACATAGACAATATTATGAAATGGTGTGAGAAATGGGTAAAGGATTTTACTAATGGCAAACATTGAGATAGAATATACAAATATGGCCGAGATACCCGCCACCCCCTCTCAACACAATCCCCAAGAATTGGGAAACCGGAAACAGTTTTTGAACTTTTGGAAGGCGGGAAGGGAGTCACCCTTCCCGGCCGTATTTATTTAAAATATGAAACAAAAGAAAACATTAAAATAACAGTTTCATATAATGTACAATTTCATTTCCACATTACGATGTTGGCTAACCTTAACAGATCTCTAATACAAAGGTTCTCCTAGCCGAACTAACATCCTACAAAACATTTGACTTGAAATTGTACATCCTAACGTTAAGGGCCAACGGCAAGGTCGTAACCGGTGTCAGATCCCTAAACCAGAAATACCCCCCTCACTTGTGAGAGGGGCGACCGCACAGAGGCGTACCTCAAGTGCATTTACCAATTTCCCTTTGTACTTGACGGGGGCCCCAATAAACTCGACGCCATTTAACGGTCGTTCGAGGACTCGTGTGAGGTGTCTAAAAGGTAGCGTAAACCCCCTCCCGCACCCCACACAACTTACCCATCTGCCGTCGCAGATGTCCTGGCCCCGGGAAATTCCCCAGGAGGGGCCGTAGCCCCTCCTATCCAGGAAGGGGCCTTGACCACCTTTCCTTTCCTTCCGGCGGCCTCTCCTTAGACAGGACCGCCTCCCCGTTGAGGGGCCAATTGGCCACCTCCCCGCGCGCTCCCATCCGTAATGGGTGACGCCCCCTCATAGGGATCTTCCAATTACTGCTCACCGATCATGACCTTACCGCCCGACCAAAATAAATACGACAGTTCTACCTAAGTTACTAAGATCTATAAAGCAAAACAACATTTATTATCAAGCGTAAATACTGATCAATCCTTGTTCAAAATTACTTTATTAGCAAAACATACTGAAAATAATCAATCTTTATTGCATCGTTAAGAACTTTCACGACAATCATCACAACCTGTAAGAAAGCAGAGAAACCCCAAGATACTATATCAACTGTATTTACAACGAATCGCTGTCCTCAGGGGCTGGTGGGTGGGTCAAAATTGCTCTTCGTTCCGTCTCGAGCTCACGTGCAGCGGGGAGGTGCAGCTTCAGAGCCCAGGAACAAGAGGATGCTTTGTTGGCTTCCGCTCCTTTTATCCGTCTTCAGGGTGGGCGTGAACCCGCCCCCGCCTGCCTCCAAGGGCGTGGCCGGCCGTGTTGGTGTCTAGGCCAGCCCACTCTAGGGCAGGAAAAAGGCGCGCCCCGGCTACGCCGCTTCGGGCATACCAGCCGAGACTCGCCTCCCGCCCAAGATGGCTTCCCGGGGGGATCGTGGTACTCGACCATACGTTCGGGGGGACCGATTGGTCGCCCCTTTCCAAAAGAGAGGCATATTTACAAGCCCCTTGCGCAATCTTTGACATGGGTGTAAGCAGAAAATGCATGCAGAGTAATAAAATTGGCACACAGACAAGAATATAAAATGCTGTGAGAGATGCGTAAAGGATTTTACTAATGGCATACATTGAGATAGAATATACAAAAAGAGAAAGGCATATTTACAAGTCCCTTGCTCAATCTTTAACATGGGTACAAGCAGAAAATGCATGCAGAGTCATAAAATTGGCACACAGACAAGAATATGAAATGCATTGAGAAATGTGTAAAGGATTTTACTAATGGCATAAATTGAGATAGAATGTACAAAAAAGAGAGGCATGTTTACAAGCCCTTTGCGCAATGTTTGACATGGGTACAAGCAGAAAATGCATGCAGAGTAATAAAATTGGCACACAAACAAGAATATGACATGCTGTGAGAGATGTGTAAAGGGTTTTACTAATGGCATCAATTGAGATGGTATATAAAATAAAGAGGGGCATATTTACAAGCCCCTTGCGCAATGTTTGAAATGGGTTCAAGCAGAAAATGCATGCAGAGTAATAAAATTGGCACACAGACAAGAATATGAAATGGTGTGAGAGATGCGTAAAGGATTTTACTAATGGCATAATTTGAGATAGAATATACAAAAAAGAAAGGCATATTTACAAGCCCCTTGCGCAATGTTTGACATGGGTGCAAGGAGAAAATGCATGCAGAGTAATGAAATTGGCACACAGACAAGAAAATGAAATGGTGTGAGAGATGCGTAAAGGATTTTACTAATGTATAAATTGAGATAGAATATACAAAAAAGAGAGGCATATTTAACAGCCCTTTGCGCAATGTTTGACATGGGTGCAAGCAGAAAATGCATGTAGTGTAATAAAACTGGCACACGGACAAGAATATGAAATTCTGTGACAGATGCGTAAAGGGTTTTACTGATGGCATAAATGAGATAAAATATACAAAAAAGAGAGGCATATTTACAAGCCCCTTGCACAATGTTTGACATGGTTACAAGCAGAAAATGCATGCAGAGTAATAAATTTGGCACACAGACAATAATATGAAATGGTGTGAGAGATGCGTAAAGGATTTTACTAATGGCATAAATTGAGAAGGAATATTAAAAAAAGAGAGGCATATTTACAAGCCCCTTTGGCAATGTTTGACATGGGTGCAAGCAGAAAATGCATGCATAGTAATGAAATTGGCACACAGACAAGAATATGAAATGGTGTGAGAGATGAGTAAAGGATTTTGCTAATGGAATAAATTGAGATAGAATATACAAAAAAGAGAGGCATATTTACAAGCCCCTTGTGCAATGTTTGACATGGGTGCAAGCAGAAAATGCATGCAGAGTAATAAAATTGGCACACAGACAAGAATATGAAATGCCTTGAGAGATGCGTGAAGGATTTTACTAATGGCATAAATTGAGATAGAATATACAAAAAAGAGAGGCATATTTATAAACCCCTTGCACAATGTTTGACATGGGTGCAAGCAGAAAATGCATGCAGAGTAATAAAATTGACAAACAGACAAGAATATGAAATGCTGTGAGAGATGCGTAAAGGATTTTACTAATGGTATAAATTGAGATAGAATATACAAAAAAGAGAGGCATATTTACCAGCCCTTTGCACAATCTTTGACATGGGTACAAGCAGAAAATGCATGCAGAGTAATAAAATTGGCACACAGATAAGAATATGACATGCTGTGAGATATGCGTAAAGGATTTTACTAATGGTATAAATTGAGATAGAATATACAAAGAAGAGAGGCATATTTAACCACATCGCTGCTGTGGTTATTTTTCCCCTGTGCTGGAAATCGGTATTTTCCTGGATTCATGACAAGCTCAACTCGTCATCAGCACAGCTCAACTGTGCCTCATGACGAGCTGAGCTCGTCATGAGCATGGAAGGGGTTAACAGCCCTTTGCGCAATGTTTGACATGGGTACAAGCAGAAAATGCATGCAGAGTAATAAAATTGGCACACAGACAAGAATATGAAATGTTGTGACAGATGCGCAAAGGATTTTACAGATGGCATAAATTGAGATAGAATATACAAAAAAGAGAGGCATATTTACAAGCCCCTTTTGCAATGTTTGACATGGGTACAAGCAGAAAATGCATGCAGAGTAATAAAATTGGCACACAGACAAGAATATGAAATGGTGTGAGAGATGCGTAAAGGATATTACTAATGGCATAAATTGAGATAGAATATACAAAAAAGAAAGGCATATTTACAAGCCCCTTGCGCAATGTTTGACATGGGTACAAGCAGTAAATGCATGCAGAGTGATAGAATTGGCACACAGACAAGAATATGAAATTCTGTGAGAGATGCGTAAAGGATTTTACTAATGGCATAAATTGAGAAAGAAAATTAAAAAAAGAGAGGCATATTTACAAGCCCCTTGCGCAATGTTTGACATGGGTGCAAGCAGAAAATGCATGCAGAGTAATGAAATTGGCACGCAGACAAGAATATGAAATGCCTTGAGTAATGTGTAAAGGATTTTAATAATGGCATAAATTGAGATAGAATATACAAAAAAGAGAGGCATATTTACAAGACCTTTGCGCAATGTTTGACACGGGTACAAGCAGAAAATGCATGCAGAGTAATAAAATTGGCACACAGACAAGAATATCAAATGCTGTGACAGATGCGTAAAGGATTTTACTAATGGCATAAATTGAGATAGAATATACAAAAAAGAGAGGCATATTTACCAGCCCCTTGCGCAATTTTTAACATTAATGCTGGTATAGAGATCGTGTAATGGTTTCATTGGCATATTTAGAAACCTCTTGCACAATGCATATCCTTGTCTGTGTGCCAATTTTATTACTCTGCATGCATTTCCTGCTTGCATCCATTTTAAATATTGTGCAAGGGGCTTGTAAATATGCCCCTCTTTTCTTTTTTGTATATTGTATCTCAATTGATGCCATTAGTAAAATCCTTTACGCATCTCTCACAGCATTTCATATTGTTTTCTACCTGCTATTCCTATCCCTCTCCATACATTCACTGCTTGCATCCATGTTAAAGGTAGCACAAAGCGCTTGTAAAAAAGGAGCATATTTACAAGCCCAATGAAACCATTGGTACTATCTCTATACCAGCATTGAATCAATGCATGAGAAACACTTTAAAAAGAAGTCTACCCTATAAGGTAAAAGATACAAATTGTGAGCACACACAGCTAACATTATGGAAAAAGATGAAAATATAATTCCTTAATTCACATACATACTCAGTGTGATGCTTGTCAAAAATCTTAAAGCCAGTCATTTCAGCAAAAAACATTTAGCATGGTAAATTTTTTAGGCACAGAGAGTGAGGTGACACATACACACAAACAGACAGATGGTGTAGGCAGCAATTGAGATGACACACACATACAAACAGAGAGATGGTGGAAGGAGAGAGTGAGATGAGGCTAGCAAAGAGGGAGATGGTGCAGGCAGAGAGTGATATGAGACACACAAAGAGAGATGTAAACTAGTGTTTATAATGTTTAGTTAATATAATATCTATGTGCTATGTTAGTAGTGGGCTATAATATGTCACATTGTTCTTTCCAACAGATTGTCATATCTACAGAGTCATAATAGATTATGCATACAAAAGACCGCCAAAAAAGACTTCATAAGAAAGCTTTATCGACCAAGAGGACTCAATTAGAAGAGTCATGCACAGGACAATCTTCAGTGAAAAGAAAACATTCTCCTGGTAAGCAAACCAAGATTTTTTTAAGAAAATTGGTAAAATGCAGAAAAAGTCAAGAAAGTGTTTCTACGGAAAAAAACAAAGTCTAAATACAAAGAAAAAGCAGAGGTCACCAAAACATGGTATACCAGTACGAGGATATCATAGTGTGTCTGGTAATTGTAGGACAAATCAGTTTATTGACATTCGTAGACAAATGTTTCGTAACAGAGTAGTTTTGAATGTATTAAAAAATCTTAAGAAATACAATAGGAAAACAGCTTTGTACAAGAAAAAGAAAAGAATAGAAAAGTTTGTTGATCAGGCTTTTGAAGTGAAGAAAGCTTATATAATAGTAATCAATAGAGTACGTACATTAGATACGGAAATCAATGATTTGAAATCAAAATGTAAGTGGAAAAGAGTAATTAATCGGACTAATTTTTGTGATGTTTTTTCGGGAGAATGGAAGCATAGTTCAAGTTGTGAGCCATTTTTTAATGAAGAGAGTTACTTTCAAGATAATTTTTTGATGCATGCAGTTGATACCAGTGGTCGAGCATATGAGGTGAAGGGCGGTTTTCCAGTTGAAAAAGAAAAAATTATGCCTAGAAATTCAGATGAGGTTTTAGCTGATGAGGTTTTAGGGGGATGTCCTAAGGCTCTGGTGTATACTTGGAATTGTAGTAGTATTTGTAGTGTGCAACAGGATTCTATTAATTTGTTTTGCAATTTCTTATGTACATATAGTAAGAAAAGTCTAAAACAAAAGTTTAATATATTGCAAGATTTAGATCCTTGCAGAGTGAGGGAAAAAACAGGTTTGGATGATCATTCACTGGCTTATCTTTCTAGAAAAGTATGTCAGAGTACTTTTCATCATTTTAGGATGTTAGGAGTGCATCAAACTAAAGTGAGGAAAATAGTGAGAAGGTTGTATTATGCAAAAAGTCCAGCACTTAAGCTAAAACAGTTAAATAGTGCTCTTTTGCATGGAGCTGAATTAGATGTGAAGTAGATTTGTGAAGAAATAGAGTTTTGTTACTTTAGTGAAAAAGAGGACACTGCTGAAAATGATACAGTAATAGAAAGTAATGTGGAAGAGAATGTACAGATTGTAAGTACTCAAAATTTTGATCATGAAATTACAAAGTTTAAGGTCATTTCAAGTGAAAGGCCAAATTTTTCTTGTGTATGTTGTCTAGGTCATTATAAGAATCAGAATCGGTTAGTTGATATATACGTTAAAAGTGAAATGGAAAATGATAATCAATGGAAGGATTTTGCGACTTATTTGTTGGTTGCGAATTGTTTTGATTTGGGTTATGATCTATGTATTTGTAAATATTGTTATAATAAATTAAATGAAAACAGAATGCGTGCTAGAGCTTTACATAATAATCTTCAGTTGGTAAAGATTCCGTCTGAATTGATGGGTTTAAATACCTATGAGTGTATTCTGATTCAAAGTGTGCCTCCTTTTCAGGCTATTGTTCGCATGGAGCCTAAGACAGGGGAATTGCCTCCTTCAGATTTACAGAGAGGATTAAAAGGAAGAGTTGTTTATTTACCTTTAGATTTAAAGAAAAATATTGACACCATTTTTCGTAGAAAAAGAGGAAGAGGAACCTCTAGTTATTCTAGTTATTGGCGTTCCTACAAAGAGTAAGAAAATCTGGCAAGAATTAGTGGATGTTAGGAAAGTCAAAAAGGCAATGTTGTATTTAGTAAAAAACAATCAGTACTACAAAAATGTATATGTAGGAGAAGAGGAAACAACTGTAGAAGAGGACAGTGATTCATCAGCTGGACAGATTGAAAAAGTAAATGTGTCTAGAAGTGAACAGATTTATGAGCATTTTAGTGTTCATCCTCTGCATTCCAAAGAAGTAATGGGGAATGCTATTGAGTTGTTCCAAATGAAAGAAGCCAAAGGAAGTCCCATAAGTGTATAGGAAGAAAGCTTGGAAGCTTGTTGTTTTCCTCAATTGTTTCCAATAGGTCAAGGTGGAAGATATGATGACCGACCTGTTCAAATTCCTGCGTCGGAATACCGGACTTTAAGATTATATGCAGAAGATCCTAGATTTCGTCAATGCATTCCATATTTGTTTCATCTTTTGTTTGAGAGTGACTTCTCTGGACTGTCTTATGCTGTGAACCATATACTGAAATCTGGAGTACATCTTCAAAATGTTTCTTCAAGGTACTTTATGGATAAAGTCCAAGTGGAAGACAGTATTTTGGAATCTCAGCTAATCAATCTCATGGCATGTCAGCGTGGTACGAATGAGTATTGGTACCGTTGTCATGGGGAATTGAAATGTGTGCTAAGAAACTTGGGAACTCCTACATGGTTCCTCACTCTTAGCTGTGCTGATTATGCCTGGGAAGACTTACTTGAATTTCTTCGAGAGACACCTGGAGAACTGTGCTCTTTCGATCCAGTTAATGTTTGTAGGTATTTTAATCATCGATTTGAAGCTATGATGTCTTTCATCACAAACAAAAAAATCCTCCACTTGGAGAGGTTTTGGATTTCTTTTGGAGAAAGGAGTATCAAGCAAGAGGTGCTCCTCACATACATATGCTGCTATGGATCAAAGATGCTCCCAACTTTGGAACAGATTTGGATGACACAGTGAGCAGTTTGATTGAACAATATTCAACATGTGTTGTTCCAAAAAGTACAGAAGAAGACAATTTACGACATCAAGTCTTACGCTTTCAAACCCATCGCTGTGGAAAGTACTGACGTCGAAAGTTCAAATCCAAGGAGAAGTTCTACACAAAATGTCGTTTTGGATTTCCACGACCAGTAATATCTAAAGGAAGAGTGAACAATTTTATGTCTTCACTGCGACATACTGTGACAAGAAAATCACCCAAAAATACGTACAACTTGAAAAGAAATGAAGAGTCCAAATACATAAATGACTACAACCCAGTGATTTTGTTCATGTGGAATGCTAACATGGATATTCAATATGTTGCTGACAACTCTAATGCTGTGGCTCGATATGTAACATCTTACATCACAAAATCAGAAAAGATGGAACTGAACGAAATGTGGGCGGATATTTTGCATGAAAAGAGCCTAAGTAAGAAATTATACAGTTACAGTTTGAAGATGTTGTCGCATCGAGAAATTGGAGCATATGAATGTTCAGATCGGTTATCATCAGCAAGTCTGTATGCCAAATCAAGATCCATCATTTGGGTGAGTCTAGGTCTTGCTGCAACAGGAAACCGAGTTTTGAAGTCTGCACAAGAAATTGAGTATTTGGCGGAGTTTCAACCAAACAGTACAGATATTTTGAAGACAAATATGTTGGATACATTTTATCCAAATAGAAGTAGTCATATTGAGAAGGTTTGTCTCCATGAAGTACTGCAAAGCTATACTTTTAAGAGAAATATGACAGAAGATATCAATAAAGGAGTATATGCTGTGATTGGATCTGAAGGATGTCTGGGGAAACAAAGAAAAGGACATTTGATTAATCATCGTAAATTGAGTTGCGAATTTCCTGATAAAAGGGAATTTTACTATTTAGCTATTTTGCAACTCTTCAAGCCGTGGCATTCAGAAAAGGAACTACTTGGAGATTTTCTCAGTTTTGAAGATTCTTTCAATGCAACCAAGGATACCATAGAATGTCCTGTTTTTTCAAATTATCTGCAAATGTTGAACGATGAAATACAGCAAGAAGCTACCATTGCAGCAAAGATTCATAGAGACAGTTCTCAAGACAGTCAAAGTTCTGTTTCGTTGAGTCAGGATCCACTAGGAGGACCAAGTATCCAAAATGAAGCAGCCACTGCCATGGAAGAGGTGGAAAGAGCCATGGAACAAGCTCAGGAGGATGTAGTTAATTTGGAAGATTTGGAAAATCAAGTAAACGGGAGCAGAAAAAAATATATAATGAAGTCACAGAACAGATTGAGCATGGTTTACGTCATGATAAAAAAGAGTGCTCATGTACGTCATTTGAACTTGTCCGACTGTATGTGAGTGGAGAAGCCGGAACTGGGAAAAGTTTTCTGATTAAATCAATTGCAACTTATCTGCAAAAAAGAACAGAGTCATCACTGTCTTGTGTTGTTACTGCTCCAACTGGGTTAGCAGCCATAACATTAAAGGGATTACTTTACATCGTTTATTGATGCTGCCAGTAGAGCATGATAATAAATTACAATACCACAAGCTATCTGGAGAAGCTTGTTGTGAAGTTGGTAGAGTCCTGAAGAAAATGAAACTTCTTATCATTGATGAGGTAAGCATGGTTTCAAATGTGATGTGTGCTTTTCTGCATTTAAGAATGCAACAAATTCTTAATACAGAGTATGATGTGTTATTTGGAGGCAAACACATCATTGTCTTTGGAGATCTGCTAACTCCAGTGAAAGGACAACCAGTGTTTAAGATGTTCACGCATGAAGATACAAGAAAGTGCCTAGGAAGCATTGGAAATGTGAATATCTCGTTATATTTTAAATATGCAGAACTGCTTCAAAACATGCGACAGGCAAAGGATGAAGATTATAAAAATATTCTACAAGATGTAAGAATTGGAAAAGTAACTGAACATGGCAAAGAAGCTTTACAGTCACGATTAGTTTCAAATTTGTTTCCAAAGGAAAATATTCTCCCAGAGAATGTTCAGTCTTCAAAAACTAAATGTTAGTGTTCGAAAATCGAGAGATTGTGAAACTGGAAGCTATTGATAAAATAGAGCACGAAGGAGTTACTATTGTTTTGTCAGAAAAGTTGAAATCAAAGTTGGATTCTTTAGAGAAGACAATTTCTAAAACTGCAGGGTTTGAAAAGACTCTATATGTTTGTTTAAATTGTCGTATAATTTTACGACGGAATTTAAATGTGGAAAGAGGTTTAGTAAATGGAGCAATGGGTCACGTTGTTGATTTTGGGAATTACTGAAATAGAGATGGAATTTAATTTTTGAAAATTAAATTTGATGGAATTGAAGAAGTACAACAGTTAAGTCGATGTTCTGTTCGATTTTTGCTTGTGAAAGATTTATATGTCCGCCGAAAACAGTTTCCTGTTTCTTTGTCATATTAAGTAACTATTCATAAATCTCAAGGTTTAAGTGTAGATAGTGCTTTGATGAATATTGGAAGTTCTGTTTTCAAGGAGGGTATGGCATATGTTGCTTTATCTCGAGTCAGAACTTTATCTGGATTGTACTTGATTGATTGTGATGAGACAAAGATTAGTGTAGATCTAAATTGTGTAAAGGAATATAATAGGTTAAGAAGAGAGTATGCTCCAAATTTACCTCAATATCCTCTATTTGAAAAGTGTGTGGTAGACCGAAAAAGAAGAAATGAGAAAAATTGTAGCAAGGCTGTAGCAAAAAAAAAGTAGATGAACCAGTAATTGTAAGCAGAAACAAAGAGGATTCTGTTGAAGATATTGTTGGGATTCAGTTTGAGAACAGTTCTGGTGTCAACTGCTATGCTAATATAGTGGTTAATGTTATTTTTTTTCTCCAAAGTTTGCAAGAACAGATTGTTGAGAATCGGGATCAACGTTTTTGCTGTTTGTTGAATACTGTGTTTGAGAAATGTAGCAGTGATAGAACAAATATAGAAAGTGTTTCTGATATTCGAAATAATTTAGACATATGTTCAGGTATAACTCAATTTTCTCAGGATATTCAGCAAGATTGTCAGGAATTTCAAATGTACATGCTTGTTGTATTGCAAGAGGAAGGTATAGATGTAGAAAATCTTTTTGGCCTTTCTTATAAATGGCAACATGTCTGCGATAATTGTTCCTTTTCAGATTTATATATATAATTGACTTTACCAGACTGCAAATCAGTGTCTTTTAATAATCTAGTTAGAGCAGCTGATCAAAACATGGTTTGTACCCAATGTAACTCTGCAATGCTATCAACATTATTTATTCAAAGTTATGGACAGTACGTAATTTTAATGTTACAAAGATGTTACCTGATGGAACTAAATTAACAACTTTAATTAAAAATTTAGTGGCTTCTCATTTATCACTTTCAGAGATGAAGAAACCCAGGGTAAGAGAGAACTATGCATTGGTTACCTGCTCAGGCCTCAAATCATACCTGACCATAGTTAACATTCCTTATCACCGGTTTCTCTTGACCAGATTTCGGTTGAATCTAATTCACTTTACCCTGGGCGTTTATCATCAATGGTGCAGTCCAGAACGGGCAGATCCTTGCTCATGTGATAACTTTTCCACCCAAAACACCATACATTTTCAGATGTTCTGTGAACATTTTAATGACTGCAGGAGGAAATATTTATTACCAATTCTCAGAGAAGCTTGATTTGTACAGGTCAGGCCGGCACTTGTGTACCTAAAGCAACTCAGTACACCTAAAATAATGTTTCATGTTGCTAGCTTTTTGATCGCAGCCAACGGAATTAGGAAAAAGAATGCTATACTTTTACCGCTCTTAAATATCTGTGAAGAGTAGTCCTCATGTGCATAAACATATTACAATGGGACAGGCCGACTCTATGGAACTTTTACATAAATGTGGTTTTTAGAATTTTCTTTAAAATGTGAGATATAACTAAGATACATACTTTTTAAACATTTATTGTATGAAATGATTTTAAAGAAAAATGTCGTTTTATTTTTAGAACATTTGTAAATAACTGTGTATTTATTGTAATTGACAGTCTATTTTTTATGACTGTGTTTTCTTGTCTTTATATGATATTAATTTATCAAAATAAAAGAATTGACTGACACTTTCAGGAAGAACCTTTGTAACTGTTGCAATTATTTTCCATGATGGTCCTTGAACAACATCTGGACATTATACAGCTTATTGAAAATGTAAAAAAGGCCGGACTTATTGTAATGATACTGTTTTGACTTTCCAAAAACGTTTGCCTTTTGACTTAAAAAATTCTTACCTAGTGTTTTTACAACCTAAATTTTAGGAAAAGTAATTAACCTAGAAAGATTGGAGCAATTAATAAAAGTTAGTCATCAGGATACTATAAGTGATCAAGATAATTAGTAAACTGGTAGTTGTCATAGAGGTATTGTAAGTGTATCACATAATGAGTGATATCAGTATTATAGAAAATGTTAATCAAGAGTAAGTCAGAGGTGCAAATATAATTATTGTTAGATGATGAAATAGATGTTGGAATTTTCATTTAGAAAGTCGGGTAAATGGAAGTTTAAAACTACTATTAAGTAATTTCCAAAAACAGGACTTTCTGTATACCATTTGGCCATGTGGAAAGGTATTTAAATGAAGAATACGTATTTCGGGTAAATGTGGTTAATATATGTTTCTATATTACTTTAGTTTGAGAGTATAATAATGAGATACTGTATCTTAGAAAGTGCTGTTTGGAAGAAAACATTTAAGATATGTTTTTCTAAGTTTTAAAGGTTTTTTAAACACAATCATTTTGATTGTGCTTTTTTTTGCCCGCTGTGATATGATGAGTAGTATTGAACTCACTGTTTTTAGTGAAAATCAATATATTCTGAGAACAGCAAAAATAAACCATATAACATGTTGTACAAGTTAATTTGCATTTAGTATTGTAAAATATATATTATAACTGATTTGTTTACTCTCTTCCACAGATATTACATTTTTAAGGTAAGTTCAACTAATAAAAAATACATTTTCATTACTTTTTTATTTCTGTTTCTCTCTATCATTCTCTTATTGCCTCTCTCTTAACCTCACTGCTTTCATCCCTTTAGTTTCTCACCTCCTTTCTCTAATGTACACTCCCTTTAACTCATCCACATTTTGTCACTGACTTTTTTTTGCTCCTTAATTCAGTCCCCTTCTGTCACTCTTTGCTTCACTCCCTCTATTTCCCCACTCTTTTACTCTTCTTATCTCATGCTCATTTGTCTTTATTCATCCTCTATCACATCTGTTTCGTCAAACTTACTGTCATTCTTTTACCCTATGTCACCCCTGTCCCTTTATTGTGCTTCCCTCACTTATCCTCATTTCCTATACTTCACTCCCCTTCTTCTTAGTCTTCTCACCCACTCATGTTAGGTCAGTCCCTCTGTTTCACTACCCTTCACCTCTCTTTCCTTCCTTTGCTCATTCACTAATTCCCCTTCTGTCACTCAACTAACTGCACTTCAAACACACCTTTACAAAACTACCTGTGTCCTCTCACTTTCTCTGTACTCTTCCATCACTCCCTCTCTCTTAGGCTCACTGTTGTTAACTCATGTGCACTAAATCCCCCTTCCCTCCCTCTCATTTCCCTTCCCTAACTCCTCTTTCCTTTTTCCCCTGCTTTGTCTCTTGTATCATGAATAATGTATTATAACTGATTTGTTTTTTCGTTTCCACAGATATTTCACCAAATCAGTATGATTCGGTATTTAAGAAGTGGTAATCTGGGATTACCTACATCGGGCCCTCGGTATTTATGAGTAGGTAAATCGAGATTAAGTACATCTGGCTCATTGAGTTGTAACATATTTATATACATATGTTACATTTCAGTGCTTTGGAAGTAGTACAGTAAACTATAGGTAAACAACTTATAGGTTTATGCTGTACCAGATCCTTATAGTTTTGCACTTTGACATTCACTATGACAAACTTTTACATACAAACATAGAAATGTAGTTCTTTCTTTAACCAGTAGAGGTAGTTCTAAAAAGAACTGGGTTTTTTGTTTCTTTTTATTTTGCTTGAAAAACGATGTAAAATAATTAACCTTTTAAGGCAGATAATTGTTCAACCGGAACTAACTATGAAAAATGAAGAAAAAAATTATGGGGTGCACCTGTGCTTCTTGTTTTTTTGCAGGATAACTTGAATGGACTCTTGTCCAAAGGCTATTAGTTCTGGCAACGAATGCATTGCATCATCAAATTCTAAAGTTCTGGTTGGATTTTTGCAACCATTGATGCTTGCATTGGTGGTGCTGTTGATTGAGAAGAAGTGCTAGGAGCAGAGCCCTGCTCCTCTGATGATATTTTCATTACAGCTTTACTCCAATTGTTTGGGTGTATATTCTTGACATGGCGTTCCATGCTAAAAGTTTCAAAGCTGTACTTCTTCTGTGGATCCCCTCTGGGAAGTACCTTGTCACAGATTTTGCATGTGACAAAAGGTGCATTTACCTTTTTCTGTCCTTCTGGGAATTTAAAAAAATTCCAAACTATGAACTCTTTTGATGATCTAGGGGTTTCAGGAACAAACTCAGGTTCCTCATGTTCAGAATTCTCAGATTCCTCATGTTCTTAATGCTCAGGTTCCTCATGTTCTGAATGCTCAGGTTCCTGCTGTTCAGACATTTCAATAGATTTTTCATGAGCAAAGTGCTGATGAAAAAAGGTGTTTCTTCCTCGAAAGCCAAAGAAGAATGATGAACATGGCAGGGGTCTTTCGACAATTGGAGTAGGAAGTATTATAAACCAATTAAATCTTTTGTTTTGAGGTCACATGGTTGGACGCAAGCTTACGGAGCGATTACGTTGCCGTTACGGAGCGCTTACGTAAGCTTACATTGCATTTACGCTCTATTTACGGAGCGCTAACGTCATCTTACAATGCGTTTACGTAGTACGCACCCTCGCAAGATTTATAATTGCTTAAATAAAGTTATATATGGTCTTTAAAAGTTTACATTATTATGTCCTTTATTATCCCAGATAGTGCGTACATTTACATTGTGCAATGAATATGTAGATATAACGATTTAAAGTTTATAAAACTTTCGGGGATAAGAGCTGAAAGCTTTTACGGTGCGAAGACAGAGCTCTTACGTTGCGTACACATGTGACCTACCCTCGCGAGATTTGTTTCTACTTCAAAAAGTAATATACTGTTGTTAAAAGTTAAAAAAAAACATTTTCTACATTAAAGCAGATATTGTCTACCTTTAAAATCTACGTTGAAAATGTAGATATTATGTTTTAGAAACTTAAACAAATTTGTCGGGGTAGGAGCTCAGAGCGTTCACGGTGCGCGGACCCTGTAATCATATAAAAAAAAAATTTGAAAATAAAAATTATATATATATTATATTAAATATATATATTCACTGAAAAACCATAGGTTTCAAGCCTTACATAGTTAGGTATTAGCATTTTAAAAACTTTGCAAATTCACTAAAAAAACATAGGTTTCAGGTCATATATAGTTAGATATTAGCATTTAAAAAACCTTTCAAATTCACTGAAAAAACCATAGGTTTCAGGTCATATATAGTTAGGAATTAGCATTTAAAAAATCTTGCTAATTCACTGAAAAAAACATAGGTTTCAGGTCATATGTAGTTAGGAATTAGCATTTAAAAAAACCTTGCAAATTCACTGAAAAAACCATAGGTTTCAGGTCATATATAGTTAGGAATTAGCATTTAAAAAAACATTGAAATTGCTCCTATATAGTTAGTTGTACTAACTATATTTCGCGCACCCGCAATCCACTGCTGATGATGTCACATATTACATCATTCATGACATGGTCAGTGACATCACTGATGACATCACTGATGACATCTCAATTGACATCACTGATCACATCACTGATGCTATCATTCATGTAATAATACGATGCACCTCTTCACACTCTAATATAATCTTTGATACACCCAGTGTTAAACACAGAGTACCATTCTTGAAACCATTGACACGCTAATACCAGTTACTACATACGTACACACTGATTGTTAGGTCTATACACACATTCAATCATTTACCCATAGAATCACTCATACATACAGTCACTCATCAATACAGCACTATCATCTGCACTCAAACACCTATACAGACACTCACAATCTGCCACTCATCCATGGAGTTACTCACACATCTAGTCAGTCATGCAAAGAATCAATCACAGCCTTAAAACGCGTCGGAATCGATTTTAACAGAAAGAAGCTCAAGAATGTGAGCAGCAAGAGGTTTCCAGAGCCGGAGGGCTGGTGGTGAGCAGTGTTCCCTCTCAAAGCTCAAGGGCTTTGCTCAGTCACATTTTCACACGGTATCCTTGACCGTGGGGAGGGGAACCACCTCTCTTTGCCCAGGAGGAAATGCAGCCGGGGAGAGAGGGGTTCAGAAGGCGAAACGATTTCCAGCTTCTTTAAGCGCTCACCGCCATACGCAGATGAAGCTCACAGACTTGAACTCTGACCTACTAAAGGTCCATCTGAACAAATAAAGCACAAATCACAAAGGGACTGAGCCCACTTAGGGCATTACACTGGTCGTCACCGCTACTAAGGACTACCATCACCAGCATGCATTGGCATGTGCCACGATCACGTGGTTTTTCCCTGCAGCAATAAAAGGCCGTCAGAGATTAGCGGTGAGAATGTCATTCCCTTTGCTGCTGACTTTATGATTAAGGGGCGTGTGTAGCCTTGAAACGCGTCGGAATCGATTTTAACAGAAAGAAGCTCAAGAATGCGAGCAGCAAGAGTTTTCCAGAGCCGGAGGGCTGGTGGTGAGCAGTGTTCCCTCTCAAAGCTCAAGGGCTTTGCTCAGTCACACATATATATATATATATATATATATATACATATATATATATATATATATATATATATATATATATATATATATATATATATATATATATATATATATATATATATATATATATATATATATCCACCACGAGTCCTCACCAAGGCACTCAGAGCCGCAGTAAGCCACGCTACCTTGAAGAAAAGACGGCAGGACCAGGAAATCCGTGAGTTGAAATTTTTATTGTGCAACAAACGGCAGCATAACGTTTCGGCCTCTCGCAGGCCTTGATCACATGGTGTTATGCGGACATCCGGCAGAATTTAAAGTGCTAGTGCTTTAAACGGGAGCCAACCAGAACAGAGTAAAGTGCATGGTGCAATCAACATAGTTGAAATACTATGACATTTCATTCGTTTTTTAAAAAAAATTTTTGTCACGCACTGAATCACACAATTAATCATGGTATGTCATAAAACAGTATTGGGATCAATCCCATGCCCCAAACTTACTGAATAAGCATTGGTTCATACTATATGCATGTATGTAAATGCCACACCACTTTTAGAAAAAATTCCCGGATCAATCCGTTGGCTGCATTGGGCACAAGGGCTAAGCACATAAGCAGACAATTACCATGCACAATGGATTAAAGACAGAGGTTACCCTCATTAATTATGATTCATTAATATCTGGATAAATCCACATGTCAACTCATGTTACATTGTCATTATGCCTAGTGCACCTATTAGTTTTAGCCCTGCTTCAAAGAGCATGCATGATTAATAACCACGATTTTAAAGTGCAAATGCATATACATCTAAAACATTGACATGGATTAAATTCATACTGGTTGGAAACCGAAAAAGGTGCAATTGAACGTGAATGTGATTAAAGTGTGTTTAAAAAACAGATCCAAATCCGATTATACCTAGTTCTTAAAGCTGAGTATAGTATAATCTTATCTGTAAGACTGAAACAGTAGGAACACTGAATGGAGACAATGACACAAACTATGTACATGAGTCCTTGAAATAACACCTTGGTCAAGCTGAAAATACTAAATAGGGACCAATCTGCTGGTTATCTAACATAGGACACCATCAATTCTACCACAGAAATCTGAAACTTGGGGATTGTATTGTCAGAAAGTGAAATTATAGACAGGTGTACATATCTTCCGTAGTATTCAGCCCATTGGGAAATTTGCTATCTAACATGAGAATGTAGCGTGTTTCTAACCTTCTCAACGCAGTTTCCCTGTTACCACCCCTTCTCATTGGTGCAACCGTATCGATGGCATAATATTTCAGAAGAGAGCTGTTGCTATTGTGCTTCTCTCTGAAATGCCTGGCGACTGGGTATGCCTGGTCGTTAGATTTGATGGCCCGTAGGTGTTGAAGGACCCTTTTGTGCACCTGTAGTTTCGAGCTGCCCACGTAGCGAAGGCCACATGGGCATTCCAAAACGTACACGCAAAATTCACTCTTACATGTGATTTTTTGCTTAATCTTATAAGGGGTGTCTGAAAATATATATGTATATATATATATATGTATATATATATATATATATATATATATATATATATATATATATATATATATATTCACTGAAAAAACCATAGGTTTTAGGCCTTATATAGTTAGGAATTAACATATAAAAAACATTGAAATTCACTGAAAAAAACATAGCTTTTAGGCCTTATATAGTTAGGAATTAGCATTTAAAAAACCTTGAAAATTCACTGAAAAAACCATAGGTTTCAGGCCCTATATAGTTAGGAATTAACATATAAAAAACCACTGAAATTGCTCCTATATAGTTAGTTGAACTAACTATATATTTCGCGCATTCGCAATCCACTGCTGATGATGTCACATATTACATCATTCATGACATGGTCAGTGACATCACTGATGACATCTCAAATGACATCACTGATGACATCACTGATGACATCTAATTTGACATCAATGATCACACCACTGATGATATACTTTATGTGATAATACAATGCTCCTCCTTACACTCTAATATAACCTCTGTTACACCTAGTGTTAAATACAGAATATCATTTTTGAAACCATTGACACACGAATACCAGTTACTACATACGCACTCACTTATTCCTACATCTACACACACATTCACTCATTCAGCCATACAATCACTCGTACATACAGTCACTCATTATTACAACACTATCATATGCACTCAAACACCTATGCAGACACTAACACTCTGCCACTCATCCATGGAGTTACTCACACACCTAGTCAGTCCTGTAAAGAATCAATCACACTTTGATTTCTTCATCTATACAGTTAAACACAGAACAGCTTACATTTTCACAGATATACTAACACATACTTACTCACTTATACAATCAAATCCTTCATCCATACTCTTATACATCCACTCATTCTTCAATATGTAAAACATATTTAAACTTTACAAAAACACACAGACACTGGATGATGTAATCAGTGATGTCATCAGTGATGAAACAGTTGGCAGCCATCTTGTGCCTCAGTAGACTAAGGCACAGGAAAGCAGGAAAACAAATGTGTAGAACTCAAAAAGGGGGCAGGGTAGAAGCACCCTGACCCTCTAGGCCTGCTCAGGGGGTCCCACAAGGACCCCCAAGGCCCCTAAAAATTATAATTTTTTTGTTGAAAAATCGCGGGGTGCTCGCACGGTGCGCGCACGGTGCTCGCACTGTGCGCGCTTATAGATATATAATTGATTTCAGCTTGAATTTTCTCAGCAACTACTGGAGGGATTTACACCATTTAAGCAAAAGCGTGATCTGCGAATCAGACTCTACCATTTTGCCAAATTTCTTGTAATTCCGTTCAGCCGTTTGGGCTGTAGCCGTGTCTAAAGGTCCTATGGAAAATTGCATGGGGAAAACACGTTTTGGGACCCCCCTTTTTTCTCGGCCCCCGCTTCACAAATCCCCCCGAAACTTTCAGGGAAAGAGCGGAGCGTAACGTGCCATCTTCTTTGAGAAATTCACATAGATTTATCAACCGGCGCCAAAGTTATTCCCAATAGAATGTTGCGGATTTCCTATGGAAACTAGGTCCTAACTATATATTTATATATATGGATACTTACCAACTGTGAAGAAGCCTATCTGAAGACAAACGTCTTCGAAAATTGTTTGTTGATGCAACTATATCCTCAATCTCCAAGAGAATAATTCAACAATTATTACATGGTTAAGTCAGGTAATAAAAAGTCCTAGAGTAAAATAAATTAGAAGGGCTAATTGCATTACCTAAACCATTGTGTTTCTGTAGTTACAGTTGTACATGAAGAACATCATTGTAACTGGTCCTTGTTAGCAGGCAATCAAGAGAACAGTTAGCCACAAAGCTAGGACAGGTAATTTCCCTTAGTGATAAGAAATTAGAACTAATTTGCAAAGTGGAAATTGCTAGTGTGTTCTCTCTTTCAGGAAGAATAAGCAAGAATATTAGCAGTCAAGTCCAGCACGAAGAACAAGTGGCGTGTTTCACTTTTTTCCCAATCCCCTTATCCCCCTCTTTGCTGCAAGGATCTATATGACCTTGGTATCATAGTTTGAGAATAGAGGAATAAGCATTGGCTCCTGCGGAAGCTTGAAGTTCTGGATCAGGTACTCGACAAATTGAAGTGCCATCCAACTTACTTCCGCCTGAGCAGGATGGCTGAAAGGATAGATTTTAAGACTCTAGCAACAGTATTGGATGGGATACAGGCACAGTTAAGTGATGCAATGTCAGAGAATAAATCACTTAGAGAGGAAGTTAGAAGGTCTAGCCAAGAGACCCAGTTTTTGCGACAAAGATTAGACGAGTTGTCTGCTAGTTCTGCCTCAGGTACGAAGGAAAATAAGTCACAGACCTTTGCCCCAGCACCCTCGGCTACGGAATTAACCACTCAGGTTAGTCACGCAATGTCCCCCTCCATTCCACTGGCAGCTCCCGAGAGGTTAGGTGGGGATCCCCAAAAGGCCCAAACTTTTCTCACACAATGCTCTTTACATTACCTCTGCAAGCCAATTATATTCAAGGAAGATCAGTCAAAGGTGGCTTTCATGTTGTCCTATCTGAGCAGTGATGCTGCAGCTTGGTCGATGCCATTGATGAATAACAATGATCCTATATTGTATGATTTTGATGAGTTTAAAAAAGAATTTTCTGAGAATATTTGATGGAAGGTCCATCTCACAAACCACTGATAACAAACTGTTAGATTTAAAACAGGGAAATAGAGACTTGGTTGCATATTTGGCACAATATAATAAGTTAATTGTGGAGACCAATTGGCCTGAAGCCAAAAGAGCTTCAATTTTTTATCATGGTCTTAAGGATGAGTTATAGGACGGCTTGGCACAGATACCAAAATGACCTACTGAGGTTTCTGAATTAATAGATTTACTCCTATAGATTGACCAGTGCCAGAGTGAGAGAAGAAGTGAGTGGAAGAAGGAGGTGAAGTATTTTCCTCCCCGTTTTGACCGAATTAAATCTGAAAATACCAAGATCAAAGAAGAAGAACCTATGCAGATCAGTTCGGTCCGAGGTCCTCTTTCTAAAGAGGAAAGAGAGAGAAGATGAAATGGAAAGTTATGCATGTATTGTGGAGATTCGGGGCATTTTATGAAGGAGTGCTCCAAGAAACCAAAGAATAATATGTCAGTAAAAGACAGGCTCCACCAGTAAGAGGAGTTGCTCTGGTGGGAGCTAAAGAAAAGCCAAATCCTGATCCTCAGCTAGTGGTCAATACCCTACATTCTTTGGCTCCTCATGTAACGTTGGCTAGCTCAATAGAGTTTGGTATTTCTAAGTTCAATGATATCTCTGTAATGATTTGATTCAGGAGCCACATGGAATTTTTGTGACATTGGCTTTGCTAAAAATATGGGAATTGACTTTGTGAAGAAGGAAAGACCAGAAGCTGTACGAGCGGTTGATGGAACCAATCTGTCATCTGGTCCAATAGTGCATGATACTGAGGGTATTAGATTATCCGGACCAGGTGATCATGTGTGCATTTTGAGATTTAATCTTATTGATGCACCTCAGTTCCAGTTAATTTTGGGGTTACCTTGGCTCACTGAACATAATCCTCGGATAGATTGGTCCAAGAGAACCATTGAAATGGATTCGGAGTATTGTCAGAATCATTGTCACAAAAGGAGGTCGGACATGTCTTCTGTTTCTTCGTCACAATATTTGGCCAATCAACCAAATCAATTTGTACTATGGAAACCCAAGAGATTCCAACTGAGTACTTGGATTTAGCAGCAGTTTTCGATGAGAAGGAAGCCAACAAGTTGCCACCGCATCGTGATTATGACTTTAAAATTGAATTGGACCCTGGGTCCTCTTTGCCTTGTAGTCATATTTATGCCCTTTCTGAAAAAGAGAACCAACATCTCAAGGAGTATCTAGAGCTATACTTGGCTAATGGCTTTATCCGCCTTTCCCAGTCACCTGTATCTTCCCCTCTCTTTTTCATTCCTAAGAAGGATGGGAGTTTGAGAATCTGCATCGACTACCGAGCCTTAAATTCTGTTACCAAGAAGAATAGGTACCCGTTGCCCTTAAGTTCTGAGTTGTTAGACCAGGTTAAGGGGGCATGAGTGTATACAAAACTGGATTTGACAGGGGCTTACCACCTTGTTCACATGGCTGAGGGAGATGAATGGAAGACTGTATTCTGAACCAGATTGGGTCCATTTGAGTACCAAGTCACGCCCTTTGGTCTCTGTAATGCTCCTTCTGCCTTTCAGCATTTTGTGAACGATGTCCTGAGGGAGTATTTGGATCGGTTTGCCGTCGTCTACATTGATGACATTCTCATTTTTTCCAAAAATATGCAGGAACATATTCAGCATGTGCGAACAATCTTAAAGAAGCTCTTGGAACATCAACTATTTGTGAAATTGGAGAAGTGTGTTTTCAATTCCACCCAAGTGGAATTTTTGGGTTTGGTTCTTTCACCGGATGGAGTTTTGATGGATGAGGCTAAGGTGAAGACGATCAAGGAATGGCTCTCTCCTCGGAATGTTAAACAAGTGCAGAGTTTTATTGGATTCGCAAGTTTTTAAAGGCGTTTCATCGAAAACTTTTCGGAGAAGCTGGCCCCTCTAACTCGGCTCTTGAAGAAAGGAGCAAGATTTGATTGGTCTGTTGATACGGAAAGAGCCTTTTGTTTGTTAAAGGAAGCCTTTACCTCAGCACCTGTGCTTATGCATTCCAATCCTGATGAGCCTTTCTTTGTTGAAGCTGATGCTTCCAATTTGGCTATTGCGAGAATTTTATCTCAGAGGGATGGTACTACCGGTCAGCTTAGCCCGGTGCTTATCGGTCTCGTAATTTAACGCCAGCTGAGTTGAATTACTCCATTGCCAATAAGGAGTTATTGGCGGTCAAAGATGTCTTTCAGGAGTGGTGGCACCCTCTGTTGGGTGCTCGACATGAGGTTACCATGTTCTCAGACCATCGGAATGTCCAGTTTTTTAAATCAGCTTGAACTCCTACTCCCACGCAGCTGTGCTGGTCTGTTCTTTGCAGATTACAATTTTGTGTTAACCTACAAACCAGGTTCCATCAATGGTAAGGCAGATGCATTGTCACTTTTGAGTATTGGAGACGATTCTCCGGTATTGGAAAAAGAGTTAATTTTTCCAAAGGAAAAGATCATTGGTGTGATTCTATTTCCTGAATTGGAAAGGCTGTTGGATCAGGAGCTTGCATCCTTAAACCTCGAAGAATGGGTTAATTTAGGTGATAATCGCAAGGTGAATCCTAATGAAGAGCTTCAAACTATGACAATTCAGCACTCTCATGATGACTTGTTGGCCGGACATAAAGGAGTGAAGTAGACGCTGGAAGTAGTACAACGTGATTTTTGGTGGCCATCCATGGAAGCTCAGGTGGGACAATATGTAGCCACTTGCGAGCAATGCTTTAAGGGGAAATCTGTTAGAATTGCCCCACAAGGTTTACTACTTCCTTTGCCCCCAGCTCCTTATCCTTGGCATACTGTTTCCATGGATTTCATTGTTGAATTACCTTCCAGTCAGGGGTTCTGTTTCTCTGTCATTCGGGTGGTAGTGGATCATTTCACCAAGATGGGCCATTTCGTTCCCTTAAAATCAATTCCAACTGCTACTCAATTAGCCTCCCTGTTCACTCAATTTGTAGTTAAGGCACATGGAATTCCAAGGGTGGTTATTTCTGATCGGGGTCCTCAGTTCGTCTCCCATTTCTGGAGGTCATTTTTAAAGGGATTGGACATCGACTTTCGTTTGTCTTCCAGTTTCCACCCGGAGACGGATGGTCAAACGTAAAGAGTCAACCAGGAACTGGAGCAGTATCTGCGCTTGTTCCTGATGGATCATGAAGGCGAGTGACCAGATATCATTTGGGTAGCAGAATTTTCCTACAATAATGCAGAGCATTCTTCTACTGGGTACACTCCTTTTTATTTAAACTCTTGTAGGCATCCTAACACATTTGTAGGTAGACAGGAAGGTGATGTCCCTGCTGTTGAGGAAGTAGTTCAAAATCTTCATGAGGTTTATCAGAAGGCTAGAGACAATCTATTTAAGGCCAAAGCTTCCAATAAGAAACAAGCTGACAAGAGGAGGCGTTCTAGTCCTACTTATGAGTCTGGGGATGAGGTATGGATTTCTACGCAAAATCTGCGTTTAAAGGGAAATCGGAAGTTTCTGCCCAGATTCATTGGTCCTTTCTTGGTGGAAAAGATGGTGAATCCAGCTAGTGTCAAGGTTCGACTCACTCAGAAGCTGCGAATCCATTCTGTGTTTCATGTTTCATTAGTGAAAAAGAGTCCGCCAAGACTTAGAAAGCAGAGTTCCCCGATACCCATTCAGATTCAGTCAGAGGAAGAGTTTGAAGTTAAGCGGATAATAGACTCTAAGTTCAAGAAAGGACAGCTGTTATATCTGGTGGATTGGAAAGGTTTCGGACCAGAAGAGAGAACTTGGGAACCCAAGACCAATTTGCAGGCCCCTCGATTGATTAGAGAATTTCATAAGAGACACCCTAACAAACCCAAGGAGGTGGAGGGAGGAGTTTTGGTGGGGGGTACTGTCAGGCAAAATCGTTTGTTAATCTAAAATTCCTCCCAGTGGTCTTTAAGATTCATTTGAACCATTATGGCAGCGTTAGGAAACATCTACTCAGACGCTGGGGTTCGAGTTCTTTCAAAGATCAGAAAGACAGTGAGAGGCAGAATTCTAAGATGGTCGTCATTCGCACTAACTAATTTGCCGGTCTAGTGTTTTTCAGACCTTCGCGAGCACAGCTGTGGTCGTGGTTCCTCATTATTCGAATTGCGCACTACAACTGATTTTTTCCAGAGAACAGCCGTGTTTTCCTTCTATTTGGTGGGATCCAGTACCTGTGGACATTGAGGTAGCGGCTGCTACTACCGACGGCATCAACGTTGGCTGGTCGAGGGTCGCTCAAGCAGCAGAGTGAACGTGATATAAATATATATATATATCACGGTTAAAACGGAGTTCCAAGCGTGCTCTCAGGCGCAATGATCCACACCACACAATCCGGTTTGCCAACAAAAAGTAGGGTTTATTCACATCATAAGCCCTACGTGACGCGTTTCGCACTCCATGAGTGCTTGATAACACACTTGCGTTTGTAAAGTCTGCCATTTTAAATGCATCTATTTACATAACATAAAAGACGGACCCACGAGGTACTAATGTGTTCGCGGGCGCCATCTTGGAGTGATCAACATAAATACAATGTAAACAATAACAATCAAACAGTAATCAGTATCAAATGCGAATGAAACTGTATGACATAATGAAACATATTGAAATGACAGAATCTAACATAATTGTATTATAGCGTGTTGTAGCTGACCACTGTGAACCTGACTGTAAAAGTTCAAAATGTTCCCCACGGAAATCACAAAATTATAATATTGTGGGTGAGCAGGGTTGATGTACCTTATGGTCCACATGTCGTGAGCAAAGGACTACGGATGCCCACGGATGCCCACTGACCCCCCATACAGTGGAGTTCAATGCGCCAAGTAATGCGCATGTGTGAACCTCCAACGTAGTCACGTTGCCATGGCAACGGAACTGAGACTACACTGCGGGTAAATGCTCAATCAGTAAAATTTGAGCAGAAAAGTGCATGAGATAATCAGGGCACGTGAGACGAAAAGTGTGTGTAAATGTATGTATAGGCATTTATATAGCGCACTACTTACCCGGAGGGTCCCAAGGCACTTCGACCGCTGCGAAACCCTTCCTGGCTTCCCTGAGAGATGGTCCCTAATGGGTATCTCCAGGGTGAGACCCGGCATCCCCGGCGGTCTGGTGGGTCCGTTAGTGAAGATGAGGCAAGCTAATGCCCAGAGTTGCCGAGTGTGATCGCTGATCAGAGTGGGCACCGAGGCGAGAGAATTTTCGAGTCCGCTGACCCTGGTCCAGAAACCTGCCGCGCCGGGAATCGAACCCTGGTCCCGGGCCGTCCTCTGCTCTCGGGTCTGCCGCCTCTAACCAGTGAGCCACACTACTTCACTAGTACGTCTATAAATTGAGTTTAGAAATAACCCCTGGATAGTGGGTGTGTACGTAAACGTATCCAACATGTAGAGTTGGTACAGATTTCACGAACATGTGTGCTTATTCCTCTATTCCCGAACTATGATACCAAGCTCATACAGATCCTGGCAGCAAAGAGGGGGAAAAGGGGATTGGGAGAAAAGAGAAACACGCCACTCCTTCTTCGGGCTGGACTGGACAAGATATATATATATATATATATATATATATATATATATATATATATATATATATATATATATATATATATATTCACTGAAAAAACCATAGGTTTCACACCAGTTATAGTTAGGAATTAGCATTTAAAAAACCTATTAAATTCACTGAAAAAACCATAGGTTTCACACCAGTTATAGTTAGCTGGAAATTTTACTGACATAAAACCATTGAAATTCCCACGTTATAGTTAGTTGGACTGACTTTAACTTGCGCGCCTGCAATGCACTGCTGATGATGTCACATCTTACATCACTCATGACATCACTGATGACACCATCCTTGTGACAGAGTGACAGAGCTCCTTTCAGTGTAATGTAACCCTTGAAACACATATTCAAAAATAGAAACTAACATTTTCAAAAAATGAAGATACCCATACCAGTTACAACAACCAATTCAGTAATTCCACCATCTATATACACATCCACTCATTCAGCAACAGTTCTATATAGTCACTCATACATATACTCACTCATCATATGTAGTGATACACATATACATCCTGTAACACATCGACAGTCTTCCAAAAGTTACTCACACACAAACTCAAACATGCAAATAAACTATTGAACATCCATTTATTTGCATATACAACTATACACACACTAGCACATTACTTCTAAGGAAACTTACACATACTTACTCTCTTAAACAATCACTTATAGAAACACATACTTATTTAAACAGGAACTCTTTCAATCTCTCACTCTCACATATACTCACTTATATACATCAGTACTCACATATACTAGATTAAAACATATGTAGTTACTCATAAAGACACTAGTGAGGCAGGCTTTCACTCGCTAACACACACATATACACACTCATCCACCCATACAGTCCTGCACATATGCTGTCTTCAAAACACATACAAACAGTAAATTAGTCAATGGTGCATCTATGTGCTAAGTAACACCCCCACCAAACCATACAGACACTAATACTGATACTAAAAAAAAACATCTAATAACACATATACACACACATGTAGCTACTCACCAACCCATGCAACCACTTATACACAAAGTGGGACTCTGATACATATATTTAAGTATTTAAACATTACTCACTAATATATGTATTCACTAAGATACACTTAATTAGCCAGTTAACCAATCAATTTCTTTTTTTAAAAACTTCCTTTTAGACACTTATTTAACTATTTATTCTTCCATTGACCTTTACATATACATATATAAAACATATTTATTTTTCAGAAAGACACACATTCACTGGATGGTGTCATCAGTGATGTCATGAGTGATGTCACTGACCATGTCATGAGTGATGTAATATGTGACGTCATCAGCAGTGCATTGCACGCGCAAGTTATAGTGAGTCCAACTAACTATAACGTTGGAATTTCAATGGTTTTATGTCAGTAAAATTTCCAGGTAACTATAACTGGTATGAAACCTATGGTTTTTTCAGTGAATTTAATAGGTTTTTTAAATGCTAATTCCTAACTATAACTGGTGTGAAATCTATGGTTTTTTCAGTGAATATATATATATATATATATATATATATATATATATAAAAAATTTCTATGGCAAAATGAAACCCCTCATTTTGTTCCTTTTCAAATTAAATGTATTAAGTGTTACCACTTTATTCCAATCAAGATGACTTCAGGTGTGCCATACTTTTGTCATAAGTAAGACTGTTAGCATTCTAGTTGTTCTTTAGAACACTATGGGACATTCTGTCATTGAGCTATAGTTGGGCTACATCTGGCTGATATTTGGGCTACATTTGGGCTCTTTTGCCTCTGGTGGCCATCTTGGGAGTGTGCATATCAGAATTTTTTTAATGAAATATAATAGGATTTGAGAAGTCACTCAAAATGTGCCCTAATTTTTCTTTCTTCAGCACTAATCATAATTTCTATGGCAAAATAAACACCCTCATTTTGTTCCTTTGCAAATTAAATGTATTAAGTGTTAACACTTTATTCCAATCACGATGACTTCAGGTGTGCCATACTTTTGTCATAAGTAAGACTGTTAGCGCTCTAGTTGTTCTTTAGAACACTCTGGGACATTCTGTCAGTGGGCTACAGTTGGGCTACATCTGGCTGATATTTGGGCTACCTTTGTTTTTTTTTGTCTCTGGTGGCCATCTTTGGGCTACATTGGGCTACATTGGACTACATTTGGGCTCTAACATATATATAGCCCAATGTAGCCCAATATATATTTTTTCAAAGTTAATTTTCGTAAAAACCACTGGAGCATATATCTTGAGACATAGCAAAGGCACATCGGGGTACCAGTCCCTACAATTTTGCCAAGTTTGGTGGAAATCCATTCAGCCGTTCGGGCTAAAAGTGAGTTTGACCGCCCTATGGAAATTAACATGGAGAAAACACGTTTTGGAACCCCCCCTTTTATCTCGGCCCCCGCTTGACGAATCCCCCCCACATTTTCAGGGAAGAAGCGGAGCAGAGCAGGCCATGAACTTTGAGAAATTCGCGAAGATTCGTCCACCGGCGCCAAAGTTATTCTCAATAGAATGTTGCGGATTTCCTATGGAAAGCAGATCCTAACTATAACTACCTACTGGTGACCGCCAGTAGGTAATATATATATATATATATATATATATAAAATTTCATTGGCAAAATGAAACCCCTCATTTTGTTCCTTTTCAAATTAAATGTATTAAGTGTTACCACTTTATTCCAATCAAGATGACTTCAGGTGTGCCATACTTTTGTCATAAGTAAGACTTTTAGCGTTCTAGTTGTTCTTTAGAACACTCTGGGACATTCTGTCATTGGGCTATAGTTGGGCTACATCTGGCTGATATTTGGGCTACATTTGGGCTCTTTTGTCTCTGGTGGCCATCTTGGGAGACTGCATATCAGAATTTTTTTAATGAAATGTAAGAGGATTTGAGAAGTCACTCAAAATGTGCCCTAATTTTTCTTTCTTCAGCACTAATCATAATTTTTATGGCAAAATGAACCCCCTCATTTTGTTCCTTTGCAAAGTAAATGTTTTAAGTGTTAACACGTTATTCCAATCAAGATGACTTCAGGTGTGTCATACTTTTGTCATAAGTAAGACTGGTAGCGCTCTAGTTGTTCTTTAGAACACTCTGGGACATTCTGTCAATGGGCTATAGTTGGGCTACATCTGGCTGATTTTTGGGCTACATTTGTTTTTTTTTTTGTCTCTGGTGGCCATCTTTGGGCTACATTGGACTACATTAGGCTACATTGGGCTACATTTGGGCTCTAACATATATATAGCCCAATGTAGCCAAATATATATTTTTTCAAAGTTAATTTTCGTAAAAACCACTGGAGCACATATCTTGAGACATAGCAAAGGCACATCGGGCTACCAGTCCCTACAATTTTGCCAAGTTTGGTGGAAATCCATTCAGCCGTTCGGGCTAAAAGTGAGGTTGACCGCCCTATGGAAATTAACATTGGGAAAACAAGTTTTGGGACCCCCCTTTTATCTTGGCCCCCGCTTGACGAATCCCCCCCAAACTTTCAGGGAAGGACCAAAGCGCCGTGAGGCAAATTTGAGGAAATTTTCAGGCAGATTCCTCAACCGGCGCCAAAGATATTGCCAATAGAATGTTGAGATTTTGCATTGAAAAAAATCCTAAATATAACTACCTACTGGCGACTGCCAGTAGGTTATATATATATATATATATATATATATATATATATATATATATATATATATATATATATATATATATACCATTGGTTATAGAACATATATAGTTAGGAATTTGCATTTACAAAACCTTATTTTACTCGCATAAAACCATTGAAATTCCATATATAGTTAGATGCGCTAACTATATATCGCGCACCCGCAATCCACTGCTGATGATGTCACATATTACATCATTCATGACATGGTCAGTGACATCACTGATGACATCACTGATGACATCTCAAATGACATCACTGATGACATCACTGATGACATATCAAATGACATCACTGATGATATCATTCATGTGATAATACGATGAACCTCTTCAGACTCTAATATAACCTTAGATACAATCAGTGTAAACAGACACTCACAGACTGTCACTCATTCATGGAGTTACTCACACAACTAGTCAGTCATGCAAACAATCAATCACACCTCCATTTCATCAACTATACAGTTATACAAACTTTACTTATTCAAACATATACTAACACATATTTTCTCTCTTATACAATCACTGATACAAGTTGTCAATGATCCATGCAACCACTGACACATTCACTAGCTCTTATACAGTTATTTATATATGTCAACTCTCACATGTACTGTGTTTTACATATGTACTTACTTTGACATGTAGCACTGAGATATCCATTCACTCACCAATACACTCATGCACACAGTCAACCACCCATACAGCTGTTTCCACATGCAATTTTGAACCCATACATCTAGTGAATCAGCTGTTCACACATCTATGCACAGAGTCACACACCTCCCAGCCACTCACACACATACTCAGTCTCCCATACAAATACTTGGGCAACCAATCAATAACCCATATAGTTACTCATATAGCTACTGATCAACACATGCAGCAGTTTACAGAACAACAGATATAATGATGCACAAATTAATACAGTTTAATCACTAACCCATGCACTCAGTGAGACACATTTAATCACTCCCTCATACAGTCAGTCATGCACCTACTAAATCCTTCATTCAGACATTTATACATCCACTCATTCTTCAATATGTAAGACATATTTTAACTTTACAGAAACATACAGTCACTGGATGTTGTCATCAGTGATGTCATTTGAGATGTCATCAGTGATGTCATCAGTGATGTCACTGACCATGTCATGAATGATGTAATATGTGACATCATCAGCACGGGATTGCGGGTGCGCGATATATAGTTAGCGCATCTAACTATATATGGAATTTCAATGGTTTTATGCGAGTAAAATAAGGTTTTGTAAATGCAAATTCCTAACTATATATGTTCTATAACCAATGGTTTTTTCATTGAATTTTCAAGGTTTTGTAAATGCAAATTCCTAACTATATATGGCCTATAACCTATGGTTTTTTCAGTGAATTTCATTGGTTTTTTAATAGCAAATATCAAAAGCTGTAAAATGTCAAGTACGTGATAGGTAAAAACGTTTTCGTGTTTATGCACGCTGATGTGCTTTGAACGCTGCCCCCCCCTCTTTTCTCTTAGTAGTACTCTCTCTTTGCAGATAGTGAAGAGTAGTTAACGCAGGCCTTTACCCCCGTTGTAATCCGTCGTGCCTGCTTGTCTCTCCATTTGATTGATTGTTATCCAAGCATTTACTGTTTTACAATTGATTCTCTTTGTTTCATTCTCTATTTACAAACAAGCACAAAGTCGCAATACTCTGTTTAGTCTTTGCAGATAGTGAAAAATCGTGAAAAATCGTGTAAAAAAATAAAAGTAATCGAGCAAAATCAGTAGGCCACTAATTGGATCTCTTTTTGACCTCGCTAAAATAGAAATATTAGGAACAACCCTTCATGAGAAATACGAAAATAGTGAGATGAACTGAGCTCCACACCATGAGGGCTGCAAGACAGCTCGGCTCCGTCACCCACCCCGCCCAAAATAACGACAAACCCTATGCAAATATTAAAAATATAGACAACACACCAGCAAAGAAACAGGGTAAAACATTTTATTAAATAACTATTTACATTACGTTGGTTTATGAGATGATGTCAGTAGTGGACCGATGTGTGAATAGGTCGGAAGCAGCACAAGGCGCCAAGATCCGGATGGCAAGTCCTGGATGTTGGGTGCCATGGTTCAGAGTTCTGAGTTTGAGCCTTTTTCAATGCCTGTGCTTTGTTGTTTCCCCTCCATCAAAAACAAAAAAATATATAAAACTGTGCAAAAATACAAAAAAATCAAAAAATGTTTAGAAAAGCAGTGCTTGTAAGACTGTCTGAAGCTTATTTCCACCTACTGCAGCTTCACTATTCTCAAAGTAAGTGAGGGTCGTTTGTGGACCTGACTGCATTTGAAAACAATGTTATATGGTACCTCCCTAAACAGCTTGACGGAGGCCCCCGAGGGGCGGTGTGATGGCACGGACTCGGAGAAGACGCTTGGCTCCGACCCCCTCCCCAAGTCTTATAGCACTGGTGTAGCCTGAGATCGCCCCCTACATAGGCGGCCGGCTCCCGGGGTCCGGCGGAACTTTTTGCCTTTTGATGACTCTTCTATTCTGGACTTTGTCCCACAATCCATTTGACCTGAAGACACGCTGTAGTGGGGCGCCCCTTTACCGTTTTAGTTGCCATTCCGCCCGCTTTTGCTACACTGTGCCTCTTCCGCCATTCAGCTGTTTACCGCCCGCTCTTGCGACTACAGCGTCTCGCTCACCATGTAGTTGAGTTGCTCCCGCTCTTGCGGTGCAGCGATAGGCGGGTGCCACAGGACTCTCAAAATGTTCGGTTTTGGGCCTGGTCCACTAAAATGGCCCTGGGACACCTTGGAACTCGGACGCTTCCCTGATAGGGCTTGGGTCCCATTCTCGAAAGCGTCCCCTCAGCCGTGAAGATTCTACAAAAGTCTTGGGGGCCCCCCGACTCCCGCAGGCTTCTGGCCGGGAGCGGCTGCCATGTCTGCTCGTGGAATGACCACGACAGAGCTACGAGATGGTAGTGCTCTCATGCTGACGCCAGCTTTAGTCTGAAACATCCAGAAACACTGTAGACTACCAATTCGATCAGTTCCGGTAGCGCCCCAACATGACCCGGTAGAGAAGAACTTGCCCTCCCCTCTTTGACTGATGGTTCTTGTTGCCTGTCCCCTCTGTTGTCATTTAACAGAACTTTTTGGACTGCTGAAAGGGGTTGTGTTCCGAACGCTGGTTGGTGGAGACATTTTGACTATATTCTTGACCTACGTTGTCGCGTAATGCGTTATATGACACGCCGCGTTAGCGCACCCGGAAGTGATCCGCGGCGCGCAGCGCGTAACGTAAGCATAACAGGTCATGTGACTTGTTAATAAAACTTTTCATTGGTTCATTTTACTTTTGTTATTTTAATGATGAAAAGCTTGGTCATATGACCTAAAAATTACGCTTTTTATTGGTTTCGAACTTTTTTTTTTATAACATATATGTTATAATATTCCAGGCTAATGTACTTTCCCGGAAAATTTACAACTGTCCTGCAAGTAAAATATATTCCTTTTTCGAGAAAAAGGGCGTTTCTTCGTTCCACGATGGAGCCGTTGAGTAAAAGAGACTCGGCCTGCTGTCTTAGTCGCCGATACGCCTGATTATCAGATTCTTATCGATCACTTTATGTTGCAGGAGATGAAAACACAACTGCCCTTGACCATTTATCTTTACTGCGTTCCTACATATTATACCTTTTATCCGTCATGTAATTGGACTGCTTTATTTCACTTGCCTTTTACTGATTCGAAAACAGTGACTAAAAGTAAAAACTTTACCAATGTAAATACTACTACCATGTTTTGTTTTAAAAACCTTTATTGTGAAAATGTCAGCATACAAATACTGGCCTATAACCACGTGGCCGGCCACGGAGCAAACTGAAATTCGAACTTTCAATAGTACAGTAATCAATAACACATCAGAACTTAATATCAATAGGGATGTCGAAATATTCAATCAATTCTCGTCCCCGCCCGCCATGAGCATCAAAACTGCATTCATATCTCGTGATATCAAGGTTGTTCAACCAGTACACAACAATGAGTTACGAGTCCCATTTATACCGGCGCCATTTTGGGCGAGGCCGGGCAGGTCCAAGATATAGTCAAAATGTCTCCACCAACAATCGGCCAGACCAGAACCCCTTTCGGCCCTCTATGCTACAAGATGGTGTCTTCCATTCAGAAAATATTGTTGGCAGCATTTTGAAAGGAAACATAAACAGCCGTTCTCCTAGTGAGTCTCACATTGTTACATTTAGGAAGAATGTTGAAGAGTAGTATGTGGAAAATCTGAAGCCATTTTTCTACAAACTCTCAATCAGCCTTGGATGGAAAAAAAAATCCTGAAGAATGTACAAACTGAAAACCAATTTTTGTCTGTATAGCATCAACAGCAACGCTTGAGTCAGCTTTGTGTCAAGCCGCCATTTTGATTCAATCAATAACGTCCCCCTGCACACATTCAGGGACCTGGTCATGTCTCTAGATGAAACGGATTGTGGGACAAGAAGCAAAAAGGAAAAGGAAAAAAGTTCCGTCGGACCTCGGGAGCCGGCCGCCTATGTCATGTGCGACCTTTGGCCACACCAGGGCAATAGTGAAGCTGCAGCAGGTGCAAATAAGCTCCAGACAGTCTTACAAGCACTGCTCAGAACTCTCAACTATGGCACTGAACATCCAGGACTTGCCATTCGGATCTTGGCGCCTTGTGCTGGTTCCGACCTATTCACACATCGGTCCACTATTGACATCACCTCATAAGCCAACGGGGCACCCCACTCCGACTTTCGGCGCAGCATTGTAGGATGGCCACACCAGTGCGGCAACTTGCTGGACACCACCTCGGTGCCATCCGGATCTCGGCGCGTTCGAGTCACTGTACCGCAAGAGTGACCGGAACTCAGCTGGACACGCCGTCTTTCGGCGCAGCATTGTAGGATGGCCACACCAGTGCGGCAACTTGCTGGACACCACCTCGGTGCCATCCGGATCTCGGCGCGTTCGAGTCACTGTACCGCAAGAGTGACCGCAACTCAGCTGGACACGCCGTCTTTCGGCGCAGCATTGTAGGATGGCCACACCAGTGCAGCAATTTGCTGGACACCACCTCGGTGCCATCCGGATCTCGGCGCGTTGTGCTGCCTTTGGCCTACTGTAGCCGCAAGTGCGGACGCAACTCAGTTGGACGGCGAGTGAAATGCTAAGGGGCGCCGCACTGCAGCCGAGGAGCCTCCATCTTGGGGGAGACGCACAGCCCCCACTGACTGACATGACCTCACAGGCCAACGGGACACCCCACGCCGACTTTCGGCGCAGCATTGTAGGATAGCCACACCAGTGCAGCAAGTTGCTGGACACTAACTCGGTGCCATCCGGATCTCGGCGCGTTGTGCTGCCTTCAGCCTATTCGCACATCGGTCCGCTACTGACGCCGCCTCACGTGCCAACGGATTTTCTACGCTTTTTGTAGCCCTATGCCGCATAACAGGTCATGTGACTTGTTTATAAAACTTTTCATTGGTTCATTTTACTTTTGGTTTCCTAAAGATGGAAGGCTTGGTCATATGACCTAAAAATAACACTTTTCATTGGTTTAGAACATTTTTTTTTCCCAAACGATGAAAGCCCCACCTTGTTTCTGGATGATTCAGACTGAAGCTGGCGTCAGCATGAGAGCACCACCATCTCGTGGCTCCGTCGTGGTCATTCCGCGAGCAATCATGGCAGCCGCTCCCCACCGGAAGCCTGCAGGAGTCGAGGGCCCCCAAGACTTTTGTAGAATCTTCACGGCTGAGGGGACGCTTTCGAGAATGGAGCCCAAGCCCTAGCAGGCAAGCGTCCGAGTTCCAAGGTGTCCCAGGGCCATTTTAGTGGACCAGGCCCAAAACCGAAGAGCCGTCCGCCATTTTAAGAGTCATGTGGCAGCCGCCTATCGCTGCACTGCAAGAGTGGGAGCAACTCAACAACATGGTGAGCGAGACGCTGTAGCCGCAAGAGCGGGCGCAACTCAGCTGAATGGCCGCCACCTGGGGAGGCCCGTTCACGCCGCCTCCCCCACGCCCCCCCCGGGCCGCCCCAAGCCAATTTTCGGAGCAGCATTGTAGGATACCAAAACCAGTGCAGCAGTTTACTGGACATCACCTGGGTGCCATCAACATCTCAGCGCGTTCTGCTGCCTTGAAACTATTCGCACAACAGACCGCTACTGACGAGGCCTCCTCCGCACCACCCGGGACGCCCCACGCTGTTTTTCTTTGCTGCATTGTAGGATCCCAAAAACCAGTGCGGCACCCAGGTGACATCACCTGGGTGCCGTCCAGAACTCAGCACGTTGTGCTGCCTTGGGACTATTCGCACAAAAGACAGCTTCTGACCATTGTTGCTTTTTTTGTCAAAAATGTTTAAATGTTTGTTACAGTTTTTGTTCCGTTCGTTATATTTAAAAGTTAATAAAGTTTTATAATCCCACTTTATTGGAGTGCTATATATTTTTAAAAAATCGGGTGAATGGGGCCTTGAATCGGGTTATTGTCATGTGTGGGCTTTGCAAGTGTACTGCTACAGGATCGGACATTTCAAACTCAAATGCACGTTCTTTTTCTTACCTTTCCGAAGCATGGAGCGCAATAGCAGGCAGAGAAAGGGTGATGCAAGTGTTGAACACTGCCTGGCCTGGCAAGTTGCTGGCAGTGCCCCCCCCCCGCCCGCTCCTGAAAGAGGACACACACACACCGCCGCCCCGAGTACTTCACAGATCATTAAAAGACCATGCGCTTGTTCATGAGGCTTAAATGGTTTATCACCCCTTCTAGAACCCCTGCATCGACCCTCTGACGTTTCCTGGAAAAATTACCACGTAACACAATACCAAGCCCTGTCAGCTGAAACCCCCGAGGAATCGTGGGGCATATTATCAAGGGGGTTTATCTCCGCTTTTTTGGCTTTAAAAGCCAAGAAAGCGGAGATAAAATGATCTCCCTATTACCAAGCTGTCGCTAACACCAGTTAGTGACAGCTAAAAGGAGATAGCGACCATCTTGGGCCCCGCTTTGCATGTCAGTGATATTTATCACTAATGACATGCAAAGTGGGCGTGCCAAGATGTTACCGACTGGAAACAGTCCCTAACATCGCTATCTCCTATTACCAACTTTTGGAGATATTCGCGCTAAGCGCGAATATCTCCAAAAGCTAACACCTGACCTGAGCAGTTCTTAGCCATGTTATCCAATGGGAGGTGGATAACATGGCTAAGAGCATTTGCTCGATAATGCATGAATATCGCTGACTTTTCAGCGATATTCATGCATTGCGGCCGTTTTTTATCGCATTTGCGATAAACCTTGCTAATAGCAAGGTTTATCTGCGATAAAAATCGCCGATGTGCGGCGATAATTTTTGTCTCTAAACAAGTTAGAGACAAAAATTATCGCTAGTTGTTGGTAATATGTCCCCGGGTTTTTGCTTGCAGAAATCGGGAGGCGGGAGACTAGCACTGAAATCAGTAGTCTCACGCCTGAATCGGGAGGGTTGGTATGTCTGGATTCTCTACAGCTGGGGCCATAAACTACATCCGCAGGGCTAGGTGATAGCCTGGGTCCGGCCTGGACAATCGGACACAGAGGAAGAGGAGTGTCAGAGGGTGCGGTAGTGAATAGGGTGAAAGGGAGGTGTCGGGCGGGCACAGGGTGTGATTCTCAGGGAAGAGCAGCGCAGATGGGGAGAAGTATATGGCCCATGCATGAGAGAGAGAGTGGGGGGGACCAGTGCCTGGGGGAGATGCTTGCGAGGGTGGGGAGCCGTGCTGAGAATCGACAGCGTGCAGAGAGTGGGTCTGGTCAAGGCATCTAAAATGGCTGCCGTGCACGACAAAATTGTGGCATTGGACAAAAAGGCAAGATGGCGCAGACAATGTTTATCAATAAGGATTCATTTATAACAAAATATTTACTCGCAGTGACAAAATGGCGGTCAACACTTCCTGATTTCCATCTAATCAAACGTTAACAGACGTCACGCAGCAAAAAAAAAAAAAAAGCTCACGCACAGCCGCTGGAAGACATGTATCAACATATATGAGCCTCCTCAGCCACCCTCAGAAAACATAAGGGGTCAGGATACGTCTCCCGCACCCCCTTATACCTAGTAATTTAATTAAAACGAAACACAAAATGGCGAATTCCCGTTTCGCTACCAGTTTGCGGCCCAGTTCCTAGGGGGTCAAGAGAGGTATACCTTGCCCCCTTCATTAAATTCCCCCTTCGTTTTTCACCTCTTATTCTCTCTCGATCCTACCGAGAGATAAGATGGCGGCCGCTCCGGACTGTTTAGAATGTTGACAGACACCGGAGAGCCAATCAGCTTTCTGCGCGCAAAGTTCCGTTTCGCGATAAGTAAGCGGACCGGAGCGCAGCCCGGAGCGCTGTTACAGATATATATCTTGTTTTGAACGTTAATTTCTCAAAATCCATTGGAGCACATATATTGAGACCTAGCAAAGGCACATCGGGCTAACAGTCCCTACAATTTTGCCAAGTTTCGTGCAAATCCATTCCGCCGTTCGAGCTAAAAGTGAGGCCAAAGGCCCTATGGAAATTAACATGGGAAAAACACGTTTTGGGACCCCCCTTTTTTCTCGGCCCCCCCTTGACGAAACCCCCCCAAATTTTCGGGGGCTGATCAGATACAAAATGTGCCATTTTCCTGAAAATTTCAGCCGATTCCGTCCACAAACGCCAAAGTTATTAGACATAGCATTTTCAAAAGTTCCATGGACAAATAATCCTAACTATATATACCTACTGGCGATAGCCAGTAGGTAATATATCTATCTATATATATATATATATATATATATATATATAGATATATATATATATATATATATATATATATATATATATATATATATATATATATATATATATATATATATCTATATATATATATATATATATATAGATATATATATATATATATATATATATATATATATATATATATATATATATATATATATATATATATATATATATCTCAGTGCTACATATCCATTCACTCACCAATACACTCATGCACACAGTCAACCGCCCATACAGCTGTTTCCACATGCACTTTTGAACACATACATCTAGTGAATCAACTGCTCAGACATCTATGCACAGAGTCATACACCTCCCAGCCACCCACACACACACACTCAGTCTCCCATACAAATACGTGGGCAACCAATCAATAACCCATATAGTTACTCATATAGCTACTTATCAACACATGCAACAGTTTACAGAACAACAGACATAATGATGCACAAATTAAGACAGTTTAGTCACTAACCCATGCACTCAGTGAGACACATTTAATCACTCACTCATACAGTCAGTCATGCACCTACTAAATCCTTCATCCAGACACTCATACATCCACTCATTCTTCAATATGTAAGACATATTTTAACTTTACAGAAACATACAGTCACTGGATGTTGTCATCAGTGATGTCATAAGTGATGTCATTTGAGATGTCATCAGTGATGTCACTGACCATGTCATGAATGATGTAATATGTGAAATCATCAGCAGTGGATTGCGGGTGCGCGATATATAGTTAGTGCAACTAACTATATATGGAATTTCAATGGTTTTGTGTGAGTAAAATAAGGTTTTGTAAATGCTAATTCCTAACTATATATGGTCTATAACCTATGGTTTTTTCAGTGAATTTTCAAGGTTTTGTAAATGCTAATTCCTAACTATATATGGTCTATAACCTATGGTTTTTTAAGTGAATTTCAATGGTTTTTTAAAAGCTAATATCTTTAGCTGTAAAATGTATTCTTCTTTAAATCTTAAAATATATTTTACATGTTTTTTATACAAATTTTTAAAAAAAAAATTTTTGTTTCGCTCCCAGTCCGCGAACCGGTCAGCTTCCCGTTAGCTCAATTTAAAGCCGCGACTCGGTCCGCAAACCGGTAAACGTTCCTTTAGCGTAACTGTTACGTTAGAATGACGTTTTGCGTTGTCGCGTAATACGTCATTTGACGCGCCAAGTTAGCGGACCCGGAAGCGGACCGGAAAGCGGAGCAAAGCGCGAAACGTAAACACAGCAGGTCATGTGACTCGGTAATAACACTTTTCATTGGTTCATTTCACTTTTGGTTTCCTAATGATGTAATACTAGGTCATGTGATCTAAAATTAACACTTTTCATTGGTTTAGAACTTATACTTTTCCCAAATGATGAAAACCCCTCCTTCTTTCCTCACTCTGACTTTCATCTTGGTGAGAGAAAGACCCTTTTTCATAGTTGAGCAATGGCTTCAGTAGTTGCTTCAGCTGGTGCACCCCCACCACCACCTTCACCTCCTCATGGGAAGAGAGGACCACCTGCTGAAGTAATCATACAACAAGAAGAGGAAGATCAGGAAGAGGAGGAAGAGCAGGAAGAGCCAGAGTTTTTGCCATAGGAGCCCAGGAGGTATAATCGAAAAGAAAACTACATTTGACAATTTTTTTAATTTCCTGAGGGGCAAAAAAAAGTGAATGCAAGATATCTGTTTTGCCGTATATGCGATGATAGACTGTCAAGGGGGACTGATAAAAAATACAGCTACGGCAATTACACTATGCATAGGCATATGAGTAGGTGGCACCCAAACAACTATAGTGCTGCCCAGCTTCGTGATGAGCAACAAAATCCCCCTGCGATGGCAGGAAGATCGGTTGTTCAAGAAGTGTCAGGACCAGAGGCGAGGGAGATGGTCCCAAACATTCAAATGAACTTTGGGTAAGTGAAGCAAGTGTGCGTGCGCTGTAACCAAATCATTTGCTACAGAGAAAGTAGCATTACTCTAATTATGAAAGCTATTAATAATCATGTTTGCCCGAGACGCCCCAAACAATAAATTCTTCTTTTTTTCGTTGCTCCTGTTGAGCCCTTTTCAATGAATCATTTTTGTTTCCCCCCTCCCACAAAAAAAACAAAAAAATATCAAAATGTTCAGAAAATACAAAAAAAATAAAATAAATGTTCAGAAAAATAATAAAAAAAATTTAAAACAACAAAAACAAAAAAAAAGTTCTTTTCAGAACTACCTCCCCATTATAAAAAAAATTGGTAGAATTTTTGAAACTCTGCCAACCTCTATTTCTTTTAGTTCGCTTCCCGGTTCGCACTCCGGTACGCGAACCGGGAGCAAACCAAAAAAGAACAGTAAGTATAAGGGAAGGAAACAGACAGTTATGTTACAAGAAAGACAGCTATAGGGAGTAAACAAAAGATACTGTTACCCGCAATCCACTGCTGATCATGTCACATATTACATCATTCTTGACATGGTCAGTGACATCATCAGCAGTGGATTGCGAGTAACAGTATCTTTTGTTTACTTCCTATAGCTGTCTTTCTTGTAACATAACTGTCTGTTTCCTACCCTTATACTTACTGTTCTTGTTTTAAAACATTTTTTGAGATCATTCAGAAACAGTAACATTAATAGAGACAGAATGAGTGAATAAGAATGAAGAAGTATGAGAAGAGAGGGACTGAGAAAAATACTGGAAGGAGTAGAATAATTAAGTAATAGAGAAAGGAATGAGGGAAGTAGCAAACGCAGGAAAGTAAGGATTAAAGAAATGAAGCAGTAGAACTAATAGATGTTAAATGTGATAGATTAAATGATTGATTCGGGATGACGATAAGGTGTGTCCTCTCCAAAAGTTTGTTTAAGGTGAGGCCTACTCAGGGTTGCATATCAAATTTATGCTTGTTGAAGAATACAGAGGAGATAATACATGTGAAGGCCTACCATTGAAGTAAAACATGTCCACTTCACTCTTGAACAACGGCCAGACCTCTTCTGTGTCCATAGACAGACCTAAACTTCATCTGCACAATGTCATTCGTAAACTTAGAAAACACAAGTAATGTAATTGAAAAATGTGGAGTTTCTTTTGCTCATTTCACAATCACATCACCTGTGTTGCCTTTGCTTAGGTATCTCATAGTGCAGATGTAGTCCAGCATATGAAACAGTACGCAGAAGTGCAGCAGTGCATGCATTAATACATGTGAAGGCCTACCAATGAAGTAAGTCATGTCCACTTATTACATCATTCATGACATGGTCAGTGACATCATCAGCAGTGGATTGCGGGTAGAAAGAGTAGAAAACATTTACCTTATAATTCTTGTTAACTTTTCAATTCTTTTTTCATACTTTCAATCTGTAAAAGAGAGAACAAACATTTCAAAAATATTAAAACATGTATTTAAAAATTAGAAAAGACAAGGGAAAAGGTTCAAGAACAAACAGTTTTTCAACAACTTTGACTTTTACAGAAGCCTCTGCTTCTCTACGTCCCCTACACAATCCTAAAGATATATATTTTAAACAAACAGTATCTTGATGCTGAAAAACTGAGGCCTATTTTGGAACATGGTGCATCTTTTGCACTGCTGATGTCTCACAATAGTGATGCAATAGCAGCGCAAAAAAGATGTAAAGCCATCATAAAATTGTGTCTAACATTTTAAATGATTGTTTCAGGATGCAAATAAGATGTGTCCTTTCAGGAGGTTTCTTTGAGGTGAGGCCTATTCAGTTTTCAAAAAAAACAGTACCCAGAAGTGCAGCACTGTAAGCATTAACTTTGACACTTACAGAAGCCTCAGTTTCTCCATATCTACCTCACATTTCTAAATGTATATCATAAGTACAAAAAGTAGAACATTAATTATACATGTTAAATGGTTTATTTTTGCTGCTCTCAGAATGTATCAAATTTCACTTAAATCAGTGACTTGAAGGTATTCATCATGTAACAGCGGGGAAAAAAAAACACAATCAAAATGATTGTGTTTAAAAAACCCATACAACCTAAGAAATCTGAATTCAAAACTCCTTAAAATTAACTTACTTTCCATAACGTCGAAGGATGTCCTATGAACAGCGTACACTCTGTTGTGCTATAAATATTTTCAGCCCGCCACTTTCTGAAAGAAAACCTCCATCGTTTTGAAAAATATGTTACATACAATAAAAGACTTCTCACATTCTACCACATGTTTCCACTTGGCCAAATCATGTTGCAGCGTTTTTCAACTCTTGTAATTCTTATAATGAAATCCCGTCATTTTCTATTTTCGCAACTTTCAAAAAGAAAACATTTAAGATTACTTTCACAATCCTGGACTACTAATATCTTACCCTTCTTTCTCACTCATGTTCTACTTTTCCTATGACACTGATACTGCTTACTATGAAGCAGACTTACTTGCATCAGGTTTATATAGTTGGATTTTTAAATTGACATTATAATTAAAAGTTTTGGACCAATAATCTAGACAGCATTGCAGACTTACATTCCCTCTACTTCATGAACCTTTTGCAATTCCTCAGAGGAAATCCCGAGATTCTTTCCTTAAAATTTTGGTTTTAAAAACACCAGGTAAGAATTTTTAAGGTCAAACTGCAATTTTTTTTGAAAGTTACAACAGAATCGTTGCAGAATGACCAGCCGTTTCTAGACTTTAAATAAGCTGTGTAATTTCCTGATGTTGTTGAAGGACCATCGTGATAGATAATTGCTACAGTTACAAAAGTCCTTCCTGATATTGACAGCTGAGAAGCAACAACATTTTTTATTAAAGTTGACAATTTTGATCCATCAGGCCTACATCGTTGGATCATTAAAATGACATACTGGCCATATCTTCGTATAAATAATGTTGACATCATTTCAGATTTACATTGGCTACACTCCATGTTGTGATCAGCTGCATTTACTAGCTTATTAAAGGAGACTGATTTACTGTCTGGCAAAGTTAAATATATAAATCTTTCTGAGTCTACACTAGTAGTACTTGATACCATACAGGTCTCGCAGTCATGCTGCCATTGATAAGAAAGCCCAAACAGGTGATCTACATCTACACCCCCATCTTGCAATACATCAAGCATATACATTAAAAACTCCTGACAATCCTGCTGATTATTTTCAGAGAAGTCTGTTTGACCTGAACATTCATCTAACAGATAACTTCAGACACACTTTCTACTTTTGTTCGATCAGTGCTACATTTCTCTAACACAGAATTCAACAAACAGCATAAACTTTGTTCCGAATTGAACACAATCTGTTCTTTTAAAGTCTCTAGTGAAAAGAGAACATTAACCACTACATTTGCATAGCAGTTGACACCAGAACTGTTTTCAAATTGAAAACCGACAACATCTTCAACAGAATCCGTTTTCTTTCTGCTTACAATTTTCGGTTCATCGACTTTTCGGCTTTTTGCTACAACCTCCCTACTATTAGTGATATTTCTTCGTTTACGGCCTACCACACGTTTCTCAAACAAAGGATATTGAGGCAAATGTGGCGCATACTCTCTTCTTAACCTATTGTATTCCTTAACACAATCTAGATCCGCACAAATGTTTGTGACATCACAATCAATCAAGTACAATCCCGATAAAGTTCTAACTCGTGACAATGCCACATATTCCATACCCTCTTTGAACACAGAACTGCCAATATTCACCAATGCATTATCTACACTTAAACCTTGCGATTTATGGATTGTCACCGCATATGCCAAGCAAACAGGAAACTGTTTACGGCCAACATATAAGTCTTTAACAAGCAAAAACCTAGCAGAACAACGACCAATTAGCTGTACTTCCTCAATGCCATCAAATTTAATTTTTAAAAATTCAATACCATCTCTACTTCTGTATTTCTCAAAATCAACAACATTACCCATTGATCCATTTACCAGACCTCTTTCAACATGTAAATTCCTTCTCAAAATGATTCGGCAATTTAAACACACATTCAAAGTCTTTTCAAAACCCGCTGTTTTAGATATAGTCTTCTCTAATGAATCCAATTTTGATTTCAAATTCTCAGACAAAATAATTGTTGATCCCATATGCTCTATTCTGTCAATAGCTTCAAGTTTCACAATCTCTTGCTTTTCTAAATTCAACATTTTGTTGTTGAAGATGGCACATTCTGCAAGAGTTGGCATCAAACATATTCCGGATTTCTTCTCAGTAATTTTTTGAAAAATATTCTCAGGCACAATGTCTTGTTCTGGATATAAATTTGACAGTAATCGTGCATTTAAAGCTTCTTTCCCATGCTCGGTCACTTTTCCAATTCTAATATCTTGTAGAATATTCTTGTAATCTTCATCCTTTGCCTGACGCATATTTTCATGCAGTTCAGCATAATTGAAGTTTAACCATATATTGACGTTGCCAATGCTCCCTAGGCACTTCCTGGTATCTTCATGCGTGAGTATTTTGAACACAGGTTGTCCTTTTACTGGTGTCAGCTGCAGAAGATCTCCGAAAACAATGATGTGTTTGCCACCAAATAACACATCAAACTCAGTTTTAAGAACTTCTTGCATTCTCAAATGCACAAAGGCAAGCATGACATTGGAAACCATGCTTACTTTGTCAATGATAAGAAGTTTCATTTTCCTCAAGACTCTTGAAACTTCACAACAAGCATCCCCAGATAACTTGTGGTATTGTAATTTGTTGTCATGCTCCACTGGCAGCATCAGTAGACGATGCAAAGTAATACCTTTAATGTTATGTGCTACCAGTCCAGTAGGAGCGGTAACAACACAAGACAACGATGACTCAGTCCTTTCCTGCAAATAACAAGAAATTGCTTTAATAAGGAAACTTTTTCCAGTTCCCGCTTCTCCACTCACGTACAGTCGGACAGGCTTCAACGACGTACATGAGCACTCTTTCTTCTCATGACTTAATCCATGATCAATTTGCTTGGTAACTTCATCATATATTTTCCTCTGCTCAACGTTGAGTTGTTTTTCCAAGTCTTCTAAGTTAACCGCATCCTCCTGAGCATGTGCCATGGCTCTTTCCACTTCATTCATAGCAGTGGCAGCTTCATATTTGATAATAGGTCCTCCTAGTGGATCCTGACTCAATGAAACAGAACTCTGACTGTCCTGAGAACTGTCTCTGGCAATCTCGGCTGCAATCGTTGCTTCCTGCTCAATTTCCAAAGTCAACATTTCTTGATATTTGGGAAAAGCAGGACATTCTATGGTCTCCTTAGCAGCAGTGAAAGAGTCTTCATAACAGAGGAAATCTCCAAGCAGTTCCTCTTCTGCACGCCAAGGCTTGAAAAGTTGCAAAAAAGCTAAATAGAAAAACTCCTTTTTTTCTGGAGATTCGCCACTCAATTTTCGATGGTTTACTAATTGGCATTTTCTTTGCTTGACCAGACATCCCTCACTTCCAATTACAGCATACACTCCTTTCTCAATATCTTCTTTGATGTTCCTCTTGAATATATCATTTTGTAGAACCTCAAATAGACAAACATTCTCAAGGTGACTGCTTCGATTTGGATAACATGTATCCAACATGTTGGTCTTCAAAATGTCGGTACTGTTTGGTTCCTTTTCTGCCAAATACTCAATTTCCCGGACAGGTTTTAGAACTCGATTTCGCGTTGCAGCAAGACCAAGACTTGCCCAAACGATACTCCTGGATTTGGCATAGAGACTTGCTGAAGACAACCGGTCAGAACATTCGTAAGCTCCGATTTCTCGATGCGACAACATCTTCAGACTGAAACTGTACAACTTTTTGCTGAGGCTCTTTTCATGGGAAATGTCCTCCCACATATCCTTCAATTCTGTCTTTTCTTTTTTGGTGATGTAAGATGTCACATACCGAGCCACAGCCATACAGTTGTCAGCCACAAACTGTATATCCATGTTAGCATTCCACATGGACAAAATCAATGGGTTGTAGTCGTTGATGTACTTGGACTCTTCGTTCCTTTTCAAATTGTATGTATTTTTGGGTGATTTCCTCGTCACATTATGTCACAGCAAAGACATCAAACTGTTCACTCTTCCTTTAGAAATCACCGGTCGTGGAAAGTTGAAACGACATTTGGTGTAGAACTTGTCCTTGTTTCTGAATTTACGACGACAGTACTTTCCACAACGATGGCTTTGGAAACGTAGAACTTGTTCTCTTAGGCTTTTCTTCTCCGTTGCGTTTGGAACAGCACACGTAGAATACTGTTCTATGAAATTCATCACTAAGTCATCCGGATCTGTTCCAAATTTAGGTGCATCCTTGATCCACAGCAACATATGTATATGAGGAGCACCTCTTGCTTGGTACTCCTTTCTCCAGAAGAAATCCAACACCTCTCCAAGAGGTGGATTCTTCTTATTTGTGATGAAAGACATCATAGCTTCAAATCTATGATTGAAGTACCTGCATACATTCACTGGATCCAAAGAACACAGTTCTCCAGGTGTCTTGAATTCAATGTTTTCAATATTTCCATTTGCCTCTCGTAGAAATTCAAGTAAGTCTTCCCAGCCATACTCGGCACAGCTCAGAGTGAGGAACCATGTTGGAGTTCCTAAGTTCCTCAGCATACATTTTAAATCACCATGACGACGGTACCAGTACTCATTAGTACCACGCTGACACGCCATGAGATTAATTAGGTGAGAATCCAAAATACTGTCTTGGACATTGACTTTATGCATAAAGTCACTTGCCGAGATGTTTCACATCTGTATACCACTTTTTAAGATGTGGTTCACTGCATATGACAGTCCAGACAGATCGCTTTCAAACAGGAGATGAAACAAATAGGGAATGCATTGACGAAACCTAGGATCTTCTGCATACAATCGTAAAGTCCGGTATTCAGACGCAGGAATTTGATGAGGTCGCTCATCATATCTTCCTCCTTGACCTGTTGGAAATAGCTGTGGGAAACACCGAGCTTCCAAACTTTCCTCCCAAACACTAATGGGACTCCCTTTGGCTTGTTTCATTTGAAACAACTCAATTGCATTCCCCATGACTTCCTTGGAATGCAAAGGATGAACACTATAATGTTCATATATTTCTTCACTTTTAGAGGCCTCTACTTTCTCAATTTGGCCAGCACACAAATCGCTATCCTCTTCATCACTTACTTCCTCTTCTGCAAAATATACATTCTTATAGTACTTATTATTTTTCTTCAAATACAATGTTGCCTTTTTGACTTTCCTAACATCCACTAAATCTTGCCATATTTTCTTATTCTTTGTCGGAACCCCATTAACCAAGATAACCAGAGGTTCCTCTTCCTTTTTTTCTACTCCAATTGTGTTAATGTTTTTGTTCAAATCTAGAGGCAAATAAACAACTCTTCCCTTTAATCCTCCCTGTAAATCTGATGGAGGCAACTTCCCTGTCTTTGGCTCCATTCTTACAATAGCCTGAAAGGGATGTATACTTTGAATCAAAATAGATTCATAAGTATTTAAATCCTTCAATTCAGAAGGAACCTCAACCAATTCCAGATTATTATGAACCGCCCTAGCAGGCATCTGGTTTTGGTTTAATTTGTTACAACAATAAGTACACACACGTTGATCCGATCCCAAATCAAAATAATTTTCTACCATTAAGTATGTGGCAAAATCCTTCTATTCACTATTATTTTCCCTTTCACTTTTTGCATATAAATCCACTAACTTAGTCTGATTCTTATAATAAGTGCGTCGACAACACACACAAGTGAAATTAGGCCTCTCACTTGATTTCATCTGAAACGTGGCAATTTCCTTCTGAAATGTATCTGTACTAGAAATCTGTACATTATCTTCAACATTACCCTCTACTTCTGGGTCAATTTGAACATTCTCATCTTTACTTCCAAAGTAACAAAACTCAATTTCTTCACAAATATTCTTGACATCTATTTCAGAACCATGCAAAAGAGCAGCACATAATTGTTTAAGCATAATTGCTGGACTCTTAGCATGATACAACATTCTCACTAATTTTCTCACTTTATTATGATGCACTGCTAGCATCCTGAAATGATGAAAAACACTCTGGCATACTCTCCTGGAAAGACAAGCCAGTGAATGACCACGCAAACATGTCATTTGTCTCACTCTGCAAGGATCTAATTCTTGCAACAACTTCATTTTCTGCTTCAAACTTTTCTTATTAAATGTCCGTACAAAATCACAAAACAAATTGATGGAATCCTGTCGCACACTGCAAATAGAACTACACTTCCAAATGTACACAGGACCCTTAGGACGTCTTCCTAAAACCTCATTACCTAACACCTCGTCTGTCTCTGTTGTCACAAGTTTTTCTTTTTCAACTGGACAACCATCCTTCACTTCATAAGCTCGACCACTGGTGTCAACTGCAAACACCAAATCATTATCCTGAAAATAACTCTCCTCATTAAAAAATGCCTCACAACTTGAACTATGCATCCATTCTCCGGAAAAAACTTCACAAAAGTTACTACGATTTACTACTCTCTTCCATCTACTATTTGATTTGAAATCAGAAATTACCTTGTTTAGTTTCCTAATTCTATTGATTACCAAAATAAATAACTTTCTCTTAATTTCGAAAGCATGATCAATAATTTTCTCTACATTTTTCTTCTTCTTATAAAATGCCACTTTCTGTTGGCCTTTCTTAATATTTTTTAATAAATTAACTATTATCCTGTTGCGGAACATTCGTTTTTGAATGTCCCTAAACTGTTGTTTCCTTCTACTATCATGCACAGAGTTATCTCTTGCTCTAGCAGTAACATTTTTGATTGGTCTTTCCTTTCCATTTAAATTGCTTTTCTTTTTCTGGACTGAAACATTTTTTTGAGAAATACTTTTTTTACTACAAATATTTCTTATGAATGATTTTGTGCTCTTACCCGGAGCTTTCTTGGTGATTTCGCAAGTTTTTTGGGGAGAGGACTGCTGCAATAATAGATGATCTTGCTGTCTTTGACGTTTTCTAGCCTTTCTAATTCGATTCTTAGTTGGCATTTTTCAAATTTTGAAATGATCTGCAGTTGAATCTGTGGAAAAATATAATAAAAAATGTTATTAACCACTATTACCAAACAATAAATGAATAACAGTCATCAAAAACTTAACACCCTACTTATTATTTAACATAGCAAATCTTTTGCACCACCACTGCGTCACAAAAGTGACACACAGTGGTACAAAACAGGCATACACCTATCATAAATCTCTCCCTAACATTTTAAATGATTGATTCAGGATGACGATAAGGTGTGGCCTATCAAGAGGTTTGTTTGGGCCCAGATCTTTGGACTGGGGTGAATGTGTGTCATTGATCCACATTCGGTCCATCACCTGTTTTGTTTGTTTGAGGTGAGGCCAACACATGGTTGCAGATGAGATTTTCGCTTGTTGAAGAAAACAAAGGAGATAACACATGTGAAGGCCTACCAATGAAGTAAGTCATGTCCACTTCACTCTTGAACAAAGGGCAGACCTCTTTTGAATCTGTGGTCACACCTAAACTTCATCTGCACAATGTCATTCATAAACTTAGGAAACACTAGTGATGTAATTGAAAAATGTGAAGTTTCTTTTCCTCATTTCAGAATTACATCACCTGTGCTTCCTCATTGACTTAAAATGTCCTTAATACACATGAAAGCGTTTTTTTGATTGCCCTTGCACCATTTTTGGGTCATTTTGAACATGGCTATGTTACTCCCATAATCAAAATCTAAATTTGCCAAGCACAGGTGGAAGCGTATTTACAAGAAACTTGCCCCATGAAGAACGCTTTCCATTTAAAAAGGGAAAAATAACATCATAGACACTCAAATGCCTTATAAAAATGGCCCAAACAACCTATGAAGCTCTAGCAGTACATATCCAGAAATGTAATTGATTTCAAAAATCGTTTTTAAACACAACATATAAATCAATTGTATACCTACATTCAGTTGGAAATGACTGTAAATGTCCTTGAGACACATGAAAGCGTTTTTTTGAATGCCCTTGCACCATTTTTGGGACATTTTTAACATGGCTATGTAACTCCCATAATCAAAATCTAAATTTGCCAAGCACAGGTGGGAGCGTATTTACAAGAAACTTGCCCCATGAAGAACGCTTTCCATTTAAAAAGGGAAAAATAACATCATAGACACTCAAATGCTTTATAAATATGACCCAAACAACCTATGAAGCTCTAGCAGTACATATCCAGAAATGTAATTGATTTCAAAAAATCGTTTTTAAACACAGCATATACATCAATTGTATACCTACATTCAAGAGGAAATGACTGAAAATGTCCTTGAGACACATGAGAGCGTTTTTTTGAATGCCCTTGCACCATTTTTGGGACATTATTAACATGGCTATGTAACTCCCATAATCAAAATCTAAATTTGCCAAGCACAGGTGGGAGCGTATTTACAAGAAACTTGCCCCATGAAGAACGCTTTCCATTTAAAAAGGGAAAAATAACATCATAGACACTCAAATGCCTTATAAATATGACCCAAACAACCTATGAAGCTCTAGCAGTACATATCCAGAAATGTAATTGATTTCAAGAAATCGTTTTTAAACACAGCATATAAATCAATTGTATACCTACATTCAAGAGGAAATGACTAAAAATGTCCTTGAGACACATGAAAGCGTTTTTTTGAATGCCCTTGCACCATTTTTGGGACATTTTTAACATGGCTATGTAACTCCCATAATCAAAATCTAAATTTGCCAAGCACAGGTGGGAGCGTATTTACAAGAAACTTACCCCATGAATAACGCTTTCCATTTAAAAAGGGAAAAATAACATCATAGACACTCAAATGCCTTATAAATATGACCCAAACAAACTATGAAGCTCTAGCAGTACATATCCAGAAATGTAATTGTTTTCAAAAATCGTTTTTAAACACAACATATCTTTTTCAGCTTACATGAGAGCCCATGGAATGGGCTCCATGTACAACAATAACTTGTGTTACTGCATGCCAGAATGCTACACCGAATATGCAATTACAATTTCTCAAAGAAACAAAATCTATTTGTATATCACTTGAGACAAAGCCACATTTTAAAAACACAGCTTTCTTCATCATTTTCTCCTTAAATCATACTATTCTCTATCTAAATTAAATAAATCTTTTCTCACCTTAGCAAATACTTTTTGAGTTTCAAAACAGTCTCAGAAATACTCCAAATTGTCTTCAGCAGAGCAAAGAGGATGCACTCCAGAGGCTGCAGCTATAGAAAGCACAGAAATGCTGATATTCATTACACATATCTCTCATATTAGCCAATCATAACTCTGCCCTCACTTTTTTCAAATCAAAACCCTTCCCCCCTCTGCCCTCTCTGGCTTTTTTGCTTAGCAACCACCTCCTGAAAGACCTCTCATGTTTGCAAGTTCACACAACAATGTTTCAATTGAACTCTGAACTCTCAGTGCACCTGCGTATCCAGTGCAATCTTTCATTAAATGTTTTTTCCTTGACCATTCAAATTACATCTTTCAAAGAACACATCCATGCACCCTAACTTTCTGTTTTCAGAAATGGAAATGTACCAATCACTGCTAATGAATCATTAGCACTGGAAATCCACAGTTTTTTTTCTTTACAAACTCCTACTGTTTCAACTGCCCTTTCATTACCACACTTCATCTGACTGCAGCCCAACCTTCTCTCACCATGTTTAATGTCTGGATTGTTGGACATAGTTACATCTACTGGGCTCAAAGGTATGCTGAGAACAGAAATTTACCTAACCTCAATTTACAAGATGTGGAAATTAAGTGGTTGGGCCAAAGAGGATTATATGGCTGAGATACCCGCCACCCCCTCTCAACACAATCCCCAAGGATGGGAAACCGGAAACAGTTCTGAAGTTTTTGGAAGACGGGAGGGAGTGACCCTCCCGGCCGTATTTATTAAAATATGAAACAAAATTAAAACATTAAATCAACAGTTTCATATTATGTACAATTTCATTACCACATTGCGATGTTTGGCTAACCTTAACATATCCTCTAATACAAAGGTTCTCCTAGCCGAACTAACATCCTACCAAACATTTACTTAAATTTTGAAATTGTACATCCTAACGTTTAAGGGCCAACGGCAAGGTCGTAACCGGTGTCAAGATCCCTAACCCAGACATATCCCCCTCACTCGTGAGGGGCGGCACGGAGGCATACCTCAAGTGCAACTACCAATTTCCCTTGACTTGACGGGGGCCCCAATAAAACTCGACGCCACTTAAAGGTCGTACGAGGACTCGTGTGAGGTATCTAGAAGGTAGCGTAGACCCCCCCCAAACCCCACATAACTTACCACATCTGCCGTCGCAGACGTCCTGGCCCCGGGAAATTCCCCAGGAGGGGGCTGTAACCCCTCCTACCCATGAAGGGGCCTTGACCGCCTTCCCTTTCCTTTCGGCGACCCATCCTTAGAAGGGACCGCCTCCCCGTTGAGGGGCCAATGGCCACCTCCCCCGAGCGCCCCCATCCGTAATGGGTGACGCCCACTCATAGGGATCTTCCAATTATTGCTCACCGATCATGACCTTACCGCCCGACCAAAATAAATACGACAATGATAACTAAATAACTAAAGACTAAATATAACAGACAGTAGCAACAACAACTTTATTCAAAGCATGCTTACTGATGAACACTAAAGCAGAATTACTTTATTTGCAAAACATAACACAAATCGATCATTCTTTATTGCATACTCAACATCTTCACGATAATACCACAACCTGTAAACGAAAATCAGAGTTATCCACAAACTTTATTTAAAACCACTCGCTGTCTTCAGGGGCTGGTGGGTGGGTCAAAATTGGCTCTTCGTTCCGTCTCGAGCTCACGTGCAGCGAGGAGGTGCAGCTTCAGAGCACAGGAACAAGAGGATGCTTTCTGGTCTTGTTCCTCCTTTTATCCGTCTTCAGGGCGGGCGTAAACCCGCCCCTGCCTGCCCCAAGGGCGTGGCCAGCCGCGTCAGTGTCTAGGCCAACCCACTCTAGGGCGGGAAAAGGCGCGCCCCGGATACGCCGCTTCGGGCATACCAGCCGAGACTCGCCTCCCGCCCAAGATGGCTTCCCGGGGGGATCGTGGTACTCTGCCATACGTTCGGGGGGACCGATTGGTCGCCCCTTTCCATATGGCTGAGATACCCGCCACCCCCTCTCAACACAATCCCCAAGGATGGGAAACCGGAAACAGTTCTGAAGTTTTTGGAAGACGGGAGGGAGTGACCCTCCCGGCCGTATTTATTAAAATATGAAACAAAATTAAAACATTAAATCAACAGTTTCATATTATGTACAATTTCATTACCACATTGCGATGTTTGGCTAACCTTAACATATCCTCTAATACAAAGGTTCTCCTAGCCGAACTAACATCCTACCAAACATTTACTTAAATTTTGAAATTGTACATCCTAACGTTTAAGGGCCAACGGCAAGGTCGTAACCGGTGTCAAGATCCCTAACCCAGACATATCCCCCTCACTCGTGAGGGGCGGCACGGAGGCATACCTCAAGTGCAACTACCAATTTCCCTTGACTTGACGGGGGCCCCAATAAAACTCGACGCCACTTAAAGGTCGTACGAGGACTCGTGTGAGGTATCTAGAAGGTAGCGTAGACCCCCCCCAAACCCCACACAACTTACCACATCTGCCGTCGCAGACGTCCTGGCCCCGGGAAATTCCCCAGGAGGGGGCTGTAACCCCTCCTACCCATGAAGGGGCCTTGACCGCCTTCCCTTTCCTTTCGGCGACCCATCCTTAGAAGGGACCGCCTCCCCGTTGAGGGGCCAATGGCCACCTCCCCCGAGCGCCCCCATCCGTAATGGGTGACGCCCACTCATAGGGATCTTCCAATTATTGCTCACCGATCATGACCTTACCGCCACAGGTCCGGATAGTTGACCGGCTATCCGGACCCCCCACCACACTCCTACCTAAAGGTCATGTTTTAACGTCTTCAGCCAAGCTATGAAGTCTCCTATGAGTAACTCATTCCCCACCCGAGACAAATGAACACCATCTCCCAAGTACATACTGTCATCATTAACACACCCATGCGAAATAGAATGCAGTGCATTGGAACGGAACAACCTACTCACTTTGTTATTAATTTTTCTCACAGAATGATTTAAAGCAGAAACAGAAAAAGCCCCCCGCCACACTTTTCGTGGGATCATATGGGACCACGCAATTGTGCACCCTGGAACTCTCCTCGCTAACCAACTTACAGTGGAAAGCATCGCCTCCAGGAGAAGTCGTCTACCAGTGGTGACCAAATCATTGCCCCCAAGATGTACTATGACTACAGACGGCGGTGACCTCGTCCGCCCTAGCAAACCCTCGAAAAATGATTGAAACTGGTCAATACAGAGTCCGCCCTTTCCGTAGAAGGACACACTGTACCCGTATTCCCCAGCCACGTGCACCATGTCACCTGCCTTGAATACGTCCGCGGCACGCCTCACGTATGAGTGGCCCACGACCCACACCTCCTTTTTCACAGCCGGTGATGTCTGACCGCTGGCCCGGTGTTGGGTCGACTGCATAGTCCGCCCCGCCTCGTAGGCTTGCGTAACTGAAAACCAAACAAAACAAGAAGCGTGAGTACATCATTACAGCTTCACAACATGTGCAAACGCACATACCTTTTATAACAATTGGAGGACCAACGCCCCACTCGTTTAACTTGTTCCACATCCAGACCCCTGGCTGTAGCCTCTGTAGCAGCCCCTATCCGAAAGGAATGGGTCCCAAACTCGCCCGGGTTCAAGCCCGCAGCTGTAATCGACATCGCAAGCACCCGCTGAAACTGAAACCTTGTCAGTGGGGTGGCGTCCGCGTGTCTCAACAAGGTCCCCCCCCATGATGCCAACCTTCGTGTTAAATAATCCTCTAAACACTTCACTGGGCACATGGGCGACCCGGGAATCCTGCGTATAATTATGCAGTCACCCATCCCACTCTGGTCGGTCTTGGACCTCACAAACGAGACAGTCATTGTCTCCCCTCTGATCTGAACGTGCTCTGCGCACAGCCCTCCCGTCACATCCTGCTTGTTCCTCGCCACTAATTCGCTTACCCGCATAGCCCCATGAAATGCCAGCGTAAAAGCGGCTCGGAATAACACTGTCTCAAACTGAGATGAACATGTTGTAGGGAGTCTGGATAATAACTGGGCCAACCTATCCAAACCTATCGGGCGCCTCTCATCTACTCTGCGACCCTCAAGGCGTTGCCACCCACGTAGCGCTTTTTGCACAACGAAAGACGCTGTCGGGTCCTGGATCCCATGAGCCCTAGCAACAAAGGAAATGGCAGCCCGATGCCTCTGGGCCGTGGCCACCGATTTCCCTGCCAGATGTAAAGACATCAGAAAGTTCACTACCCATTCCTCCTGGCCCCAAAGCTCCTCTCTAGCAGTCCCCAAAAAGGCTAAATAGGACCGGAACGCCCCTTCATATGCCTTCCTCGTCCTGGGTGCTAAACTCTCTCCCACGAGGTTACGAAGTTCGGGGCACCGAGAGACCAGAGAGCTTCGGGAAAGGATGCTGGCTCCGGGTCCGCTGTGGGAAGAAAACCCCAGAAAGCCTGCATACGAAAACGAGAAAGGGCATCAGCCGCCTGGTTCATTACCCCCGGGACATGTCTTGCTTTGAATAGCACATTCAATTGCATACACAGTAATACGATTTCCTTGAGCAGTCTCAAAATCCATTTGCATCGTGCTGCCTGGCTATTGATACACTCAACCACGGTCATATTGTCAGACCAAAATACCACAGAGTGATCTCTGAACCCTTCGGGCCACGTTCTCAGGGCCACCAAAATGGGGAAAAGTTCCAGGAAAGCAATGTTACTTGTCAGTCCACTGTCATGCCACCATGCCGGCCATTTTTGTGCAGACCATCGAGTGCCGAAAATGGCACCAAAACCTATGCTCCCTGCCGAATCTGTCCACAGCCCCAGCTCCTCAGAGGACACGACCGGTTTGTTCCAGACGACTCGACCATCGAAATCCGCCAGAAATGCCAACCAAATGCGCATGTCCTGGCGGACCTCTGCCGAGAGCCTTGTGCGATGATGGCCCTCCTTCAGTCCGACCATGGCTTGAGCGATCGAACGGGAAAAAGGGCGGGCCATTGGTATAACTCTTAGGGCAAAATTCAACTGTCCCACTAACTGCTGTAATTGATGCAGCTTAACCTTAGATTCACTTATACACATTTGCAGGGATGCCCTGAATTTTAACACTTTATCACCTGGCAAACGGAAACAACCTTCTCCGGAGTCTAACTCGATCCCCAGAAACTCGAGGCAAGTCGAAGGACCCACCGTCTTACCTGGTGCCAATGGCACGCCAAACTGTTTCATTAAAACACAAAATGCAGCCAAAGCCTGCCCACATTCCGGATCCCCGGCTGCCCCCAGGAACAAAAAATCATCGAGATAATGCATCACATGTTGGAAACCCGTCTTCTTAGTGAAGACCCATTGTAGGAAACTACTGAATTTCTCGAAATAAGCACAAGATATAGAGCATCCCATCGGCATACACCTATCCATGTAATACTGACCCTGAAACATGAATCCCAGGAGACGCTGATCGTCCGGATGTACCGGGAGCAACCGGAACGCTGACTCGATATCAGATTTTGCCATCAGCGCACCGGGCCCCAGGCGATTCAAAATGGCTACGGCCTCATCGAAGGATGCGTACCGCACCGAACACATTTCCGGGTCTATCGCTTCGTTTACGGAAAGACCACGTGGGGCTGACAAATTATGTATCAGCCGAAACTCACCCGGGTCCTTCTTGGGAACCACTCCTAAAGGCGAACAAACAAAGTTAGCAACCGGGGGTACACTAAACGGACCGGCGACTCGACCTCGAGTAACCTCCTTCCGGATCTTTTCCTGTACCACGGTCGTATGCTGCAAGACCGATAACTGATTTTTGCATTTTTCCACACCCTGAAAGTCCCCCACTGGGATGCGGAAACCATATGAAAACCCGTTCCGCACCACCCCAGCGGAAGCACGATCCGGGTATTCACTGAGCCAGGGAATCATTGCCAAGGTATCAATCGGGGTAGGTAAAGGCGCCCCTCGGACTATGTTAGACCTGTTTGGCACCTCCTCTACCCCCGTTATCACCCGTTTTGGCTCTGCACGTGGACTCAGGATGGGATGATTGCCCACACCCACTACATTCGTGTCTAAATTTGCACGACCCCTGGGGCCTAGTACATTTACCCCTGTTAAAGTTCCAACAAACCCCCTTTTTACCTGCATTACCGGTAGGCCTCGAGTGATTGTCAGTACCCGTACCTGATCGAAAGGGCGTCCCCGCATACTGACGGGAGGATTCGCCCACGTTACTCCCTACCAATGGCAATTTCAACATACCATTATCCTTCATTTTGGACCAGGACACAGAATCATAACAATCCCAAGTTAAGTTTTTATCATGTTCTTTTGCTTTTCTGAAAAGATTATCATAGCAGAACCAATGATTACCCTCGTGTGATACAGAGTACCCCATGATCCGTGACTGATAAATCGGCAATTCGGGTAGCAATTCGGGCCTTCGTTCTCCCAAGATCGATGTGAAAACCCCCCACGCCCTGCCCCAATTGCCAATGTTTTCATTTACCTTAAAGGCGGCCATCTTTGCGCGCCAAACACTCGGATGCATGAGGTCCTTCTGACCTTTAACATGCTCCATCTCATAATGATCAGTAAGCAACAAGAAGATGTTTACATACTCCCCTGCCCATATCTTTTCTTTAATAGCTAAAGGGACATGCTGACCCAACTTCTCCCTTCGAGATGGTGCCGACTCCTCCCTCGCAATCGGCAATGGCCGCTTACCTGAACTGGACGCTGTGTCTGTGACTGAAACCGTCCCCTGTGACTTCTCTACGGCCGCAGCCGGCGTGGATACCCTCGCTGCTTCCCGTGTTTCACGCAGTTGCTTCATCAACACCTGCGCGTCGACAGCCGTGGCGCCCTCGCTACCTTTACCCAACCATGCTGCTAATTGTGCTGCCAGCTCGGGCGGCATATCTTCCCCGGACACGGGGGTGACCACAACGGGAATCGGATTCCCTTCCTCCGGCACGGGAGTGGGTGCTTCGAGCGGGACACTGGGACCCGGGATATCTCCCCCAGCTGCTCCCCTCCTGGGCCTCTTGCCTTTTCCTCCCGGGGCTGCTCCCACCAAAGGACGTTTCGGCCCCCCTTTCTCGTCTTTATCCATTCGCATCTTTAGGTCGGTCACCTCTTTCATGAGAACACGCAGCATCTGGTCGGTAGTCATTCGCTTTCCCGCCTTCTTCGGCATTCTCCAACAGAGTATCTGGAAAACAAACAAGAACGATTACAACGCTCAAAATTGGCTCTTCGTTCCGTCTCGAGCTCACGTGCAGCGAGGAGGTGCAGCTTCAGAGCACAGGAACAAGAGGATGCTTTCTGGTCTTGTTCCTCCTTTTATCCGTCTTCAGGGCGGGCGTAAACCCGCCCCTGCCTGCCCCAAGGGCGTGGCCAGCCGCGTCAGTGTCTAGGCCAACCCACTCTAGGGCGGGAAAAGGCGCGCCCCGGCTACGCCGCTTCGGGCATACCAGCCGAGACTCGCCTCCCGCCCAAGATGGCTTCCCGGGGGGATCGTGGTACTCTGCCATACGTTCGGGGGGACCGATTGGTCGCCCCTTTCCAAAATGTCACCAATTGATACCATTGGTGAAAACCTTTATGCATTTGCCAAAACCTGACCTGTTAATTGTGCACTGTGGAGGTAATGATTTGGGCACTTTGACTGGGGTAGGTCTGGAAATGCTTTTAAAGGACACCTTTGAGCAATTTATGGCACTTTTTCCTCAAACTGCCTTGGTATATTCCAATATATGCCAAAGACAGAAATGGAGGTGGTCCAACCAATTTTGTCCACAAATTGAGAAAGCGAGGAAGCATGTAAACAAATCTGTTTCAGCTTACATGAGAGACCATGGAATGGGCTCCTTGTACAACAATAACTTGGGTTACTACATGCAAGATATCTACAGAGGAGATGGAGTTCACTTCTCAGATGAGGGCAACAGAATTTTCATTTTGAATTTAAGACTGTGCATTGGTACCTACTTATAAGTACCAAAATGTACCATAAACCCAAAAGCTCTTCTCAGAGCTACCCTACATCTGATCACTCACAATTATTATTTTTCTCTAACTTTTTTCTCTAATTTTCAACAAACTACGCTCAAAGAGCGCTACCCGATACGCGAACTGGAAGCTAACCGCGCAAAATTTCTAAAAAAAATGTTTTTTCCCCGCACATATGGTCCTCCTCAGCCACCCTCAGGAAACCTAGGGGGTCAAGATACTTGTACCGTGCCCCCTTCTACCCATTCTGAACATTATTTGCCCTCCATCCTGTATCTTAATTCGACCGAAACACAAAATGGTGGACTCCCGTTACGCTGCTGGTTCGCGGACCGGGACGCATACCGGGAAGCGGTCCAATAAAAAAGGTGGGAAAGTAATTCACAGAAAAACGACTGGAGACACTCTCACCAAATATACATTAGCTCATACTACATAACAATCCCTTTCATTTTCACAAATTTGATTGAAATTCCATTTAGCCATTAAGCCTGTAGACCTCTCTAAATACCGTGAGGTAAATTACTTCACAAAACACATCTGAAGTGTTGGAATTGACAACCAATGAAAATGTTACTTTCATTTTCTACTTTTATTACCTGACATTTGATTGGTTATATACCTGAATATATATAAAGGAAGAGAAGAAAACACAGCCATTTTGACTGCTACTTCTTGTTGTACATTACATTTGAATAGTTACTAAACACTTCAACTTGTTTGTGAAGGTAAGTTGTTATTTTTAAAACTGAAGTATATTGTGCACTATAACTTAATATGGTAGACTTTTTCTGATAGTTATATACTATCCCTCTGTAGTAGTTATAGATTTATAGATTTATAACTTCTCTGTTATAGTTATGGATGGAGTTAGGCTTCTCTTGGTTAAATCACATACACTTTTTTATAGTCCTATTTCCACTCTGATACTATACACTGCCAAAAGATAAATTCACTGATAAAAACTGCCTATCTAAAATTAATCCCAACAGTGCCCTATCTCTACTAATATATATTTTTTTAATCCAAATTTCAGGCAAAATGGAAGGCGAGCAGCAAGTTCAATTTAAAATTGTACTGCAAGAGAGCAGCCAAGGAAACATTGATGAAAATCAAAATGAATTTATGGATGAAAGTAGGGACCAGGAACTACTACAATGTGTGGAAGCAGTGGATAACCTGCTTAAAAATGAGGACATTTTACACCCTCATAGACTACAAAATATATTCAATGACAATTATGAAATTTCTGACAATGAAATGTTAGAAAGTTTAATGAATTATGAAACACAATCCAAATAAAAAAAATGCTTTAAAAATAAAGAAAACAAAAAAAAATCAACAAAAACAACAAACAATTAACATACAGTATTTGAAAAGTCTATCATTATTTTATCCTTATAGTACGCTGCCCAGAACGCTTTCCGGTTCGCGGACTAGGCGCTCACCACGCAAAAAAAAAAAAAAAAAAAATACTTTTTTTGCCCTGCTGGGCCTTTTTAAAACCTAAGATACACTTAATTAGCCAGTTAACCAATCAATTTCTTTTTTTAAAAACTTCCTTTTAGACACTTATTTAACTATTTATTCTTCCATTGACCTTTACATATACATATATAAAACATATTTATTTTTCAGAAAGACACACATTCACTGGATGGTGTCATCAGTGATGTCATGAGTGATGTCACTGACCATGTCATGAGTGATGTAATATGTGACGTCATCAGCAGTGCATTGCACGCGCAAGTTATAGTGAGTCCAACTAACTATAACGTTGGAATTTCAATGGTTTTATGTCAGTAAAATTTCCAGGTAACTATAACTGGTATGAAACCTATGGTTTTTTCAGTGAATTTAATAGGTTTTTTAAATGCTAATTCCTAACTATAACTGGTGTGAAACCTATGGTTTTTTCAGTGAATATATATATATATATATATATATATATATATATATATATATATATATATATATATATATATATATATATATATATATATATATATATATATATATATATATATATATATATATAAAAATTTCTATGGCAAAATGATTGTCTCTGGTGGCCATCTTTGGGCTACATTGGGCTACATTGGACTACATTTGGGCTCTAACATATATATAGCCCAATGTAGCCCAATATATATTTTTTCAAAGTTAATTTTCGTAAAAACCACTGGAGCATATATCTTGAGACATAGCAAAGGCACATCGGGGTACCAGTCCCTACAATTTTGCCAAGTTTGGTGGAAATCCATTCAGCCGTTCGGGCTAAAAGTGAGTTTGACCGCCCTATGGAAATTAACATGGAGAAAACACGTTTTGGAACCCCCCCTTTTATCTCGGCCCCCGCTTGACGAATCCCCCCCATTTTCAGGGAAGGAGCGGAGCAGAGCGGGCCATGAACTTTGAGAAATTCGCGAAGATTCGTCCACCGGCGACAAAGTTATTCTCAATAGAATGTTGCGGATTTCCTATGGAAAGCAGATCCTAACTATAACTACCTACTGGTGACCGCCAGTAGGTAATATATATATATATATATATATATATAAAATTTCATTGGCAAAATGAAACCCCTCATTTTGTTCCTTTTCAAATTAAATGTATTAAGTGTTACCACTTTATTCCAATCAAGATGACTTCAGGTGTGCCATACTTTTGTCATAAGTAAGACTTTTAGCGTTCTAGTTGTTCTTTAGAACACTCTGGGACATTCTGTCATTGGGCTATAGTTGGGCTACATCTGGCTGATATTTGGGCTACATTTGGGCTCTTTTGTCTCTGGTGGCCATCTTGGGAGACTGCATATCAGAATTTTTTAAATGAAATGTAAGAGGATTTGAGAAGTCACTCAAAATGTGCCCTAATTTTTCTTTCTTCAGCACTAATCATAATTTTTATGGCAAAATGAACCCCCTCATTTTGTTCCTTTGCAAAGTAAATGTTTTAAGTGTTAACACTTTATTCCAATCAAGATGACTTCAGGTGTGTCATACTTTTGTCATAAGTAAGACTGGTAGCGCTCTAGTTGTTCTTTAGAACACTCTGGGACATTCTGTCAATGGGCTATAGTTGGGCTACATCTGGCTGATTTTTGGGCTACATTTGGGCTCTTTTGTCTCTGGTGGCCATCTTGGGAGACTGCATATAAGAATTTTTTAAATGAAATGTAAGAGGATTTGAGAAGTCACTCAAAATGTGCCCTAATTTTTCTTTCTTCAGCACTAATCATAATTTTTATGGCAAAATGAACCCCCTCATTTTGTTCCTTTGCAAAGTAAATGTTTTAAGTGTTAACACTTTATTCCAATCAAGATGACTTCAGGTGTGCCATACTTTTGCCATAAGTAAGACTGGTAGCGCTCTAGTTGTTCTTTAGAACACTCTCGGACATTCTGTCAATGGGCTATAGTTGGGCTACATCTGGCTGATTTTTGGGCTACATTTGTTTTTTTTTGTCTCTGGTGGCCAACCTTGGGCTACATTGGACTACATTGGGCTACATTGTGCTACATTTGGGCTCTAACATATATATAGCCCAATGTAGCCCGATATATATTTTTTCAAAGTTAATTTTCGTAAAAACCACTGGAGCACATATCTTGAGACATAGCAAAGGCACATTGGGCTACCAGTCCCTACAATTTTGCCAATTTTGGTGGAAATCCATTCAGCCGTTCGGGCTAAAAGTGAGGTTGACCGCCCTATTGAAATTAACATTGGGAAAACAAGTTTTGGGACCCCCCTTTTATCTTGGCCCCCGCTTGACGAATCCCCCCCAAACTTTCAGGGAAGGACCAAAGCGCCGTGAGGCAAATTTGAGGCAGATTCCTCAACCGGCGCCAAAGTTATTCCCAATAGAATGTTGAGATTTGGCATTGAAAAAGATCCTAAATATAACTACCTACTGGCGACCGCCAGTAGGTAATATTATGTATATATATATATATATATATATATATATATATATATATATATATATATATATATATATATTTATTTTTTTTCTCTATGGAACTTTTGAAAATTCTATGTCTAATAACTTTGGCGTTTGTGGACAGAATCGTCTGAAATTTTCAGGAAAATGGCACATGTTGCTTCTGAGCCGCCCCTGAAAATTTGGGGGGTTTCGTCAAGGGGGGGCTGAGAAAAAAGGGGGGTCCCAAAACGTGTTTTTCCCATTCATTTTTCCATAGGGCGTTTGGCCTCACTTTTAGCTCGAACGGCTGAATGGATTTGCACAAAACTTGGCAAAATTGTAGGGACTGTTAGCCCGATATGCCTTTGCTGGGTCTCAATATATGTGCTCCAGTGGATTTTTAGAAATTAACGTTTAAGAAACAGATATATCTGTGACAGCGTACCGGATAGCGCTCCAGATCGCGTACTTTTCGCGTAACGGAGCTTTGCGAAGCGAAGCTGATTGGCTCTCCGGCGTCTGTCAACATTCTAAACAGTCCGTAGCGGCCGCCATCTTGTCTCTCGGTAGGATCGAAAGACAAGAGGAGGAGAAAAACGAAGGGGGAATTTAATGAAAGGGGGCAAGGTAGACCCCTCTTGACCCCCTAGGAATGATGTTGGGGTTATTAAAGGGTCCCGTGGGGCAAATAAAAAAATTTGATTTTTCGCGGTAGAAGCGCTTCCCGGTTCGCAAACCGGGTCACGATCTGGTAGCGAAACGGGAATTCGCCATTTTGTGTTTCGATTTAATTAAATTACAAGATGGAGGAAAAATAATGTGAGAAATGGGTATAAGGGGGTACGGGAGACATATCCTGACCCCCTATGTTTTCTGAGGGTGGTTGAGGAGGTTCATATATGTTGATACTTGTCTTCCAGCGGCTGTGCGTGAGCGTTTTTTTTTTTTTGCTGCGTGACGTCTGTTAACGTTCGATTCGAAGGAAATCAGGAAGTGTTGACCGCCATTTTGACACTGCGAGTAAATATAATTTTAAAAATAATTGTTATAAATTAATCCGTATTGATAAACATTGTCTGCGCCATCTTGCTTTTTTTCCAATGCCACACTTTTGTCGTGCACGGCAGTCATTTTAGATGCCTTGACCAGAACCACTCTCTGCACGCCGCCGATCCTTAGCATGGCTCCCCACCCTCGCAAGCATCTCCCCCACGAACTGGTCACCCCGCTCTCTGTCTTATGCATGGGCCATAAACCTCCCCCATCTGCGCTGCTCTTCCCTGAGAATCACACCCTGTGCCCCCCCAACACCACCCTTTCACCCTATTCACTACCGCACCCTCTGACACTCCTCTTCCTCTGTGTCCGATTGTCCAGGCCGGTCTCAGGCTATCACCTAGCCCTGCGGATGTAGTTTATGGCCTCAACTGTAAAGAATCACCCCTCTTCAAAGGAGTTACAGTAGATCAAGGCCCCCACCCCATGAGATCCGTCACACCACACGCGTTCCTACTATCTGATAACGATCCTGTATTGTGATTGGGGAGGGTATTCTCACTGTAAGGGTGTGTGGGACCGAGCCTGAAGCAGAAGATTCCAGGGATGCCATTTTGTACATCAAAGTCTTCACAATTATGTGTCACATTAAAAATATATAGCACTCCAACAAAGTAGTAGGTTTATAACACTTTAATAACTTATAAAATATACATCGCAACAAAAACAGTAAACACCTTAAATTTTTTTTATTAAAACAGAAGAAACAATGGTCAGTAGCGGTCTGTTGAGCGAATAGTTCCAAGGCAGCACAACGTGCTGAGTTGTGGACGGCACCCAGGTGAAGAACCATCCCTTCTTTAAACCCCCTGATGACCAACTATAGTTTATTCTCTATTTCGTTCCCTTGCCATAACAAAATAAAAGTCTTGGGTTATTTATGGAAGGGAAGACTTTTTGTTTATTCCAATTTTAAAACAAAGGTTTAAGGAAAGGTACCCTTAATGTGCATGTTTTCCACAGAAATTTGCCTTTGAAAACTAGAGGCAATATTTAAGGCCGAAATCTGTATTTTGTTTTTGGATACACGTGTTATTTGTGTCTGTGTGTTCATTTTTATGGATGACTTTATATGGAATGGTTAAAATAACTTATGATGCAACTTAACAGGAAAGATCACAAACATTCCAATGAGTGCTATGTCCCAGATTTTACATAAAGTAGTGTTTACCTAGAGTGGTGCTGTTCATCTGGGGGCTGAGCTCTTTTTACCTTTTTCTTCTCTCTTATCGTCGGCTGCCTTCACCCACGCTCTCATGCATGGGCCATAAACCTCCTCCCATATGCGCTGCTCTTCCCTGAGAATCACACCCCGTCCTGAGGAAAATTCAGCCCAGATTACAACCGATGCCCAGGCTGCTGGCACAAGACGCCACTTAGTTCCCATCTTTTTGTGGTTACCAAATAAAGAGACGGGCGCTGGAAGCAGGAACACAAGAACAGAGTTTACATACTCGGCCTATCTCCACGGGATGCAGTCCCTACCATCTCGGTGTTTAAGCCCAGGGGGGACCGGTAATGTGGGAGAGATAATTATCGGAGGCCTGTGGATAGCATAGGTCGCCCAAGTGTGGCATTACGGATCGTGTGCAGGGGAGGGTCAAAACAAAGGGCAGTCGGTGTAAAGTGGGGGCGAGCTCGTGCTCTCCTTTAAGGAAGAGAGATAACCTATAGAGGTACGGGGTCATTTTCGTTTGTACTAGGGGGGCCAGGTGAGATTCCTTCGGGGTGGCTTAGGGGCATTTAAAACAATGTACCTGATACAGGTACCATATAAAGTAGAGGCTAAATACCAGGATCTTTATCGATTGCTTTATGCTGTACAAAAATGAAAAACACATACAACAAACCTGGACCATTCATATTTGCAATGTTTCTGCGTACTATACTTTTTCACCCTTAACTAATCGAGCTGCTTCCTTTCACCTGCTTTTTTTTTTTTTTTTATATCGGAAACAGTGGCCATTTATTCGAAACTTACCAATCTACGCGTTACAACTACGTTTGCTTTTTCAAAAACCTTTAATAAAAATGTTGGTGCACAAATACGGGCCTACAACTCCGTGGGCCAGCCACGGAGCAGGCTGGAACTGTAAATGGGGGGGGGTATTTATTTGTGGAAAACATAACAGAGTAAGTGGTCATTGATTTCATAGTAAAAAGTGCGACAAGTGCAACAAAATCATATCGATAATTCATTGTGAGCAAGTACCAAAAGTGTCGACAATTCGAACCTTCAATAAATACAGTAATCAATGATGCATTAGAACTTAATATCAATTCATTGTTCGAACGTATAATCAATACCCATCCCGGATCAATTCATTGTCCGAACATATAATCAGTCTTATCCCATATCAATTCATGTGCTAAAAACTGCATACATATCTCATGATATCAAGGCTGAGCAATCGGGGCACAACAAGGAGTTGAGAGTTTCATTTGTACGGGCGTCATTTTGGGTGAGGTCAGGAAGGTCCAAGTATAGTCAAAATGTCTCCACCAACTCGTGGTTGGACCGGGACCTCTTTCGGCAGTCCAAAAGTTTTCGTTGAAGGGTAGCAGAGGGGACTGGCGACATGAACCATCAGTGAAAGTGGGGTGGGAGGCAACAATCTCTCCTACCGGGTCATACTGGTGTCCCACCGGAACTGATCAAGTTGGTAGTCTTGCAGGATTTTGGTAATTTTGAGACTGAGGCTGGCGCCGGCATGAGCGCGCCGACGTCCCGTGGCTACGTCGTGGTCGTTCCGTGGGTGATCATGGCAGTCATTCCCCATCGGGGGTGTTTGCGGGTGTTGGGGGCCCCCGTGGCTCTTATAGAATCTTCAAAGTTGAGGAGAACGTTTTTGGACGCAGGACTCATTTTCTAGCTGAACTCAGAAGCGCCGTTGCACCGCAAAAGTAAACGAGACCCCCGCTGGGTGAGCGGAGCATCATTGCCTCGCAATAGTGGACGAGACCTTTTGTTGGGTGAGTGGAGCGTTGGGGGTGCAGCTGAGGGGCCCCCACCTGGGGGAGTGGGAGAGGCTCGTTCTCGCCGCCTCTCCCTCCCAGCGCACCCCACGCCGACACCTGGCATTGATATCCGTGATGTCCGGACCAGGCGATAAGAGGGGGGGTCGGAGGCAGAGGCAAGACATCCCCCCCGTGGCCTACAGGGCGCCGCTTCAGGGCCGAACGGGGAGCTCATACCAAGCCGGGGCCAGACCAGGAGATATGAGGGGAGAAAGGGGGAGTCGGTGGCATGTGCAAGACATCCCCCCCCGTTGTCGCAGCCATTATTGAAGAAAGAAGAGGGGGGGGTCAGAGGCAGAGGCAAGACATCCCCCCCCCCGTGGCCTGCAGGGCGCCACAAGAAGATGGGAGGACCAGACCATTTCGGGCCGACCATCCCACGACTTCTCCGGCTGATGGCGGCTAGTCGGGCCCCGCCCTGCACGTGTCGAGGCCTCGTCTTCCGGATGGGCGTAGCCGCGAACCTGTTGCACTTCGGGAGTTTCCGGAATGGGGGTAGGTATCTGCTGATTTGTATCTATTTCATGTTACCGTTATTGGGCGTGGCGGGCGGTGGGACAGACATGCTTGGAGCAGTGGGGGGGTGGCGGAGCCTAGCTACCTCGTGGCCGCCGTAACGTCAAGCTTGGCTTCTCTCACCACTTTCATGTTTCTTATTTCTAGCGAAGTCAAAAACTCATCAGTGGCCTACTGATTTTGTTCGATTTCTTTCCCTTCCTTTTCAAGTGTGTTTCATGCTAAAGTTTCTGTTTAACAGGATACAGTGATTACTTCGTATTTTATATATAACTTCTTTATTAGGGGTACCCTCCTGTTGAGCCAGATGATGTACCTATCCTTCACTATCTGCAAAGGGAGACAGAATATTCCTATTCTTCTCTGTTTGTAGACAGGGAATATCTCAAAGAGCAATAATCACTGACCATGTCATGAATGATGTAATATGTGACATCATCAGCAGTGGATTGCGGGTGCGCGATATATAGTTATTGCAACTAACTATATATGCGAATTTCTATGGTTTTGTGCGAGTAAATTAAGGTTTTGTAAATGCTAATTCCTAACTATATATGGTCTATAATCTATGGTTTTTTCAGTGAATATATATATGTATATCCTGAACTCCGTTTCCACACAAGCTCGCGCTGCTTCCTCAGCCAGCAAGTAGACACCGGACACGGACCTCGAGGTACTTTACAGATTTATTTAGCAGAAAGAGTCACAGACGTTTCGGCTCAGCGGAGCCTTGATCACATGACACATGATATATCCAGGTAGTCAGGGTCCTTCCGAGGTCATTCCTCCCATAGTCAGGTGGCGCATGAACACGGCGAACCCACTGCCGTGTAATGTTCGCATTTCCAAAGTGCTGTTACAGCAAATACGCACTCAGAGGCAGGTTTGCTGAGAATTATTATTTATTCCCAAATAACGCTACGCGTTTCGTCACAATCTTGACTCTTGTTCACACAAAATGCTTCGACATTTCCTGCATTTTTTAATAAACAAACACAAACAAAGGGTGGCTGCATGTTTCGGGTCACATGACAAGATGCAATTTCAGATCCGCCATTACTCAGTGGTAAAAGAGCATGCTACGCTTAGTTCATTACACACTTAAATGCATTTCTAGATTTATAAATTGAACGTGTATGCATTTCTGAAAATAAAGAAATATATCAGCATGTGTATAAACATGTCTATGGACACATTTCTTCATATATATATATATATATATATATATATATATATATATATATATATATATATATATATATATATATATATATATATATATATATATATATATATATATATATATATATATATATATATATATATATATATGTATATATATATATTCACTGAAAAAACCATAGGTTTCACACCAGTTATAGTTAGGAATTAGCATTTAAAAAACCTATTAAATTCACTGAAAAAACCAGAGGTTTCACACCAGTTATAGTTAGCTGGAAATTTTACTGACATAAAACCAATGAAATTCCCACGTTATAGTTATTCGGACTCACTATAACTTGCGCGTGCAATGCACTGCTAGTGACATCACATATTACATCACTCATGACATGGCATTACTGAATTGGTTGTTGTAACTGGTATGGGTATATGCACTTTTTTGAAAAAGTTAGTTTCTATTTTTGAATATGTGTTTCAAAGGTTACTTTACAGTGAGAGGAGGTCTGTCACTGTGTCACAAGGATGTTGTCATCAGCAGTGCATTGCACGCGCAAGTTATAGTGAGTCCGAATAACTATAACGTGGGAATTTCATTGGTTTTATGTCAGTAAAATTTCCAGCTAACTATAACTGGTGTGAAACCTATGGTTTTTTTAGTGAATTTCATAGGTTTTTTTTAATGCTGGTACATTCTGTCATTGGGCTACAGTTCTGCTACATCTGGCTGATATTTGGGCAATTTTTTTTTTGTCTCTGGTGGCCATCTTTTGGCTACATTGGGCTATATTTGGCTACATTGGGCTACGTTTGGGCACTAACATATATATAGCCCAATGTATCCCAATATATATTTTTTCAAAGTTAATTTTCGTAAAAACAACTTAAAAATAGGGCTTCCAGTCCATACAATTTTCCCCATTTTTTTTTATTTATTCTTTTTTTTTTTTTGGGGGGGGGGGGGGAGCGCTCCCAGAGCACGCCCCGGGGAGCGCCCCGGAAAGCGCAATTATATGAAGCGCCCCGGGGCGTGCACCGGGGAGCGTCCCGTAAGCGCCAATATCACGAACGAAAACATGATCGTGACGTATCGCGTAGCCGCGTATGCGTGAAACGCACGACGTAAGCGCACCGACGCGCTTACGCTACGTGACCCGGGGCACGCCCCTGGGCACGCCCCTGGGCGCGTAGCGTAAGCGCGTCGGGTCATGTGCCCTAAAAATAACACTTTTGATTGGTTCATAACAGTTTTGGTTTCATAATGATAAAACCCCTAGTCATGTGACCTAAAATTAACACTTCTCATTGGTTCAGGATATTTTTTTTTCAAAATGAGGAAAGCCCCCACCTTTTTTCCTTATTCTACCTTTTTGCTTTGAGAGAGGAAGACCTTTACTTTTATCTATAGAAAATGGCTACATTAGCTGCAGCTGCTGGATCTTCTGGACCACCACCACCACCACCACCACCACCACAAGGACCTCCTCAACTTCACAGTGGTGGAGATCCAGAACAGGAGGAGGATGAGGACGAAGAGGACAGTAGATTCGTCCCAGAGGACAACATAACATACAAACCAAAAGAGCACATCATTTGGCAATTTTTTTCTATCCCGAGTGACAAAAAAAAAGTGAATGCACCTAAAGCAACCTGCCTTATCTGTCATCAGGAGATGTCAAGGGGGAATCCCAATAAGAAGTACTCCTTCGGCAACCACACAATGATTCGGCATATGGTTAGAAAACATCCCAACAACTATTCTAGGGCAGAGGTCAGGGAACTGGCCAAAAACCCTGTACAATCTTCTGCCAGCACCTCCAAAACTACTGTTCCCACCCCATCAGGACCGGAAGTTAGGGAGACATGCTCCATCATACAAACCAACTTTTCAAATTTTAAAATGGTTTGTAAATTTTGTGGTCAAACGATTTGCTATGGTGAGCAATGCATCACTCTTATTAATCGTGCTTGGGAAAACCACAAGTGCCAAAGGAAATATTAATTTGTTGCCCTTTTTTTTTTTCTCCTGTTGAGCCCGTTTGAAATGCTTGGTTTTTGTTTCTCTCCTTAAAAAATACAAAAAAACCAAAAAATGTTCAGAAAAACCAAAAAAAGCAAAAAAAGTTTAAAAACTCCCAAAAAAAATATAAAACAACAAAAAGAATAAAAAAACAGTTCTTTTCAGAACTACCTCCCATTTATATAAAATGACTTAAATTTTAAAACTCTGCCATTCTCTTTTCTCCCTGGTGCGCTCCACGGTGCGCTCCCCGGTCCGCGTACCATGCGTGCCCCCCGCGATAATCAAAAAAAAAAATATTTTTTTGACCCCGCGGGCCCTTTTATGGCCCCCACATTAAACCTAGGGGGTCAGGGGGGGTCTACCCTGCCCCCTTATGGTCAATTCCCCCCTTTGTTTTTGACACCTCTTGTGTCTCGATTTTACCGAGACACAAGATGGCGGCCGCTCCGGTCTGTTTCGAATGTTTTCAGACACCCGACAGCCAATCAGCTTTCAGTGCGCACCTCACGTGGCGCGACCGGAGCGCTCGCCGGTGCGCGCACCGGTGCGCGCTTACAGATATATATAAATTTTTAAACTTAAATTACTCAAATTCTACTGGAGCACATATCTTGAGACATAGCAAAGGCACATCGGGCTACCAGTCCCTACAATTTTGCCAAGTTTGGTGGAAATCCATTCATCCGTTCGGGCTAAAAGTGAAATCGACCGCCCTATGGAAATTAACATGGAGAAAACGCGTTTTGGGACCCCCCTTTTATCTCGGCCCCCGCTTGACGAATCCCCCCCAAACTTTTTGGGAAGGACCGGAGCTCGACAAGGCCATTTTCAGGCAGATTCGTCAACCGGCTCCAAAGTTATTCCAAATAGAATTTTGAGATTTAACATTGAAAAAAATCCTAACTATAACTACCTACTGGCGACCGCCAGTAGGTAATATATATATATATATATATATATATATATATATATATATATCCAGCTCGAGTCCCTGCAGGTTTGCAAACCAGAAAATAAACTACTGAAAACGACCCCCGGAGTGCGTGGTTTCTTTCCTTCGTGCAAGTCTGGTGGAAACCGTGAGCTGGATATATATATATATATATATATATATATATATATATATATATATATATATATATATATATATATATATATATATATATATATATATATATATATATATATGTATATACCAACAGGAAACCCATATTCCATGGGATAAGAGGGAATCCATTAGGATTAGTGGTCATACGCTTATGGCATGCTCTACCCAGATCTCCATGGTCAGAGGTGTGGCTACTCATATGATAAATAAGTTGGCATCAGCGACAAAAGTTTTGCAAGACAATTGGAGGAGGTGGGCAGTGGTTGCAATACCGCTCTAATCATATGGCCCTAGGGTATTTGAAGAGCTCGAGGTGAAATTGGCATCCTCGCAAGACCCACTGATAATGTGTGGGGATATAAATATCCAATTGGTGGTAGCTGGAGCTTTAACCAATAAATGACAATGAAGAATTCACTAGATCCAGGATTTACATATTTTTCCTTTCCACATAAGAAATACATCCTATTAGATTACTTTTCGTGTTCAACAACCTCCTTAATAACACTGGTATTAGGAAACTACATAAATTATTATCAGATCACAACCCTTTGATTCTTGATATTATCGTACAAGGGCATATAAAGGGCCAGTTCAAATGAATATTTGATCGGAAGTTATTGCTCGCCAGCTTCTTTACCTAACCCCTGAGGGGTTGGATCCAAATTTTTTTTGATTTAAATAGATTCAGTACCTCATAAAAAGTGTTAAAGGGTGAGGTTATTCGTTTTGTGGGACAGAGGTGTAAAAAACAGCTGGACAAGATGAGCCAACGATGGCACAGGTTTCTCTACTAGCGGGAGAACATACTGCTGCAGTAACTTTGAAGCAGGAAGAGTGGCAGGCACAATTACTGCTAAAAGTTGCTTGGATTAAAGCCGAGATTAATAGCCATTATAATCAAAAGACAGTAGAAGCCTATCAAGCTTATAAACAAGAATATTATGAATATGGAGAGGCAGTTGGCAATCTCTTAGCTCTAAGCACGCAATAGATATTGGTTAGGAACAACATTGGCAAGATTCAAAAACAAAGACGGGTCACAGACCCTGAGGAGGACCTTAACATATTTAAAGAATTCTAAAGGGAATTGTATCAACCGGGATTACTGGATATGATTCAAAATGAAGAAAGGGTAATGACAAGTGGAGGGATAGTAGGGATTGAACACACTGCTCAAAAAAAGCTGGAGGCTGATATCACATTAAAGGAAGTCATCGAGGCACTCCAGTTCATGGCCTCAGGAAAAGCAGCAGGCACCGATGGAATTCCTTTGCAAATCTATCAGATATTTAAAGTAGAGCTAGCACCTTTACTATTAGATGTGTTTCTGGTGGTTCAACATAAGGGGATCCCCCCACAATCCTGGTTGGGTAGGTATATAATTGTAGGATAGATATGGCCAATATCTTGGGATCACCCTTTTTAAAAAGGCAAACACCCAGACGACCCAGCCTAATTTTGTCCTATTTCCATTATCAACGCAGATGCAAAACACTACTCTAAAATTTCAGCAGTTCGACTAGGGAAGATTATAGGTCAGTTGTTCAGTCCTTGGCAACAAGTCTTTTTAACAGGTAGAGGGACCACAGACCACATTAGATGAGCCATTACTTATCTGATATAGCTTCAGTTACAGGGACTAGATGGCCTTGATCCTTCTCGATACCCAAATGGCATTCAATCGTTGTCATGGCACTACCTTTGGGGCATTCTGAGACAAAATAGGTTTGGGCCACATTTAATTACCGCTATTAAAGCAATGTAGTGCTGTCCCTATGCTAGGATACAAATGATGGATGGGAATCAGACAGAGTTGAGGTTGCCAGCGGGACAAGGCATGGGTGTCCCTTCTCCCCGATTCTTTTCGCTCTCTATATCGACCCGTTCATTGGAGCAATGTTGCAAAACCATATAATTTACCAGTTTCTATCAGGGTTTACTATACGAAAGTGCTGGCGTATGCAGATGATGTCGCTATAGTGACCTCAGATCCATAGGGTGTGATTGAATAAGTGGAAATCATGGGCTAGGGATAATGGGAGTCAGTCTGTGTATGTACTGAATACGGAGAAAACCCAAATTGTTTGTACTAAGAAGAATGCTTTCCAGATATGGCCAATATCTTGGGATCAGGGTGAATTTAAATGTGGATTTCATTTGACAATTAATATGGAGCCTCTGATACCTAAAATTAGAACAGAGCTGAGACGAATGGATACGCTGCATCTATCAATAATCAGTAGGTGCAACACTCTTAAAATGGTTATGTTTCCAAAGATTCTATATTTGTTCCGGTCTATATCCCTTGAGGTTGAAGGTATTAAGGTATTATTTTTAAGAAGTTAGACTCTGTTTGAAATAAGACAGTCATTAAAGTTCTCAACCCTTTTCCAGGAAAGGGAAGGTTGTGCGGTTCCAAATCTGTTATATTACTACTAGGTCACTGTTAGAAATAGGGGTCTCTAGTTGGCAGAGGTAGATACCTTTGTCCAAATAGGGACCTTTGCTTCTTAGTCAGGGTAAGGTGGATACACTTCCAAAATAACCCCTGCTACCCTACTTGGTAGCTTGGCACAAGAGGACAGGCTTATCTCATAGGTAGTGTGTAAAACATTTGTGAACAGGTACAGTAAGACAGTGAAAACACTACAAGCGGACAACGCACCAGTTTACAAAAAGATAAACAGTCTTTATCTAAACTAAACAGGACCAAAACGACAAAAATCCACAATACAGTAATAAAAATATGACTTTCAAAGAGTAGAAATAGTTCAGTTCAAAGCAAATTGCAGATGCAACACTTTTCACACAATGTACGTTGGATGCATCGCACACACAAACAAAAATGGGTTTCAGGAAAGGAGATGCGTCTGTTCCTTGCACTCTTGAAAGGTGATGCATTGGTTACTTGCTTTGGGGGAGGTGATGCGTCAGTTCCTTAGTGCTGTGCAGGGGAGGTGATGCATCGGTCCCTTACCAGAGAAGAGGTAATGCATCGGTTTCTTACTGCGTGGGGAGGTGATGCATCGGTTTCTTACCTCATCTCCCACTAATACAACAGACTTGGTGCATCGATGGAAAGCGGATCAGGGATGATGTTGGGTTTTCCAGCTGCAAAGCAGGGCTTGCGTCAGAATTGGTGAGATGATCTCGGACTTCGAAGATCGGGGCACTCGATGCAGCGTGCGGCGATTTCTTGAGCAGCGGGCAGGCGATGCGACGATATCTTTAGTAATGCGTTGGAAACTGGTGCGATGTCCCGCTTCTCGAAGTTGCACTACTTTTCCAGCTCCCAGCTGCAAACAGGCTCCAGAGGTACAATACAACAGCAAGCACCTCTTAGAAGTTCATAACTCCCAGCACGTAAGTTCAGGTGAGCTGATGGTGAAGTCTTTGTGTCCCTGAGACATCAGAACAGAAGGCAAGCTTAGATTCAATACAATACAAGTCCTATCCACACGTTATAATGAGTTAATCATGCAAGTTTTTTTTGGCGAAGAATAGGGGGCACAAATCATAAGTAATGCGCAATTGTTTAAATGTTGGTGTTTATCTGTTGCCTACATGAGCTATGGAGCATCTTACTTTCTTTCTTATGACTTTCTTTACTAGAAATTATACATATTTTAATTTCCACACACTTTTTACTCCTAAACTCCTGCTTTACATTTTCTTTCCACATTGCGATGGCTCACACAGCCATTCAGTTCATTTTTCATAACTATAGCAGCCTCAAACATTACAGCACCCAAGGTGCTTCCCTCTCATTGGCCCCAAACCATGCTCTCTAGTAGAAAGATTCCCTTGAACCCCTTTTTTGTTTCCATCACAATAAAACAAATTCACCCACTTCCGGTTACATAGGAAGTGTGGTTATCGCTCTAGTTCTCCATCCATATCGTCCAAATTTTCCCGCCAGACCTGGCTATTTCTTTCAGACATTGGTTACAAACGGTGTTCTCCCAACACGGACGAGAGACACCACGATTCTATCCCAATCGGCATCTGCATTTCAGGTAAGCTTGATCCCCTCGTAGCTGAATGCATCCTTTTTTTGACTAAGGGACCATTTCAAAAGCTACATAAACTTGTGCTTCTGTTTCTTTTAGACTACCAAACAAAACCGGATGTACCTGCCCGTTGTTTTACTTTCCTGTGAACTATCCATGACAATCCATGGTTATTTAATCCGTTAATGCCGGTTTGGAATTATCACCAGCTACCCAGTAAGTTTTACCCTTCACCTTGCCCTGATTGTTTTGGACTAGTTTCCCTTTTGCTCATTACCTGTTCAGACCGACCGAATCTCCTTTCAAACCGTCCTTTCCATCTTCCCGACAGAACTTGTTACACTTACACCGCCTACAGGTATTCACTAAGATTAACTAAGCCCAGCTTTTTCATCTTCTTCAACTCTGTCAAATATGCATTTCCTTTCAGTCTAGACTTCACTCCTGCTGCCCTCCTTAGGTACTTTTCACTAATTGTCAGATGCAATATTGTTGGACATTTTTCCACTAAGTCATAAGTTTAATTCCACTTATACTGGATGAATGTTAACAACATGTTTACTCGACCACGAAACTCAGTTAGATCCTTTTGTTTATTTGCAGTTCTATGTATAATCAGCATAATGTTGTGGTTAATGTCAGTTGGCATTTTATTTGGGCATAAATTCAATCTTCCACGGACTGATGAGGGTTATCAATTTGTCGTTTTTGATCTTGAATTTTCATTTTCCTTTGATAACAAATATTTTGTAAATAACGGGACCACGTATTTATTTATTTTTCTTATGGATCCATACTATCGACTTTAACTTCAGTAGGCAATAAACCAAGATGAATGGAGAACGTTATGATTTGTTTGCATGTAGTTATTGCAGCCATTTTGTTCCAATATTGGTTCCACTAATACCATTCATTAAATGATGTCACCATTTAATAATTAATAATTTTTCCTTCGCCCACCCAAGCGTGACGTCACTTAATAAGATTTCTGCATATCTTTTTCTTTAAGGATCTTTATTTTGACATAACTGCTAAACATAGAAACTGTTTGATTTCGCCGTTTCTGAACTCATAGCGCTTCTTGTTATTCCATTTCATGAATTTTTTTCACTAGGGTTCTTTCTATGACCTGCATGATATCACGTCAACTATGTACCTATGTTGCTTTCTTTCCACTTATATAGGGGTTTACACACACGTGAGGTGTCTTCCTGCGCTTTTCACCTCCGAGCTTGATAGCATTTCATGTTTATATTTCCATACTATTCTGTGTTATTTTATTTTCCCCCAGCCCTGAAGAGTCACGAGCTAAAGGCGCGCCTGATGAAACATGTGTCGGCTGGTTGTTTTTTGTCTTGAAATCACCCTTCCAGAACAGGAGGGCCTAATACATCTAAAGAAACTATCCACATGTGTCTACCTTGTCTCATTACTTATGATTTGTGCCCCCTATTCTTCGCCAAAAAAACCCTGCATGATTAACTCATTATAACGTGTGCAGAGGATGTGTGTTGTATCTAATTTGTTGGGCCCTCGCCAACCCATACAGAGGTTTTTTGGGTCTCCTCTGACCGTGTTGCACCGTTCTTATCTTGTTCTCTTTACCCATACTCACCGCTACGAGCATAAGCTCCACTATTTCTTGTACACTCCAAAACCCTACACGGAATCCTAAGCTTAGATTCAAGCCCTTCCTCCAGCAGGGGACAGCGAACTGATAAGTCCTTTTACCTTTCCTTGGCAGAAGGTAGCCACTGCAGGCCAATCCCAGACAGCAAACAGCACAGGGGCAGTATTCCTCCTCAATTTCTACATCTCTTCTCCTTGGCAAAGGTTCCTCTTGATTCCCGGAAGTGATCTAAAGTTCTGGGGTCTGAACCCCTATATTTATACAGCAAAATCCTTTGTTCCCTGGTGGCAGAGAAGCCCTCCACTCAGTCAAAACCAGTTCTGTCCTCTCAGATGCAGCCTCCTGGCAGGAGGTGAAGACAGCATTGTGGAAGGCAGACCAGGCCCATTCAGGTCAAAAGAAATATACTCCCCTACTCCAAATGCAGCCCAGGTCTATTCAGCCCAACCACGACTCATCCAGACTCTCTGGATCCACGTCCTATCCAGTCCCTGTCACTCCAAATCCAGATAGTCAATACACATCCTATAAGAGTCACACTGGATAGCTTAGCAAGAAAATACCTGTAAAAGTGCTATTTTCAAACACAAAATGTAAAAGTCACCTTCACTAAATTATACCTTTTAACATTCTGAGTTCAGGCATACTAAAGTTTACTTTCCTACCTTGTTTTCAGGGGTAGGTATGTTTATAAGATGTTATAAGCAAACTTCCCATTCTATCATGTGGGAGTAGACAGCCTTACAATAGTGAAAAAACTAAATTGGCAGTCTTTCACTATCAAGACATGCCACACATTTCAGGGCATGTCCTACCCTTCACATACACTGCACCATGCATACTGGGGTACCTTGGGATTACCATAGGGGTGACTAACATGTAAGAAAAGGAAAGGTTAGGACCTGGCAAGGGTGGGCACTTGCCTGGTTGACATGGAAGGACTAGACTGCACACAGACTCTACAGTGGCAGGCCTGAGTTACATGTATAGGCTGCTTAAGTGGATGACACAATCAGTGCTGCAGGCCCACTAGCAGCATTTGATTTAGAGGCCCTGGGCACACACAGTACACTGTAGTCGGGACTGACTGGTAAATCAAATATGCCAATCATGGAATCACCAATCCATAACAATAATTTACAAAGGGAGCACTTGCTCTATGGCACTGAACAGCAGTGGTAACATGCCCAAAGCATCTAGACCAGCAAAACAAAGTCAAACACACAGAAAAAACACAGGTAGTAAAGGCAAAAATACAGGGGAAACTCATGCCAATAATGCCAGGTCTAACAGCCACAATGCTCCAACAAATGGGAATTCTGTTTGCAGCCGATAATGGGTACACAAACCAACAGGAATTTGATGGTGTCCCCCATCTATATATGAGCTGGTCATTGGAAGGACAACACAGGGGTGTTATATCGACAACTGGAGAGTAGATACTATAAGAAAACATGTTTTAAATGCCTCAAAGTAGCCTAGAATAGTTGGCGTTAGGTTAGTAAACTTTTGATGTTACCAAGATACCACAGATATATGCCCTAATGTGGATCCCCCCACTTTCCGTCTTTTTTTATGTAATGGGAAGGCAATGGGAACAAGCGGATATATGTAAAATAGGTGATATCTTTTGTATGAAACAGTTGGCTTCTTTTGTTGAGTTGAGGGAGGTCTATGGAATTGATGACAGATCATACTTCAAGTATTTCCAAGTTAGAGAATTTCTTTAACTTTTTAAAGGTGAAGTTTTTTTGGATAACATTCCTCTCATAGAAGCCATTACTTGTAATGACTGTTGGATCAAGCATATTTATAAAATTCTCTTTGGATGATCCGATGATAGTAGAATCTAACTGGGCTAGGAAGTTAGGGTAAGATGATACAGACCTATATATGTCCATTGCATAAGCAAGGACGATTCTCCATTTGGCTAACTTGAAGGCTTAACATTTTAAAACAGTTTTCAATCTGTATCTTACCCAGGCCAAGTTATTGGGGTGGTGAAAATGGAAAATGATACCTGCCCAATGAGTGGACAAGGTACATATGTTCTACGATTGTGAAAAATAGCAATCTTTAAGGAAAACAATTGAAGCTTTCCTGCAAAAAGTATTGGGAGGGAAATAGGAACTCCCCAATTATGATGTTCTTAGGGTATGATGATTAAGCTCAATTGGAAGAGACCGAGTTACATTTTACCTTTATCACGGTTTCAGAAGCAGATCTGTTGATAGCCACAAAATAGAAAGATTCAAAACCCCCTATCTACAATGCTTGACTTGCCCAGCTATTACCTGTCTATAACCAACAAAGAGCTTTAAATAACTGAAAGGTAGACGTTCTATGAAGCAAGGTAATAAGATCTGGGGCCCTATGTCAGCCTGAATAACTGGGAGATGAATTATAGGGATTGATTTGCCTCAGAATCCCCACGGCGACCAGCCCCATCAGGCAGTTTGCATTTAATGGCACTTAGGGGTTACATTGACACCAAATCTGTTTACTATTGTATTGCCCGACTTTTTGTAGCCAATGATTATGGCGGGGTCTGCCAGCATATGAAGATCCCTTTTTATGCATAATATGTACCCCTTGCTGGCCCAATATATGTATATTAATCAATTAATACATTTTGATAATCCAGATTTTTTTTATTTTTGCTTTCACCATGGCTTAATGAACTGGGGCCACATCATGACATTTGTAGAACAATCAGGTTTTATTATCTTAAATAAAATGTATTCTTAGACAACCATGTTTTACTGTTTTATGATTGTACTGCTAAAGCAGCATTTTGTTGGATGTAAATTTATGCTTTATGCTTAATTGTTGTATTATCTGGGATAAATAAAAAAAAAAAAAAAAAAATAGAAACTCAGATTGTATTTTTTTATTGTATTCATCATGCAAATAAAACATGTATATAATCCTTAATTTAGACAAAAAAATGAATTTTGTGTTGAAATGTGCCACATTGTACTTCATTATTTTGTCATTTCCACAAGTGTTAACACAGTCTGAGCAAAGGTTCAATTCATTAGTACCTGTTTAACATTCAAGTCCACAAATAAGCAACTGAAAGATGACCAACCCCCCTTCGTGAAGGTCCTTCTACCTACCGGCAACATTTTGATCTGTTTGAGATATTTGTTTTTTAATTGTTAAAATCTGCACAATATACAGCTTAAGATAGATGATATGGCAAATGTGTAAAATCCATAACTGTGCACAAAATGCTGGAGTCACAGTATTGGAAAATTCCAATGGCCCTGGCTCTAGTTCACATTGTGAATTATGAGAGACACAAACATATCAAGAAATCATTCAGGTTCAGTATACATTACTATTAACATATTTTGATTACGGCAAATACAAGGAGATGTTGGATGGAGTGCTGAAACTTTTCAGACATTCACCCAAAGTCACTATTAGATCTGAGTTGAATCCATCATTGTTCTGTCACTCTCTTCGCCAACTCAGTTCAGACCCGGCCATTTGCAAATCAGTCTTGACCCTGCTCCTCCTGGGAACAGTCCAGTCGGCGCAGTCACGCCAGTCCTTCCCTGGACCAGAAACAAGCATTCTGGGGCTGGTTTCGAGGTAACGCACCTCAATAGGAAGGTTAGCTTGACTACAGTGGCAAGGTGAGCAAGGGACCCATGTGTGGGCATACCCTCCCAACTTAGGGTGAACAAAACAAACATAAGGAGATGATGGACAGAGCACTGAAACTTTTCAGACACTCACCCTCAGTCACTATTAGATTTGGGTTGAATCCATCATCGTTCTTTAGCTCACTTTGCCACCTCAGTTCAAACCCAGCCATATGCAAATCAGTCTTGACCCTATTCCTCATGGGAAAAGTGTAGCCTGAAATGCCAAGCAAGGGCTAAACTGGACTGGAACAAGCATTCTGGGACAGGTTTTAGGAAAGCACCCCTCATTAGCCAGGCTAGCTTGAATCCAGTGGCAATGTGAGCAAAGGACCAACGTCTGGGCATACAGTGCCAACTTAGGGTAAACAAAGCAAACACAAGGAGATGAAGGATGGTGCTCTGACACTTTTCAGACACTCACTCCCAGTAACTATTAGACCTGGGTTGAATCCATCATCATTCTTTAGCTCAGTTTGCCACCCCAGTACAGACCCAGCCATATACAAATCAGACTTGTCACTGTTCCTCATGGGAATAGTTCAGCCCGGGCTGCCAAGCCAGGTCTTCCCTGGACCTGAAACAGGAATCCGGGGACTGGTTTCGGGGTAACACCCCTCATCAGCCAGGCTAGCTTGAATCCATTGGCAAAGTGAGCGAGGGACCCATATCTGGGCATATTCTGCTAACTTGGGCCGAATAAGCAAACACAATAAGATGACAGACGAGTGGGTATACCCAGACATGGTTCCCTCGCTCACTTTACTACTGAATTCAAGCATGCCTGGATGATGAGGAGTGTTACCCTGAAATAGGTTCCCGAATGCTTGTTTCTGGTCCTGGGAAGACCTGGCTTGGCAGTTCGAGCTGTACTGTTCCCATGAGGAACAGAGTAAAGACTGATTTGCATATGTCTGGGTCTGACCTGGGGTGGCAATGCGAGCTAAAGAACAATGATGGATTCAACCCAGGCCTAATAGTGACTGGGGTTTAGTATCTGAAAAGTCTCAGTGCTCCGTTCATCCTCTTTTCGTGTTTGCATATTTTGATTATGGGCATGCAAAATTATATTTTTCACCCTTGAGAGTTCAGGAAATAAGTGGCAAAAACTCTTTTTGCACAATCAACCGAAAAAGTTTTTCTAACCAAAAACATTTTTGCAAGAATGTATTTCCCCACAAAGCATATCTTTGCATGAATTTGTATTAGGCGGGTAACCCTTTGCAACATTGGCAAAACGTTATAAAGATTGCAAAGTTTAAAAAAATGCACATTTGCACTCAACTATCTGAATTTCTGCTAACGCATTTCTAATAACGAATTCAGGCTTAACAAGGACTGGTAAAACACATGATATGGTCCAAACGTATGCTTAAGGTAGATTAAAATAAGCTGAAAACTCAGGTATCCCTGCGAAGCAAATGCATGTACCAGATGGAGAGGGAACAGATACAATCTTGATTTGTTTTCAGTTCATTTCTGACTTTACTAATGTTAAGTCTAATACCATTACGCTAAATTTTTAAATGAGGCGTTTTCTATTGGAGCTTTGACTCTTACAGTTAAAAGTGTTATGACATCCATATTGAGAGAGAGTTGAGAAATGCACGTCTGACACCTACGCTCAATTCAAAATACACATCCAATTACAGGCTCAAAATGAAGAAACTTACATCTCACAGAGGCTGCTGCAATGTCATTACGTTTACAGTTTTCCCGTATGCGCTTAGGGGTCTGTGGATTGGTAAAGTGACCTGGGGCCGTATCATATAAAAGAGAACTGAGGAGAAGTGCTATTTTAAAACGTCTTTCTGCCACCCATGTTAGGCTCACTGGCGTCTTTAAGTAATTGACGAGCTGCTGCAGTGACATTTTACCACCACTGACAGCATAAGTGTAGAAATGTGCTGCTTTTAAATGAAAGCCTAACCGCATTTGTTGAAATCTCTGAAGTAATTACAGAGCCCACCAGAGCCCCATATAATAACATAACGCAATATAACAACATAGTGCAAAGCACGTCAAAACAGAACGCAACTCAAACGGAACAACGCAACACAGCACTAGAAAAGTAAATATAATTGCTAAGCACGATAACGAAACTGCTTAAAAACAAGACTTCACCACCTCAACAAATATGTGCAAGGTATGCTTGTCACGTATTACCACCTTAACAAGTCTACTTTAAAAATGTAAATGTAAATGTGGGTGTACTTGTAAAGCGCACTGGGACTCCATGGAGTATCCTGGCGCTGAAGACCACTGGGGAACCCGTCCTGGTTTTCCCTGTGAGATGGTCCCTTTATGGGTATCTCCAAGGTGAAACCAGGCATCCCCAGCATCTGTGGGGGACCGTTGTAGAGATGAGGCAAGCTTAATGCCCAGAGTTGCCAAGTGTGTTCCTTGGTTAGAGTAGGCACCGAGGCGAGAATTATCGAGTCCGTTTTGACCCTGGTCCACAACCCTGCCGCGTCGGGAATTGAACCCTGGTCCCGGGCCGTTCTCTGCTTACGGGTCTGCCGCCTCTAACCAGTGAGCCACACCATTCAACACTGGGGCTTATTTGTAAGGCCCTTGCATCTCCGGTGTGTCACTTTTTGTGACGCTCAGGTGGCCCAGGAGCCTGCTCCGTATTTACCTGCCAGCACTAAGCCACCATTTTTTAGGCTTAATGCTGTCTTGTAAATATTGTTCCCTTTAACGCAGCTTTCTGCTTTAAAGGGGCATGCAATGGGTGTTGCTGTGGGAACGTTCCCAGCAGCACCTATGGCTTTTTGACACTGCCCCAGGTTTGCAAGAAATCGTAACTATGAGGAGGCGCCAAAAATTACTCCTCCCCAGGGGAAGAGTAAGGGGCACAGCAAGAAGAAATATCTATATTTCTCCTTGTTTTTCTTTTTCTATGTGTGATGCATTCTGCAGCTCACATAGAAAGAGGAAAAAGGCAATCATCCCCGTAATGCAGGCACCCTTGCACAATGGCGCACAGGTGCCTTCGTTGGCGCATGGCAGCCCATTGTGCCTCAGCACAGAGAAAAGGGACAGGAATGCAACTTTTGTAATAGATAAGGTGCATTCCTGTCCTTTTCTTTTGACGTAGGTCTAGTAGCTGCCCATCCCTGCCAAAGTGACAGGGTGAGCCAGAGGAGGGAGCTGGGGAGGGGCTGGGGTCTAGGTCAAAATATAAAAGATAATAAAAAAACAATTACCTGATCGACGCCGCCGTGCACTGTATCGCGCTGTTTAGGGCACAGGCTCACAGAATGCATTGCGGCCAATACTGATGCGGCATGAAAGCAGCGCCAGGAGTGGCATCAGTGCTGGGACTTTTCATTCGTAGGCAGGCTTGGAACCTGCGCCTGCCTTCACAAGCCCCAGCAACGCAGCCGGGGCTGGAGAAAGTTTCACTGCGCATGAGGTTTTGGCCAGCCTGAAACGACTGCCCAAACCCTCATCCGCAGAGAAAGGACAATGGAGTGCACTACCACTCCCCCACCACATGTGAGCCCCCTGGAAATGCCCCCAAGACTCGTCACAGTCGTGGGGGTGGGTCCAGGGGGATTAAAATAAAATTAAGGGTGGGCATAGTTCGCGAAGTAGCGCTACGCGAAGCTACGCGAAGTGCACTTCGCACTACCCGAACTTCACGTAGCACTACGCGAGCTGCGTAGTAGCATGTTCGCACTGTGCAAGATGTGTTTTCAATGATTGCAAGTGCGGACAAGCATCCGGCACTGTGCAATCATTGAAAACGGCACCTTGCACAGTGCGAGCTGTAGGTTTCTGCTGCTCGAGTAGATTATTACTCGAGCTGCAGCTTTCTCAACGCGAACTGGTAGTTTCTCATTGAGAGCGGTCGCGAGCATGCGCAATCACTCACAATGAGAAACCTTACCTCCCCGCGTTGAGAATCTCGCCGGGATGTCATTTTGCTTGCTCACGGTCGCGAACATGACGTTCAGGACCGCGAACAAGCAAAAAATGATCGCTGCACTACGCGTGCTCGCACTGTGCTACGTGCAGCTCGCGTAGTGCGAAGTTGCGCAAACTTCGCAAACTCCGCGAGCGTAGCGTAGTGCTTCGCCCAGGCCTAAATAAAATAACAATTAAACGGGTTTAATCACGTTTTATTATTGTTTTATTTTTAGGGTGGTGGCTGGGTGTGGCGCTCCTCTGCTCTAATGGAGGGGCCACCACAGCATAGGGCTTGCTCTTTTGAACAGTCATCTGTATGCCAGTGTTAATAGCATAGTGGACCTCACTGCAATTTGCAGATGTCTGGAAGTCAAAGAGCACTAAGGTAAAAGAACATGCATTACTTAATGCATTGGTTTAGAGCACAGCAACTGCTTGCTCATGTCAGAGAGATATCTGCCATTTGTGCTTGCTTGGGAGGATTGCATATTCAACTAGAGGGCGTTAGGAATAACAGTTTAGAATGCACACATGAAGTTCGGTAAATTGCATTCTCTTAACTTAGGGCTGTTTGGATTTCTAGAATACTCTGCATCAGGTAAAACTCAGAACATCAAATGGCCACTGGTCAGGAAGATAATTTTGACTTTAGCTCGTACATAGGAATCTATTATATCATAGAACAGAGAGACTATGACTATAGTTGACAGAGTTAAAAATTAAAATCATATAAAAATGTATGAAGCATTATGGACAAGAATAATATTTATATCATTATAGATGTGTAATCGTGAATGACAGGAATGTTTTTTACTGAGGGGGGTGTGATTCACATCAAATAGACAGCAAGAGTGAAGCTCCAGTTGTCTGTGATGTCACTCAGTACCACAAGGTGAAAGACACCACCATTTATTTACTTTTTACCAATGTATCCTTATATCTTATATAAAGGCTCCAAAATCTCCTGCCTCTGATTTTACCTGCTATACAGGAAAGAGGCATAATGGGGACCCATACATGCTATATATAGTATATGTGTTCCATAGTGCAATGTTATTATTTTCCCCATTTCCCTTATTCATATTCGTCTCCTCTTCCTTAGTTTTGCCCAATGACCTTCTGCTAAGAAGATGGTTTCAGGAGATGACAGTTGGTAAGAGATTGGTCTGCTGCTTCTGGAGAGATGGTCTCTCTGGGGCAGATGTACAAGCCCCCTGCTTGACTAGTACGTCACTTTTTGTTTCATACTGGTGGTGTATTTACTGCTCCATATTTACAAGGACAGGAAAAGCCACCCGGCATGGCTTTTCCTGTCCTTGTAAATATGGCCCCTTTACACGGAGCATTTTGCGTGAAAGGGGCGTTCCATGGGTGTTGCTGTGGGTATTCCCACGCAACATCCATAGCATATGACACATTTCCAGATTTAGTAGGAGTCGTAAATCTGGAAATGCATCTGAATGCTATGCCTCTCAAGGAGAGGTGTAGGGAGGTGAAACGAGGAGAAATGTTTCCATTTCTTCTCGTTTTCTCCTCTTCCAATGTGTGCTGCATTCTACAGCACTCATTGAAAGAGGAAAATGGCTGTAGTGATTGTTTTTGTGCAGGAAGGTGCCCCTTCCTGCACAAACCAATCACCCCACGAAGCTGGCAACCTTGCACCATGGTTGCAGTTTGTGTGCCAGCACAGGGGGAAGCACAGAGATGCGACATATTGTTGTAAATATGTTGCATCCCTGTGCTTTGAAAGTGACTCAGTGCAGCGCAGCCAAATGGCTATGGAATGCACTGAGTCACTTTCATTGTAAATCTGCCCCATCTCTCTTTGTGCTGCACTGTTGTGATTAAATAAGTCATTCTACTTACCTAGAATCTTTAGTTTCAAGATTCACTCACTGTTATATTTTTGTTGTCCTACTTACCCTTGGCTGATTTTCTGTTTGTTGCATCACCATCTATGAGAGAGAGAGGGCCGATGTGTGCACCCACTGTTTGCACTCAATGCCAGAGACCTTCTCTGATGGTGTGCCCCGGGAGGTGAACCTAGTGGACTGTCAGTGACTCTTGCAATATGTCACACATGGAAGACCACCCCTGAGTAGCGCCTTCTTCATAGTGCACGTCCCTACTCAGTCCTACAACTATCAATGCCTTTATGGGTGGGTCCTTAGGTTGAAGCAACTCCTTAGCCACTGAGACTCCTTTCACAACCTTCTAAAGTTATTTTTTTTTAGTGGGGCACACTTTTGTTTTATCATAGGGGACCTTTCAATGTACATATTCCTCTACAGTATAACCACACTGTGACTGAATTTTACAGCTTATTTCCAGTAAAGTTAAGTTGGGGCATATACTTACCAGATTCTGTGTGGCTGCTCTACCATTCTTCAGCTAACATCACCATTACACCATATGAGCATTTCATTATTACCGTCAAGAGTATTTTATAGACTTTCCTGATCTACCTATATTTCCTTTATTTTGGCTGTGGTGTTCCTATTCTTATTTCCTCATTGCAATAGTGAATCCTGTGATCATTCATCTATTCTGAACGCCTTTAGCTCTTCTGTGACCTTCCAAGATGCTTGGATACATGCAATTGTCCTCCCATTACTGAAGAAACTCTATGCAGACTCTTCAACACTCACCTACTACAGAATCATCTCCCTGCTACAATTCCTGACCAAGGTCTCAGAGAAAATCATTAACAGGCACCTTGCAGAATACCTTAATGACCACCAACTAATCAACACCACTCAGTCTGGTTTCAGATCCATAGCACGGACACTTCTGTCCACGTCACCATAGATAACATCTGCATGACTCTTAACAGGGGAGATACAGTGACCCTCATCTTCCTAGACTTCTCTGCAGCATTTGACAAAGTCTTCCTCCCCATCCTCATCCAATGGCTACATGACCTTGGTATCCAATGACAAGAACTCCAATGGATCTGTTGATTCCTGACTGGAAGGACTCAGTCAGTCAGCCTGGCACTGTACATGTCAGATTCCCCCCACCTCATCTGCAGAGTTCCACAAGGATCCTCATAACCCTGGCCTCATTGAAAACATACATGATCCCTCTAGCTAACATCATTCACCTCACAATATCAATGTCCTCTCATACGACAATGACACACAACTCATTCTCTCCCTGACAAACAGCACACCCAGTACTTGAATCAAGTTTAATGCCTGAATGATTGAACTTGTCCATTGTACAAAGGACAACAGTCTAAAGTTGAAAACCAACAAAACCGAAATCATGAGCTCCGGAAACAACACATCACAGTGCTACTTCACCTTGTGGCCAACAGAGCTAGGAGCGACATCCAGCCCCAACACCCACACCAAGAATGTTAAGATCATCATGGACAGCAAACTCAACATGGCAATCCAAGTCAATGCTGTTGTTTCCTCATGCTTTAATACCCTTAAGATGCTGAGGAAGATTTTCAAATCGTTCCCAATCAGAAACCAGAAAGCCATCATGAATGTCCTGGTCATAAGGAGGTTGTACTGTGGGAACACCCTCTATGCGGATCAACAAAAATCTCACAAGAAGGTTGCAGATCATTCAGGACGATTGTATGAATCACTCTCAGCCTCTCACGCTGCACTCACATCATACCACACCAGAAGGGGATTCACTGGCTTCCTATTCACAAAAGAGCACAATTCAAACTCTTCACTCATACTTTCAAGGCACTGCATAACACTGGAACAGCATGCCTCAACAATCGTATCTGTTATCAAACACCATTCAGGCAACTCCACTTATCCTGACTCTTACTTGCTCAAATTCAATGCACACATAACACCAGATCCTGTAGTTGAACCTTCTCCTACATCTCTTCTTATACATGAAACAACCTTCCACTACACATAAGAGTCTTCTCAGCACTTTTTGAAATACAAAAGAATCTGAAGTCTCACCACTTAGAGTAGTCCCACTGGACCCATTGTAGGCCCAGACTCACATCTGCTCAGCGACAGGATACTCACCCCGGTGATAGTGCACTCTACAAATCTGCATAACAGAACATCATTTTCTAACATGCAATCTGTACCTCCACAATTGTTTTTCAAGAATAAAGGTGACTCTCACTTCCCCTGGAAAAGATGGAAGGAGAAATTCCAGACATATCTTGTAGTTATAGATGCTATTAAAATGCTGGTGGTGCATAGGAAACGTATCCAGCTCCTGCTCTTGAATATGAGAGACAAGGCATATTTTAAAGCGTCTGAGGGTGAATATGAGTACGATGAGTTCCAAGAAACACTCCTTAAACTACAAATCATTTTCAGGCATCAGTAAGCATCAAGCTCAAACGTACCATTTTTATACCACAAGACAAAGGGATAGCAAAGTGATTGAACAATATTTTTCCTATGTGAAAGAAGTGAATAAGGACAAAGGTGAATTCAAAAGGAATGAGGTTTGCAGTGTCATTGGATAACAGGGCAAATCTGAACCGTTAAAAATAAAAAGATCTGAGCTCAAGTGGTCTTGTTATCATTGTGGAAGTGCTTTACATATTGATTCTTCAAAGGACTGCCCAGCTATTGTAAGGGAGCAAAATATCTGTGGGTGCATTGGGTTTGATATATCAAACCCTGTCAGGGAACATCCAAAGTAGCATGACCTAAACTCAAGTAATATGGTGCTTTGGATTTGTGAAAATAATGTCTAAATTGAGGATGGTGCAGATCGTCCTCTAATGTGCATTTTGCCTGTTTGTGGTGTGACCTGAGGGTCATGACATAGTCTGTCACCCAACACGATCATCCATGTTGACATACTTTTTTCCCCACATATTAGAGCAGTTGCTTTTGATGGGCATTGCATAGACTTCAACAATTATTTTCCAACAGAAGTCATGTTCAAGGGAAGGCCACCAAGGATAAAAATCTATGTCCCGCACAAGGGTGGATGTTTCTATTAGGCTTGAAGGACCTGAGACTGTTGTGTGTTGTTTTGAATTCAAGCACAGCCAACACAGTGTTAACAGTATGTGAAAGTTTATAGTTCTATGATACCTAAAGCCTTCTAAAGTGCGTTTGCGGAAGCTTAGGAAAATGTGCAGGGCGTGATCACCACATTAAAATCAAGCCAGGTACCACATCTTTAAGGCAAACATTGAGGGCATGAGAATGTGTGTCTGCAATGGTTTTCAAATTTTACTTGATGAGCTATTGAGAGACAGCATTATAGAGGACATTACATCCTCAGAGTGGGTATCACCATTGTTGTTTTGGTCAAGAAATGTACTGGAAGTTTGCACTCATGCATAAACTTGAGAGCATTACACTCAAACATTGTGATTGATAAACACACACTGCTCAAGTTAAATTAACTAATCTCTTATGAATGGTGCTGCTGAGGTTTCTAATCTCTTGATCGGCGGCACATGTACCATCAAGTTGAATTGGCTGAAGAATCAAGATAATTAACTACCTTTAATATTGTATACTGAAGTATGCAATTCAGCCTCTGATCTGTTTCAAAACTTGGATAACAGTGTCAGATGATTCCAAGACAACATTGTAGTGTTTAGTAAAGATACAAGGGAACATTTTGATATTGTAAATAATGTTTGCTTCAAGTTGAAGAGAAGTCATCTGGTCTTGTCAGCTGATAAGTGTAATCGCTGTAAGACTCCTGTTCAGTATCTTGGGAATTCTGTGTAAGAACAAGGAGTAATTCCTTAAGAATCACGGATGAAGACAGTCAAGGATGCAACCCCCACCATGAAATAAAAAACATTTTTTTCTTTTGGGGCCTTTGTGAGTACAACTCAAAACTACTCAGTTTGTCCAAAGATTTTCCACAGTCCTCTAACCATTAAAGAAACTGATAAGCAAAGTGGTGGAGTACATGTAAAGCAGTGATAAAGAAAAAGTCTCCTGCTTGGTGAAGAACATAATAACATCAATGTTCCCACCTTAAAACCTTTCCCCCTGGGCAAAATGTATTAGCACCGTAAATGTTAGTGCATATGGACTGGGACAGTGTTTTTCCAAATATCTGGCAAAGAGGATTGAATGGAAGGCTAAACCTCAATGAAGCTGAAATATGGTATGCTGTCACTGAGCAAGGACTCTTGTCCTTGGTATGAACAGTTAATCATTATACACACTTCAATTGGGGCATCACATTTGTGCTTGAAATAGACCACACATCCTTGATTCTCGTTTGTATTGTCAGATTATGCTCCAAATTACTGCAGTATTGTTTTGAAGAGGCATATGTTTCTGGGGAGAACAATAGGTATGTGGGAATGTTTTCACACTGCCATGTCCTGTTTGTGAAAATGTGGAATATGATTACAATGAATATAATGGTGTCAGTTGAATGAAGGGTGAATGTGTCCTGCAGGAAGAGCCAATGTCTGGAGCGGTTTGATATGCTGAGGATGCAAAGGATGAGGTGCTGAAGTTGCCACAAGAAAAGGCCCAAAGTAGTTTATTGTCTGCCAAAACCTTGGAACATGGTTTTATTAATTTACCCAAATTGTAACTGTGTTCAGTGTAATTGATGGTTCTGCCCTCAATAGAGAAAAGTGTGTTCCACTTGAAATTGTAAGAGATTCCGTTATGAGAGCCAGTTACAAAGGTAATACGGGTCACATTGGCATTTCTGCCCTCAAGAAAATCATTAACAACTCTGTTTTGGTGGTCAAGTATGGTGAAAGAGGCTTAGCGCTTTGTGACCAATTATGACTGGCAAAAATCTGACTTTGATGTAGAAGGACTTTCGAGAAGATACTTACCCATATACAATATGGCATTTTACTTGATGACTGGTAATGTGGTGCAATTCACAATCCAGGGAAATTAGAAAATGTTTAAATTCACACAGTATCAGCCACATCAGTGCAGTCCTCTTTGGCCCTCTATTCAAAGGGCTGGTTGAATGCTTTAATCAACATATTAAGGATAGTGTCCCACTTTACTCTGTTTCAGACATTCAGAGATAGAATTTGGATGTACTGCATATCACCCACATGGCTGACTGGAATCAGTCCCTTTAAATTGCTCAGCGGTCTCTTTCCTTCCTCAGAAGTTTGTGCATTGTGATTTAAACACACTTAAGTGATATCACCATTGTACAGTTGAATAAGATTAAAAAAATAGGGTTATTATATGTTAATCCAAATCAATTTAATTGTTTCATTCACATTCAAGTTGCCTGAGCTCATGGTAGGTGATGTGGTTCATATTCGGCTGCCTTTTAGGATTGAAAAGGAAAACTACAGGCTTTCGAGGCCTTAAGGTAATGGTGATCAACAATGACAGTGTCATTACACAGGATGACAAGTGTCAGAACATCAACAGTGTAGCCCTGTATGTGGGTGGTGGGCAATTTAATAACTCTGAAGGAGACCTAAAGAAGATATAAAGGGACATTGGGAGGATCCATGCTCTAATGGTCCTTTTTGATCCGTGGTGTTCCCATGTGGGGACAAATGACCCTCTGGTGGAGTACCTGTTAGAAACTGCCCCTCCCTGAAGGGTCACCTCAAAATGTTTTGCCTTCCTCTTCCACTTTTTCTGACCTAGTTTCTGTTGGCTTTAGGACTAATCAGTGCTTGAGTGCTTGTGTTCACTCCCCAAACATGGTTTGATGGACATATACCTCATTGAAATATTTAATTAATTAAAATTCCTATGTAGAGTAGTATACCATATGCCTAATGAAATGCTACCAGTGGGCCTGCAACACTTATCTTGCCATACACCTAAGTAGCACTTTAAACCTTGTCCTAGGCCTGCCATTACAGCTTGAGTGCACTGCCATACCGACTTAGCAATTAAAACACCTTGCCAAGCCTTAAACTCCCCTTTAATTACATATAATCCACCCCTATGGTCGGCCCTAGGAAGCCCATTGGGCATGGTTCTATGTAGGTTAAAGGTAGGGTATGTGCTTTTAAGTGAAACACATACTGTTAGTGAAGAAACTCCCAAATTGTCACTACTGGAATGCTTACCATCTCATAGCATAATATTGAGGTTTCCTTATTTCCTCTAATAAGCTGCAGTTCCTAATTGAGAGGAGGTGGATCTCACATGTTTGATACCTACGGTATTGTAATGATAAACCCTCTTTATTGACATAGTCAGATTTGTCATTTCAGTTTTGAAAATGCCACTTTTAGAAAGATAGCATTGTCCAGGTCTTAGCCCTGTGTGTTTTCCCCCTGTGTCAGATTGCATGTCTGGGTTCGGTAACAGCAAGGCTTTGTGTATTCCACTGAGACAGCCACTCACAAAGGGAGCTAAGGTGTTACTTGGTGGACCATCCTGAGATGGTGGAGGGAGGAGCTGGGCACAGCCTCTCACTTATACCTGAATAGGCTGTGTCCTATCCCCAAACAAAGAACTGCATACACATGAGTCTGGGGCTAGAGCAGGAACGGAGGTCCTTTGTACAATTCAAAGACTCTTCTTTAAAATCTCCCCCACTTCAAAGTTACCATTGGGTATAAGTACTGGACCTCATAACCTACCACCTGAACAGTTCTTTATTCCCTTTCCCTTCTTCCCCTATGAAGTCCTTTCTCTGTTCTTTCATTCCAATGACACCATGTCTTAGCAATCCATGTCCAGGGCTGATCTATGCTCCTGCCCAAGCATGAACCCCACAATACTACCCCACTCATACCTTTAGATAATCACTACGCTTAGCCTTAATGTCAGGGGTCATAACGCCTCCATAGAGAAACTGACACTCAAGTTCAAGTTCAATCTTTATTTTGTTGCTTTGCAACATAAAAGATAACAATAAAATATAAAAATGACATGATACAACTCACAACAATAATCGAATTTACAGTTCATTATAATTGAGCACCCTGTTATAAAATCTACATTTCATCATATTTGGACACACAAATTATGGTTTGAATTTAACACAGAAATTTAATAAATATTTAAAATGTTTAAAAATCAGTTTAAAAAACATTAAATTGATTTATAACAGCCAGAAATGTAAATAGTACACTAACTGGACATAATTCAAAATTTGAACAAGTCGAGGATAAGCAGTTTTTAAAATGAAAGAGTTAGTTTCTGTCGGATAAAATGTACGGCCAATAAAAATTTACTGATTCCAATGTGATGTCTTCCTCCTGCAGGAGACCCACTTGCTCAAACTTGATTGGAAAAATCTACACTATAGGTGGTTTGACCACCAACATTTTATGTCCAGGACCGAGATGAAAGCAGGGTTAGCAATCCTACTGGTGACACTTTTTTCAGGGTGGTGTCACCCAAAAAGTGGAAAGAGGCTTTTATTCTCCCACTACTAAAAAACAACTTTAGATCCACATAAAGAGAAGAACCACCATCCAATTTCTGGCTTCCTTTTACAGCAGGAATCTTAGAGAGGCATTTAAACATCTTGATCTCTGAATTTACAGACCAAAATGAGACTCTAGATGAGGTTCAGGTTTAAAAAAGATCACAGCATGGAAATGGCTCTGATAATAGCACAAGGGAAATCTGTGATATCATGGATAGAGGTCGGAAGACTGCGATGGTCCTTTTGGACCTATCCACAGCCTTTGACACTGCATAGCCACATAGTCCAGAAACATCAGATGGCAGTAAGAGATATCAGTAGTGCTGATTTTAACCTTCTTTGCTACTTTATTTATGACAGGGAACAAACAGTGGCACAAGGAGATTTCACCTCAAAACCATTCTTTCTGCCACATGACATCCCACAGGGTCCATCATTAAATTCCACTTTATTTAATCTATATGTGACTTAATTAACAAAACTGATAAAAACATTTGGCTTCTCAACCATCTTTTATGCTGACAATGCTCAATTAGTAAAATCCATTAATAAAAACATTGAGGAGGTGGGTAACCGATTTAATAACTGCATGGGTCCCATAATGAGTTGCTTGATCAGCCACTGAATGAAGCTTAACTCTGGGAAGAAAGAGGAGCTTATTGTAGGATGTGAAAGCTCTTTTTGGGGTAACACCTGGTGGCCTCAGAGCTTGGGTTCCTTGCCTTCCCCTGTATCGAAGGTGAGAAATGTGGGAAACATGTTCAATTCTAAATTCACTTTCATGGATAAGACCAATCAGTATGTAGCAGCTTGTGCATTTAAGCAGGCTTTACATAAGGTGTGAACTTGCCAATGTAAATGGTATTCACCAATACTCATATCCTTTTAAGGATAACTGTTTGACCAAGTAATCTGTATATATTAGCTTAGTGTGTTAGCAAGTTTGAAATAAAAAGGTCTTGGGTTTAATGAATCATGTCCAGACAAATCTGTGAATGTATCCCTGTATGTTTTTGAGATACATTGTGGGGGGATTGGAAAATGTTCCAATGTAAATAATGATGTCCATATTAATGATTACAAAATATATGCCCATAATTAGCAGAATTTAAATACGGGTCCTCTTTTTCAAATAAAGTATAATATTCCAGCTCTGAGAGCATGGGGTTTACAGTATCAACATCACAATCATCAGAATGTAAGACAGGAACAAAAACACAACCCATAGACACCCTTAAGACGTACGGAATCTGCAGTAATCATAATCACAATTCCATCAGTTAGTGGGACAGCTAAAATGTTCATAAGGGACAGGTCTTTCTTAAGTTTATGTGAAAATGAGTGAGGTGTTAACAACTCATCAACCAGTTCCGTGCCAGAGCATTCTGGAAGGTAATGTCCATATATTAGCAAGAAGAAAACGGTCACAAATCCAATCCAAAGAAATAGAAAAAAAAACAATGAAAATGTTATCCAAACATACCTCCAAGGAGTGAACAGAAAAGTATGTTTCAGCTTCAAAAAGAAGACACAGGCCCATTTAGGAGGAATGATTGGGACTGTGGAGCTGTCAGAAGACACGTATGAAAAGTCATATGTTTCCACAAAGTATCCATAAGCAGTTTGTTGAAAAACAGAGAGCCACATGCGCAATAAAAGAACTGGCAGACTTCACGAGGGGCGTATCAGTATAAACAACATAATCAATGGGAGATGCATAGTAAGTATTGTACTCACTTCCGTTGGATGGTTGCCATTTGTAGCAGTATTTGAAAGTAACTGAGTTAATTTGCCACCTCTTTACCCCAGCTGGGGAGGAACAGCTTGAGTGTTGCTCACAAGCTATAGAGGAATTTCTTGTATGGGAGTGATGAGAGTTGTGGAGCTCCTAAGGACTCCTCGTAGTTTAGTATTTAGAATCAGCCACAAGATGTAACATGATCGGATCAATGTAGACAAAATTATTGAATACAGGACCAGCAAGCAGTAGCAACAGTACAGTCTTGTACCTTGAATGCCAAGGACTGGCACAGGTGGGAGGTATGATGGGACAAGTTCCTTATTCACTGCAACTTTGTCACGAATGAGAGCCCCTATTTGTGGAAACCAGCCAGAAGGTACAGGCTTCTCCTCAATTCCGGTAGAGGCAGACGTTTACAACTTATTGTGGGATTGGCAGTCGCAGAATAAAAAAAAAAGTAAGACAGCACTTTGATCGTTTACGTCGAAGGGCGTGGCTGCCACCGCAATGTCTGGACCGTCAAATTGTGGAACATACATTTTAATACCAAAGAGCACCTCATATGGGGTCCGGCTACCTGAGCATGGGCGAATTTTGCGAATCTCGCTTTCGCAAATTTTGCGGATTTGCGAACTCGCAATCCGCAAAATCCGCAAATTCTCGCGAATTTGCGGATTTTTTTTTGTGTGTTCGCGCGGGTTTCTGCCAGTTCGCGAGGGTTTTGTACAATTTCGCAAACGCGAACTTACCTGTCGGGTCGCAAGTTTTGCAAACTTGTTGTTTCTACGTGTCCAGCCTGTTTGGGACACTCTTCTTCATCACTGCCACTCTCTGTCACCGCTGCCACTCTCTGACTACTCATGCCACCCTCTGGCCCACCCATGCCACCCTCTGTTTCACCACAGCACCCTCTGGTTGTCCAATGTACATTATTGTGGCAAAGCAAAGCACACCTTCCCTGCCTCAAGTGACCTGAATTAATTTGGGGCTGATTAATGTGTCACAGAATATTTTTTTAGCTGGCACCTGCTTCCTTAGTGCTTCCTGATTAGTGATCTTTTGCACTTGCTAAGTGCTTTCATTGTTGCAAAATTAGTTACAACACCTGCCCTGCCCCAACTGACAATAATGAATTAGGGGCTGATGAATGTGTCACTGGATTTGAACTTCCAGCCTGGCTCCTGCTTGTCTCCCTTAGCTGTAATTAAGGACCTTTGTGGCATATGTGTAACTATTCTGAGGGTCAGAGCAGGGTCACATAATAGTTGCAAGTAGGCAACTGTACTCTGGAGGGGCCCCTCAGGAAGCACTACAGGAAATGGCTACTAATGATGAGCTTGAACTTTTGAACCTGGTAAGTAGTTTCAGTTTTGCTAAGATCGTATTTCTGCAATTTAGCGCTTATTCGCGGGGCGCGAAGTTGAACTGGGAAGCCGCGAACTCACGCGAACAGTGCGAGCAAGCCATAAAATCCGCTGCTCGCGGATTTGCGGATTTTGCGGGAAATTCGCAAATCTCGCGGATTGCGAATTTACCAAAAATCCGCAAAATCCGCGAGCGGAACGGATTTTCCGCCCATACTTACGGCTACCCAGAGATCATTTTGGGAGATTGTTAAAGTGCTTGTTGTACCCCATATAATGAGGGATCCAATTATGTCATGTACCTCATGCTCTCACTGTTAAGGACTACTGTAAGTCACAGGACATCCATTCCACCACCGAATTTTCCTCTGGACGATAGGTGGAGGAGTAATACACCACTACACACAGGAAAACCATACAATCCTTTATACACTTTTGAGGTGAAAGCAGGTACCTGGCCAAGTGGCATGTAGTGCATGCATGTGTCCTGATAAAGGCTTACTAATCCTTATCGGAAGTGTGGGCATTAGACAAACATTATTGCCACACCCACAGGAACCCGGAGCAAGAATCAACAGCAAGGAGTATAGATTTAAAAGCACCATCTGATTGAGGGGATCACAATGGTCCACATAAATGCAGCTGAAAGGTTTCTTGGAATTAAACAAGTGTGTCTGTGATGGAGAGGCCATGGAGGAACTTTTAATTTATTGACAAATGTCACAACAAAGGACATATATTTTGGCCTGTGTATATAAGCCAGGCCACCAATAGCGTGCTACAGTAATGAAATTGTAGCCGTCACACCTGCATTTGCTGAACCAACACATTCATGCAAAACTATCACTTAAAATAGCCTGGGATTTTGCTTGCAAATCAAGCGATCATCCACCCCTGGAATTTTAACAAAGGGAACTGTCGGAAAAGGCCATTTTTGCAGGGTTACCCCACACCTTTTGCCTTCCTCCTACTCTTTTTGCTGAATTCTTTTTGCTGGACTTTACCACTGCTAATCAGTTCTAAAACTCATGGGCTTCTCCCCTAAAACATGGTGACATTAGTATATACCTGATTGGCATATTTAGTTTACTTATAGGTCCCATGTAAAGTGGTATACTATATGCCAAGGGCCTGTAGTCTAAATGCTACTAGTGGGCCTGCTGCACTGGTTGTGCCCCCCACACATGTGCCTTTCAACCTTGTCTCAGGCCTTCCATTGCAATCCCTCTGTGTGCAGTTTACTGCACCTTTGACTTGGCATTTAAAACTACTTTCGAAGCCTTAAACTTTTCTTTTATAACACATAAGTCATCTCTAAGGTAGGCCCTAAGTGACCCTAAGTGCAGAGTAATGTGTAACTAAATGGCAGTGCATCTATGTTTATGTTTTGCATGTCCTGGCAGTGACATCCAGCTACATTTGTTTTTCACTACTGTGGGGCCTACCACTTCCATAGGCCGAGCATTGGGAAGTCCTTAAAATACCTTTTTGGCTCTAGCTGTAATCTCTGATTGGAAAGGCTACTTCATGGTCATTGTCTTTGGAATGGTGGTGATAAATCCTCTCTAGTGATAAAGTTGGATTTGGCATAACCATTTGAGAGATGACACTTTTAGATGGTGTAAACAAGAAACAATCAAAGGTGTGGTTGAGTGCATTAAATACTATTTTACTAAATGGCAAGATATTTAATAACCTTGACCAGTGTTTACATTACACACTACATCAGTTACAATGTTTACATTATACTTGGACTAGAACAAGGATAACTACTCCTCCTTTACATAAATTAAAATCATTTCCAAAGCTAGACCATATATCAATCATGAAAAATGTGAAACGTTTACAAAAAGAAAACAAAATGACCAACATGACAATAAATGGTGCATTGATAGACACACAAAAGGAAATACATTGTATCGTAAACCAGTCTAAATTCTTTCATACCAAGAGATTAGTTCTTAACAGCTCAAAAGAGGCAGTGTCCAACATCTGGGTTAAAACATCATCTATTATGGAAAGGATTATCGTTCATATCATTTCTTAAAACATTCCATATTGGTGAACACAAATAATAAATTCTCTGAATGTTTGCGCCAACGCGTTTCGAACCACAACTGACTGGGGGTTCTCTTCAGGGTTGTGGGCTGGAGAACCCTTGTGTGTATCTTATTTCTTCAAAGCTTGGAAGCAGGAAAGCTTTTTCACAGCTTAAGTCAGCGATTTAGTCAAGGTTAACACACAATAAATGCATCAGGATGTGTGAGCAATTGTGTAATCCATGCCAGTCACACGGATATTTATTCCTTCTCCAGTAAATCCAATGAGAGTTCCTACGTGATCCAGAATATTCCTGCACAGTCCTATGGCATTAAATGTTATCCAAATTCTTGTATTGGAGTCTATGCCTTGTATCATTCTTAATTCAAAGTTCCCTGTAGGGTTTAAGCATCAGTTCACGGCATTCCGTCCACCTTTAGAAAGTGGACATTTCTCTGTTCTTAACTTTTCTCTATGTGCCTGCAGCCTGTCTCAAAAACATGTCTGGGCTGGGTGATAGGTAGCCGTTGTCCATCCCCTCTGGACAGTCACCACACAGGAAGGGCTGTGTGTGAAAGGCAATTCATACACATTCATCTGCATACTGATAGCCTTCCTGGGCAGTGGAGAACCGGGCCTTATGGGCCTGGCGGCGCAGGGCATGCCTTAAATCCCCAAGTTCACCTGCCTTGTCGAACAGAGACATGAGACACTCTGTTGGGCGTACAAAACCAGGTTTATTAGCTGCAGCTAAGCACAGTTGCCCTAGAAGTACATACAGAGTGTAGATTCTAAGGAGACTGCCACTTCAGTCCGTGGCGCACAATCTCTTATAGTACACATATTTACGACATATACTCCCAACACATACAAAGCAAGCCAATAGGAAAAGTTGGAAAACAAGCTATCAGGTGTCCCAAATACGCCCCTCTCTCAAACCCCGTGTGTTACCCCTCCCAACAAATTAATCAGTGCTAGTACCAACAATCCAATTTGCAGGTGGCAGGATGTATTTGTGTGCCTCAAAGGATGGTTGTGTAGCAAGAGAATACAAGGAGAGAATAGCGAAGGCCAGTCGGATAAGATAATGTAAGGAAAGAATAGGAGAAGCCAAATAGTCAGTCGAGACAGGGATCAATCAACCCAGACATGGATTAGCGAACTCGGCCAGAGCCTGACATCGGTTTCGTAAACAAGGGCAGGGGGTTACTCTTTAACCAAAGAGACATGTAGCAGCTGAGAAAAGAAAAAACCCTCCGTTCACCGTGCTGCCTGAGTGAGGGCAACACAAAATGGCGACGAGACACAAAATGGCAGTTTAATACGGGACGAAGTCAGAAACCAAACAACCTCAGAAGGAAGGGAGAAAGGAGGCACACACTTACATCTGAATATGCTGTGTTATGTCCTCAAATAAAGGGACTGACTATCCACATTCAGATAACCTGGTAGACAGGACTGGGCTGAAGGAGATCCTAGTGCACTTCAGAAGAATCTTTTTAAGTCATCCTCCTCATCAAAGGCATTTTTGAGTTTAAGTACCAGGGCACTTGGTCTACAAAATCAGTTCACTACTGGACTTTGAGAAGAACTCTGCTGAAGTGAAGACTGCTATGCTGTAAGGATGTCCTCTTTGGTGTGACTGACTGTTCCATGAAACTGCTTCTCTGCTTTGCTGTGCTGCACTGCTGCCTGTTGATCTTGCCCTGTTGAGGATAAGGAGTGGACCCATTCATTTGAACCAAGAGTGACTCCAAGGGCTTGTTGGCCTGCCTCCTGTTTTGAAATCTCAGGGCTATCAAAGATTTTGCATAAGTCCCAATGGTGTGGAACTCTATCGCTTATTAGTCTGGCAGCAGTGTTTGGACTAAGGAGCCATTATTGACCGCTCCTTGCTTTGAATTTTACCAAGGCCAGCATGTGTGAGGCACTTCGCTTTTCAGTGTGTGTTGAGCACTTTGCCCGCTCCAAAGACCAGTGCGTGATGAGTGCTTCATATTTCTCTAGAGCAGCGCGTGCCTCAAGCACTTTGTGCTCCCTCCAGCGCTGCGCTCTCTGAGGGGGAGACTTACTGCAGTGCTGAGGGAAGCTCCTGCCCATGAAGACGGAAAGGTTGCCCAGTAATGTGGAGAACTGCACTGATGTCAGTTGTGGTGGCCTAGCCGCTCTGCCCTGCACTGTGGGCTGCCGACTCTGTTCCGACAGGCTGAGGACACCTCCACATGGCCTCTCAAGATGCCTATCAGGTACAGAGACTAGGAGAGCAGGACTGGTGAGGTCTCACTTGGCAGCTCTGGGCTACTAGTAGTTGTCTCTCAACCTCACAGTATTACACCCGGTGAGGCCGAGTGCAGCAACTCCAGGCCACCTGTTTTTGTTTGTTTTTCACCATGATTGTACTCACTGACACGTCCCGAGCGGCCCGTAAATAAAGCTGGATTAGGGAAAGGCCGGGATCCCCTGTGCATCACCTCATTCAGGAAACCATAAAGAAGCCTGTAATATTGAGTGCTCTTTCAGTAATCCCTCTAAAGTGACCAACCGCATTATTGGGTACTGTAAATTTACATGTCAATCTGCCAAACATGATAATTGGTGTAATCCTGATTGGATTTTTGTAATTCTGGTCTTTTCTCATTCACAATATGGAAAACTAACTTTTCCTTCACTCATATGTATGTATATTTAGCTAGAAAGCCTTTAAGAAAAGGGGTGCAGTCTCGTGTAGCAGAGCAACAGCAGCTGATATTATATTGTAATCTACCCTCACATGGGAATGAGTAATCACAGCAACTGTTGCAGTCACAACTGCAGATTTCTCCAAAGAATTCCCTACAATGTCTTGTCCCACACAATGATGACTCAATGTATGAACGACATAAGTCTGTGGCAACCTATTTTTCAGGTCTGCCTTCGTCATTAAAATCATTTATGCTTTATAGTGTTGCCTTTAGAGTCTTTGAATCAATTCCGGCGCTAATAATGCAAATTGTCATTAAAAGACTGGACAAAATAATACGAATCACACATTATATGTGTGGGAAATTCATAATCCTTGTAGTCTATTGCAAGAAGTAAAGCGTTTAGTTCAGCCAACTGCACAGCACAGTCCCTTAAGGACTCTATGTGAGTTTTCTGTGGTTGGAAATTTCCATCCAACATTACACCAAGAGTGATGTTGCACACCGAATAATATTGGTACTTGGTCCCTATAGCGGGGGGCTGAATTGTCAGTATAAATATTATATTATAATACTCAAAAGGCAAAGATTGCTTTGGATGAACATGCTCATAGTGGAGAAATTCTTGTGTAAACAATGATGGGTTAAGATGAAGTCTACTTGGGGGCGTGGCCACGGCGGCAATCGGAATGGCTGCCTTTCCGTGAAGCTCCTCCATGCAGGCTCCTGACGGCGGCGGCTGAGATGTAAACCGCCACTCCTGCTCCCCACATCCGTGCGGATCCGAACACTGATGTCGCCTCGATCATCTGGGTGACTTGGGAGATTGCGGAGGCGGCCTGCGGAGAGTGCACGGCGGAGAAGAAACGGGGCCTTCGGACCTCGGCGTCATCTTCTCTTACTGCGCCGGATCGCTGGTGAGTGCTGCGCGGAGCCTGGTTGCCGGGTCTTCACCCCCACAGACGTCTCCTGCGGGGTTTCTTGCGCGCTGCCCATCTGCTTCGGGCTCCCGGGTGGGGGCTGCTGGCTCACGGTGCAATCATGGCCCTCGGGCCTGTGGGGTGCTGGGACCGGGGCCTCGATTTGCGCGCCTGGATGCTAGGCGGCGGGCGGGGACACTCGCGGAGGGACGGCGGGGGTGTGCGAGCTCGGCGGTCGGGCGGCCAGGGGGCGCCGCTACACGATTTTTGGCGGCCCCGCCTTGTAAGCACTCGTGGGGCTCTTAAACCCCTCCATTCCTCCTCTTTAAATGACGGGAGAGGGCCGCTCCCAACCCCACTACATTGTGGTAAATAAAATTACCTGGTACTTAATTTCTATGCGGTAAAGTTCAATAAAATAGCTCAATCAAAATAAGAGACACAGAGTCCGTGGCATCTGAGTTTTAAGGGGTTTTATTCCATAAAATGGTATTGGTTCGAACCAGGTAGCATGAAGGGGATCATGGACATGTACCATGATTTATTAACAGTACACAGTATATATAGTCAACGTATTACAGTGGTGATGGGTGCAGAAGGCGTAACAGCTGAAAGAAACAAGATAAGAAACATGTGCGTAACAATACGTAATCAGAAGGCGTGCACAAGGGTGTACACGGAGGTGGGTGCCAGAAAACGTCACATAGAAGAAAAAACATTTCAGCATTTCATTCATAGAAGTGACGCAAGTGGGTGGATCCCTAGAAGAATCCTGCAGTGTCAGCAGAAATATATGGCAGAGATGCGTGCGCAGCAGCATGACGTGTGACTGACGTGGAACTGGAGGGTGAAGGGGACTTGACATTTAGCGCTAGGATTAGAGACAGAAGTCTGGTGTGTCAGATCGACTTGTTCCTAAATCATATCTGGTATTTTGTGTTTGGAGAACTGTATTATCTAGAAGGAAAGGTCTCTCGGGTAGAGGCTATTCTATACTGATTGCTAATGCGTGCATATGTGTCTACGTGAAATGCGAGGGGCCATGGGCCTACCATGGTAACAGGAGCTATGAATTATTTACATGGAGACAGAAAGGCCGGGCCCTTTACTCTGCAGCTGGGGGGATGTTTACCTAAACTACTGGGCAAGAATGTATTTTCGAGGAGCGGAGCAGATAACTTGAAGGCTGAATACAGTTTTGGCAGGCAGTCAGGCAGAGCCGGGCATCACTTGCCACGCAGGAAGTAAGTCAAAGTTCAGGGATACAGATGCAGGTCCAGGCTGCAGTTTTTCAGAGGCAGAAGTCAGGAAAAGGCTCGATGGCAGAAATCAGGGCCTTCGCCAGAGCCATGAAAACATGAAAGTGCACCATGTAAAGACGGTGGCACGGCATACTTAGGAACTGAATTATTGATCCATTCATGGCGGATCTGAAAGAGGACATGTTAACGTTGGACGCAAATGTATTTGCGTCTTCATAGCGGGTTGTGGAGGGAACTCACATGCACTTTAAGCATGTACATGGAGCCGTTGGGGTATGTAGTAGGGGACACAATTGAGCATAAAAATGTATATTACCTCATTCCCTCCTTGTCCCCTAGGGACCCTTCATGATATATCAATCTTCATTAATCCATCTATTTGTTCATATAACATCATTTGCTCTTCCTTTTTCTGACGGGAATTTGAACTTGGACTTGAATGGGGAATACATGATGTGGCGCACAAGCCGCATATCGCCGGCCCACATTGTAGACATAGGCAACAACTGAATACTATGAGAAGGGCTATTCCTAGGAAGGATAGGACTTTCCATCCCCAGGTGGATAACACGCTCCAGAACCAACCGGACCAAGTCCAGGTGCCTGGATTCTGGTGTATCTGACTAGCAATTTTGTGAAGACGGGTAATTGCTTTATATACTGAAGGTGCGTTTTGTGGAATGAAAATACAGCAACTCGATCCGATGATTCTACAAGCTCCGCCCCTATCGGCCAAGATGACGTCAAGAACAAGACGATTTTGAAGGACAACAAGTCTCATAGCAGACTGTTCCTCTGTTAAGTTGCCTAGGGCGGAAGTAGTTTCATTCACTACTGCTTCAAGGGTTCTGGTCAATCTACGTATTAGTTTACTATTCGAGACAGTACCTAAGTAGGGAAAGAAACCTTTATTGAAGTCTGTGTATTGCTCCCATGCCGTTTCAGTATAGTCGACAATTGGGAGTTCTCTCTTGTGTCTAGTATGTACTAGGTGGGAGTTCCTATGATAGTCAGGAGGAGCTAGGAAAACAGGTGGTAGAAGGAATGCAATGTAACAAGTGCCATCCCAATCTAGAGGTAAACGTATGTATGCTGTATGGCCACAAACAAAATAGGAATGACGGGAAGCTTTGAATGTAGACTTGCCTTTATCACTAAATTCGACTACAGTAGTACATTCGCTATGACCTAGGTGTACTGAACCATTCTTTCTGACACATAATTCACCTTTAACTGGTAATACTGACATAGAGGGTAAGTCTGGCTTGGTTTCGGACTCGACATTCAGAATCATGAGGTTAAGTGTAAAATTACCTAATCCATATACTTCGTTTTCTAGATCTGTCCCTGTCCTTTTGGGAAGACCCTCCTTGTCAGGGAAACATACTTTGTGCAGAACAGTGTTCAGATTTCCCCATACCCAATTGCCTTGGTAAACTATGGAATCAGAATCAAAGGAATTTATTAAACTAAACCATGCACCACAGGAACCATTGTGTGTGAACGGGTACGGAAAGAGGGGCAGAACTCCCTTGTATTTCTGATAGGGGGGGAGTCGGCCACATATCCAACAATTGGTAGCATTGCTGGTCTGATGGGAATGGTGCAACTTACTAATGAATGTATTGTTGCGCAGCGCAAGTCTGTATGACAATTCATGCAGGGGCAGTTCACTGAAAGTGTGCTCGACAGTGACATTTGAAGAAGAATGTGTACGCTTGAATATAGGATAGTACAAGTGTAACAGTATACTTGCAGCAATAATCATAAGACTCAGAAAAAACATAATCAATAATGTCACTATACAGTGACTGCGGAGAGATTTACAATATTCACGTTTCTTGAGTTGTTTCTGTCTATCTCTCTCTGTATTGGGGTCTAACGGGAACATGTCAGAATCAGGTCTAACCGATTCACCTAGGGGAGGACTTAAACAATTAAACTGTCTGACTTGCTAGACCTCAACTTTGATTTATACTCCTCGGACGGAGTTTTCTCGACCAGAGGAAGTTTAGAGTCAATGTCTGGAGGAGGGCCGGGCTGGGAGTCTAAATCTGGAGGCAGTCCATAACATTTTTTGATATGACTCGAGTGGAGCCAGCCCTTGCGGCCCTCCACTTTCACGGCTGTCCTTGTAGTAAGTAAAACAATTTTCGGCTCCTGCCAACGAGGCTCCAGCGGACTCCTCCTGTCGAAATTCCTCACGTATACGAAGTCGCCAGGAACGATCTGATGTGGCTTCACCTCGGAGTGGTCGGGAAAGGCTGCAGCAACCTGTGAACGACATGATTGTAGTGCAGACATCAAGGAGGCAAAGTAATCTGTCAGCATATTACAGTCAATATCTGTGATCTTTCTCGGCAGAGGCGTCCCCCACATATTCGGTGGCCTGCCAAAGACCACCTCATACGGGGATAGCCCTGTTCTCGAGTGCGCTACCATCCTCATATAGAAGAGGGCAACGGGTAAGGCTACTATCCAGTCTACGCCCTTTTCTTTACAAATCTTGGCGAGGCGAATTTTCAGAGTCTGATTATGACGTTCCACGAGACCTGCTGCCTCGGGATGTCGGACACAGTGAAATTTCCATTGATAGCCGAGCAGGAGTGATACCTGTTTCATTAACTCGGACGAGAATGGCTGACCGTTATCTGAGTACACGACACGGGGCAAACCGTACCGTGGGAAAAATTCACGTACCAGCTGCTTGGCAGTGGTCGGAGCAGTGTAATCTGGGACTGGATATGCTTCTGTCCAACGGGAAAGTGCACAGACAACTACGAGGACATATTTGAATCCTCAACAACGTTCCATCTGGATATAATCCATCTGGAGGACTTCAAAAGGGTGATCGGGAACATGAAATCCACCTTGCTCTACAGGAATGCCTTTACCTGGGTTGAACTGACAACAGATCATGCAAGTACGCACTTTCTGTTTTGCTGCTGCTCGTAAATGTTTATTGAACCAGAGATTTTGAATGCTGTCCAACATGGCTTTTTCTCCTAGGTGTGCAGGACTATGTGCTGTGTTAATGATAACTTGAACCATAGAGTCGGGGAGAAACCATGTGGCTTTTCCCTTCGTCATCCATCCCTGTTCTGTCTGGATCCCTCCTAGTTCAGTCCATTTCCTGATTTCGTCTGGTGTAGCATGTGTCTGTATGTCAATTACATCTAGGGCGGGATCCTTAACTGTCATGCAATGAGTTGGCGTCGGGACTATTGTCTTTGTCAAGTCAGGTGTGTGAGTCTGTGCTGTAAGCTTGGCTGTTCGGTCTGCCAGGTCGTTGCCCTGGGAAATGTTGTCAGTGACTTTAATATGTGCTTTACACTTCATGATGGCTATTGCTGTAGGCAAATGTATTGCTTCTAACAGAGCTTGAATGAGAGGACCGTGCTGGATCTTGGCACCATGTGAAGTTAAAAAACCTCTTTCTTGCCAGAGGACTCCGAAGTCATGTACAACTCCGAATGCATAACGGGAATCCGTGTATATGTTAACTTTCTTATTTTTGGCTTGAATACAGGCTTGGGTCAGAGCGATGAGCTCTGCTGCTTGAGCTGACAGGGTGTCAATACGATGTGTTTCTATGACATCAGTTTCTGTTGTTACTGCATATGCAGCCACTAACTCTCCTGTACTTGTTCTCATACATGAACCATCCACATAAAGTGTCAGGTCTGGATCTGGTAATGCGGTGTCTGTCAAGTCTTGTCTGGGTTTCGTCGTAATGGTAACAACTTCAACACAATCATGTGCCAAAGGGTCTGTCATATTTAATGGCAAAAGTGTAGCTGGATTCAATGTGTTACAGCGTCTGATTTCTATGTGTGGCTGAAACAATGTCAATTCATATCCGGTCAGTCGTGCTATAGTCAAATGTTGAGTTTGTGTTTGGTTTAAAAGAACTTCCACGGAATGTGGAACTTGTACTGTCAATCGGTGTCCTAACACTATAGAATCACTTTGTCTGATTGCTAGAGCTGTTGCTGCTACTGATTTCAAGCATGCAGGCAAAGCCTGGGCTACTGGATCTAATGTACTAGAAAAATAGGCACACGGTTTGTGTGAACCTGCTTGGTCTTGAGTGAGGACCGACAATGCAGTACCTTCACGTTCTGTGACGAAAAGTGTAAAAGGTTTGCTGTAACATGGTGTCGCTAAAACAGGTGCTTGACATAAGGCTTTCTTCAAGTCGTCAAAAGCTTGTGTATGTTCCTGAGTCCAAGGGAGGACAGTCGATGACGCTGCCTCCTGTGTTGTCAACTGTATAAGTGGCTTGGCTAGAAATGCATACTGAGGGATCCATTGTCTGCAGTAAGAAGTGAGGCCTATAAAGGCCCGTACCTCCTTTTGTGTTCTGGGCTGTGACATATTTACAATTAACTGGATACGGTCGGGTGTTAGCTGTCTCCCCCATTTGGACAGCAAGTGCCCAAGGTATACCACTTGCTGAACACAGAATTGTAACTTCGAAGGGGACACCTTGTGTCCCATATCAGCCAGGAAATGTAAGACTGTCAGCGATGCATGTTCACATTCGTGTTCACTTCGAGCGGTGATCAATAGATCATCGACGTACTGGAGTAGGGCAGTGTTGTCAGGCATGTGAATACTGTCAAGTTGTCTTTTCAATGCTTGGCTATAGATGCTGGGGCTTTCTGTGAATCCTTGAGGTGCGCGTGCAAATTTGAAGCTTCGACCATTTAAACAGAATCCGAACAGATATTGGCTATCCGGATCAATGGGGACGCTAAAGAAGGCGTTCTTGAGATCAATTACAGTAAAGAACGTGGCTTCTGGATCAATAGCTGTCAATAATGAGGAGATATCTGGAACCACAGGACACTGTGGCACAATACATTTATTCAATTTGCGCAAATCGATCACTAATCGATAAACTGGTGGTGCACTTGGATCAGTGCGTTTAAGAATCGGAATGATAGGGGAATTACAGATATTGGAGTCGGTCTCTACAACCACTCCTTGGGCAATGAGCTCGTCAATGATTATCAGTAAAGCCACTACAGCATCTGGGGGTAACTTGTATTGTCGGATTCGGGGTAAAACAACTCCTTGCTTGAGTGTAACTCGATATGGTGTAATGTGCATACAACCTACATCTGTGGGGCCTTGTGCCCATAACTATGCAGGAACATTCTGTAACCTGGGATCAATATCCCTCAACACATAGTGACCTTTAAAGTCACGTAAAAATAGTCGTACTCCCTCGGGAGAACAACATATGACTGCTCCTAGAGCCTTCAGTGTCTTGATACCGAACAAGTTTTCTGGACATGATTTCATAAGCAATAAGTCTGTAGTTCGTGATAACGGACCAACTGCTAGAGGAACAGGTTTCGATACTTCATTAATAATAGGTTTTCCTGAAAAACCAAGGGAAACATTCTGTGAGCCTGAGAGGGGTGCCCCTGGAACCTTGTCATGACTGATAGTCGTGCGACTTGCCCCTGTGTCAATTAAAAACTTTCTATCTTTCCCTAATACCTGACTATATACATAAGGACCCTCTTGATCTACAGGAATCTCAATGAGAGGCAAGCCTACTTCCCTCTCTAGGCTGTTTCATGTGTATCGCTGATACTCGGGATAATCAGTTTGTGCATATTGGTACATCTGCTGAGTTGCATGTTGTGTTGAGGCAATTGGCTGTGGCTGGGGTACCGCTACGGTCTGTACTGTCTGTTGTGGAGCATGCATAGGCTGTACATTCTGTGGTACGTGTTGCTGGACCTGATCCTGTCTAGGAGGACGCGGTCTCTCCTTAGTTTTGCCTGTTGCTATATTGTATTTTAAAACAGTGCATTCATTTATATAATGACCTGGCTGTTTGCAGTAGTTGCATGTCCCTTTAACGGGAACTGCTGAATTATTGGACTGTGTCATGCCCTTTTTCTGACTGTCAGCTGGAACTGACTGAGCAACTAACATTTTCATTTTCGTGTCTTTCATACGTCTTTGTTCGTGATCATGTTCTTCCCTAATTCTGTTCTGGTGGTACTGTAACATTTGTAACATTTGGGAAGGCGTATTTGCTTGCCATGTGCTCTCGACTTTCAATACACGGTTCTTAACTTGAGGCAGGGAATTCTCAACTAGTTTTGTTACAAAAAGATGTGGGTATGACTCGCTACTTGGTTTTAGGCCACTATTAATAATAAAACATTTCTCAAATCTGGAATAAAAATCACTAGTGTCTTCATCGGGTTTCTGTTTGCAGGCTGAGATTGCATCCCAGTCTTCCTTTTTAGTTGACAATAAACGTGGCAAAACCTGTACTAACAATCCTGGTAATGCTTTAGTTTTGTCCCCAAGCCCTAGACCTGGGGTTCGAGTCGTTTCTTCATTCTCTAATGCAGCCCAATCAATCTTATGCTCTCCCACCTCCCAGTCTTTTTCTTTGAGTTTCTCGTAAATACCGGCAGGCAGTAATACTTTCAATATTTTCATAATGTCGGGATAGGTATAGTCTCCCATAAGTAACATGTCTTTTATTTCACGGTGAAACCCTGCTGGATCTTTATCATGACTAGGTACTATTTTCTTCATTTCCAATAATTCCATCTTAGTTAGCGGAGTGTATACAAATACACGTCTAAGGGTATCATCGGCATTCTGGACTGGATGTACTTCTCGTAAGGGATTCTGTCTATCGAAGTAAAACATCTTCCTTTCTGGGGGTGGGGCTGAAACAAACTGTGGATTCAAGAAAGCACTATATCTGTGTCGCTGTTCTAGAATTACTTTAATTAGATCGGTACCTAGACCTCTCCATTTATTCATGAGTAGTTCTATTAGTACATCAGATAAGGGACCTGGATCAGAACGTTGGCATTTATACAACAAAAGAAGGTGTTGTATCATGTACATACCAGCTAGTCGCTGTTCGTCTGGGGACAGATTCAAAAAGGTTTGCGCTACTGTGTCATCATTATACATACTAGAATTGTCAGCCCATTGTACTGCTGATCTGGCTAATTCTTGTTCATCCATAGAATTGAGTACATGGTACCCCATCCGATGTTGAAGTACTTTATCGGTAGCCTGAAATAGATGTTCAGGCGTTTTCGGATTTGACATAGCAGAGTGAAAAAGTTGCTTGCTTTCTGGGCGTAACGTTTTATCAAAGGATCTACCCTTACCTACATAGGCTAGCATGTCTCGACTTGCTAGTTGCGAAGTCTCTATTGTTTTCTCTGTTTCATCCTCTTCCTGGGAGGAGGCTAGATCATCTGATTCGAGTGGCTCATCCGTTTCTCGACGAGCATGTATATCTATGATTTCTTTACGGATCTTTCTAACCATAGTATGTATACTTTTCTCTCTATCATGTTTACCCTCAGCCATGTTCTGACTCCATCTGTTCAATCTATCCATCTCACTTTGTGGGAATCCTGCCTGATCTTGTTCTCTTATCAAACAATTAACCAAAAATCGCATAATTAAACCTTTGTTCTCAACTTTCTGACGTGACATGCCGTCACCAACACTCTCGGGTCCTTCTCCTGTTCTAATAAAGTGATACATTTTGTCTAGATGTTCTGGCATTTCTGGTAACATTATCAGATAATCTGTAACTCGTCTTAAGCGTAAGGACGCTAACAATATGGGTCCTGACGTACCAGGCACAGTGTCATACCTACAATCTGTAAGCTGTTGTCTAAGCTGTTCTGCTGTGGCACCCTTAGGTGTCCGTGCCATTGCGAAATCTCTCATTGTCACTCGATGTAACTGCGGCGGGGTTCGAAAACCTCCTGATGCGCCTCCTGAGCCGGAGGCTTGACCATAACCTGTCGGTAACTGGGTTGGGACCTGAACTATGCCAGTCCCAAAAGGATTAAGCGGATTAATAGGGGGTGCAGGAAGCTGTGTAGGATTCAGGACAGGAGCCGGGGCGGGAGGAATCTGCTGTTGCGGACCCGGGGGCTGCTGATTATGGGGTACAGGTACAGGTACATGTGGGACGGGTACACGAGCAAGTGCATTAGTATAAGCTGGAGCTACATCATCCAAATAGGAAGAAAGGAAAATCTCTGCAGCGGTCTCGTGACGTAATTTAGTCGGAACCAATGGTGAGGGCAGATCTTTCGGTACTTCCGGGGTCGCCTTAGGCAGGCCCTCGGCCCGAACTGGATACATGCCATTATTATTAAGCGTACTTCGTTGTCGGTCTACTTGTTCTGCTCGAACTCGTATTCCTTCCTCGACTAGATCGTTTTCTCGAGTCTTTTCTGAGTCTTCTCTATGTTTCTCTGCTTTTCTGAATTCTTTTTCTGTGCGTCTATGTGATTCTTTGCGCCATAATTCTATGGCATCTTTCTGTGACTGTCGGGCTTTCTTTTTCCATAACGCTTCCTCTACTCTCATGATGCACTCGGCATCCCATGTTCCTGAAACAGGCCATCTATATTTCTCGTCTAAGTGCTTGGTGTAATCGACCCACAAGTCTAAGTACAGTATGGCATCTAAGCCATGCTTGTGGTACATAAAGTGCCCTGGAGTGTCCCTAGGTGGAACAGGCACTGCTTCTTCTAGAATCTCTTTTCTAGTTCCTATCTGTCGTAACTTACTAAACAGCGGCATTTTCGGACTTAATACTCAACACTTTATACTTACTCGAACTTGAACACAATGATTACAATATACACAGTAATGCGGATCAAACAATCACTCATACCACGACATTAAAACACATTTAAACATTTCGAACAGAAAACCACATATTAAGTAGTAACATTTACTTGATGTACTGCTAAACAGCACAGATACACTGCTAAACAGTGCAGACCGGATCTGTGTACCCAAACTCGTCTTGACCGGGGCAAACTAATGCACCCGTCTAGATGCGTCCCCAGCAACGGTACTCACCGGGAAGCACGGAATCGGAAGGCCTCGGAAAACTCGACACTGGACTGGACCCTGGACTGGACTCGACTCGCGACGTAGATACTTCGGAACTTCGGAACTGGTGGGCCTCAAGACACCTCGGACCTTGCACTCTCGGCTGGACTCGGGTCGGGATCCTCCGCACTCCTCACCGCCTCGTCTGAGTGTCGATCGCAGTCTCAGTCACCTCCGTTGGCCTGAGGGAGATACAGGAAATCCTGCGGATGCGCATGAGTGTCCGTCCGGCTGTGGCAGGGGACTAGGCCTGCAACGCACCGCCGGCGCGTAAGGTGGGGGAGGGTCCCATCTGGGGTGCCAATTTATGTGGTAAATAAAATTACCTGGTACTTAATTTCTATGCGGTAAAGTTCAATAAAATAGCTCAATCAAAATAAGAGACACAGAGTCCGTGGCATCTGAGTTTTAAGGGGTTTTATTCCATAAAATGGAATTTGTTCGAACCAGGTAGCATGAAGGGGATCATGGACATGTACCATGATTTATTAACAGTACACAGTATATATAGTCAACGTATTACAGTGGTGATGGGTGCAGAAGGCGTAACAGCTGAAAGAAACAAGATAAGAAACATGTGCGTAACAATACGTAATCAGAAGGCGTGCACAAGGGTGTACACAGAGGTGGGTGCCAGAAAACGTCACATAGAAGAAAAAACATTTCAGCATTTCATTCATAGAAGTGACGCAAGTGGGTGGATCCCTAGAAGAATCCTGCAGTGTCAGCAGAAATATATGGCAGAGATGCGTGCGCAGCAGCATGACGTGTGACTGACGTGGAACTGGAGGGTGAAGGGGACTTGACATTTAGCGCTAGGATTAGAGACAGAAGTCTGGTGGGTCAGATCGACTTGTTCCTAAATCATATCTGGTATTTTGTGTTTGGAGAACTGTATTATCTAGAAGGAAAGGTCTCTCGGGTAGAGGCTATTCTATACTGATTGCTAATGCGTGCATATGTGTCTACGTGAAATGCGAGGGGCCATGGGCCTACCATGGTAACAGGAGCTATGAATTATTTACATGGAGACAGAAAGGCCGGGTCCTTTACTCTGCAGCTGGGGGGATGTTTACCTAAACTACTGGACAAGAATGTATTTTCGAGGAGCGGAGCAGATAACTTGAAGGCTGAATACAGTTTTGGCAGGCAGTCAGGCAGAGCCGGGCATCACTTGCCACGCAGGAAGTAAGTCAAAGTTCAGGGATACAGATGCAGGTCCAGGCTGCAGTTTTTCAGAGGCAGAAGTCAGGAAAAGGCTCGATGGCAGAAATCAGGGCCTTCGCCAGAGCCATGAAAACATGAAAGTGCACCATGTAAAGACGGTGGCACGGCATACTTAGGAACTGAATTATTGATCCATTCATGGCGGATCTGAAAGAGGACATGTTAACGTTGGACGCAAATGTATTTGCGTCTTCATAGCGGGTTGTGGAGGGAACTCACATGCACTTTAAGCATGTACATGGAGCCGTTGGGGTATGTAGTAGGGGACACAATTGAGCATAAAAATTTATATTACCTCAACATACTGAGGGTGCATTCTGCACATTGAACCAGACATTGGGCCCAGAGCCCTGCTGAGGCTGACCTGGTCCTCATTCACCTGGACCGACACAACTCAGTCGCCGAGACTCTTCTGTTGGTGGAACTTACTGGAACTTTCTGGAGCTTGGTGCTATTCTACCGCTCTCTCCTATTGCGAAACTATCCACGCCGCCTCTCCAGACTCAGCTACACCCTCCGGGCTACCGTGGAGATGGGGAAGAGAGATCCTAACCAGAGGAAACTTAGCTTCGACAAGACTCCCCTTCTCGTCACGGACCCCCCGCCTCGTTCGGCGGCCGGGGCCTCCAGCTCTACTGACTTGGGAGACGCGGCGGCTATGGTCGCCACCATGATGGGCAAAATGCGCGCAGGCTTCAAGGCGCTAGACATCCGCTTCGACAGTCTGGAGCAAAAGCTAGCGGACATGGGCTCCAAGGTGCAGGCCCATGACAGAAGGCTCGATGTGGCTGAATCACGAATATCAGACATTGAAGATGGCGCATCGAAATCGCTTAAGAGACTGGAGCGTGTTGAAAAAATACTCAAAGACGTGGCCATAAAAAACGAAGATTTGGAAGCGCGCAGCAGGTGCAATTACATTCGTATCCTTGGCGTGGCGGAAACGACGGCCACGGGTTGCTTCAACGTTTTTGTCGAAACTCTTCTGATCGAGCTATTTGGCAGAGACACCTTCACTGCAGGCTTTGTGGTTGAGCGTGCACATAGGTCTCTGGGACCTAAACCTCGCCCAGGCCAACTACCACGACCCATTATCGCCAGGATCATGAACTTCCGCGACCGTGACGCTGTGCTGCGTGTGGCACGCGAGGCTGGAGAAATACAGTGGCAGGGCAGCAAGCTGTCCTTCTTCCCAGATTTCACACTGATGGTCCAGGAGGCATGTCGCAAATATAACAGAGTTAAATCCACCCTCCGGAACTTAGGCCTGAAATATGGTATGCTATACCCAGCTAGGCTGAAGGTAGATGTGAACGGCAGATTTCGCATTTTTGACTCTCCAGCGGAAGCGCAAGATTTCTGCCATGACTACAAGAAACAGGGCTCATCGGCAGCTACCAGTTCAACACCGAACACTCCACCTCGTAACGATGCACAATCCAGCGCTGACCTTTTTGCTGAAACTGGCCAGGGCTGACCGCTCAGCGTTGAATACTGTTGCACCCTACTCGAAATACTGTTATCTGGATGTGGATCTTCCAACGTTTCTTGTCTGGTCTCCGGTTCGGTAGCCGCTTGTCGGGATGCCCGACTGGAGTGGCGTTACCACCCCCAATGGCGTTGTTTTTATTTTCCGGGGCTTTATCACACTTTCATTTGCAGTTCTATTATTTCTTTGAATGGTTATTACCTTTTGTAATCTGCACTATTGTTCAGCAATGCTCCGGGGACTGCCTCTCGTGGGATTCTGGGAGGCTGGGAGGTGGGTGGGGGATGGGTTATGTTTTGTTTCAATGGTCATGTATGTTAGAATTTACCTGCGAGTATCGTTTGAGCAAACTGTCGTATGCACACTTGTTGCAGAATATCTTGACAGTGGAGGTATGGCCAGGATAGGTCTACAGACTGGTCCTTCCAGACTGACTTTGATGTCTTGGAACGTTCGAGGCTTAAATACCACGAGGAAACGCAAACAGGTGCTGGCTTATGCGGTGCAACATGGGGTGGATGTCCTCTTTCTGCAAGAGACTCATTTGGTGCAGCCGGATGTGGCATCGGTGGCTAGAGGGTGGGGGTCACATAAAGTGTTTTCCTGCTATAGTAGATATGCTAGAGGCGCAGCGATTCTTGAGCACAAACGAGTCCCGTTTGTAATGACCGGCAGCAAAACTGATGAGGAGGGCAGACATGCGCTTAATATGGGAGTGCTGTTCGGATACAAGATTGCACTGGTGGGAGTGTACGGTCCTAATGTGGACTCCCCTGCTTTTTTCCAGGACCTGCAGATGACGCTGCTTCACTCCGACATTGATTTGTTGGTTCTGGGGGGAGACTTTAACATATTGAAGAACCCTGACAGGGACAGCACTTCGCCCTCCCCTGACTGCAAACCAAAGTCCCGTGCAGTGCTGGCAGAAATCTGCTTCCACTTCTCCCTAGTGGACATAGAGGCTAGACTGCACCACCACACACCTGACTACACGCATCACTCTGGGTTCCACAACACTAGCACTAGAATTGATTATTGGCTCCTCTCCCCGGGTATTGCGGGTTGGGTGGATGGCCTTTCCACGTTACCTCGCACCCTTTCAGACCACTCTCCCATCGTTTTGACTCCAGCGGTCCCCAGATTAGGGGGGTACGAAAGACAGTGGCGATTTCCTGATAGGGCTCTACTAGATCCGACTTTCAAAGAGGACATACGTACCACTATCGACGACTACTTCGACATAAACACAGGTTCTGTTACCTCCTGGTCCACGCTATGAGAAGGCTTCAAGGCCACATTACGTGGGGTTTGCATCACCAAGAGTGTGGGGTCCCTGCGCGAGATTCGCTCCACCTTGACCCGCATTGAAACAGAGATCATTAAGATAGAGAAGGAGATCCTTGAGGATCCTTCGGTGGATCGTGAGGCTAAACGCCTTGAACTGCTTTTAGAATTTCGGGACGTAGCAGATAGAGAGGTGAAGTTCATGGGTAAATACTACACTGCGAGGCAATACGGCGAGGGAGACAGGCCAGGCAAACTATTAGCGCAAAACTGCTTACATTACAGAGGTGGTTGACGCTCAGGGTACACGACAACATTCCACACCCGAAATATCCAACACCTTTTTATCATATTACAAAACACTTTACACTTCCAAACTCACAGGGGAGCACCGCCACCCGGGTCCGTATTTGAATGAAATCGCCATGGTGTACCTAGAGAAAAACATGCAGGAGTTTTTGGCCATGCCCATTACACCGTATTTTATAATTAAGACAATTGACTCCTTGCGGAGCTCTTCTGCTCCCGGCCTTGACGGCTACACAGCCAACTTCTACAAGGAGTACAAGGAGGAACTCGTCCCTAAACTTGTCGAGGTGTACGCGGAGGCACTGGAGGCGGGCATTCTTCCACCTACGCTCCGGGAAGCGGCTATTGGTCTACTACCCAAACAAGGCCGTGACCCCTCGTTGTGCAGCTCTTACAGACCCCTATCCCTCTTAAACTTGGACTACAAAATTCTGGCCAAAGTCCTTGCAATTCGTTTAGCGCTTCTAGTGGAAACTATAATTTCGCCGGCTCAGTCCGGATTTGTCCCACATCGATCCACTTCTCTAAACCTTCAGACACTGTTTTCTGTTTTACACAGAATAGAGCCCTCCACACCAGCTGCAGCAGTGTTCCTGGACACGGAGAAAGCGTTCGACATCCTGGAGTGGCCCTTTTTTCTGTCCATTATGTGGAGAATGGGGATGCCTGCTATATTTGTTGCGACAGTGGAGTTGTTGTACTCGGCTCCCACCGCCCGGATACGGCTAAACGGCACTATTACTGACAACTTAACACTTTCACGTGGCACCCGTCAGGGATGTCCACTATCCTCGCTCCTGTTCATCATTGCGATGGACCCCCTGGTGCGACACTCTGCAAGAGAAACATCGCCACCATGGGCTCCAGTTTCGCACCGGTCCACTGCTGGTTTCGTTATATATATGCCGATGACACAGTTTTGTATGTTCGAACTCCCCAGTCCATCCTGGAACCTCTATTGATTGAGCTTTCCCGCTTTGGAGACTACTCTGGCCTTAAAATAAATTGGCATAAGTCGGTGATTTTCCCGCTCACCCCCTCCACAGCGCAGTGGACCTGCTCGTTTCCTCTGGAATGGAGCACGGATTCTGTGAGATATTTGGGAATACACATTCACCTTGACACGGTATCCATTGTCCAACTGAATTACGGCAGTGCCCTTGATTTTTTGGAAGACAATACGGAGCGCTGGATTCGCCTCCCGCTGTCTATGGCTGGTCAGATTGCCATCATTAAAATGATTGTACTCCCCCGGTTCTTGTATTTATTTAACAATATTCCGATCCCCCTCACCAAGATTTTTCCCAACTTCGCTCCTCACTTCTGCGTCTGATATGGGGAGGCAGGATCCCACGTGTGTCCTGGCGAGCATTAACACTCCCTTACGAACGAGGCGGCTTCGGAGTGCTAGACTTTTTTCTGTATTACTTGGTTGCGTAGAGCTCTTACGCGTACCCTTGGTTTCACCCTGATGCCAGGATTCCTCATCTGAGACCGGAGGCTGACTTGGGGCTCCCTGTGGCCCTCTCCCCTGTCCTTCCTAAGGGACTCCCCGGGACCCGCAGGACATACAGCCTTTGTCCACTACTTGCTGGGCCTGGGACAACATTAGACGCCTCTTACTCCTCGGGAAGCTATACTCGTCTGCACTGCCGTTGTCCAACCCCCACTGGATCCCCATCACAGGCAAATCGGTGGTGCAGCGCACACTATCTAAATATCAAATGCACACTGTCGGGGACCTCTTACCGGACGGCCATTCCTTTTCCCTTACAGAGGATCACCGCTTCACGGACAGGACCTTCATGGACTCATTCACACTAACTAGACTTCGCTCAATGCTCAGGGCTGAATTCCCCACATTCCCGCTCCCTCCTGATGACACTCCTGCGCTCACATTCATAATACAGAACCAAACAGGGGCGCATGTCGTATCTAAGTTATATAAGCTGTGTCTGGCCTCAGTTCCCTCACTCGACGCTAAGGTGCGCGCTGATTGGGAGGGCGACCTGGGTACTCAAATCACGGACGATCAATGGGCTGCATGTTGTGCCACCACAAGAGAAGTGTCCATTAACACCAGACATAAACGTATACATTTTAAGTTCCTGAGGAGGGCGTACCACACTCACGCACTCGCCCATAGAATTGACCCCAGCAGACCCCACATTTGCCCTAAATGCAACGGCCCACAGGCTGATTTTGTCCATCTTTCCTGGACTTGTCCGAAATTACACACGTACTGGTTACAAGTACACCAGGTTTTGGGGGAAATACTTGGCATGGACCTGCAACCCACCCCTGAAATTGCACTGCTTGGCTACGTCGCTAACTTCCCGCGCCCGCTTCGAAAACTGGTGTCCATCATTGGCCTCCTTTTAGCTAAACGTGAAGTGGCGCTGCTCTGGTGTGCTAGGCACGCTCCAACTGCCCGCGCTTGGCTCTGTAGTATTTGCCTACTGTAATGTAAACAGCGCTGAATACTCCGAGATGGTTCCTATCGCCTCCAGACCGCTGGATATATGGGGGCCAAAGCGGAAATATATTGCGAAGCTAGCCCAGGAGACGCAATCCCAATGGATTAACTCCTTTGTCCCTGCGGGGGTGGGATAGGAAGAACCACACTACCACTTGGGAGCTACCTCCAATGCTATTTTGCACTGGGGGCGTGCATGACTGACATTATTGGGTCACGGAATTGGCCGCCCTGGCTACTTGCTGAATGTTCTCTACGACCGCATGGAGTGTTGCCTTTCTCACTGTGGGGTTCCGACATCATCTTTGTGGAGTTTGACAAATGGCGGGTCTATATCTGAAAGTCTTGTTGTTCCATTCGCTATGTGCCATGCTGTGGATAAATCAGAATTTTGTGCTGACTTACCTGCTCGATAGTACTCGCAACATTACTGTCTTCTATCATTCTATGTACGTAGATGACCGCTTTTTCTTCAGTTCTAATATGATTTATCTTTTTCTTTCACGTTTTATAAAAAAGCAAAAATGTACAATCGTAGTGAGTCACTCAGATAGTTTGCAATCCCACTGTGATATACTAAATTATCGTTTATTTAGCTGATCAATGCTTATTTACGTCTGCAATGTCACATTTGTATGTAATGATTGGATTTCTTTTCTGTGCAATGAACAGATTTACAAAAAAAAAAGTTGAAGTCTACTTCTGCAGCTGCTAAGGAGGTTTGCCAATGTACAATGATGGAGGGCTTTAGTATTGTAAATGCTCGCTTCTGTGACAGCCTCTAATGCTGGGATGGGAGTCATGACCAAACTGTGTTTCCCTTTTGCAAGTGGCCAATTGTTTAAGTGTAGCCATCTGCACCGCTGTCAGTATTTTTTCAGTTAATGCAAAATGCATTTTGGCATTGGAATATATATGCGATTTATAGGAAATCGCCTTCATTAAATATAACACATGTAAAGCTAATAGCAACTGCGACTATATGGATTATCAGGTTTGGTGTATTTACACGTGTATGCAAGTGAAGTGTTGCAAGCAAGGTAGATTGTAAAGATCTGAGTATGTTTGTATGTCCTGTATGGCAATGACACCCGGAAATATCTGGATGAATTATTTCATATACTGATTTCATGTGCTGTGCATAATCAGGAATATAAATTATGCCAACATGTAAGAATCCTAACAAGGATTACAGTCCGCTAACAGTGTATGTTGATTGTAATAGAGTACACTTCTCTAAGAATCATGGTGAAAGGCATTTTCCACATGGGTAAGTTTTATCCTAGAAATAAGACACTTAGAAATGCTGTATTAGACTTCTTAAAGTTGAACCTGTAGCCAGATTCGGTAATTCACAATCTTTTGGGATCTATTCTAGTGAAATACGTGTACAACATATCATCCATCAAGTAGATATCAACTACATAGGACAACGTGTTTGGGGCAATATAATGTAGAATTTACACAATGCGGGCAGCAAATAGTCCGGGAATGTTTTTATACCCCATGGGGAGTAGAGAAATGTTACATTGAAAACCAAGCAGAAGGACAGCAGTCCAATCTCTGCTTTCAGCCATTATATTTTGGCAGAAAACCCATTGGAAATATCAAGGTTGTTTTGTGTTTTTTACAGACTGTTTTATTTATGTGTCGTATTTTGCGCATTTTGTATTGCAAATGTGCATGTGTGACTATTTAAATGTCTATAGTTTAAGACAATCTGACAGATCCGGTTTTGAAACAGGAGAAAGGGGATTATTCATTTGAGAGACACAGGGTTCAATTAATCCCTAGTACTCTATTTTTGAGAGTATCCCTCTAACAGACACTTTAGCATCCCATTTTATTGGGTATTGTAGTTGCACTTGTGGACTGGACCTTATGGGTATTACATGATAAGGAGAATGCTTATCCCAGCTGAAATGATTGAGATATAAAGCAGGGCTAGTGCAAGAGCCCACTCTGCAGCATTTGCACATTTGACCTCATCAGGGACAAGTTCAGAAAATTATGGTAGTATTACATCTTTACCATGAGGGGATAGCTGTGCAATCTCTGGGGGCCAATTGTCATCCGCTAAGAGAATGTTGTATTATAATGTTAAATTTTTCCAGAATATTGCCTTAATGGTGCGCTGTATGTCACCTTCAATTTGTATATCCAAATTTTATAATCTGTCTGGAGGGACTACATGCCTGTCTGGGTTTTCTTCTGTTACCTATTGATCAGTTGTTTTCACTGATAGAAACTCTTGAAGATTTCGGAGCATTATAGTGACTTCTGCTGCTCTGTCAAGGAGAGTCACCACCCACCTTCTGTTCAGGAGGAGAGTTCTCATTGTTTATGTCATATTTTGCAGTTAAAGCCACAACCCTCTTTTTCTAAAATTAGGGTTTAAATTGCTGAAGTTTCTCTTCCTTCTTTATCACCACATCAGGCAAGTGTTGGGAGTCCTTTTCGGTTTTGGTTACTCTTCCTGGCTGCACTCAGAACATCCTTTTCTCTTGTACTGTTTTTCAGATTAGACCTGAAAGTAATGAGAAGCTTATGTATCAGAGACCTGATACCTATCAGGTGCTTTCAACTGTGTGCGATCGCGCAAATTATAGCCTCCGTCAGAGGGCTCCATTGGTGTAAACTTCCTCAAGATCTTGCCTTTTACTTTAGGTTTAGGTTTGTCCTATACTTTTCTAACCAACTTTCGGTTCTGCTTGTCAGTGTCCATGTCGGAACTAGGTTTGCAAGTTGTGGTTTACTGGGAGAGGCTCTCAAATTATTGCGACCTATGTTGGGAAACACTTCACCAATAATTATGGTAACTCATGTTCCTTGTTGACTGGTGCAATGTGTGCGAGCCTTCGGCCTATAGCTTGAGAAGCTCTTTTGCCTTTAATGTTGGACAGAATCATTGAGGAGACCATGGGAAAGTTTCCTATTAATTCCATCCCCAAATCCAGGAGAGCAGCTGTCCCATGTTTGTTCGGCACTTGTTTTGAGACCTCCGGCGAGACTGACATAGATGGAGTGCCATGCATGATGGGATAGACTTCAGCGAAGATTGTGCCAAAGTGTTACAGTTACTTATTTAGGGAACAATCCCGTGGGGTAAGCACAGAGTCAATATTCTGTGCTTTTCTTGTGGTCCCATAAGGGTAATCCCAGTGTCTATTTGATTGATTTGTTTGGGCTATCCAAAAAGGAATTTCCTCACAGTTTCCAGGAATTCCACCCATAATTGAATGAATAATTACCGGACTTATTGTAGGTACTGAAAGCAACTGTGGTTGCCCTTCCAAAACTGCCCTTGCTGGGACAGCCATCAAGGTGCACAAAACATACTGAGTTGAAAGGTTCATTCAAGATGGCGACGGAGTAGGACGTGATTCTAGTCCCCTCCGGCGCCGGGCCCTACAAAGCTTTGTTCAGCGTTAGCCCCGGGCGTCCCCTTGGGCTTTAGGTTGCTCTGGAGCCTTCTTGGTGAGGTGGCCGGCAGTGGTGCGATTCCCGACGATCCCTGAGCCCGGTTCGCGGGACCCGAGCCGGCGGCAGTGCCCGAGGCCTGTGCGGCGCTGCGAGCTGTGGCGAAGGACGGCAGTTCGGAGAGTCCTGGTGGTGTTCGGCGGACGGAGGCTGGCGGGAGCACCTGGACATTGCAGTAGGGTGCTGCGGGGGCCTGGCGGCGGCGAGGAAGAGCCTGGTTAACGCCGTGACCCTGGTCCCTGGGAGGAGGCGGAGCTTATCGCCCGCGAACAACTGGAGCTGCAGCGCGACCAGCGGACTAATCGAGGCCGTGGATTGAGGCCTAGTTCGGGAGGCGGTCTGCGCTGCTTCCGAGACCCGCGCCTCAACACAGCGGCCCGGACCGTAGATTGTCGCTGGGACGGCCCCGGGGGGAGTGCGGTCGGCCCCCACAGAAGTGTGCAGAGGCGGGCACGAGGCGGTGAGTACCACTGCCTCCTGCGGGGGCCCGCGTGTGCCTGGTCGGTCTGGCCCGGTTGCTGGTGGTTGGGGCAGTGGCACAAGGCAACGTGAGCACTTGGCCCCTCGGAGATAAGCAACGCTGCAGTAGGGAGCCGGTGCAAGCTGCAGGTTCGCAAGGTACATTGGCACAGGCATTGAGGGAGCCGTGAGGACTGTGAGGACAAACATCTGCCCCGGGTGGGAGCGATTGGCACCACAAAGGAGACTTTTGGCACGAGTTTGGTCTCCAACCCCCCCCCCCCTCCAGCTCAGGGGATGAGACTTTGCTAGAGCACGGGGGTGAGCGGGACCGGTCTAAAGAGTGGAACAGAGTGGACGTCACTGGAGCGGGGCCTGGCTGGTCGGAGTGCCCGCTTGTGGTGTGGGCCACAGGGGAAGGTCAGTTCCCTAGACTTTCGACTTTCTCGCAGCATTGCGACTGGGGGTACGACAACGCCCTTGGCATCGGTGTGGGGGCTGGAGCTGCGGGGGCTGCCTCCACTAGACCTGGTCTGCCTAACTCACTGAGACGATTAGGGACAACAGCTGGAGCTCTGGGCACACGCCGAGGGCACGTGGCAGGGGCATTGGCGAGATTCTGTCCTGTTGCGGGAGGGCACCGTCCGTGGTGTCTCCCAGGAAATCAAAGGGGGCCGCAATGTCTACCGTTTTGCGCAAGGGGAAGAACGGTAAAGACGGCCAGCCGAAGAACACCCAGCAACCGGCGTCCCCTGGCCCGAGCTCCTCTCCTAAAAGGTCTGGCGATGAGGCCCCGGTCACCAAAGCTTTCATGACTGACCTCTTTAAATCCATCAAGGATGATATCTCGGACCTCCGAGCACAACTGACGTCTGATCTTCGGGCGGTACGGCGAGACGTGGACGGCATTGGGGAGAGAGTGGCCATGCTGGAGGATCACGATCTCAGCATGGCGAATGACGTCCACCAATTGCAGCAGGACGTGCTGAGGCTAACAGAACAGAACTTAGACTTGCAATCCCACGCGGAAGACTTAGAGAACCGTTCTCGAAGAAATAACATTCGTATACGAGCGGTGCCGTGGGATGGCGAAGCGGGTGATCTAAGTGGCTATGTGCAAGAGCTATTCCTTCAGATCCTGGGCGAGGAGGACGTGCATGAGATTCGGATGGATCGAGTCCATAGAGTTGGTCTGCCGCGGAGGGGAGGAGGGCCGCCCCCTGATATCCTCGTTTGTGTCCATTATTTTCAGCTAAAGGAGAGAATCCACAGGAAAGCGCGAGATGTTCCAACTCTGCAATTCCGGGAACACCGCCCGCAGCTCTATCAGGACCTGGCGGCAACGACTCTTCAGAAAAGGCGAGAGTTTAAGCAGTAACGGCGTTTCTGCGGAATCACAACATTCCTTACTCATGGGGCCATCCCTTCCGCATAGTTTTCCAGTGGCAGAATAAGCTGGCACAGATCCGCTCCCTACAGGTGGCAAAGGAGCTACTGGGCATCGAGGATGAGTCCCCGGCCTCAAGGGCGGGCAGCCCTTCGACGAGGAGGCGGCATCGATCCTCCTCTTGGCACAGAGTGGGATCGGCGTCAGATCGCGGGCGACCTGATTGAGCAACCAGCTTACTGGAGAGGGGAGATGCGGTGGCCTCCGTTGCTTCAGCGACGTTGACGACTTCACAGCAGAGCTCCGGAGCGGCCTGAATTGTGGGCTGCTGGCCTGTGGGCGCCGGAGGGGCTCGTGCACTCAGGTTCCGTGGGTATGGTGGTACTTTGTGAGAAGACACCCCGGACCGAGGCCTTGGGAGTCTCGCATGGAGTCTCCCGTCCCCTTCCCAGTGACTACTCTGTGCGCTGCACTGATCTGGGACGATTCGTTGGGACTGCTAAGTATATCTGTTTGTTTTTGAGTTGGGGTTTGGCCTGGGGGGAGGGGCACTGGGGGTGTTGTGGGGGGCTTGGCGGGAAGGGGTTGGGTGGGCTGGGTGGTGGTGGCGCCTGGTATGAATGTATGGTATGCTTTTCTCACACTGCTTCTGTGTTCTTGGGGCTCTTGGCTGTCGGGTCTCTGGGTGGGACTGTTGACTGGGTGGAAGCTGTTGCTGGTCTTGAGTTTTCGGACACTGAAGGGGGTACGGAGTTCGGTGTAGACCCGGTGGAAAGGGGGGCACCGGGCCAGGCGGGTATGTTTCCTAGACGCTGGAGAAGTGGGATGGCACTCGCATTGAATAGGCTGGGGTGGATTCTAACTTTCCATTATGCCGCTTAGTATTGGGACATGGAATGTCAAGGGACTTAACTCCCCTCAGAAGCGCCAAAAAGTTTGGAAATATCTTACTGATCATCACCTGGATATTGTGGGACTCCAGGAGACCCACCTGGCGCGTAAAGATGAACTCCGGCTGCGCCATAGACATTTCCCGCTAATCTATAGGTCCTCTGCATCCACTAAACATAGAGGGGTAGCGCTTCTCTTTCGAGCGTCTCTACATTTCCAACCTTTGGGGATCAGCTGTGACAAGGAAGGGAGGTGGCTTATGGTCAAGGGAGTGCTCGGTGGAGTGACCTGTACGTTTGTGGCGGTGTATGTCCCCAACTCGGGGCAGAATGCCTTTCTCCGAGACCTGCTTGACAAGGCGGGGGACTTTGCCAAAGGCCTTATGGTACTTATGGGGGATTTTAATATGGTTTGGGACAGAGATCTAGACAGCTCACGGGCGCAGAGGGCGGGTGCTGGTGTGTTTTCCACTGAGAATCAGGGTATGATTGGTGAACTTGGCTTGGTTGATTGCTGGAGATTATGCACCCCCAATCGCGCGACTACACGTTCTTCTCCCATGTTCATCACTCCTTCTCCAGGCTTGACCATATTTTTGTGAGCCAGGCCCTTCAAGGGGATATCCGGGATTCTAGCATTTTCCCTCTGTCTGTATCGGACCATAGCCTGCTGGTACTAGGGCTACACTGGCCCTTCGGGGGGGATGGAGTGAAGAAATGGTATTTTCCACCGGCCCTTGTCAGGGATGACATCTCCTGCAAGGAGCTGCGCAAGGCAATAGGGGAGTTCCGGACCCTCAATCCGGCATCAGACACCAACCTCTTTAATACCATACCTGGGATGCGTGAAAGGCCTCCATAAGGGGCACGTGCCTTCACCTTAACGCCAACCTCAATAGGTTGAGGCGGAAGGAGCGGGAGGAAGTGGAGGCGGAACTGGCTACCTTAGAGCAGGCCCACAAAGTTAACCCGTCTATGCTCACTCTGAGACCATTGACTGCCGTGCGGGGTAAGTTAAAGGTCCACTATGCCAATCATGCGGAGTTTACCCTGCTTTGGCTTCGGCGCATCTCCTACTCTCAGGGGAATAAAAGAGTGGAACGAACTGCTTGCGGGCCCCTATCTCTAGAGAGGAGGTGTTGGAGGCTATCAGGGACCTTAAGCTCCACAAAGCTCCCCGTCCGGCGTTATTCTACAAATCCTTTGCTACGGAGCTCTGCAAACTTTTGGTACTCCTCTTCAACGAAATGGCAGTCACGGGTTGCACCACGGGTTCCATGGCCGAGGCTATGATTTCCATGATTCCTAAACCGGGGAAGGACCTGTCCCACTGCTCGTCCTACCGCCCGATAGCTCTACTCAACATAGATGCTAAGCTATACTCAGCTATTCTTGCACGTAGACTTCGGGATCTGATGCCGGCCATCATTCACCCAGATCAATCAGGGTTTATTAAGGGACGCCAAACGCATGACAACCTGAGGAGGGTGATTCACCTAATTGAGAAGGCCTCGAGGTTCCGTCTCCCGGCAGTGCTAGTGGGGTTGGATGCGGAAAAGGCCTTTAAACGGGTAGACTGGAACTTCATGTTCCGTACTTTGGAGGCCTTTGGATTCTCGCACCAATTCATTACCATGATTTGTGCGAACTATAGCACTCCTTGCTCCAGGTTGATGGTTAATGGACACAGCTCCACCAGCTTCGCTCACATCTGGCGTACGAGACAGGGCTGCCCTCTTTCACCTCTGCTCTTTGCCTTAAGCATCTAACCTCTGGCCTTCGCGCTGCGTGAGCAGGAGCTGATAAAGGGACTCCCCTTTTCAGGGGAACAACATAAAATCTCTCTTTTTGCGGACAATGTGCTACTCTCTGTGGGGGACCCGGCGCAATCTCTGCCGCACATTCAAACTCTGCTGTCCAGCTTTGAAGAGGTGGCCGGATTCAAAGTTAATTTTGATAAATCTTATATCTTGAACTTGACACTCCCGCCGGCCGAGTTGGAGCGATTGCGACCGCTTACGCCGTTGTCATGGGCGCCTGCCTCCCTCCTCTATTTGGGGGTCCGACTGACACCTTCTATTGGCTCCCTGTTCGCAGCGAACTTTCCGCCTATGTTATCGGCTGTGAGGGGGGAACTGGATCGGTGGAAGCCGAAATACATTACTTGGCTGGGCAGGATACATGCCATCAAGATGGTCCTCCTTCCTAAATTTCTGTACCTTTGCCAAGACCTCCCCATACCAATGGAGATGGATTTCTTCCGGCGGCTGAAGACCCTCTTGCTGAAATTCATCTGGCAGGGAGGACGGGCACGCCTCTCCTATGCGACTCTGAGGCGCCCGAAAGAGGAGGGAGGAGTGGGCCTCCCGGATATGCACCTGTACTATAAGCCCGCACAACTGCGGGTCTTGGTGGAGTGGTCGCAGCAGGAATCTGAAAAACACTGGCTGCACATGGATAGGAGTGTGGCTGGGAGGTCGATCTGGGACCTGGCTTGGAAACCCAAGCCAGACAGGCCTAGGAATGCTTACGTCAGCACACCCACAGGCACTGTTTTAAAGGTGTGGGACACGGTGTCGGGAGACGGGTGCTGGACGTCGTTTCCCTCCCCCTTCACTCCTTTGCACTTCAATCGGGCTTTCCCGCCAGCGCTACAGGAGGGTTCATTTCGGCCTTGGAGGGAGGGCGGCTGTAGGGCCCTTACGCACCTATTCCATGGCACGGAGCCCCTCACATTCTCTAATTGCATGCGGGACTACGGCCTGCCACCCATGGAACAATTCCGTTATGCCCAGCTGATCCACTGGGCGACTTCGCCCGGTCTGAGAGCGGCGGCTACGAGACCGCCCTTGCCTTTCGAGGCCTTTATTTTACGGACCGCCACGATGAAGGGAACGATCTCCTTTTTATATAAGCTCTTGCTTGGCACAGTGGTCTCCCCTCATCCCCGCTATATGCACCACTGTGAAGGTCAGCAGGGTAGGGACATAGCGGAAGGTGAATGGAAAGGTCTCTGGCGGGACATTAAGACCCACAATCACTCAGCGGATCTACGAGATGCCCATTTCAAAACTATATTTGATTGGTACCTCTACCCCTCAAACCTCCATCGCATATTCCCGGCGACCTTGGATCGCTGCTGGAGGGGCTGTGGCTTACTGGGAGACTTTCGCCACATCTGCAGGGACTGTCCAGTCATCTGACATTTTTGGACCGAAATTTTATCTCATATCAAAGACATGTTGGGATACCCGATCCCGGACTCCCTGTCCTTTGTTATCTTGGGTCTCCGAGATCCGTTACTGGAACATCAGACGAAAGCAGACAAACAGATTATGTGGCTGTGTTTGGGGGCGGCTAAGCTCACACTGGCTGCGGCCTGGAAGAGACCGACGGCCCCGGCTATGTCACTATGGCACGCGAAGCTATGGAGATTGATGAGCATGTAGAGAATGGCGGACATCTTCTTGGGCAACTTTAAGAACTTTATGTTCCGGTGGGGGCCATTAGTCAGGTTCTTATCGAATGGTTTGCCATCTGCTGTCTGTCCATCGGCCTTACGAGCACTTCACCTTTTCCAGGTCTAATTACCCGAGTGATGTGACTGCGTAGCGAAGAGAGAGAATGTGAGTGGGCGCCACCACCTGGGGGGGGGGGAGGAGGAACAATGGGGAGGTGGGAAGGGAACATAGTTGGGGGGGTTCTGTATTTGTTGCGGCACTGCATGACGGAGGGAGGAACTTGCCTACCCAGGAATCTCCCGAGGTATTTAGTGTAACTGGATTGCCCTTCCTCATGGAAGACTCAGCAGAGACATTGAGGAACGTCTGGCGGTTGAAACCCTTTCCGGACTCCGCTTTGTGCGGTTAGCTGTAGCTCGAGGCTTCTACTGGGTACGTCGGACGTAACTGCAAGACTAATGTTTGTACTGCTGCAATATTGCTGCCTGTTTTTCTTTCTGTCCTTTTCCTAAATTTGTTTCTTCTTTTCAAATACAATAAAAACAACTTTGAAAAAAAAAACATACTGAGTTAAGCATTAATATAGTCTAACTGGACCAGTGTATAATTGTTGTCGCTCATTAGCATTAAGACCCTGTAAGGTAAGGAATGGTGTATAACCAGCTAAAGCTGGGCAGGTGGCCCCTTCATTACTCAGGAGACCCATGTGTACAGGAGCAAGTACATGTATTAGGACACCTCTGAACCAATGTTGATGTTCTCAATGTGAAAGTGAAATTTTTAAGAGTAGATACTCTTTGTATGCTTGTGGTGCTGCAGCCTTAATGTATTCATGAAATGTTGTGGTGTAGCATCCACAGCTGGAAAATTGGCCCAAGAATAAAATACTTCTACACGATAGGCTTTTTGGGTTTCACCCAAGATGATTATGTTACTGCCTACATTGCCAAGTCCATGTACATTTAATTGTGCATGAACATCAGGCATACAATTATCAGCAATTGGTATAGGCTGTGGCTGCACCATGTATAAAACAAAAACGAAGAGCATACACTAATATGTGTAATACTTTTAAAGGTTCAAGCTTAAACAACCAACAGAAAGTTAGGTGCTTACCAAAATACTGTGGAAGATGAATCCCCAACACCATGCATGCCTCGTAAGAAGGTGTAAGGGTACTCTGGGCAGGCACAAGTACTACTCAGGAGACATATGAATAAGTACCAACCAATCATTGGTGTTGTTATAACGCCGGGATTCTGCAGGACTTCAGAATGTAGAGACCGTGTATCTCTACCACGTCAGTACCTGTCGGCCCAAATCCTCGATAGCTCACAGTGCCTCACCTCAACTCCTAACCTTTGCAGATTAGCAGGTAATTTTGGCAAAGTTAGAGCATGATCCTCTAGTTCCCAAGGGAACAGTTAAAACAGATCATCACCTTTCGTCTCTCACTCATGCATGCCCTTACTAAACAAAAAAAAGACTTGAAGAATGTTTACAACACATTCATTGAAATGATTGAAGTCTACTTTGAATCAGATGTGCTGCGTGTGATGAGTAAGCAAATACAAGTACTAGCAGGGTATATACAATTAATAGCCCTAATATGGCAAATTATTTATCTTTCTATACCTATTCTTACTACGTAAGAAAAGGGATATATTAGTGATCGCTAGGATTAGCAACGGACCCCATATCTGGTGTGCGTTTGTTCCAGGATAGGCCTTTCTACCTCCAACGAGACAAGATATAGTTTAAATGATAAAATAACTTTGTAGGAAACCTTCAGTTGGGTTACCGTATTATATCTAAAATGTTAGGAGCTGTTGCTGACCAGGTGGAAAACAAAAAAGCATGGCGTTCTGTATTCTAGACAACATTGCCGCTGCGGTCCCAACGCCACGAAGCCAGCTATTTGTCAATATACAACATGTTGGATCTATAAAAATTCGGCACATCAGAGACCGTTGCTCAAGATATTATGAGACATACATCATAGTTACGTGACCCCCAGCAAAAAGACGTTATTTGAAAAATTACAAGATAACTGATACAAAGACTGCGAAAATGTATTAAGGAAGTGACTCACATATGACGCTTCATGAGAAGAAACAGCAAAGCCTTACTTAATCCAGACAGTGACTTATCTGCCCTGAAGAAGTCCTTTTGGACGAAAGGCGTAGGCACCGGCTACAACATTGTTTTTATGAAGACAGAATTCAGGCTTTTTGAAACAAATAAAGAACTTACTACTCGTCCACTGAAGACTCATGATTTACCAGGATTGACTGAATAAAATACTGTGATTCTATATTGTGTATCAAATTTTGTTGTGACTATATTGCACAGAAAGAGATCATTCTTACTTTGTCAAAGAGTGCTGGACATTGTGGAAAAATAACATTGTACGAAATTTTCATACTGAATCCTAAGAAGAGTCACTGAATAACAAAACATATATAGCGTATTTCTAACGTAATGTCACAAAAAAAAGTGTTATGTGTGACTGTGAAGAGAAAAGGCAGCCTAAACCATCTAAATTGCTAAGGGAGAACCAAAATGGACCTAGAAGGAACATCACTACATCATCACTGGAGAATTGCAAGGACTACCAAGTACTTCCTTAAGAATTCCCTGCTCAATAACAAAATGTCCTTAATGGCTTCATTAATCCTCAGCCTCTTTCTTAAGTCTGTACTGTCTAGTCAAGTTCTGGAAAACACTGCATCTGATTTAATCTTTATTTTCACTGGTTCTGCTATTTTAATTAGCCCCATTTATTTGCCAGTATAATCACATATCTTGGTCAAAACTAGATATAATTCAATTCTGGCATCTTCTGAATTCATTTTGAAAACTGAATCTTCATCTTTCGGTTCAATGATAACACTATTCAGTGTGCAATACATTACGCAATTCATTTTGCAAAGAAGATCCCTTGAAAGCAAGTTCATAGGAATTGAATCGCATAATATAAACTGATGTTTATTCTTCCATGGTTCTATTTTAACAGGATCATTTGCCGTCACCTGATTAACAACTTGTTTATTTCTAATTGATCCTTACAACATAGTCTTCTCTTCCCAAGAGGAGTAGGTTTGGAAATTCCACTAAATGAACTGTAGAATGGAAAGCTCAAGTGACAATCAAAAATGAAACAGTAGGGCCATTGATTACTCTGTAACTATACATGCTACTCTAATCTACCTCCAGGACCGCACCTACCATGCCATCCTCCTATCCCTCTGGCACCGTTATTGTGAACTACTCCCTGCCATCTCATCATTCAAAATGTTAGTATTTTGTGGATACCCTTAAATATATGGCATTTCATTTCTAATGTTTTGTTACATTACAGGGGCAGTTGGCATTGACATTTGAAATGATTTCTGATTCTACATATTCTGCTCTGTATTTTGCATATTTTACATTATATTGCCTCTCCAATTCTGCTGAAGGTGATCTGAATTTACCTAGCTCCTACACAGATTCTGTCCACATTTTCTTTTCCAGTGTCCATTACTCCTACAATAATGACACGCTGTATTCTTTTTCAAGATTTCAACATTTGCAATTATTCCATCACTTATAATTTTCATTCCTTGATTCATCCCTTTTATTCGTATTTAACCTGTTTGTTTTTGCAAAACTTTTTCAAATTGCTTTGTCTGGGCAATCATCATTTTTTCTTTGAATCTATTTGCCCTTGTTTCAAAAAAGCCACTGCTATTTTTCACCATCATCAAGATCTCATCACTGCTCCTCGTTTGCTAATACAATTCACTTTGTTGAAAATTTCAGATCCATTCACGAAAGCAAGAACAAAACCACTAGCTTCATATTTCATTGCATTTGTGACTCTGCTATGTTTATTAAAAACATGTACTAACCTCTCATAATAGCAATGTGCTTATTCCTTGGGTTCCTGTGTCATTCTCAAAGTCTCTTCCCAGTATATAACGCTTTCAGGGACTCACTTTTTTGAGTACTCAATCTCAGTCCTGTATTTGTCTGCTATTTTAGTAGCTGGCACTTGATGAGGACCAACTCTTGCTGGTTCTTGTGCTGGCCGTCCAATAAAAACCTTGCATTGTTACCAAACATCTCCAGGGACTACAATCTCAAACAATGTATTCAGTGTCATAGTAGCTTTATTTCAGATAAAAATTCATTCAAATCAGCCCAATACATTGGATAAATGTGTGTCAACCAATGTATTTCATTGTATCTTCTTGATGGCTCTTTTCTCCATTTCAGAAGATTATTTGTAAAAACATACAAATCTAACCTTGTATATGGAACATGTACCGGATTTCCTCCACGTGCTTCCCTAAAAGAGAATTCCACTACTGTGGTTGTCCCTACTTCTGAATCACTTGTGATGTTCCTTGCCATTCCCCCAGCCTTCTTCATTTTCCTTAAATTTGCTGTCTCTTCCTTACATTTTTTTCAACAGTTCTTCAAATCAATCCAATCTCCTGCTTTCTAAAGTAGGTCCTTATTATGAGCTCTTAAAGTAATCAAACCCATTGTGTTACGTTCACCATGGGTTAAATCAATATTATTAATTTGTTTTACATCTTTTATTTTGGTAATGTGCACTTCTAGCTCATCACTTAATTCTTATAACTTTTCATGAGCTTCATTAGCAAATCTATCTGATTCTTTAATCAAATATGTCATTTCATCAGCATTGTAATTCAATAATCTGCTCAAATCCACATTCCTTTCCAACATTTGACCAAATTAAATTTTCAGTACTCCAATACAAGTTTGGTGGCGCTGCTACCACTGCTCTCACAGGAGAAACTATTGTTTAATAATCTGGCACTCTGCCTCTACTAGTACTGGCCACTGCCAGTATGGCTGTTCCCTCAATTTCTGGGATATGAGTGTCATTTCTGAAACTCTCTCAGAATATTTATTAACAGACAGAGTTGCCTCCATCGATCTATCTGCCTACGGAGGAGGTATAGCATGGAGAGTTCACTTATGACTTGATTGTTGTCCTCATCTGACTGCACATATTTATTTTTCTCAACTTTCTTCTTACCCCTCTCTTCTCCATTGCTTACTGCAGGAAAGGTTTTTAAAAACTCTATCATGTCCTCCTACCAACTTTTCTCTTGGCGATCTAGTTTACTGTCTAACCAAGCCCTGAATGACTTCTTCATATTTTTACTGTTCTTCTCTCTTTCCTTTTCAGTCATCATGCACGCCCATTTATTAAGTGCTTCAAACTGTGTGTGTTTGTCTTAGAAAATATACCTTTTTAATATTAAAGGTACCTTCCAATGGAAACCCTCAAACCTCATCATGTGTGGTGTATTTATTCCATTCAGAGATCCAGGCAAATGTGTAATCTCTACCGATCTCTTCCATTAATTCATATTCTGGTGTACCTTCGCTCTGTAATTTCTGACCCTCTTTTGGTATCTCCCTGTTGAGTTTAGGTTTGGAAAATATACTACCTATACTTTCACATAAAATGGACTAGAAGAAACTCAAAATGACAATAAAACTATATAAACAATATTAGTGAACAACAGTCAATAACAGTGCAGTTCTGTTAAAGGTCAATCTCTTACAGTGTGACTATGTCAGCAATCAACCGATCAGAGTGATGCTTTGTAGTGATGTCTCCGAATACTGCTTCCTAGCTGAGCAACACTCACAGCTCTACTTCTGTAAGGATAGGAAAACAATTAGGAAGCTCATTTCTTTAAGTACATTATTCCATCGCTAATAGAAAACTTGAAATAAATAACACAGGATCCCCACCACTGTGTAAGCCATGCCTTCCTCTACACACCATAGTACACTCAAAATAATTAATATTTCAATATCTTGGATTTGTGATGAATCCGATAACAAAGTCAATTCTTTCTTCTAACACATTGTATGAAATTGAGTTACTCATTCAGGGAAAGTAAAACCCCACTCAAGCAGCAACCAAAAACCTTGTTGGGGTGAAGCCATAAGCATATTCTAAATCAACCTGTGCACAGCCCTCTAGTAGCATGGCACAAATGCAGTAAGGCTCAACTTAAGGCAATGTGTAAATTATTTTACAGCATTTAAAAATTATTACAAGTGAAAACACAACAAAAGAAGTATCCAACAACAATTTACAAAAACAGGGTAACGTATTAATTATTCGAGATCAAATAAAAATCAATGCAGGAGAACTGTAGGTTTGCAGTTTCAAAGTTTTAAGTTGAAATAATGCTTAGAAGCACAAAGCGCCATCTGTAATTATCTTATTACTCAGAACCGGGATAAGGTCACAAGTTCATGTTGTCAGAGATGGAATGTGGGCAAGAAACAGGGGCCACATTAGCCCCGCTGAACAAATTACTATGAATCCTTGTTTGTGTCATCGATGATGCTGTTGATGAGGGGCTTGTGATACAAATGACGGCATCAAGGATGCACTGTGCTGAAGCATTTCAGGGAAGACGCACTGCAATACAAGGTCTTGCATTGGTGATGCATCACACAGCGGAGGTTACAAAGCGGAGCTGTTTGGCGATGCACCGCTCTGCACCGATTCTGATAACAATTACACAGCATGACTGGGCTGGTACAGCACCTTCTGGCCCACTTCCAAGGGTATAGGACTGGGGTGGTTCCACCTGGGGTATAGGACTCACATAAGACAGAGTCCACATCCAGGGTTCAAAGTAGTTTGAACCTTTCCTGTCTCTGAGGTGCTGATCAGGAGACCAGTCAATTAGCCCTTGGAGTCACTCTGGTAGTCCTGCATTAAAGATGCAGGTCTCACTCAAACAGCAGGTTAGCAAAGTAGCATTCCTTCTAGCAGAGCATCACAGCTGTCCTTCTGAGTCTTCCACAGTCCAGATATGTAATGAAGGGTTGAGTCCGAGGGTCCACTATTAATTTTTGGTGCTGGCTTTGAAGTAGGAGGAAGCACTTTTGTCAGGGGTTTTAGATTCAAGGGGAAACTGGGCGCTCAACGTTATGATCACTGATCGCTGTTAGGAGGATGCCTATTATCCTAGTCGTCCTGTTTACTGGCAACACAACTGTTAACTGCATAAATTGTGTGTTGTACTAATGTTTATTCCATGAATGTACCGCAATTTTTTATTGAAAGCGGCAGCATGTCACTATGAATCACAATATGGGTTTTGCCACATGCACGGTCAATACAATCCTATGAACATTCTTTTTCATATTCTCAGGGTACTCTGCTTTTCAAACTTCCGTTCTCAACTCTATCTTGGAGTCTTTTTTTTAACGCACATACGAGGGAAGGGTCATGGCTAGTTTTACGTCCTCCATGATCTTGGACATGATCTTGGACATGTTCCACACATTGTGGAGTTTACCGTAATTTTACGCAGGCATGGAGCATACGTGCTCTAGTTAATCTTCCCCGTGCTCTTTGACACACCGGCAGCACTACTTAAGCGCTTCCAGATACCGAGTCATGTGTCCATACTCGGAACACATCTACCCGCATGACGACCAGCACTATATACTCTTCAGACTCAGTACGTTTTTCTTGCCCCCACGATGCATTAGACTTAATTCTCGCACATCTCACCGAGGTTCATACCACATACGAGTGATATTTATACAATGCTCTCTTTAATTATATTGTAGGGATATCGAGGATTGAGAGTACACCCACTCTCCTTTCATTTTGTCTTTCAGCCTGCGGGACCTCTACAACCACGAGCTTACTGACGGGTAATTACCTTAGTTCTACTCACCTCTGTCTCTTTCTTTACCGGGTGGGGGGCCGTCCATCTGGTTCACATTTTCTTACAAACCATGGCTTTGTCCTTTAACTCCACAGATTTGTATCTATACTGAGGGCCTTCCGGGACCCCTGTGCTGATCCTGGCTACACAGATTAAGACCACAGGAAACTCTAACCCGTGTTTTCTACTTTCGTGAGAATTAACTCACCTACTCACTTCCGTTTGCCCTTCCCGACATACTGTTTCCCTATTTTGCACATGAATCCCTCCTCTTTCCGCCCCCCTCCTTTCCGTTTTGGATCCTTCTAATACAGACAAGAGTGTCCCATCCACAGTCCACGGACACCTGCCTTGGTCCAGAGCCGGCCCGGGTCGGAAGTATCACCGGATAACCTTTTTTCCCTCTTCTTTCCTCGTAATGGCTCTATGCCTTTTCATCCTGTCACTTTTCTCTTTCTGATCTTTGTTCCGTTTTCCTCCCTTTCTTCTTTTCCATTTTTTAGACCTCTTTATCTTGTTTTTCAAACCATACAGGTATGACGCACTTTTCTCTTTTTCCACGGTGACAAATACTTGGAATATGTAGTACTAGCTTTTTTTTTTTTATTTCAGTTCACGCCACACATTGCATGTATTATTGACTGTTATGTTTTGCTGGTACTGAACCTTGGTCACTATCATGTTCAATGTCTTCTATGTAACACTTTTCCTAGCGAGTTTCAGGTTATTCGCACAGTTTTAAATCCCTTTTTCATTTCTGGCACGATTACCACAAGCACCTCACCACAGTTTTTTCCCCAACCCATTCTTTTTCCTTGAAAATGATTACGTCCACCTTTTGGTTTCCACACTTCATGGCCCTAGCACACGTACACGGTGCTCAGGGTTTGGTTTGCACCGTTTGAAACGATGTCGCACAGCAAACATGTAACTTTTGCATTTTTACCTTTGTTGTATATTCCATTGCCGGTTCCTTGTATCTTTCCCAGCCCTGAGGAGTCGCTGAATTGATATTCCTTTACGACGAAACACGCAGGGCCGTACTGGGAACTGAAAGCAGCCCTGGCAAATTTCAGCAGACCAGCCCCCGTCCAGCGCGTAGCGAGCGAGCGCAGCGAGTGAGCTCGAACGCTATTAGGAGGGTTTGGGGGGGTTTTCCCCCCAAGAAAATTTTGGAAAACGACAGACCAAAATGGTGAATTTTTACAGCATATTTTTCATTACATATTCAATTTTATCCACTTTCTAAGCACAGTAAATAGTGGGTGATGACCTTAAAGAGCACCAGGTTACCCACCCAGTCATATGTACCCATAGACATTCTTTCAGAGAGCACCAAAAATAGACACAAGTAGTGAATCAGAGAGAACAAAGTAAAACTGAGACCAGCCCCCCATATGGTGTGTAGCGAGCAAGCGCAGTGAGCAACCACTACTAGGGGGTAGTTTGGGAGGTTGAACTTTTCCCCCCTAAAAAAATTTGAGAGATAAAAAGGCCAAAACAAAACATTTTTTAACACATTTTTCATTACATATTAGATTGTATTAACTTTTGAAGCATAGTAAATTGTTACTCATGTTGTCACACATTAGGCACTGATGTGATGTCACACATGAGCACACAGGCTACAGACTGAGGCCAGAAACTGTGGAAATGTCACACATAAGCACCTAGGCACTGACCCAGGCCTGGTCACACCACCAGGCCCGTAAGCATGCAAAGGTCACACATAAGCACCCAGGCCGTAAGCATGGAAATGTCACACATGAGCCTCTAGCTCCAGGTCACTGAGGCGAGAAACTATGGAAATAGCACACATAATTAAGCACCCAGGTCAGAAAGCATGGAAACGTCACACATAAGCACCCTGGCTGTCACAAGGCATGGAAATGTCTCAAATGGCACCCTGGCCAGAAAGCAGGAAAAATTAACACAAAGGCCCTGGCCTTGACATGACACATCTTTAAACAGCCTACTTAAGTGGGTGGCACAATAAGTGTTGCAGGTCCACTAGCAGCATTTATTGTAAAGTCCCTGGGTACATGTAGAACCACATTCTGGGGACTAACAAGTAAATTAAAATTGCAATTTGGTGTAAGCCAATTTTACCATGTTTGAAAGGAAAAAGCGCAAGCAATTTAGCACTGGTTAGTGGTGGTAAAGTGCACTGAGCCCTAAGAGCCAACAAAAATCACCTGTTTTGATGTAACTGGATTTTAATTTGGAGGAATCTGAGGACGACAGGGACTTATCTAACCATGTCTCAGCAGTCAGTATGAACAATATGTAGCTAAAAAACATTTTACATGTGCTAATGGCGCTGGGACTTTTTCTGGAGCTTCTCCTTTTCTGCCCAGCTGTTTCCACGCCTACAACTTGGGCATCTGTAATGCACATGCAAACAGTGAACTGTCATTGGGGTATGGGCGACATGCCGGAAGATATTGACTGGCGTCACAAGCTGTCCCACACCCTGATCATGGAGAAGATTTTAGCTACATTAGCCGCAACAGTTTGAGAAGCAGTGGGGCCCCTGCATGAATTTTCTCACAAATGCATTTTGAGAACTCTCTTGCACGAAATATCTATGAGTGCTGCACCTCACAGACCTTGGTTACTGTACAATGGTGTACATACACCTTCTCATAAAGGGCAAAATGGATCCTTTATCAAGCTTATGAGTGAACACAACGTCTTTCTTGTTATCTCCCCCTAATTCCTCCCCCCCAAATTTCCATTATTACCCCCCTTTCCTTTGCCTCCTCCCCAGCATTTCCTGGCTTTAATGGCGTCACTGGGTTTTAGACACATGACACCGGGCTTGTAACCATAACATACAATTATTTTCTGCTTTATCAGTACAATTCAGTGATCTCGTGTGTTGGGGGGGGTCGCAGTGGTGGGCAGTTAGTGTGATACGGTAAATCTGGTCCCATTCTAAATAGATCAGTTTTACAATTATTCAGAGATAGCAACGAGGTGGCTGAGCATGCAATGCAATGCAAACTGTAATGGGAACGTTTTGAAAAGTTAGGAAGAAACTACAACGCGGAAGGCCGGTGTTATTTCTACGAGGCTGCGTGTTTTCTGCTTCTGTACAGTACCTGTACCAATCAATGCCTCTTAAGTGATGAATGTGCTCTGACTTCAGGCTCTCCTTACTGCAGCATGATGGTCTCTTTATATCATTTTGTAGTAGAAGGCAAAATTGAGTGAGTCAGTGTAAAATTGCTATAGAGTTCGCGTATTTGTTTGATTACATATTTGACTGCCGGCCTGAGCGAGATAGCAGTACTCATGAGATAAACAACAGTGCGGAAATAGAAGCCACTGTTTCGGGGTAGATCATAGATTATCTTGTTGAATCAATCAATGAGCTGCTTCTGCATGTACAACCACATAACCCTCCTCGAAGCGTGTGGCACCACCCGCAGGACTCATTCTCACAGCCCCCTCACACTTCGAGCATCCGCGCTGTGCATGCCAAGTGTACCTCAGACTGGCTAGGCAGCCACAGGAGGCAGGCGCCGTGAGTGCATATCCGCCCGTGCAGGGTCAGCTGCAGCCTTGGCAGGGCAAGCGTACACTGAGGTTAGTACATCTACTGGGGAGGCTATTTTGAGGGCAGTCAGAGAAAGCACCAACCTGGTGGTGTATGTGAGCATGGGGGACAACACGGTATGCCATAGACAATCAGTATATGGTTGTGTGTCCCATTCTGCTGCGGCGCTGCTGCTGTCCATACCTGTGCCAGAAGAACTCTCCATTCCCTTTATCTGCTGTAGCTCTCCATGGTGTCCATACCTGAGTGTACCTGGGCAATGACCCTCTGCCTGCAGCAGCCTCAGGACTATGTGCTGAGAGACTGCACCGAAAGGGGGACGTGCTAAGCGCCGGAAAACACACACCACAAAAGGACACCAGCCTAGGCAAGAAAGGCCTTCTGCTGCTGCAGAAGGGCAAGAGTCCAATCCATACGCTAACCACCCCTACCCATGTCTTCTGGTGCTCATACCCGAGTATAGGGGACCCTTTGAACCTTTCAGCCCTTCATACGCCCATGCCTCGACAGGGGGCCCCTTTCAGCTACACCTACTGAGGTATGCACCTGGGCAAGCAGGGCGTTCTCTAGGTTTCAAGGGTATTATTTTCTTAGTGAACTGATAAATAATTATTGTGTGAACCAGCATTCGCTGTAGTGGTGTGACCATTTAGGAGAGGAGAAAACTTTCTGCTTTCATCATGGTCATCTCATAAAGCCTGATGATGGTAGCAGGTATGTCAATTAATGATAGATGGTACCGCAGCATGAGCCCCCTTATGTCTGTTCCTGTGCAAGGACCCCTTCTCCCTTCCCCTGCTTCCTACTGTTTCCCTGATGCCTAAGTGCAGGCCTGATACCTGGGTTTTTACAGATCACTTCCTCACACCTGCATTTGTTCACACGACTCACTCACATTCCCACTCAATAGCTGTCTTACACACGACTACCCTTCAGTGTGAGCACACTTCACTTCAATCGCACTTCCATTCACCCACACACTCCCATATGCTCACACGTCCACTCACAGCAGGCTGTAGCAGTCACAAACATAATTTTACACATACATTCGCACTCAGTACCATTCATGAATACCAACGTTCACACATTTGCGCCCGTGCAGACAATCCCTCTCTCACACAACGTACAAACATGGAGGCTTTTGGGGAATGCTGGCATTCTACTACATTGGCCTACACCCTCATTCACACTGACCCACACACTCCCGTTTGCTCACACTTTCACTCACAGGCTGTAGAAGTCACAAACATATTTTTACACATACATTCACACTCAGTACCATTGATGCATAGCTACCAAGGTTTCTGATTACATATGTGTGACATTTTCAGAATTTCACTGTAATTATGAGTGACATTTTCTCGCGAACATAAATCAAGCAACGGCGATGAGGGAAACATATAAATTTCAGAAATTACACCCATTTGAGCAACGAGAACCTCTTAGATTATATTTAAACTGCTGCAAAGCATCGGCAATGGAGGGTCAGTCCTCCTCGACATGTGCCAAAAACAATACCACATCCTTCAGCTTTCTCCCACGCACATACTCCTTCAAAACACCAACTCTACTCTTCAAAACGCTCTCATACACTAGCATAATTTCCTCTAATCCTACACTTTATACTTGCTAGCACTACAGTAAAGCAGATCATGGACATGTCTCCACCCAGTGTAAAATTGCCATTTCATGCTACACAACCTTACCAGAGTGATCATTAAATCCAGATGTCCTTCTGTAAACTATTGCTGCTGTAACTGGGCAGATGGTAAGTGGCACTGAGTACCTGCACTACTTTCATTTAAATGGGAGAGCATCTGCAATTCTCATCAATGCTGTAAGATTTAATGGGAGAACCACTCCAGAGGAGAAAATATGTACTGTGGATAAGTAACAACAGCACTTTTTGTATGTTTTCATTTAAAGTACTGCGTGCACCATTTCACAACTATACATCACTCTCCCAACTGCAGACTTCACTCTGTGGGCATGGATTGAGAGCCCCTTCTGCACAGGACACTAACCAACTATTGGGATTAATGGGTTTTACTAAATTGCCAATCGCCTGAATTGGTGCTGGCATTGCTCTAATAGCAGCAGACGCTGGGCCTCTCTTGGCTATGGGGGCTCAGTGCTGCATTAAAGAGTTGACAGGCTGCAGAATCCACCTCCCCAGCTACTAGTTCAGGTCATCAAGAAGTCACAGGCTGTGGTCTGCTGTGCCTCTTCAAATAATACAGCACATCACTCGCCTGGACAGACACAAGTGCCCAGATCATTTCCGGAACACACGTGGAGCCAGGGCAGGTTAAGAACGCTTTGTATGACAGGCCTGGGAAGGCAGCAGTGGCACAGTAGGACTTAAAAACATTCCTGCCTGGTGTCAGTGCGCGCGATGTCCTCCACAGCAGAGTAGCACTGAGAGGTCGCCCATGGACTGGAGGCCCTCAGTCAGGGCCCGAAATTATATTTAAATTGTAGTTAGTGCTTTAATTAAATAAATGAATAAAGAGCTGAATGGAGCCATCACACGCCACTGTACCACCCTGAGCCTGGGAGAGCAGTGAGCAGAGCTACAGGCTCAGTGTCTATCAGGCTGTAAAGTTAGAAAACGATAAATACTTCAGTGCCCCACTCAGCAGCCACTCTGTGATAACACTGTCAGTCAGATCATGGTAAATGCGACCTTTCGTTTCTGACTAAGTCCGGTCGCAGGACAGCAGCATGATGAGGCACACTGACCAAGTGGGCACAGGCAGCGCGGTGAGAGTAGTGGCTGCAACTAAAACTAAATAAAACTAAATAAACGTGTAACTCCACCGCAGCCCCGCCCAGCTCAGGAGAAACTTAACTACTAGGCTCCCCTCTCTCATAAAATGAACACACTTTAGCAGTCATGAGTGACGCCGTGTTGTTACGTGAACCCAGGGCAGGGACTACTCAGCAGCCCCAGGCCCTCCTCCCCCCCCCCCCCCCCCCACCCCCCTTTTCCCCCAGGCGGCCTGACCTTCGCGTGCCTCCTAAATGTATTAAGGGCAGCACGGCGCAGAGTAGTACACTGTCCTACCAAAACGTCAATCCAGTGCTTAATTTGAATCCTCTCTGCCCGCAACAGCGCCTACCTGGCCCCTGCCTGCCCTGGTACGGAAGCACAGCCTTGACCCTGAACTCAACTGCGAGCAGCAGGCTGTGACTAAGCGCCTGTAGCGTACTGTTATAGCCTAGGAATAAAGACGTGCTCTGCCTCTAAAAGGTATACTTTGAGATACCTGAGTGAGTGTTGTGATGGACCTTTACAGGCCTCCAGCCGCGATGACTCTCATCTGGGAATGTGTGTGGTCCGGGACTCGACTCGCACGGTAATGAGGCCCCACTGCCTCCTTCACAGTCTAGTACAAGTCCAGGCCAGGGCATAGGAGATTGCAATAATGGAAACAGCACTCACCTGGCGGCCGGCGGCCAGCACTAGCACACATTCGGCAGCAGGGACACTGGGACAGGGGAGGGCAGGGGGGGCTAGAAATAATTAAATTATGGGTGGCAAAAGAGAGGGCCACTCGTCGTCACGGTTCTGCGCGAGCCCCAATGCGCATGTGTCACCTCCAGCGGCCGCGCCCGGCCAGCCTCACCCCCTAAAGTGGGTGAATTGAAGATGAAGATTAAAAGCAGGCCACGCAGATGCGGCGGTGGAAGCATCTGCGCGCTGCGTGCGCACGCAACCCACCCACCCCCTAAAATGGCACTGTTGCTTGCAATGCATTATTTATCCCACAGAGATTAATTAAATTGCTTTTTTTCCACACGGACTTGGAGGTAGGAGAGAGTGAAATGCAGGCCTGCAGCAAAGTACAGTAGTAGGTAAGTGATTACTACTGTACTGAGCGTACAAAAAAACGGCCTTTTGCAACAAAACCGCCCCCCCGGCCAAAAAAAGGCCCCCACCCCTGGCAGCCTACCGTGGGATTGCCCGGTGCCCGGCATTGCCAGTCCGGGCCTGGAAACACGTGTCGTCTGGCTCTCCAAGTGAATTAAATGAATACTGTATACTTCTAAAGACATTGTGGTTCCTGTCTGACAGCTATCAACTGAATTCTGAAGTGTCCACCGGGACACGAATTCGCTTTACTCTTTGTGTTGTGTGTAGTGGGCATTTCGCTTTTCATTTGAAGTAGGAGGAGGTTTCCACCCAGAGAGGTGTCTGGAATTTCTTGCATGCCTACACCAAATCTTGTCTGGGGGAATAAAATACTAGTGTAAAACCCTTTGGCATGCTCAGGCAGAGTTTTTATGATATGCAAGTGTGGTAGGTAACACAAGACTCTAAAGAATTTTAAAAAAAAATCAACTTTCATGTTAAGTTTAAACTCTAACCCTCTTCTCATAATATTAGCTAAACAAAGAAAATAAAAAAATGTAGAATATGTCTGCATAGTCCTTCATGCAAGGAACAATGTAGCAAAGTTTGCCTATGTGTATTGTCAGTGACCTAATAAACAGGGCCCACACAACGTCCAGTGTCCCATCAGCATAAGGATGTATCACATTGACCTTATGAATTTCTGCAAATCAACAACTTATGTGCATTGAACATATGTAACGTATTATAATTTTGCAGTATTTCACCTAGCATTATGTCATACTGTCAATTATCTATATTTATAATCTTTTCTGCTTACAGACTGTACGTATCCTGCATCTGCAAGAGCTGCTTCTGAGGATGTGGGCGTAGAAGTTATTTTCTGATTGCAAACATATGTGCTTATTAGAAGTTAACTTTATTCGGCTTACTTAGCCATGTAAGTCACATATCAACATCATATTCCTTAAAACTTTAAAATCCACATAACAATAAAAAAAATCCTGTTTGCCCATTTCAATCACACATCAACATCATATTTTATAAAGTGTTATAATCCTCATAATGGTGACATAAAGGGGTTCCTTTTTACCCATTCACCAAATCTATGAAGAACCATCATACAGCCAATCTTACTAATCTCGGAGAAAGAACATAGATCTCCAAAAACTCATACATATTCTATCATAAACTCATAATAAATCCTAAAATGCCATAAAACATTAAACATTTCCAATCTAAAATACCACGCCCCTCTTTCTAATGTTCTTAACTTGCACAAACAAATTCACAATCGAAAAGCAAACAAGACAGAAATTAAATTGCTGGATATAAAGCAAGGACGGTGTACATTGTACAAAGTTTAAAGATTTTATCATCTGAAAAAAGTATCTTTTACTTAGTACTACATAAACGTCACAAAATAAATAAAGATGGAGAGCAGTTTGCCACGATAAATCATCACCCAGGCACAGTGGTAGTTGCCTACTGTTAATATTTCCCTCCTTAAGCATATAAATAGTGGTGGCTACTTAGCCTAATTATGGTCAATAAAAATCCATGTTGCGCATTCTAGATAATACTAAGCTAAGGCTGTGGGTCAGGCACTGTTATCAAAGGGCCATTTGCTACCACAGTTACCTTAATACATTTCCTACGTTTCCTCTCTTTGATTCTCATCTTTATGATCTTGGTGGAGAGATTCCTTTTAATTATTCCCCTCAAAGATTCTGAGTTCTTAAAGAAGGTAAACAAACTAATTATTTCACATAAAATCTTGATATGATTCAACCAAAGAATTTGCAGCGCCTTTTCCAGGGACAAGCTGTCGCCTATTATCTTCTTGTCCATTGAGGCAGCCTCTTCCCTCCACTGTAAGACGGGAGTGGCATGGAATTTATCTTCTATAAAAGTTACACCAAGTTCTGCATGACAGATGTAATGGGAACAACTAGAGGAAACTAAAAACATCCGTTCGTGGCACCCATTTACTACCTGCTGAATCACATCTACTTTGGAGTGTCCCCAGATGCCTTGCCTATATGTTGCCCATGCTACACATTTGCTTTTATATTTGGTAATCATTTCTGTTAAAGGTTAGTGATCACTCTTGCAGCAAATCTAAACACTGCAGAAATAGCTTTGTCAAAATACAACCTTCTATTCTCCAACAGACATTTCCAGTTGTTTTGAACACTGAATAACAAACCTATTGTATTTGTGGATGACATCTTGCTAACCTTGAACACTTGAGCACCTACCTTCTTCCCTGGTCCAATACACATTTGTAAATGATTTCCCGCAGTTCATTTCATACCTAATGTATCCATGAGAAGAGAAAAAGACTCAGTTAGACACTGGAGGGCATTTCCTGTCGGCGCCATCTGGACAGGGCCACCTGCATGCAACAGTGTCGATAGTGCGCCGATATCCTACTTGTGGCATATCCTGTGCACTTTCCAATAGAAATCTTTCCAAATTAATAATATACTATGTAAACAGAAATGGTGCTAAAATACACCATTGCCTTACTCCTCTACTTATGTACACTCTCCCAGTTTGCCATAGTATACTCTCCTCTTGGTATGATCAGACACTTGATGCCAAAGGTTGATAAGCGGCCAATCAACGACAATATCTGACATAAGTCCCCATAGGACTGAATGAGCTGCTCTTGCAATGCGAAGGACAGGTCCGCAATGGCCATATACAGGTACCCCTTTTAAACTGAGGTGTATTTGCTCACAAGAAGATATACATTTAAACATTGCTCCATTGTGCATAGTTCTTTACAAAAACCATGCTGTATGTTGCTTATAATGCCCTTTTCCTCTTCCAAACTCACCAGAACAAGCCTTTAACTAACTTTTAGGGTTGAATCGAGCAAATAAATAGGCCGATAAGAAACTGGGGTGGATTTTGTTCCCCATTTTTAAATTTGGCAGTATAATAGACTGCGGCCAGGTCAGTAGGGGGTCAAACACAGTTACTGCTCTAAGAACGTTCGTTACCAATGGGACCCAGAAATTAATGTTATCAATGAAGGCGCCCAATGTGACGCCATCCAACGCCTGGGGCTTTCCTTTTTCCACTGGCCCTTAGTGTACCAATCACTTCAGTTAAATTAACAAAGTGCACATTTCTGTACAAACCTCTGACTTATACTGCAGATCAATCATTTCCTCCCCCTTTCTTGTGTTCCCACATAATACATTGAGTGGAAGTGACTAAACCATTCCTCAGACGTGATTACACTATACACTGTTGGGAAAGCAGTATCATTAAAATAGGGAGCATTATTACCTTCCAAAAAGAGTGGGCACTTGGCAACTGAAGAGCTTCCATAGCATTCTCTTTAATGCTATTATTTCTCATATCCAGTGAAAGTTTGTATTCCATCCTACACCTCTTTGCCAAATCTTGGGGATATATTCATAAGAACGTGTGATAACTACTGCAAGAGTAGCGTAATGCAACTTTCAACATCGCAGCCCATCGCGGAAAAATAACCCTGTGTCAATGTGGAATTCACAACACAGCAGTAGCATGCAAAGCTCTACAGGAACCGCGGACAATGACTGCGATACAACCACCTCGATGGAGACAAAAACACAAACCACAACACCAAAAAAATCTGCAATGGGCTTAAGCGTGATGAGAAAACCAGCGATAAGCAGCGTCAGGCCTGCAACACACACCTGGCAGGAGGGTAAAAATCGCCATAAAAGAAGAAAAAACACCCGAACACAAATTGACCAACACCCAAGCACCATGGAGGCAGCCGGAGCAGGCGCAAAGGACGAGCGCAAACCCTCAAGAACCCCGGACGACCAGCCCGGGACCTTGGGGACAGAGAAGTGCAAGGACAAGAAGAAGAGGAAGATGAAGTTGGGTCCCCAGGCGAACAGGATCAAGGTCACGGAGGTGATGAAAAACCATCAACAACTGTTCCTCACCTCCAACATGTCATTGGGCACCAAAAATGGAATATGACCGGACATCTGGACAAGGTGAATGCCGTCAGGGACAATGGAAGAGGCCAAGAGGCGATGGGATGACATCAAGCGGCTGACCAAGGAGAAACTCTCTGACAACCGGAAGACATCAATGCACACTGGAGGTGGGGGCCCAGAACCACAGTTACAGCTGGATGCGGCAGGCCTTACCACTCCGGCACCTGAGGTGTCAGCGCCACACAGTGCGGCCGACAGACCACCTCCAGCACCAGAGGTGTCAGTGCCCCACAGTGCGGTCGACAAACCACCTCCGGCACCTGACGTGTCAGTGGCACACAGTGCCGCAGCCGGTACAGCAACACCCACAGGTGGGGCAGGGCACATATCCGGGGGCGAGGACGTAGATGGGCTTGTGATCAGAAGGGCTCGGTAGCATTAATTTCCACCACCTGACCTGTTCCTTGTTGGTCCCGCACATGGCCTCATTACCGTCCACTGACCCCTGATTCACTCAGATGCACTCCCCTTGGACAGCAACATGGACCACCACATCATGTTTGATGACCAATGACAGAGCGACCAGACTGCGGACTGCGTTCTCCTCTTCCGCAGTACTTGTCTTCCACGGATGGACTCTGGCTCGCCCTCCACGGCCCCATATAGTGTGGTGTATTCTGCAGTGCCCTGTACTGCTCCAGCTGCGGAACAGCACTGGATGTGCAATAAACATCCAGTGATGCACTGCTGTGTCATGTCTTTCATCATTCATATATGTATGTGTGGATGAATGTAGGGACAGTGATTTCCCTTGCGTCAATGATGCTCATCCTGTGGGATGCCAGTCAGAGGGTGCTACATGGCATATTCTGTTACGGGTCCCGTGGACACCACAACAGGGACACATGCACCAGCCACTTTCTTGTCCGGACATGGACTGAACCACGCCCAGTGCCCACGAGCCATTTTTGCAAGCCCTGCCCTGTTTCGGCATGCAGCAGGCCAGACCACTCGATTCACGCTCCCAGGAGGCTCATTGCTACCCGTCGCAAGCGTACTCGCTGGTGGTGTGCAGGTCACTGGTCTAGTTGTCAGCATGTCCCAGCCACTCCCTGAGGGTAGGTTTGCATGCACACCACACCTTCCCGGCACAGGCGGCACAGGCAAATATAAGGGGCCGACAACGTCACATACCCCTCTGCCGGTGGTGACTGGATGATGGACCCGAAGCCATGAGGCCGGCACAGGCCTACCACCACGTGGCGCTGACTGGGGTTAAACAGGGTTTGTGGCAAATGCTGCATTTTGGCCTGCACGTGCCTACCACCATGGGGTCCGACACAGGCACCCCTCCACAGGATGCTGACTGGGGTTGTACAGGGATGGTGAATTTAGGGTTCACTGAGTCATTGGCAACTTGAACTGCTGAGCGGTTGTGCAGCCTGCGATGATGGCCCATCCCGGCATTTCAGACTGCTCAGGATTTGTGTGCCTAGCTGGACCGCAGTTTAGGCTGTGCCAGCAACCTGCGCGGGGCTAACCCCATGTGGCCATGCTTCTGGGATCACAGAGTTACTGACAACCATTGGGCTGAGCGGCTGTGCAGGCTGCGATGTTGCCAGGTGCCCTGGTTCGTCCCATGCCATGGTGTAATAAAGTCCCAGCACCAGAAGTGATACCTTGTGGCCAGTGCAGCGTGGATGCATGGTGTGGATGGTGCCATGACTGCAGGCCTGAGCTTGTGGCTTGCAGCGGCACATGGTGGGACCTGCAGTCTACACGCCGGTGGAGAAAGGTGAGCAGTGTGGCCCGGGTGTACATGGGCGGACATGCTCTGATGGGCGGCAGGAAGGACTGGGTTGCCTCTGCCTGGGTGTGTATGGGCGGGCATGCTCCAATGGGTGGCGGAAGGGGCTGGGATGCCTCTGCCTGGGTGTGCAAGTGTGGGCAGGTGATGTTGTCTTGTGCAAGTGTGTATACTGTGCCAATCATGTCTCTGGACTCTTTTTCAGATGACGGCGCTGGGACGCCTCTTTGCCGAGGCAGTCATGTGCTTTACAAGTATTTCAATCTAATCTAATCTCTGTCTCAGATGTGTGACCTGGTGTGCTGCTATATGTACTGGCAAATGGTTGCGCAGTGTCGTCTCTCTCTCTCTCTCTCCCCCACTCTTCTTCTCTCTCTCTCTCTCCCCTTCTCTTCTTCTCACTCTCTCCCCCTCTCTTCCTCTCACTCTCTTTCCCCCTCTCCTCTTGTCTCTCTATCTCTCCCCGCTCTTCTTCTCTCTCTCTCCTTTGCTCTCTCTCTGTCTTTTGATGTGTGCAGGACACACCTCCTCATCAGGTTTTTTTGTCTTGTAGGCTGTGACCTACGGATTGTGTCAAGGGAAGCGGCCATGTGTCTTCATTTAATTTCTAAGTTGTTTCAATAAAGTTTCATTGTTTGCTTCGAAAGTGAATGTGTGATGCTCATTTCTGTGATGACACATGCATGTCACCAGTTGTGTTTGTGCTACTTCAGGCTGATTATTTCGTACATGTTTAGGTGTAGCTGATGTGGCATGTCCTGGGGATGGTGGCAGTGGGTGTTGTGGCCCTCTTGGGTGTCCGGCCTGCATAATCAGTTGCTCCATGGCATCTGTTGCCCTTCCGATGATGCCATGGGCTGTACTCCCTATTGTGGTGCAGGCTGCCGTCTGACTTTACACCAGGTCAGAGCAGGAGTAAATTCCCTACTGCTAACGTGCCTTGTCGCATGTTTTGTGTTCTAATCCCCGATCTGTCTGATCGTTGTGAATGTTGAGGTATGGTGTTGTCATGGCTTTGTGCCCCGAAAACGCCTACTCTGCATCTCATTAGCAATAGTTGCGGGGGTCCTCAGTAGCGATGTTTTTTGTGGCTGCTATCGCAGGAAAACTGGTGCTGTGGGCTGTTAGCATCTGCTTGTGAATGGTGGGGTACATTTATCACGACTTTGGCTGCGATAAAGTGCCGTTAAATCAGCGATAGCTCCTAGTTAATATGCCCCTCTATCTCTAGGCCGACTCATCAAAGACCTATTAAGGACTTTATGAGCTTTACTGCAGGTTGCGTCAACCAACCATCCTTTGATTTTTGACTGATATTGACCTGGGGGTATTTTCAGAGCATTTTGAATATAAATGGTGAGCACTCTAAATGCAGCTAAAACAGCCTTCCCTTCTGCTGTCTCATTGTAACTGGTTTGTTCTGACACCTTTGATGACATTAGTTCTGAAGGGGCAAATGTTTATTCATAAAATGGGATATCGCTAAGATTGTGGGTGTATATGATGTTTTATATTGCTGAAGTGTGATTTGTTGTAATGTCGCTACACTTGCTCACACTCGGCTAACGGGTCATTTCCTGTTACTTCTATAGTGAAATTTACAATTACAATTCCTTAAATTGGGGATGAGCCAGATTTTTTAGGTCTCTTTGAGGGATGCTGCCATCTTCTCTGCCAACTTCCTGCACACTTTGGGTTTAGCCTTTCTTCAGAGTTTGCTCATTACTGAATCTATCTTTAAAATCTTAAAAGCATTTATGGCAATTTGGTTTCTATGCCTTATAACTGATTATTTGAACCTGATTATATTTTTGTCTTCTGTATTTATGTTTTAATATTTAATAAACCTTAATGGTTTACCAAATTAACTGATCTTGAACTCCCTTTTTGAGTCATTCTTTATTATTGACTGTTTTTTAAATGCTGTTTTGACTGTTTAACACTAGGGACTTATTGCCTCATCTATTCTTGAGGACAACACTGTCACCGACCCCACGATGGCTGGTATGACTATCCAGCAGATTATCTAAGATATAGCTCCCACATAGGTCTAACCAATCCTATGGGTTGACAACTACTAACATTCATGCCATGCTCCTAGTAAAAAACTTGGACACTCAGGATTGGCAGATTCTCATGGTATTTATTCATATGATAACTGCAGTTACTTTTAAACAGCCATATTCGCTTCTCTCCCTTCCATTCCTAAATATTTCAAGTGCTGTGCAAACATATAAACTCCTTTCAATTCCATTTGAAACCCGTTTATAGTTCAGACAAATTCAGGTCAAATATGTATTCATAGTCCACATAAAAGTTGCTTTGACTAAAAAATGTTTATTGCTTCAATAATTCCCCTCGATTTTCTAGCTGCCTCTCACCTGTCATTACTGAAGACATTTAATGTATTTCACCATCTGCCGCCGATTCCTTGTTTTTGCAGCACCAGCAGAAGGCGTCCACATAGGACAGAGGTAAGAACCTTGTTTTCGCTCAGAGAGGTTTTGCAAGGCCTGTTCAGACACGCAGTATGTTCCAGGTTTAAGGAGATAACAGTTTCCATTAAACTACAAAAGCATTTATGACGGATATTTAGGGTGGTACCAATAGATTGGCCATAACCTGGACAGCACACAAAGGGAGTTACATGCTGAAGATAACTCTTGCTCACCCCCTTGGTATCTTGGCAGAGCAGTCAGACGAATCCCAGAGGCAATGCAGAAAGTGATTGCGCAACACACTCACACAGCAGCAACACACTAGACACACCACAAAAGAAACTCCACACAAGGTTATATGAAAATAGCCTTAGTATTATTCAGAGACAGTGACTTTCCGGTTCCGGATCAGAGTGGAACGCAGGCGGAGCGAAGCGAGAGTAGCAAGAGGAGCCGGCGGCTAGTTTCTCAGATTGCTGGATTTGCTTGGATTGCGGATCTTGGCCTGTGGCAGTTATTCAGGATTGAGAGCCGCTGTCACTGGGAGTGCGAGGAGCACGAGGATCGTGGAAGCATCGGGTGAGGAGCACGTGGTGGAGAACGCCGTGCCCCTGCTCCCATCTGTTCTTGGAAGCGATTTGACCCCGACGACACAGCTGACCTGGAGCTGCGCGGACCTGTCCTGACTTGGCAAAGGCATTGCAGCTCCTGTGTACAATGGGTACAACGAGGCAGTGTATGGTGCCGGTGCTGAGCAGCGGGAATAGCGGGAAGGTTGACCTTCACATTTATTCCTGACTGGTCCTACCTGGAGCAGTGGATTGGCGGTAGACCAGAGGGTTAATTGTGAGGAGTGGAGCTCAGCGGAGCTTAGGCTCTCGTATGAGGCATCACTTCTTCTGGGTTGAGCGCGGCCATACAATACTTTTGGACAAGCAAGTCTCTGGTCGGTCAGGGCCATCCCCCTTGACTCCCTGAACAGCGTCGGCCCGGGACCATGCACTGTAGCTGCTTTGCTGAGGGGGCACAAAGGGGCAGGTCATGGAGCGAAGTCTCCGTTGGCCACAGTGTCTCTGCCTTCCTCTTTGAGCGTGGCCCCGCCCACAACCAGACTTGGCCTCTTCCTGGCTTCCAGTGGCTCCCTCATTGCTATGGCAACTGGAAGGGGAGGTGAAAGGACAGCTACGTCTTACTGGAGCTTCCCCAGCGTTTTTCCCTCCACCACAGAGGGAAGTGACACCGCGCTCTTTCAGAGCTTCTTGTTGCCCGATGGTTAAAACCCAAAGCTCTCCTTCCCGGTCCTGGCAGTGAAATTTTCACCACGTGCTATGACAACACTAGACTACGCCAGGGGCTCAAGCACACCGGGCACAGAAATCCTGCAGCACTGCAAGCCCAGGTGCAGAGAAACAGGAGAACGAGAAAAACATGAAGCCCTCAGCCTGTCTCCCACACAAGACACAACCAGGGAGCAGGCAGTGCTCCTCTCCAGGAATCCACAAGGCAGAGTTGGCACAGGCAGGACAGCATGCAGTGCCTCCCAGCAGTTAGTAGCTGTGCCCAATGGGGGTTCCTCCTGGCAGAGTGTTCCTCAGATCCATTTCCCAAATAATTTCGACATACATGGGGTCACAGCCCCTGTACATATAGCACTACAGTCTATGCTCTCCCCCTGGCACAGGATCTGAGCCCATCCAAACCAGTTCTGGGGTGCACTATGCAAGTGCACAACACTCCCCATTGTAAGTGTAGGCCCTGGCCCCAGACACACCACATGGGCCGGATCCATCATTGTGGAAGGCAGGCACAGCCCTATTCAGATCTAGGTGGTAGTCCTACCACCACTCCAAATGCAGACCAGGCCTATCCAGACTAGCACTGAGTCATCTAGACTCTCTGGAGCCACTGCACATCCTCAGACACTGTGACTTCTAAGCCAGACAGTTAATACACATCCTAGCAAAGGACCAAAGACACATACCACACAGAAATGCCTACTACTAAAAGTTACATTTCTAAAATAGTGATAATAACCCCACTAACACCAATACACAGAATTTATCACCACTATTCCAAACATACTAAACTTGATTACACTATCCCTCTCATGTCAGGAATTCCGACTGAAGCACATATCAGGGAATCCCCAAAGCGTCCATATGAGAGGGCAACTTCAAAGAAGTAAGAAACCAAAAAGGCTGTTAGAAACCAAAAAGGCTGTTTGTCTCTACCAGGACATGCCACACAGTTAAGGCACATGTCTTACCTTTTACTTACACCACACCCTGCCCATAGGGCTAGCTAGGGCCTACCTTAGGTTTGACTGATATGTAGTAAAAGAGGAGTCACCGACGTGGCATCCACTTTATGTACCACGTCATAGTGGCATAAAACTGAGCACGCAGGCCCTGCAGTGGCAGAACAATGAGACAGGTTTGAAAGGCTACTTTGGTGGGTGACTTAAGCAGCGCTGCCAGCCCACCAGTAGCATTTAATTTACTGGCCCTGGGTATATGAGACACCTCTGTACAAGGGACTGACAGGTAAATTAAATATGCCAAACAGGTGTAGACCAATCTTACCAAGTTTACAGTAGAGAGCACATGCACTTTAGCAATGATCAGCAGTGATAAATTGGCAAGAGTCATAAAACCACCAACAACAGGTCGGAAAAAATCCAGGAGGTAGGGAAAAGGTTTTGAGATGATCCTGAAAAAAGGGCCAAAGACAACATTTGGCCTTGTCAACTCAGAATCAGGACAACTGATTCTAACTGAGAATGCTCAGTTCTCCATCCCTTCAACACCCCATACGTGACATCTCCGGATTTAAACATGGGTTATTGATCCACAGGGGATACCAGATATTGCACCACACCGGTGCCGAGCAGCAGGTAGTGCTTAGCGTGAATTTGGTGCCAGTGTGTCCCACCAGCACTTATTTTTGGGGACCAGCACTTATTTTTCCTTCATGAACTTTGATCCAAGCCTGAGAAAGAAAAACATAAAGGGGAAAAGGATGAGGAGAAGGAGAAAGATGAGAAAAAGACATAGAAAAGGGAAAAGCAATGAAGAAAAAGAACATGCAAGAGAGAATAAAGGGGCAGTGAGTGTCTGGTGGAGAATTAAAGAGGCATGATGTGGAATCAAATTTGCCAAGACCTTCGATAGTGCCAGATGCGGACATAGGAGCTAAACTTTGTTCCCCAGCACTTATTCTTTTACCAGTGGCGTTGCAAACTTCCATCACTACTTTTAACTCTGCAAATCCTTGACTCCAAAGTTGCTGGCTCTGCACTGAGTTCAATTTAGAAAAGGATAGTTCAGTGTCCAGGTAATCCCATAAAAGGATTTATTTATTAATTTTAATACAAATGTATTAACAGTAAAAGGTAATGCATTTGCATGACCCCATTAGACCCTGAGGAGGGCTATTTCAGAGACAAAATTTGTGAGTCGGCTGGTGAATGTGAACAATTGGAGATCTGACGTGATGCATTTGTTGTTGGACCCTATTTTGATATTTTATGAATTTGTAATAAAATTGATACAGGGCAGGCCCTTGGAGAATGAGATTATGCATCACATAATTTTGTCTAACCAGTACTCAACTTTCATGGACACTTTCACCATTTGTTCCTTACTTTTTTACAAGGATGTTGAATTCTGTAGGTAGACTGTGTAGTGAGTATAGTAGTGCTTCTTTAGCTGATTAGAAGGCTGCAATACCCTTATTTAGGAGTTATATTTCTGTTCCTTTAGCCTAATTATCTGTCCACTATGGGTGAGTACTTGTTGGGGGCAAACGACCATTGCAACGCATGTGTCACATCGCATGCGTTTACGTCGCGTGCCATCACAACGCATGCAACGTTACGACACATGCATTTACTACGCACAACGTTACATCGCGGGCGCCGTTACATCACAGGAGCTTTTAGAAAGCAGGCGCCGGGACACGGGCAAGGGGGAGACAAAGCTGGAACCATGACAAGAGATGGGTAAGGAGAATGCTATACTCGTGATGTTTTAGGGTTTAGGGTAGTTTATGGGGAGTGTAGTGGAGGGGAGGGTTTTAAGCTTTAGGGCAGGGTTACTAGTAGTATATTGTAGTGTTTAAGGCTTTAGGGTTAGATCTTTGGGTTAAGAGTAGAATATGGGAGTGTTTTAGGCTTTAGTGTTAGGGCTTAGGGTTAAAAGTGGTATATGGTAGTTTTTTAGGATTAAGGTTTAGGGCTTAGGGTTAAGAGTAGTATATGGTAGTGTTTTAGGCTTTAGAGTTAGGGCTTAGGGTTAGGAGTCATATGTGGTAGTGTTTTATGCTTTAGGGTTAGGGCTTAGGGTTAATGTTAGTGTATGTACTGTTTTGCCTTTACTGTTTACGCCTTAGGTTGAGGGAAGTGTCAGGGCGTTTTACTGTGTTTGGGGGGACTGTTAGGGATAATTTTGCAGTGTGATAGAATGAGTGGTAATCTTTGTGTGCGCTGTAAAGGTCTTTTGCATGCATTTGAGGGTGTAGTGCGATGTGATAGTTTGCATGTGAATGCATGCAATGTAACGGTGCGTGCGATTTGAGTAATGCGATGTAATGGTGTGCGTTGTGTTTGTTTGCGTTGCATCTTCATACATTCCTTATTGAGGGGGCCTTGCAGCTGAAGAATTCCATCTTTTCTGTAATATTTGATAGCAAAGAGATGTTGGGGACGGATTGATAGTTATAATGGGTGCAGGATTTTATTTAGAAAACTGGTAACCTTTTTTGTTTTATGTGGTCGGCGATACAAATGTTTTAAAGAAAGCGTTTATCAAGAAAGTAATTACGGCTATTAAATTAAAACACAAAAAACACCAGCATAGTGGAATTAGAACCTAACACCAGGATAAATAGAACTTCTGCTCATGTGGAGCAGAAAAGTCCAGTGGTAAGAAAGAACAATTGCTTTCTAGGGTCCCCTCACTCACCAGGGTTTCACCTTGGTGACATGCTTCATCATAGGGGTCATCTCAATCCACTGCGGATTGAGGCGTGCTACGACTTGGGAAGTTTGGTAGTAGCACTTATTTGGAATACATGTGTAGTGCAGTGTTGTGGAGTGTGAAAAATGGGTTAAAAATACCTAACTAGAGGGCGAATGTTTTATTCTTGCTCCTAGATGGTATGTTTAAAAACAGGGGTGAATACTGGGGAAAAACAACATAACCATAATGAGTTAGGTGTCGCTAGTATTAGTCGACATGTTTCAAACCTCCCCAAAGCTCTTCCTCAGGACACACAGGGGCCATCCCTGTGCGTACCACTCCTAGTTGACCTATACATCAGGTAAATTATGAAATATATTGTGAAAGTGAAATAAAAGTGCAACACCTAATGTGCATGCACTATTGGTTAAATACATACAATTTTCTCAATGGTACGTAGTATCTGTAGTAAATAAAACAGAACACTGTTAGAGTAACACTAGCCTACCAGGGAATCTGGCAGGCATCGTAAATACAGGCGTCATTCTAAGTCGTATCAATGCTCCTCTATGGTGCATGTAGTTATCAACTACATTGTGTTCCCTTGTGCTTTGCAGGAGAAAGAACAAATGGCAAGTGTCTCCAGAAACAAAGAAATAAACACCACGTGACATACATTACCAAAAACGAACATGTACACGTATAGCCACATAATTTGTTATACGGCTCAAATGTGCCCCATGGTCTGGAGGGGTTGAGGGTCTCGTTGTCACACTCTGCTATACTAATGATAATAAAGAGTAGTTGTTAGTGACCCTGTAATAAATGCTGTAGAAACTGGGGGTTGCCTGATGTCTCCATACAGCATAAGGCCACCCGGTTTTGGCTCCGCCTAAATGGAAAGAGTCAATAGTACTTACTTTGTCAGAGCGCGCCTCACGGGTAATACACCTTCTCGCTCCCCTGGAGACCACATATTAACGCGTCTCTCCTCTGGTGCCTCTTGATATACTTCCGTGTGCACCCAGTCATTGATACATTGACTAGAGTGGCACAAAATCAAGATGGCTACTGGAAACTGCCATATCAGCGGCCATATTTGAAGTACGGTTCACATCGCGGTTGTGGAGAGTAGTTTTACTGTGTTTATTGAGAGCAGGGCTCAGTTTTAGCTGGTTAATACAATACAAAGGAATTTTGCATATCTTTACACTTAAAAACACATATTTCGCATGCATTTCCAATAATATATTGTGTCAGTTGTTACTTATTAGGAGTTTGACATGCACGTAATACCCAAGTGTTCCGAGTTCATGTCACTCTGTTTATTCTACTATTGGTATGGGAAATGATGCTGAGACTTGTAAGTATAATTTTGGACCAAGCTAAATATGCATGATTTGGCAGGATTACAACACAAGGTGTGGCCCAATATGCATAGTAGATCTGGTATTGGAGGTTCGATAAACATAATGGTGCACTTCTGCTAAGGTGAAATAACTCTCTAATGTTCTGCTTAGTTCTGCCGTGTGATGTAGTAACTTAGTAAATTGTCCCCAAGCAATTTAATCATTCAAACCTTGGGTGTCTGTACGTAATTTAAAGATAAAGCGTTGTTCCTTTTCTAACAGCCTGTGTTCAAGATTGTTAAGATGTTTGATGTGTTCCAACACTACCCATCTGAGATCATTGGGGTGTTGTTGTTATTCAATTAAATGCATTGTCGTTTTGTGGTTGCTCGCTTACATCTGATGTACTTTGATGTTTCACTATTCTGGTACAAACCTTCCTAGTGGTCATTCCCATGTAGTGGAGGTGGCAAGTTCAGGTGATCATATAGACGACCCCTGAGGTGTTAGTCCCCATGTCATATTGTTGTTGAAGACCACCTTCTTAGTTGGGGATGTTAAGTGGTACACACTGCAGTTACTGCAAGGATGGTGTCTGCCCGGTAGTGCGTAGAGTACTCGCTCGGTTGCCTCAATGTCAGTTGTTGTTTTGGGGTATTTATGTACCAGAATACCTCTGTGGTTCTTCCCTTTCCTATGGGAGAACATTGATTGTGGTATGTTCAGGTTGTCACTGTTGAGGGTGCGCCTATGTTTACGACCAAATCTGATGCTATATTGAACGTAGTGATGCAAATAGGCCTTTTGTTTTTCTCAGATTCCTCTTTCTAACTTGTTTCAAGGAGTGCCTCCCTATGGTTATTAGCAGCTCTCTTTCTTGCCTTGGATACCAGCTGTGAAGGGTATTTCCTCGCAATAAGGTTCTTGGATATATCCCTTGGTTGAATTTTGTAGTTTTCGGTGCAGTTTTGCCGAAGGCGGAGGAACTGTCCAAATGAGAGGTTCTCCTTTAGTTGTCTTGGGTGGAAGCTGTAATATATATTAAGAGATAATTTTTAGCAGTGGGTTTGAAGTGCGTGGTGGTTTTGAGTAAGTCATCGACTGCAAAGATGTTCAGATCTAGAAAAAACAACTTTGTTTTGCTCAAAAAGGCATTTTGTAGGTTGAGCCAGGTGATGAAGTTGGTGGCTTCGGACTCATTGCCTTCCCAAATGAGTAGCATATCGTTGATGTACCTCTTCCACATTTTTATATGGTTGGTGTATGGGTTTATGTTATTTAATATTTTATTCTTCTCGAGATGGTGTACATAAAGCCCGGTGCTGGTCCTGTGCTGTTAGCGGAATCGTGTCTCCTCAAAACGAAATACATTTTCGGTCAGTGCCAGTCTACAGCATTCCAGGACCACATGTCTAGGTGTATGGTAAGGCCATTAATCTTCAAACAGGACCTCATCTATGATGTCCAGAGAATCCTTGTGGGGTAAGCTTGTATAGAGGCTCTCCACATCCAAACCAATCGAAATACTGGTAGTGAGATTGAACTGTAGATCCTGGAGGAGGTATAGTATTGGCAATTGTATAATAAACAGAGTGACATTGACGCGAAACACTTTGGTATTATGTGCATGTCAAACCCCTAATAAGTAGCAACTGACACAATATATAGATGTAAATACACGAAATATGTGTTTTAAATGAAAAGATATGCAAATTTCCTTTGTATTCTATTAACCAACAGAAACTGAGCCTGCTCTCCATAAATGCGGTACAACTAGTATCCACAACCGCATTGTGAACCATACTTAAAATATGGCCGCCAATATGGCCGTTTACGGTGGCCATCTTGATTTTGTGCCGCTCTAGTCAATGTATCAATGACTAGGTGCACACAGAAGTATATCAATAGGCACCCAAGAAGAGACGTTTTTACTATATAGTCTCCAGGTGAGCGAGTAGGTGTATTACCGGTGAGGCACGCTCTGACAAAGTAAGTTCTATTGACTCTTTCCATTACAGTGGAGAAAAACCGGGTATCCTTATGCTGTATGGAGACATCGGGCAACCCCCGGTTTCTACAGCATTTTTCACAGGGTCACTAACCACTACGCTTTATTACCATTACTATTGGAGAGTGTGACAACACTGATTTTTAGGTCACCTAGGAGTGGTACACACAGGGCTGGCCCTTGTGTGGTCCTGAGGAAGAGCTTTGGGGAGGCTTGAAACATGTTGACTAATACTAGGGACACTTAACTCATTATGGGTATGTTGTATTTCCCCAGTATTCACCCCTTTTTTTAAACATACCAACCAGGAGCAAGAATAAAACATGTGCCCACGAGTTAAATATTTTTAACTGTCATCAAGGTGTATTTATCACTCTTGATTTTTAGAGCTGTAAAGGTTTAAGTTATGATAAATGTTATTGCGTTTAAAGTTGAGAGCATAAAGTTTCACCAGAATGGAGATATATGCTCATCCCTTCAATTTCTTGCAACAAAGTCTTGCTCAAATTAAATAAATATTTAAATATATTTAGCGGCATCTAACGAAGGCTACAATGCCGAAATGCATCATGCCCATGCTGTCATTAATAAAAGCTTTCTCTGCTGTCCCCTGATGTGGCCTCTCACCTTCTGTATCCGGAGTGGTGTTAATTGGATATATATATATATATATATATACACATCCACCCTGGCCCATTTCAAAAAGTGCTTCTCAATATGGTCTGTTACACCCTCTAGCAATATGCTATACAATTATGAGATCGACTGACAAGATCTACAGGTAAGGACTTCCAACAATGCAATCACTGAAAACCCTACTGCCCCACCCACTTTTTAAAAAAGATAATCCCTTATTTGTAAAAACTTTAAAAAATCCTGGTGATTAATATTAAATCTAGCCGTAACTACATCAAAAGAAGCAATATGTTCCCCAGTCAAAAGATCGCCTATCCCAAAGACCCCTGCTTTCTCCCACCTTTGTAGATACTCGTCTGCCACTGACCCCGGTACCTGATTATTCTCCATCAATGGAGTGTATCTGCTAAATCTGCCAAGCCCTATTTTTTTACTGACCCATGCCTAATTTTGATGTGCTTCTATAAGAGTCTTAAAGCGAGTCTTTTTAAAATAATTTGGTTCATATATTTTTAACAAGCAGCCATTAGCGAGTGAACCAATCAAGTTTACTAATATTGAAGGTACATAATTAGAGTCAATATCACCCTTTTTCCTAAAACCAAAAAAAGGCCAATAATATTTTAGAGAGGCTGCTAAATAATATAATTTAAAATTGAATAAACCAAGACCACCCCTTCCCCTAGGAAGAGATAGAAATATATTCAATCTACGTGGCCGCTTATAGGACCATATAAATCTGGCAATCTCCCTTTCAATCTGCAAAAAATATGCATTATGTATTTCTAAGGGAATTGTATGAAAAATATCGCAGTTTAGGCAGAATCATCATCTTTATCAGGTTGCATCTGCCAATTATAAATAGCTTTAAGTTGTCCCAGGGGCACATATCGTTCTTAATTTTGCCAAATATGGGGGTAAGATTTATATCTATAATATCTTCAACCCTAGCTCTTACTCATAGGCCTAAATATATAGCCTTTTCCACAGTCCTACAATCCATAGCAGAGGTATGCCTATTCGCTAAAATCTGGGTTTTTGCCCTGTTCAGTCGATGGCGAGAAAATTTACCAAAAATGCTCAGCCAATTTCTCAACTTCAGTCATTGCCCTATCCGGCTCAGAGGTGATAACAGCCATATCATCAGCATGAGCCAATAATTTTGTGTCCCGACCGTATAGACTAAATGGGGAAATATTAGCAAAGGCCTCAAGACGTCGGAGAAAGGGGTCAATATATATCGCGAACAGCTGGGGGGACGATGGACACCCCTGTCTAGAAACCCTGGCTATCACAAAAGGCTCTGACTCTTCTCCCATAATTTATAAGCGAGCTGTGGGTTTATTATACAAAACCTCAATAGCCTTAATAAACCCTGAGCCGAGGCCTTTGACTTCCAGACACCTCTATAGATAGCTCCACGACACACGGTGGAGCGCCTTTTCGGCATCTAAAAAAGCTGCTGCTAAAGGTTTCCTCAGGACGTCCGCTGAATCAAATAGCGAGATAAGCCGCCTGATGTGGTCATCCATCCCCCTGCCCTGAATAAATCCATGCTGCCATACTGAGACTAACTGCTGCATAACCTTGTTCAATCTTGATGCAAATATCTTTGAGTATAGTTTTGTATCACTGTTTAACAGTGTTATTGGTCTATAAGATCCCATATTCATAGAGTCCTTCCCATTCTTTAAAAAAAAAATTGTTTGCAGTCTCTCATGAGGCCGGAGATCTGGTCCCCTCTCCACCTTCTTTAAATAGACCCAAAATGTCTTGGCCGACCTCTTAACAACATTTTTATAAAATTTTAGCGATATAGAATCCGTACCAGTGGCCTTACCAGTTGGAAGAGTTTGCAAAGCCTCATTAAGCTCCTCCTGAGGAATTTCAGTGCCCAAATAAAGGGCCTCCTCCTGTGATAGCCTTGCCTCAGGTGGAATGTCGTTCTCGTAAGTTATATCATCTTCTGCAGGTGGGGCTACCACAGTATGCAGTACCCCATAGTATTCTTTAAAGGCATCTCTAATCTCAGTGGCATCGGACACTAAATCCCCCTGCAAATTCCTAATTTGCTTTATATGCCCCGCCGCTGTATGTTGCCTGGACCTGACTGCCAATAGTCGACCTACTGTCTCAGTCTCACTATATTCATAGCATTGTTGTTTTTAAGCGAGTTACTTGCCGGCCATTTAACCTATGTAAAAATCATTTAAAGCAGCTTTACTCACCATAATTTAATCTGAAATTATAGAAAGATCCCCACCGTTATTTGCCTCATAAATTAATTCTCTCTCCAAAAGAGCTAATTTCTGATAGTAGCATTTAATTTGTTTACTGCTTTTATTTTGCTTATTAAGACTATATCTCAAAGTCTCCCCTCTCACTGATGTTTAGAGGTATCCCATACCAGTCCTGGGGGTGCACTATCTTTGTTAAACCTAAAGAAATTGCAGATCCAGCCTCTCATATAATTGACATAATCCTGATCAGAAAGAAGTGCTCTATTGAAGGTCCATTTTTTCCGTGTCCTCATTAAACCTACCAATGGAAATTCATACACTACCGGATTGTGGTCCGACATTACCCTGGGAAATAATTCTATCCAAGCATCCTTCAAAAGAGATGGTGAAGCCAAAAAATAATCCAACCTGGCAAATTTCTGATGGGGGGCCGAGTAATAGGTAAATCCCAGCTCTGTACCCCTCAGGCTGAACCATGCGTCAGTCAGGCCAACATCTCTAAGTAGATTTTTCATCGCCCTATAAACTTGAGGTTTGCAAGTCGTACCTGCTGCCACAGCTTTATCTAGCGTACCCCTAGATCCATTCACATTGAAATCCCTGCACACTAAGTAGGGGCGGGCCATGCAGGGAGCTCAATGGATAGGTGGTTCAGTACTGAAGCATCATCGAAGGCAGGAGTGTATACAGAGCACAGAAGGAATATCCAAGCCCTTCCCTTAATTTCCATAATTATCCACCTGCCGTGCTTGTCCACACTCTTTCTCTCACAAGTGATATTTTTGCTTTTAAACAAAACTGCCACTCCCTTAGTCCTGACATCCTGAGTTGTGTGCGTGATTAACTTAAACCCTTGCGTGTCAAGCACTTTAAAATCTTTCCAAGCTATATGAGTCTCTTGTAAACACTCAATTTGTATGCTGTCAAGCTTGACAGAGTAACCAATCGCACTCCTTAGGGAGATTCAATCCCTCCAATGTTTAAACTTGAGTTCAAAAGTACTGTACTCTTAAAGTATGCCAAAAAAGACAGCTTGTTGTTGAAATTTATTCAACTGTTCAATTGTGTTCTCAAAGTGTGCTGTTACATCACAGCCATATGAGGATTCCACAATATTCCTATAAAGTTAATATAATCCATATGGTCATCCAAATACCCAATGGATTTCGTGCAGTCCGCACTTCATCAGGGGAAATACATGTCTATTGAAATGTGTGACCTGGAACGTGCGGGGCGTACACACCATGGCGCGGAGCCACAAGATACATGCTTACTTAGTCCGGAGAGGGGTTCAGATAGCGCTGCAGCAAGAAACGCACCTAACGAAGCAGGAGGGCATAGTCCTCGCGTTCCGTTCAGAATCGGGTTAGTGTATGTGTGCGCATGCGCTTCTACGAGGTCTGAAGTAGTACCCTCGTGACCTGGAAGTATGCGGTGAATCCTTACTACCGCTAAAATATGAATAAGTTATCAGTGTAACGGGGAACCTGACATTGTTTAATATTCTAAACAAATATATGGAAAGGAAATTACCCATGTTGGTCTCGCTTTTGTTATAAATTATGTGTGTGAAATCGCGGCCATGTTGGTGCAGTGTATATCAGGTAAAGTGTGGAGAGCCAAAATAGAAAAAGGACACAGTGTACATTACATGAAGTATAACCAAGGCTACAATAGAAGAAGGATACAGTGTACACCGCATGAAGTATGAACAATATGAGGATGTTCAAATAATACTGAGGTGTTCTAAGTGAAAAATAAATTGTATCAATCTTGCAGGGAGATAATGATCAATACATGAGCATATTTACAGAAAAATTATCTTAATGTCTTAGATAATACAATGGGTTAAGTAGTGTGCAGCAGAAAATTATATTATAAAAAGCAACTGCACTCTAGCCTTTCATTTAACCCCGTGGGGTTACAGGAATTTAATTTTTTAATCCAAAATATCTCGCGTTGGAGAAATCTTTTTTTGTTGTCAAAGCCTTGCTTCGCAGGAACACACTCCAAAACCATGAAACGAAACTGACTGATGTTATGGTTGTTGGAAATGTAGTGTGCGGCTTCAGGGGCCTTTCTGGATCTGTTTCTTATAGTACTCTTATGTTCAGTCATTCAAATTTTTGTTTTCCTTTCTGTCTTACCCACATAGGGGAGCCCACAAGGGCATTTTAGTAAGTAGACCACATTCTTGGAGTCACGTGTGGCATTGGTGAAAAGTTTAATGAGTTTTCCGGATGGTTGATGCTGTTGCCACAAATTATATTGTTACAGTGTCCGCAGTTCGTACATGGGATCGTTCCTGTATACTTTTCACTTTTGTTGCGTACATCCTTTTCAATCATATCCTTTATATTCTTTGATCTTTGATAGGCGAACAAAGGTTTACTGAAGAGTCCTTTAAAATCTGTTTCTTTTTCAACCATTTTCTATTTTAGCTCTCCACACTTTACCTGATATACACTGCACCAAAATGGCCGCGATTTCACACACATAATTTATAACAACAGCGAGACCAACATGGGTAATTTCCTTTCCATATATTTGGTTTAGAATATTAAACAATGTCAGGTTCCCCATTACACTGATAACTTATTCATATTTTCGCGGTAGTAAGGATTCACCGCATACTTCCGGGTCACGAGGGTACTACTTCAGACCTCGTAGAAGCGCATGCGCACACATACACTAACCCGATTCTGAACGGAACGCGAGGACTATGCCCTCCTGCTTCGTTAGGTGCGTTTCTTGCTGCAGCGCTATCTGAACCCCTCTCCGGACTAAGTAAGCATGTATCTTGTGGCTCCGCGCCATGGTGTGTACGCCCCGCACGTTCCAGGTCACACATTTCAATGCCCCAGTGCTAGCCATTGTCCCTTGCACACTCGAACATTGTAATTGCAGTCATCGTCCTGGCGCGTATGTTGACACATCTCTGACCCCCCTCCCCCTCCCAACAACTAGTCCCCAAACCCCACCTCCCTCGCCTCGAGCCCCCCGAACTACTCTCGGCAACCACCCCCCCAGAACAGGACCTATCTTAACCAAAGTGGCTCCAACGAGAAGAAAGGGGAGAGCCCCTCTGGCGCCACTTCTGTCCGTAGCCAGTTATCAAGATAACCCACCATATCATCTCCTTCCTTTTTCTCCGGAAGGCCCACCAGGCGGACGTTGTTGCGCCTGCTACGATTTTCTGCGTCCTTCGCCCGCCGTTCTAGTGCTTGTATTCGGTCCAGAATATGCAAAAACAACAGGTGATGGACTGAATGTGGATCAATGTCACACACTCACCCCAGTCCAAAGATCTGGGCCCAAATCCATCGTTTTTTTGCACTCCACACCACCCTGGGTTAGACAATGGCGATATGCAAATCAGCTCTGACCCTGTGCCCCATGGGAACAGTCCAGTCCGAACTACAAAAGCCATGTCCTTCCCAGAACAGAATCAAGCATCCGAGGACCGGACCGGTTTCAAGGTAACACCTCTCATCAGCCCGGCTAGCTTGACTCCAGTGGTGTGGAGTGCCTGGGACCCACGTCTGGGTATCCCCAGCGCACTTAGGGCGGAATATGCAAAAACAACAGGTGATGGACTGAATGTGGATCAATGTCACACTTTGTATTCGGTCCAGGGCATCGCCCAACCAACCTTCCATGGTTTTATGCACCGGGACCATTTCCTGTAGGGTTATCTTCGTGCTCTTTACCCTGTCCTTCAGCTTATCATGGTCCGCTCGTAGGAGCCCCAAGCTTGTCGCCACCTGGGCAATGTCTTGTTGTAGGGCTACTTTCGTGGCTGAGATAGCTTCTAAGATGCGGTCCTGCATTTGTTGTAGGTCCAGATCTGCCCCATCCGCCAGTTCTGAGTTGGCAGCCCCGTCTCCCTTCCCCTTCCTTCTTCCCCATCTTGGAGTGAGCTCTGAGTGAGGAGGTTTCTTCGGGGACCCAAAGAGCAGGGGTGGGGGATGTCGCGTTAGGCCGGGACGAAAGGAAGCACCCTCTTTCAGTAGCAGCTAGTGGCTTCGCCAGTCTCAGGGCTCGAGCGACGATCAACTCTTAATGTCGGTTCTTCTGTTCAACGCCCTCTTCGCCCAGTCAGCAGTTCTCGGTCGGCCTATCTGCGCGCCAGCGCCAACTTTATCGGATAGTCGTCCAGGGTAATGCAGGTCCCCCTCTAGCCACCGCAAGGTCCGTGCCTCCCCAGGGAGTAGAGGGTTCGCCAGCCCAGTCCAGTGTGTCGGCCTATGGGCCCGCAGCAAGCGACGGAGCTCCGGGTTGGGCAGGGTCTCCCCCCACGCCGTTCGGGTCCCGGCTCTCAAAGTCCGGCCTTCCAATCAGTTTCTGCCACATCCAGGATCTTGTGGACAACCGCCAGGGACCTCCCCTCCTCAAGCCGCGAGCCTTCTCAAGTCCGCGATCGCCCTCACTGCCGCTCTTAGGTCGTTTGGGCCTACCCCCAGGCCTCGTGTGGCGCAGCGGGGAAACAAGGTGGTTATCAGTGTTCAGATAAGGCCTCATATGTGCCCAGTTCAGGTGGAGAGTCCAGTCTATGGCGGCCCTCGCAGGTTGGCACTTGAGGTGCTGCCCTTCCTAAGTTTTGGGGTTCGAGTGTCCGGCGTCCCCTACTGAAAGTTGGGCTGTGCTCCGGATTCAGGGCTCAGTGTAAACCGCTCCTCTGGGCAACCAGGGGGGAATCCTCCTCCCTCCAGTCGATGCAGTGTCGTGGGGGTCTCGTAACCCTTTGTTGTTCTCGAGGCCTTCAGCTTTCGTTTCTCGGAGTTGCCGCCATCTTGGGTGCGCCCCGGGAAATCCGTCACTTGTTGATCGCCATCTCTCCCAAGTGGAGGAGGGGATGTCGTGCGCGATCTCCTCGATTATGGGCTCTCAGCGTCCCTCTTGGCACTTCCCCAATTCCGCCGGCTCTCACAGGGCGAAGATCGTCGATCTTCTGTTAGCTGCGACAGCGCCAGTTCAAACCTAGGGCCGCCATCTTAGGTTGAGTTGTCTCGCCTCACGGACCCCTCTCAAAGTCGATTTCCACGATGAGTAGCGGGAATTAGCAGCGAACACAGGGTCTCGTTGCCCTACCGATGCCTTCAGCTAGCAGAGCAATCGTTTTCCGTCGGAGTTCGTGCAGTTTAACGGGATTTTAGCCGGGATCGGGTGCGGAGCTCCGGGCTCACGGTGCCTAACTCCTCAGCATCCAAGCCACGCCCCCTCGGATTATAAGATCTTATAATCAAACTGCCCATTCTGGCCCATGGGGACAGGTAGCCTTGCACTAGTGAAAAATGAAATAGCTGTAATTCACTATCAGGTCATGCCACACACACAAGGGCCTACCTTAGGGGTGTCTGACATGTAGGAAAGGGAAGGTTTAGAGACTGGTAATTGGGTGCACTTGCCAAGTTGACATGGCAGTCACAGACTGCACACAGGCTCGGCAATGACAGGCCAGAGACACACTTTACAAGCTGCTTCGGTGGGTGGCACAATCAGTGCTGCAAAACCCACTAGCAGCATTTGCTCTACAGGCCCTGGGTACACGTGGTGCACTGTACTAGGGTCTGACAAGTAAATCAAATAATCCAATCATGGAGTCACTAATCCATTGCATTAATTTAACATGGAGAGCATCTGCACTTTAGCACTGATCAGCAGGGATAAAATGCCCAGAGTCATAAAACCAACAAAAACAGGTCTGAGGAAATACAGGAGGAAGGCAAAAAGTTCAGGATGACCCTGCAAAAAGGGCCCAGTCCAACAGAACCTCTTTGAAATTCTGTCCCAATCCACCTGCACATGATTTTGGGACAATCCAATATGTTGACTTCAAGTTGTCTATGGAAATAGCTCCACTGAGCTCCGTCCCTAGGTAACATAGCTGCCTAATCGTTTCCCATCAAAACTTCAAAGGTAAGCACCCCCTGTTTTTACTCTGCTGTTCTGACTCTCATCCTTCTGTGACAATTCAATTGAGATATTCAGATTTCCTCCACACCCTTTTCTTTCCCAGGAACTGGTCAAGCACTGTTAATTGTTCCAATATATTGGGAGGCTTTTGATCCCTCTGCTGGGGGAAAAGTAATTAACTTGGTCCAGTAGGATGGACAAATGCCTTGAATCTGATTCTGAGAAGAGCCATGTAACTGTCACAAATCTTAAAGTGCCATAAGGTGTGCATGTGGAATCTTAGGGATTATACATTTGCATTCAGATGCATGTTTATCCCCAGATAAACACCTTAAAGGACCTTCTAGGCCTTGGTGAAGAAAACAGACTTTTAGGGCAGATTTCACCTATAACATGTAATACCTACACAATTAATTGGCTACTTACATTAAAAGGCCCATCCCAGGTCAGGACCATTCCCTGAAGAGTCCCTTCCGTGACAGGCTACCTGTGTGCTGATACTGTTCTGATCAGGATGGTAGTTTTACATGTGAAGCCCACACATGCATGCACATGTGTACTCATGAGTTAATGTGAAACCAACCAGTGCCTCGTACCCTGGCTGCAAAGCAGCAACTTTATTTTTAAGGCAGACACATGAGGTTCAGACTCTTGGTCCAATTACCATCAATTTATCATGAGTGAGCCTCAGATGGTCCTGGGTGACTAAACCGGTGGAATCCATTTGCTACTATGACAACATAACATAACATCACTGTAGTACTCCAAAGGCTATGGCCAGAGCTACCAAAAGGCCAGTTCTAACTCCATAATACGGGGCAGTAGGACACAGCAGACTGCAGTTGAGAAATGAAAATACAGAATTATATTTTTTGAAGAGCTGTGATTTTATGTGCGTTTCTTATTGCCTGTGCTACTGGCACCAGTACTGCTGAACATAGGTGGCTCTGATTCATCAAACAGCGATTGATAAAAAAAATCTGCGGAAGAGAGTGGGTCATTCTTTGGTCATTGTTTTTTTTATTTTGTGTTGTAGGAAATGTATTTGGTGGAAAGATACAGCACGTCTTAACTTGTGCTGGCGATCAATGGAGGAAGAGACGCAGTCATACAGAGGTGCTCATTTAGGCGTGTAGTGGCAGCATGTTAGTGTTTTTACAGCCTATAGAAGGATAAACTGCTTTAAATCTGAGGAATACGGTCCTCTCTAAGACGGTCTCCAGCTTGGGTTTCCATACATGTCAACGTTTTCAAATGAAGTGGGAAATTTAGAAAAATACATCAAAGGAATGTGTTTTCCCCGTTGGCTTATATTGAAGCAGATGCAGTTTCAGACGGAAGACACCCAAAACAAAGTCATTTTTGGCTTCCGAAATCAGGGGTCTCCGCATGAATTTGGCCTACTGGTATGTATGAAGGAGAGTGAGTATGCATAGGTCCTTTCTTGCATTCACATGCTGGGATCATGAATGGATGCATTCCATGACAAGCTGATGTTCTCCAGTTGTACTCAATTAAATTTTTCTGCACTTGGAATATGCAACAGTTACTCTTTGTTACCGTTTCTTCTTTTTTTCACTTGCCCTTATTAGACCCCTCACGATATGCCACTCCCACTGCACTGCCCCCTTGGTGTGAAGGTGGTCCCCATCCCTGCCTTTCCAATAAATTATTTTATTGAGCAGTGCCTTGATGTAACACTAGAGCACATATGTTTGCTGTGGATAAGGTAATACAGCAAAGATTCAACATTTTTACTTAGTGAAGCATCTGGCTGTGCTTTTCCCTGCACCCGCTTGACATCATACTCAATGTCACCCCTAGCTTTCACTTAGTTTGTAAAGGACCTCCATTTTACCTCATTCCAAAGGACCCTATTTAACTAGTTAATGCAGCCACGAACATAATGTAAGAAAGAGCACCAAAACGTACCGCAAAACATAATTATATTGCAAGAAGATGCACTTCGGAATACATAATTGTGATTAGAATTACTACCTCCAGTATAATATTATAATCTCATTACAGTTTAGTGTTATTTATATGACCCTATTACTCTAAAAGATATTTGAATAATAAAAAAGGATGCAGGATCGAATCTCATGAGTAATTCATGGTGATGCATTTAATGCAATAATTATTTCGGCGCAGGGCCTCTGCAAATACTGTCCTATAACATTTTTGCAGCATTGCAAATCCAGAAGTTATGATCTGTCATATTAATTCAGGAGCCCAACCACATTAAAGAGAGTTATGCCGCGTCCAATAATTGTTGGTGATACGCAGTCGTCGGAGCTATAAAACACGACAAAACATAAAAAAATATGTTTCAAATCTATAAATTAGGTAAGACATATTATCTAACCCCAAAAAAATATTTGTGTTGCACTTTGCAGATTTCAGATGGGAACTATCTGTTCATATTAATTAGGCGACTTGTTTCATTCAAGCATTTTACAAAAACAAGAGCATCGTTGAACGGGGAGTTTATTGAATGCATTACCCATGTCCACCGCCCACCCCGGACAATCACAGCTCCGACAGAACTAGGAGGTTCTATTTATTGTTGAGTTTGATAGATAGATCGTCGCAATACACGTGATGAACAATACAGGCGTGAGCGAAACTCAATCAGTGCCCGGCTTTTATTTGATGCCATGGTACAGGCCTCTTTAGGTCTCTCTTGCACACAGAATTGTAATCAATAATTAGAGTTCGCTTTTTGTCTGCTACTTGCTCATTAAGGGATGGCGCTCTTGGCTATTTTATTTCCATACTCCTGATTCAATGGTTTTCCTCTAATATCTTGTGTTTGCCCCGACCCTGGAGCATTTATTTTTCACCCTGCTTTTTGTTGGTGTTTGCTTTTGCTGCGGACATAAGGGAACAATTTTTTTTTTTGCATGACTTTTCTGACATTTCAGCTTTAGCGCTCCATTTGAGAACATTTCCTGCACTGCTCTGCTTTCCAATCCATTATTCTTCCTTTACATCTTCTTTGTCTCTCTCTTTCACCATCCCCAATCAGGCTCCCTCCCTCTCACTTGTAATTCTCTCTCTCTCTCAAGCTCCACCCTTCCAGTACCCCATGGTATTTTTTTTCCTCAATATGTCTCATCTCCCTCCCACAGTTACTACCTCTCTAAGGCTACTTCCCCTTCTCGCTGCCCCCTCCCTCTTCCGAGTACAGAGGTTCCTCTCTGTCTTTTCCTCTCCTGTTGGACACAGCCATTCAGGTGCAGACATGTGCAGTGAGTATGTGATCAATAGCTATTTGTAACTGTGGTGCACAGCCTAGAAGCATATACACATTTGAAGTCAGTCTGTGGTGCACAGTTGGAGCAAACCTGTAGTGTGCACAGTCACTCAACCCACATCCACACTCTGAACTCGCAAATGGGACTTACTGGCTATGCCCTTCATGGGTTACCCTTCAGCCATTCAAAATAACATTAGTTCATTCACATTTACACTTTGAGGTCCCAAAAGATCACTATCTCCTATAGAATCCCCTAAGGTCCCATATGGTCTTCTGTCATTTTAACGTCTAAACGGAGCTCCTTGATCAGTGCAGCCACCACTTAAGGGGCGATTACGATTACGTCTGGAAATTCTTCTGCTGAATCAGTTTTGGAATCATTTTGACCAAATCGGGTTCTCTGAATCCTACTGAACGATTACGATGCTTACGGACATCGTTTGGGCAGACTCGTATTTACTTCAATTGGAGCCTGTGTCCCGTACGAGAACAGTCTCCCATTGACAAATGGGGTGATTGGGGAAAACCTTGCACCCTGTGCCAGGCACCCCATGGTGCATGCCATACTGTGCATGCATGGGAAGGGGGACCAATGGGTAACCCCACAGGCCCCATTCGGAGTGCCTCGGGTGAAGGGGACCTGCTACGGTCCCCCTAAGTCAGATTCAGACAGGCAATGTGTGCTGACACAACCGATTCTGAAACTGTCAGAAAATGACATCCCAATCGCTCAGCTGGAGACGTGGTTCATAGAACAGTGCGATTCAGCTCCAAATGACTTATTTACTCCTAATGCCTTTCGGAACTGAGTCGGACAGGCGGAAAGTTTTCCAGCCATCGTAGTCAGTCATTGGGAAACATGTCCAAGTCGGTCGGAAAGGCGGGTTCCGAATTGGATTCAGACTAATTAAAAGCCATTTGGAGATTTTCCGGACAACATCGTAATTGGCCCCTAAGAAAGGGTGTTGGGGTGGTTCGTGGAGCGAGGGAGAGGGGAGAGCGAGCACGGGGGGACCTGTTAATCAGAATTCAAAAAAACGTACATGATGCCGCCTCCCATGTTGTGTCGCTCCTGCTAGCTTTTTCCTGGTCCCAGCAGCCCCTGGGAAAGACTCCCATCTAATCCCTGTGCTGCAGAGTAGTAAAGGGATTGGCCTGAGTGGGCAGAAAAGATGTTCTGGTAAGGTCAATCAATCAATCAATCAAGACATTTATATAGCGCGCTACTCACCCAGATCTTGAGTTGCTTCCTGAAGGAGAGGTGGTCCTGGGTTAGCCGAAGGTGGATGGGGAGGGAGTTCCATGTCTTGGCTGCCAGGTAGGAGAAGGATCTTCCTCCGGCGGTGGCTCTGCGGATGCGTGGGACGGCGGCGAGGACGAGGCTGGCCGACCGTAGCTGGCGGGTGGGTGTGTAGAAGGTCAGGCGGTTGTTGAGGTTGAGGACCCAAGTCGTGGAGAGCCTTGTGTGCGTGGGTCAGGAGTCTGAACGTGATCCTCTTGCTGACGGGGAGCCAGTGCAGATCTCTCAGGTGGCCGGAGATGTGGCTGTGTCGGGGGATGTCCAGGACGAGTTGTGCGGAGGCGTTCTGGATTTGTTAGAGTTTGAAGTTTGGCTGTGGTTCCGGCATAAGGGTGTTTCCGTAGTCCAGTCGGCTGGTGACGAATGCCTGGGTGACCGTCTTCCTGGTTTCGGTGGGGATCCATCGGACGATCTTTCGGAGCATGTGCAGGGTGTTGAAGCACGATGATGAGACTGTGTTGACTTGTCTGGTCAGCGAGAGGGAGGAGTCCAGGATGAAGCCCAGGTTACGTGCATGGTCCGTTGGCTTTGGAGTGGTGCCCAGGGCAGGGGGCCACAAGGAGTCGTCCCAGGTGGAGGGCGATGATCCCGGGATGAGGACTTCCATCATGTCTGAGTTCAGTTTCAGGCGGCTGTTCTTCATCCACTCGGCGACGTCTTTCGTCCCTTCATGTAGGCTGGTTCTGGCGGTGGCTGGGTCGTTGGTGAGGGAAAGGATCAGCTGGGTGTCGTCAGCGTAGGAGATGATGTTGAGGTTGTGTTGGCGTGCGATGGCTGCGAGGGGGCTCTTGTAGACGTTGAACAGGGTGGGGCTGAGCAATGATCCCTGTGGTACTCCGCAGATGACTTCGGTGGCCTCAGATCTGAACGGGGGGAGGCAGACTCTCTGGGTTCTTCCGGTGAGGAACGAGATGATCCACTCCAGTGCCTTCTCTTGGATTCCGATGTTGCTGAGGTGCTGCTCTAGGGTGTGGTGGCAGACAGTGTCGAACGCTGCGGAGAGGTCCAGGAGGATGAGGGCTTCTGTTTCCCCGTTGTCGAGCAGGGATCTGATGTCGTCAGTGGCTGCGATGAGGGCGGTCTCGGTTCTGTTGTTGGCTCAGAAGCCGGACTGCGAGGTCATAGAGTCTGTGGGGTTTCTCCAGCCCGGCTGTAATTAGCAGCCGGGCTGGAGAAACTTAAGTGTGCTTGTGTGTTTTGGTCGGCCTGAGATGGCTGGCTAAACACATATACGTATTTAGTGACGAAGTGCATAAGAACTCCTTCTCCTGCCTCCTGTGCCCCACCCTTCTATGCACAAGCTGGCTCAGAGCTGGAAAATGAAAAAAAACGATACTAGAGCATTGTTTTATTTTTCATTTGCTGGCTATGTGCCAGGCAGTGGGGCGATGCTCCTCCGCCATTACGGAGGAGCCGCCACTGTTGTTAATGCTTTACTCACAGATATCAGCTTCAAAGTTCACTAACGTCTGACAAAACTTTACTCTACTTGAAAGTCTCTCCACTTCAGACATTCAATGACTCAAACACTGTCTGCAACTCTTCCAGATCTGGATGCCAAGTACCCACCTGAAACTCAATCCCACCAAGACAGAAATACTGGTATTTGCCATGAACAACAAGCAAGAAGTAGTACAAACCTGGCTTCATTACATGGGCCTTGATAGTTTCGAATCCCAACTGTTACCATTGCAAAGTCACTCGAGTTCACCCTGGATACATACCACACCCTCAAGAATCAAGTTGCCCAAAAAAAACAAAGATGGCCATGCATCATCTCTCTTCTAAAACAATTTAAAGTATCTACCAGAAAGCAACCTTAAACCAAGCCCTCATACTCCCTCACCTGGCTGTTGAAATGCCTTGCTATATTGCCTCACAGAATCCACATGCTTCCCCCCTATAGGGCAGCCTCCATATCACAGCTATGTTATAATTGACTTGTGTCTCTCTTCTCCCTGGATGGGATTTCCCTGTTGCTCAGATAGTGTGAGTGGTAGAATTCCTGGTGACATCATGGAGTGTTTGGTGCCTGGCCTCTGTGTGGACTGGCAGTTGATGGCAGGCAGGCTGAGCGAAGGGGAGGTCGCTCCTGGTGGGGTTTACATTTCCATCTATCTATCTTTCCTGAAGAACTTAACCTGGAACTAAGTTAAATAAACCTATCCTGTTTTATACATCTGGTTCAAGGATCTTCTAATTACAACATGCATGTATCAGGATTAAGTCTGGGTGGTGAAGTTCTGAAAAACTCCGCTTGCGCTCATGAACATCAAGTTGATGAGTGCGAGCAAGGAAATCCCACCTTCCTGTGAGATCTTTCCTCATTCCCTCTCATCAACGATCAAGTTGGCAAACGCTAATGAGGGAAATCAACCGCCAGGTGAGATTTCTCAATGCGGGTGGTCGGATTTCTCAGCGTGAGTGGCCAGGTATGCTCACGACCGCTTGCATTGACAAACCGTTTGTTTGTGTTGAGAAAGTTGCAGCGCAGTAGAAAATCTACTCAAGTGGCACAAAGGAAGCAGCGCCCGCTTGAGCACTACATGGTGCCATTTGCAATAATTTCACAGCGCGGACAAATACCCAGCTCTGAAAATTATTGCAAACAGCATTTTTTTTAACTCATTCCACCGCTCGCAGAGCTTCACTTATCGCAGCAGAGTTTTTTTCCTATGTGGAACTCGGCGAACTCCGCCCAGCCTTAACCAGGATCTGAAGAAATATGATCACATCACCCACATGCTGATGGAATTCCATTTGCTTTCCGTGCCATCTTCAAAACCATGTGTGTCATTTGCAACACCATCATGGCCAGCACCCCTGCTTGTCTTGGGTTAAACTTCCCATCTCTGGTGGCCCTCACACATCTGAAGCCAGGACAACATGAGACTGGGAACAAAGAAGTCTACAAAATGAAAGCGAGAAACAGGCAGCAGCCCTTTTCCTTCTATGCACCCAGAAGATGTACCTCTTTAAAAAAGTTATATATCTCAATGAAGTAACAATACACTTCTGCTCCCTAAACCCAGATCCTTCTCCTAATAATCAGTGCCTGTATATTTGCCTTTAATCCAGTACATTGCTCCACTAACTTTTTTCAAACAGGGCTTTGCTGATTAAGCCTTGAGTTAGTCAGTCGTGCACGTGTATGAACGTGCAGTGCATCTTGCTACAGGATCTATCACCCTTATCCTGTGGTGGCTCACCTTCCTACTTGTCACATCTACCTGAACAAGTGATGATTACAATTCCTCCAGACCTGTTCATGCATAAGGGCTTCTGCCTGAAGAATCAAACTGAGAACACATTAACACATTGCACTGTGGTGGTCCCTCGAGGCGTATATCTGCGCTTCAATGGCTGCACTCCTGGAGTACTCCCCTTAGCACCAAGTGTGTTGCTTTTGGTCATCAAATAAATATGTCCGTTAGGTGTTCTAAGGGATCATTGGTTCCCCAGGCTCGTATGATAGCGCCACTGAATTGGTTGTCTGTAAAGGTGCCTGGAGTACAGGAGGGCGCCTCTCGGTTTGGCATTAGTGTTCCAATGTTTCATATTCAAATCAGTCCCAGCTTGATAAATTTCCCCTGCTGAGCCATATAAAAAAAGGTCAAATTTAATCAAGTTTGATTTCATGTTCTATTCTTGCTTTGTGCTTCAGAGGTCTCTGTGGGAATTGGCAGGATATTGCGGCTGAGTTCAATAAGATGAACTGTTAGCATTAATAACTTTATTAACTTCAAGACTGAATTACTTTGCGTGGTGTGTCCAGGAGTGATGTCAGCAGATGACTCATTTGTTAGTATGTTTTCCTTTATGATACACCCGTTCACACTAGTAGACATGTTAGGGAGTTCCCATAACATCTTAACTATGCTAAAACCTCAAACAGAACATGAAAACTGGTTTTCTGCAAAAGGCTCAGTTCTGTGTTTAAATAAATCTGACAGAATGAAGTAGGCATTTATCACCGTGCAGCTGGTATAATTAAATATGATATCATGTTTGGCTGTGAACATGTGTTCATATAACCCTGTAATAATGGGGTGCAGGATGTGCACCGGTCCTGCGCGATGCGCTTCTCCTTCTCTCCTGAACATGTCTTCAGACCTAGGAGAGGAAGGAGAGGTGCTCAGAATATGGGCACTGCCAGGGCAGAAGGTTTCTGTTCTGTCCCAGAGAGATCCACTACGCTATGCACCTGATGGAAGCTGAGAGGAGCTACATATCCATTGAGTCACAAGACTCTCGTGAGACTTGTGGATGGCCTAGCCTTCTTGAATATGCAGATTATAAATTCCTTATGGGTTGTGGCTTTCTTGCTGCCAATCCTGGTACAAAGTGGCTGAAATGTAAGAATTGCTGTTTAGAAGTTGAAATCCTGGTAACCAGTTATTCTGAGCAGCCTACAAAGGATTCATGCAACCAGAGACGTATTCTTGAACACGTTCATATAAAGATATAGATTTTCACTTGCTTATCTTTCTAGGAGGTTAGAATCAGTATTAAAAACTCATATTTTGCAATGTGCTAGTTTTCACAATGAGTCATTTATCAGTATATTAAACTCTATTTCCACTTATTTATTCCACAAAGAGATATCCATTAAGATTGAGAACTCAATATTCAATTACACTGTTTTTATAAGAGAAGCCAGTGGGATCATAGCTGATGCACACCTTCTTCTTCGTATAGCAAATAAGGTATTAAGGTATTGATTGGGATAAGCATATGATTATTGAAGTGCGTAGGCGAACCACATGATATTAACAAATGTGTTTTCATGTTACAGTAATCAAATCTGATATTGAATATAATCAGAACAACAGAAGGCTGTAGCATAATATTTAAGATCACTCTTTCAATCTGAGTGTTATTCACAGTTACCATAGCATTTTCAATTACATTATAGCAAGGGAGAATAAAGAGGATGTCAACAGGTGTATAGATTTTAGTTACCAATCCTAATACCACAGTGATACTAAAAGTCTTGGTGTGTCTTCAGATATCAATGCTTTTGCAGTACAAATCAAGCACAGCTGTGTGCCAGGGGAGTGCAATGATATCCAGTGTCTCTGTTTCTCTCTCTTCTCCCATTCCTTCTTCTTTGCACCTACTTCTAACCAACAGCAGGTAGGTGTATGGTTGGTTGTGGGTTTGGAGAAGTCCGAAAGCCCTCATTGCTGCCATGGGATCTTAATTTAAAGGTTAGCCCATTTTAGAAACCTCAAATATGTTGGGGTGTATTTACAGATGCGGAGGCTACAAGAGCCAGAACTCTTATGGCAGAACTAGTTGCCTGATCGGTGCCAAAAACTGACAGCGCATTAGCCTGTTCCTCATGTGCTTTCAGCAATTCTGCCAGTACAGGCAGGCTGTAGTGCTCCAAGTGCATACAAATGGCAGTACTCATAGCATGTGTATGTGGTGGTGTCCCAACTATGTCAGGTCATGGTGCACTCAACATAAATATTCACTGCTTCTACTGTATGTTTTCGATGTTGCTCCCAGTATATGTGTGTAATAGCATTCCTAATATGTGCAGTTCTTGGTGCATTCAGCATGAGCAAGCAGTGTTCCCAATATTTTAAGACCATGGAGCACATTTCGGAGGCCCGAGATTCTGCTTGTGATCGTGCCCTCCGAAAGAGCAGCATTCGTGCCTCCAGTATGCTCATGAGGCCTTGCTACAAGCATTGGCATGTGACAGTGTGATCAGCAAGTGCAACCAAGTGTGCAATTGTGCTATAGTGCTGCTGTATGCGCATGTGATGGTGCTCTGAGCATGTGAGCATTGGCATGTGACAGTGTGATCAGCAAGTGCAACCAAGTGTGCAATTGTGCTATAGTGCTGCTGTATTCGCATGTGATGGTGCTCTGAGAATGTATATGTGACAGTATTTCAAATATGTGCAGGTCTCGGTGCCTTCACAATAAGCATGTCCTTGGGCTCCCATGATGGGGCAGTATGTGGTTTCAACTTGTGCATGCGGCAATGCTCTCAGTATGTGAACATGATGGTGCTCCATGTAGGCCCACACCAAGGTGTTTCCAGAATGTACAGCCCCTGGTGCTCTCGGCAGGTGCTGCTGACCCCCCATGCAGACCACATGAAAAAGTGTCCCAGAACCTGTGCAGCCTTCAGTGGCCAAGGCGTTGTTGTGTTCGGATGGGATTGGTGCCACCCCACTTATGTGCAATCCCAGGGGCATTGCTTTGGTTGGTGTAGCAGGTGAGGTGTCACCGGGGCCCAGAGGCTTGAAGGCCCCCACTGAACCCTGATTTTTGCTGCATTCGATAATTCAAGGAACAGCCATTCCCTTTTCTGTACTAGGGCCCATGACAATCTGATTACACTAATTTGCAAACCTCTAGAGTGACTATTCAGCTTTAGAGTTCCCTGATACCAAGGGCATGGTCTGTAGAATTCCTCACCTTGCTCTTTGACCCTGCTAACATGCTTGGGGTAGCCCTTCAATTTCCATGCTCACGGAAGGGCCAATGGGATTTTGAGACGCTCCCACTCTGGACCTGGAAATTAGAGTCCTTATGTTGCAAAGTCCAGTGATCAAATAAATGGCTTAAACCAACCAGCGAGACACTGCAAGGAGCAGATGGGAGGGATGGGGGTTGGGAGTGTAGACTCGATGGAGAGAGAACTTGTAAAGTAAAAAACTTAATCAAAACAAGAAAGCACAGGACTAGTGCACGCAAAACAAGAAAAATGCCTGAAAATAGAGGGGAAAACACTGCCGAAGCACAAGACAAGAACATAAAAAGCAGGGAAACAAAAGCAAGAAAAGAGGCAAGAACATACATTTCAACGAAACAAAGTATACTGTTAAGCAAAAGAGCAAGCACAAAGCAAGCTAATAATGTAAGACAAGCATTAGATGCACGGCATGAAAGGGACGCGTCTGCGCGGTCGTGAATGTGATCTCGCTAGAAGCAGCAGCTGCTTTCAAGCACGCTCTTGCTTGTGGCACCATCCGCCTTGCGGGAGTGATCAACAGCCAATTAGCATGCATGCCGCTGCTCGCTCCCGCAAGGTGTATGCCGCCACAAGCACGAGTATGTGCTTCCAAAAACAGCAGGGCGACAGCTAAAGGTTCTCCTATGCAACGCATGCGTGCTGCGTAGGCGATACATGAAAAACTACATGTGTACAATGAGGAAAGTGAAACGCACATCTCAGCGTCGGTTTGGGGTATTGAACAGCTGTGGGAAGCAGCAGCATATATTTAATCAGTTGTAGTAGGGCCACATGCCCTGAATCGCATCAGGTGTGTGAGATGCATTTGCACACCAAAGATGGCTCTTGTTACTACTTACCAAGGAGACCAGAGTCATTTCTCTGCTTGCATTACATCCATTGATGCTGTTGCTATGCCACTGCGTCCATATCAAACTAGCCATGCCAGCATTATGCTGTATGCCATAAACCCACATGTGCAGTGCTAGACCTGTCAGCCATAGGGTGGTCTTACCCGTTTTTTTCGCCCTTTACCTTGTTTTTTCCACCATCTTTTTTTGTTGGACCTAGATCTCTGGGCGCCTTACCACTGACAAACAGAGCTGAGGTGCAGGTGCTCTCTCCAAACAACATGGCTGCCACAGGCCCCTGCTACTGCAGAGTGGCCTTTTTAAACACCCACTAATAGTCAGGAGCAGTCTGGGACATTAGGATACAATAACACTGCCATCCCGCCTTTTCAACCCATAGCCTAGAATGTAGAATCTCCTGGAACCTTCCAGAATAGGGGAGGGGTTATGCTTTGCTGACTTTAGAGAGTGGTCACCTGACCTAGGGGTATAAGGGGAAAGGAGGGAAATCTACCTGTCAGTTGGGGCACCACTGGACCTGGGGGAACCTGCAGGACTTTAGGCGGTTGGGCCTAGGGGATGAACCTACGCCACTGGAACAGACTGGGCCTAGGCACTGCTTTTCTAAGTTAGGTGAGGCACTCTGCCAGCCTACAGATCTGGCCCAGCGTTGGGGAACCTAGGGAACCACCTCCAGTGTGCCAGGGAAAACCATCCTACCTCTGAGCCACCAACTCAACCCCCTTTCTTCCCCCACCCAAGAAACTGCACCAGAAGGGCGCTGGAACCAACAAGCACCGCAAGGAAACACCTACCTGCTGGGAGAACTGCTGGGGGATCAACCAGGTAACCAGTGCTTCCCACCTGAATTGTGCTCCTGCGCTGCCCTGCCTAAGCTGTGACTGATCCCCTAGTGCTGCATTACCCTGCACTGCCCAGAACCGTGTCATGCCCGAATGGCTGTCTCACAAAGCGCTATGAACTCCAAATCGCTGTGCCCCCCGAGAACGCTGTGCTTGCCAAGCGCTGTGCTGCTAAAAGTGCTATTGCCTATCACCTCAGCTGCAAGAGACTGCCCTGGAGTCCCACAACGCTGTACTGTTAAAGGCGCTGTGCCCCTTAAAGTGCTGTGCCTGAATCGCGCTGTTGCTTTTCACCGCCTCTGCCCGGTACGTGTAGCGTGGCACGGGGACCAAGAGACTTGAAGCTGAGGAGCGCTGTGGCGGGAAGATACGCTGCCTCGCATCAATCACCGCCGCTGCCCTGGAGCCTGACATCACTGCCAGGGCCCGGCGCCTCATCGGTGAAGTGCTGCTTCTGCCTATGTCTCCGCTGTGGCTCCCGGAGCAAGGAGAGGGCCGCTGCAACATCGGGTAGGCCCGCACCGGGCCGACGAGGCCAAGACAACCTTCCCCACATGAGGGCCATGCTGTGACTGGCAGTTAGCGCCGCGGGGCCGTTTCTGATTGGGCCTGATGCCAGAAGAACCCAGGAAGAGCCAGGATCGGCCGGAGTGCCAGCGAGGGGGCACGAAGGAGAGCACTATCCCCCTGTTCTGCCATAGGCCGGGACCAAGCCCAGCGTGAGCTCCTACACTACTCCGCTCTGGCCCGCGAAGGACTATAAATGAAGGTAACTACCCCTGGGGGAGGGCCAGAGTCTATGGAGGCGTTGGAACTGCGGAAAAGCCTGAGAAGTTAGTGAGGCAGCCCACTGACTGGCCCTCCCCTACCAGAGACTGTAGTTTGGCCCAGTTGTCCCTAATTAACCTGCCTGATAACTGCCTGGAGGTGTTTAGGGTGTGCTATATTATCCAGATTGCCCTCAGGTGTTATAAGTGAAGTATTCACCCCTACCGGTGTGAAAGTGGTGGGCTACAGAAATTAAGTGAGGTATTGCCTAGAGTCTGATGCTGCTAAGGTGAGCTGGTGCAGGACTCGGGGATTAAAGCGTGACCCCAAATTGTGTGTCTTATGCTGTGAAGTCATGTGCCGTGGCCGCTGCACTACACTTGTGGAAGTAGTTTCAGCATGTGAAAGTCCTGGGGTATGGAAAATATGTGAGGTACTGTCTAGAGTCTCATGCTGCTAGGATGAGCTGGACTTGGGGATGAAAGCGTGAGTCCAAACTGTGTGTCATATTGTAGTGACCGGATATTTTGTCATATTTCCGAGTGATGGTGACTTTAGTCTACTACCTTCTTAGTATAGTGGATAGATCCCTATCTTCAGCCTATTCTTAGGATTAGCCTATTGACTTTGGCATAAGCGTATGTCCTTTCATCATTTTAGGGCCTGAAGGCCTATATTAGAGGGTAGATCCTTTATTCCTTCCGTCTCCTCACCCACGCACACCAAGCCCTACACAGCCAAGGCCCAGGATACCTCAACAGCCACCTCAACTTCTACGCTCCCAAACGCCAGCTTCGTTCGACCAGCCACGCCCTCGCCGCCGTCCCCCGCATCCGTAGAGCCACCACAGGGGGACGGTCCTTCTCCTACCTCGCCGCCAAGACATGGAACTCCCTCCCCACCCACCTCCGCCTGACCCAGGACCACCTCGCCTTCAGGAAGCAACTCAAGACCTGGTTGTTCGAGCAGTAGCAGATCCCCCCCCCCCCAGCGCCTTGAGACCCTCTGGGTAAGTAGTGCGCTATATAAATACGATGATTGATTGATTTATTGATTCCTGATACTATATTACCTATTGGTAGGGTTTGTTTATGTATTTAGATATAGCTATGCATCTCTTTAACCACATGAATGCTAAAGGTAATCCTCCAGGATGCTGACTTTTCTTGATTCCCATTGTTCATGACGAGCTCAGCTCGTCATGAGTGTATGGAGGTGTACATCATGACGAGCTGAGCTCGTCATGAGCGTCCAAGGAGTTAATCATTTTCGGGCCTACAGGGCCCAAACGAGAGAGACTCCATTTTCTTTCCTGCCTCGGCTGCTCGAGGCTCTTGTAGGTCAAGAGTGATGTTTTAGTTATGAGCTGTTGTTCACTGGAGAGGAACCAGTCAGAGCTGGCCCTTATCAAAGGAATGTAAGCAGAGCTCAGGTGTTGGACGAAATAGCAGTTGGCCACTGTGGGAGTGTCGGGAGCCCGGAGCCTAGCACAAGAATCTGGTGGGCGGCAGGTTACTGTCTAGAAATTTCCATCAACGAAGAGCTCTTTATATTATCGAGGTGTAGAGAGGAGAGGCAGGCAGAAAGCAGTCGACAACTGACAGTTGCAGTTGCAGATGACAATTGGAGTTTGGAGCAATCGAAGGCTGATGATCTTTTGGAGAGACTGAAGTTACATCGTGAGTCAGTCTATTAGAGCAGTTGGAGATAGTTAAACGTGGGAGTTAGAATAATCAGAGTGAAGAAGTTAGTTGAACAGATGGTTTCCAGAGCTGAAACTATATCATTGGATTGAAGTCTGGAGGTGAAGACAGTTTGTGAGAGACAGAGAGAGCAGAGCTGAGACACAGAGACGAAGAGGACGGGAGACGGGTTCCAGTGCTTTGAAGGGGCATAGCGGTACAGACGTGTATCCGTGGGTGCAGAGTAGAATCTGAGATGAGCCAAGGCACAGACGATAGGGGACCCAGATGACAGCTAGAACCGGACTCCGTAATTATAAGGTGAAGTCTGTCCTGCTATTATAGTGTATTTATGCTAATTCTTTCCTTTACTTTTCAGGCTATGCTTAGATCGTTGGGTAGTATTGTAACTTTATAATATAATGTTTTCTTTTTATGTTATTGTGTAATAAAGGGACCCCAGTTTGTAACGAACACATACTTGTTTATTGTTCTTATGACAAGATTAACATTTCTTTACAGCCAGGTGCTATCGTATGGAAGGATGGGTGATTCCCTTCCTACAGGTAACTGATGCGGGAGATCGATGTGAGTTTTATGTCACGGAATAATTCTTAAGTGTAACAATTTGGCAGTTCTTGTGTGTGAGAGGATCGGATATCACATGAGGGATAACAATTCATATAAGATAGACCCCCAGAAAACATTAGTTATAAAGAAACTTCCCCAATAGAGGGAGAGAGAGAGAGAGGAAGGTAATAATAGGACTGTGAGATCGCTCAAAATAGGGCGTTAATGAGAACACCAATTGTGGATGGTGTGGTAGAGTGAGCTGCTCTCCACAATGAGAAGGAGGGTAGAATAGTCCGGACCAGATTGTCGCGGGGATAAAGGGTAAGATCAGAGGATGGGACATGGAATTCCGTAGTTATTAGTGATCATTCTTAGTAACCCCTTAGATATAGCAGTGTTTTTGATGATATAAGCTTGTATATTGCGAGTGCCCCATTCCCTGGTAAGTATTCAGGAACCATTGTAAATAGGGTCCGGGAAGGGATGGTGTTACGTTTTGGCCGGGTTGGTTGTATATAGGTGAGTGAGTGATTCTTGGTCCGAGAATACGGTGCTCTGGCCACTGTGCCACATCTGTCCAAGTAGTGTCAGCATGAAGTAATAGCTGCTTAGATGAACTTTTGTTTCGAACATTTTAGCTTGTGTATGGTGCTTAGGTGGGGTTGTGTAAAGCTAAATCAATACGGTATTTGTAAAGTGCAAACTAATCACCCGTATGCGTGAGTAGAGTCGGGGATTAAAGCGAGAGGTCTGTGCTGCAAAGTGAGATGGTCTGGCTGCTGCGCCACAGCTGTGTGGAGAATACATTTTGGCGAGGGTCTGGGAGTTGCCGTTATCTGGCCCTAAAATAGAAGGCCTAATTTGTAAGTTATAGGGTGGCTCTAAAAAGAGCCCTTGTGTTCATTAGTTGGAGCTACATATAAGTGCGGATGCACAGCTTCAAGGTATTCAGGAAAACTCGGTTTCCCTGATCTCTGAAGTATACTCTATCACTTCTGCATATATCTGCATATCAAAACGTATGTTGTTGTTGTTGTTGTAGATGGAGCCCATTATGTGGTGTTTGAGGTATGCGTACACAGCATTGTTGACTGTCTTCCGAGATTTTTCAATCTGATGACAAAATTGTTTGGACCATTTCCACTTCTTCCTTCGGCATATATTGGAATATACAAAGATAATTTGAGGCAAAAGTAACATCAATTGTCCAAAGGAGTCCTTCATAAGCATTTCCAAACCTACCCCAGTCAATGTGCCGAGGTCGTTTCCACCACAGTGCACAATCATGAGGTCAGGGTGTTGGAGATGCAAACAGGCTTTAACTAAAGGCAACAATTGGTTCCACTTCAATCCTCTCTGTCCAAACCATTTAATGTCCACATTTTGTAAACCTAGGTCCAAGTCAATGCGTCTCTGTTCTGCATACCTCTTGCACCAGAAACAAAGCTATGTCCTACGATCCACGCTAGCATTTTGAAGGTATGGCTGGAAGGTATGGAAAGATGTATGTAGCTCATGCAGTTCCTTAGCAGCACATATATGTCACAAAAGAGGCCTGCTGTGATCAGCACCTAAGTAGGAGTCTGTGGGATTATAGTCTAAAGGAATGCAGGCATGGCTTTGATTTTGTTGAAGTTGCATACTACAGTTGTGGACCCTTAAGTGGTATTGGCCAACCTTTCTGTCATATGGTACAGAGGCAAACAGTTTTTAAACTGTGCAACAGATCTGGGAATCAGATCTTATGATTCAGTGGACTAATGCAATCATTTCACGGTTCTGTTTCTTAACCAATGGTTACATGTTTGCATCCCTGTAGGTCCACGCAGCCTTTCATACTTCGGAAGATGTTACAAAGAGCACCATTAATGTGAGTAATGATAAACATCTCATATATGTAAATGGTGCCAAGGCACCTCCTGTCAGGCACCAGGGACCAATTACCTCATATCCAGGCTCTGCAAGAATGAAGCGTAGGCCACCCACTCAACTTCAAGCTGGTCCTCAACACTCGAGTGACAGTGACCCCCCTTCCTTTAGGTAAAGGGTAAAATGGGAATTGGAGGAGGTAAGGAAGAGGTTGGTTCCAGTGTTCTGTTTCTTCTCCGGCCACCTTTGTTGTCTCAGTGTTGTTGGGAATTCTAGGGTCACCGCTTTCTGTCATCAAACGCCTTTTCAGTAAGCACAATGCACAATGTATCACTCAAAGATTTGCAACAATTCCACTTAAACTGTACTTCTCATGCACCCTGCCCACCTGCAAGCTGGACCTCACTCACCAATCATATTTCAGCCGTTTGTAAAAAGTGGTCATCGAATAACATATTCCATCACAGGTTTGTGCAAGGTGTCCATAAGCCTGCACACACGTGTTCATCGAATAACCTATTCAGGCACAGGGTTATAATTAAAGTCCATTGTATTGACGCATTGAATACAATGTACAACCTTTAGGCAGGGTCTTCGTTTCAAGTAAGGTAAGCAATGAAGAACTCCATCTATGAGAATGGTATTAAATAGTTTGCAAGGTACAGTGCACTCTCCTTTTGTCGGCGCTTGTGATATGTTGATGATTTTTGAAAGCATGAACGTTTGATCCTTTGATAATCTTCCTTTTCTCTTTTCTTTTTCTTTTTCAGGTTACGGCGAGGCACAGAAGCCCATGGAGCTGCATGGGAAGTAATGGCATTATGAAGGCAGAAGGCCAGGACGCTGGATTCGCCAGAGCCAGGAGCCGGAAAATAGAACCTTCTCCGGTAAAGAAAGTAAAGCCAAGCCGGGCTTGAGGCCTATGGTGTGGTCTTTATAGACCTCGCCCCAAGATGGCTGCCAAAATCATGTGAGGCTGAAATTTCACAGGTTCGTGCCTCTCGGTGATATTGAGTGATATTGGCCCGCCTCTTATAGAGGTCAGGTGGTAATGGGTCTGCCATCTTGGGAAGGGATGGGAGGCATGGGAGGCAGACTCTTTTTTTGCTTTGGAGGGTTCTGGTGTGGAGCTGAAGCTCACTTTGTATATCATGTGGCGAGGAAGACTAACGAGGAGGTAATGCATGTGTTAACACCTCCTTGGGACTGAATGTCGCTCTCTACCCATACCCCGTATTGTTAACTATATCTGCAACAGGGTGCACAACATTGAAAGCTTGGGGGCTTCTCAGGACTAAAGGCCTGATTTAAAGTTCAATGGATGGGTTACACCATCACACATGCGATGACCATCCCGCACGTCATATTATGAGGGCCTTTAGATATAACAGACTTGTATTACCGCAGACAGGATATCCTTCACATTTGTAGCAGAGTAGCTGCCTGCAGAACTCTAAACCGGCACCTAATGTAGGTATGTAACGGCGGTGACCCGCCCCACCCCACCACCTTTTTCTAAACATGAAGGGTGTCTGTCAGGCTGAGCAAAGGTCAGCCTAACTGACACTCTTCATGTTCAGGTCAAGCAGCTAGGTGCTGAACTAGTGCAAAATGGGCAAGCGCCCGGCTGTCTAAGCTGAACTTTGCTGGGCCTGAAGATGTTACAGCCCTGTGGACTTTACCTCCTTAGTCCAGCAAAGTGCTTGGGGGGTTCCCCCTCATGATGAATGGGAATATCACTCATAGTCTTGGACTTGGCCACTTGAGTTTTGAGCCCCTGGTGTCCAGGGTGCAGTGTCTAGCAATGATACTCATCACACAGTGTGGTGAGGTCAGCAGTCTCACTGACCCTGTCTCATTATGTAACGAGTAAGGAGCTGCCACCTCCTCTCATTGACTGACCTATAACAAGGTCAGCCAGTGAGAGAAGACACCATCCCCGATTGTGAGAAACTAGCGAGACTTCTCTCATTCCACCTGAGATTACCTCTGCGGTCCAGTAAGTGTTGTCTTTTTAATGTTTGGTGCATATGTGTGTATGTAGGAATGTATGTGTATTTGGTGTGCATGCATGGGAATACATGGGTGTGAGTAAGTGAGACTGCATGTTGCCCGCCTGCTTGTTCCCTTACTCAAATGAACCACTGCCACTGGTATGTACCCCAGTATTTGCCTTGCTTTCATTCTGGTTGATACAGAGTCTTGATGTTTTTGGCATGACAAAGAAACCTTTGTATATAATACAAAGGCCACGCACATATTTTACCCTTACTGTGATTAGCAGGTTATCTCACCTGCTGCGAGGAACTATATGTAATCTGAAGGTCACAGAAATACCCTTGCAAAGCAGCCCACTAGGTTACTGCATGTGTTACTAAGATATTTGTGTAATCTTCAGGTAAAATATTTTCATGCGAGCATGAAAGCTGAAAAGCTACAGGCCAATGTAAAATAGTATGGCAGGTTATTGCAAATGCTGAAGCACTTTTGTATAATCTACCGGGCATAGGATTTCATCCTGCTATGGTAGCACAGGAGTTAATTGTACCAGCTGCAAAAATCTTTGTAATATCTGCAGATACCATGGTTACCTATTATTAAATAGCAGAACACCGCACGTCACCCACAACAGAGGTCTTCATGTAATCTGGACCTCACAGTTTAGCATCTTAATCAAATTGCTAATCGAATTAAGCATCCTTCCCTAAGTGGACTTGTCTGATTGTGTATCTGTATTCTACATGACACAGTTTAGAATCCAGAAAAATAACTTGACACAAAGTAGTTCCCTGTCGTCACAGATTTGTACACTGGTGAAACAGCTAATTTGAGAAGTCTATGAATTGCTCCCACATGTCTCTGGTCATCTATACTAAAGTGACAGTGATTTTATATATATATATATATAGCTTACCTACGGGCGTCGCCAGTTGGTAGTTATAGTTAGGACCTAGTTACCATAGGAAAATGGAAACATTCTATTCCCAATAACTTTGTCGCCCATTGACAAATCTTTGCGAAATTTTCAAAACAAATTCTTTGTTGATATCAGCTCCTATGTTGGAAGTTTGGAGGTGATTCATCTTGGGGGGTTGAGAAAAAGGGGGAGTCCCAAAACGTGTTTTTGTTCATTTTAATTTTCATAGGAAACTTTAGACAAGGCTAGAGGTCGAATGGGTGAATGGAATTACCCCAAATTTGGCAGGTAGAAGGGTCTTGGTCTAGAAAGCACGCTTTTGTTTATTTGGTGTAAATTCGTTCAGTAGTTTTGGGGAAATATCAAAAGTTACAGATATCGATATTTGGGAATTATGCCATCTGATTGGCTGAGGCGTTACGGGAACGTGCTTGCTGCTGATTGGCTGCAGGCGGTGGGAGCGGTTGCAACTAGGAAGTGTTGGCCGCCTTTTTGTGATTTCGTTGAAGCGAGTAAGGGGAAAAAAGGGTGAAAAAAGTGGGAAAGAGAAGGGTAGGAGCACTGTAACCTCTGAGAGGTGTTTAGGGTGTGCTATATTATCCAGATTGCCCTCAGGTGTTATAAGTGAAGTATTCACCCCTACCGGTGTGAAAGTGGTGGGCTACAGAAATTAAGTGAGGTATTGCCTAGAGTCTGATGCTGCTAAGGTGAGCTGGTGCAGGACTCGGGGATTAAAGCGTGACCCCAAATTGTGTGTCTTATGCTGTGAAGTCATGTGCCGTGGCCGCTGCACTACACTTGTGGAAGTAGTTTCAGCATGTGAAAGTCCTGGGGTACGGAAAATATGTGAGGTACTGTCTAGAGTCTCATGCTGCTAGGATGAGCTGGACTTGGGGATGAAAGCGTGAGTCCAAACTGTGTGTCATATTGTAGTGACCGGATATTTTGTCATATTTCCGAGTGATGGTGACTTTAGTCTACTACCTTCTTAGTATAGTGGATAGATCCCTATCTTCAGCCTATTCTTAGGATTAGCCTATTGACTTTGGCATAAGCGTATGTCCTTTCATCATTTTAGGGCCTGAAGGCCTATATTAGAGGGTAGATCCTTTATTCCTTCCGTCTCCTCACCCACGCACACCAAGCCCTACACAGCCAAGGCCCAGGATACCTCAACAGCCGCCTCAACTTCTACGCTCCCAAACGCCAGCTTCGTTCGACCAGCCACGCCCTCGCCGCCGTCCCCCGCATCTGTAGAGCCACCACAGGGGGACGGTCCTTCTCCTACCTCGCCGCCAAGACATGGAACTCCCTCCCCACCCACCTCCGCCTGACCCAGGACCACCTCGCCTTCAGGAAGCAACTCAAGACCTGGTTGTTCGAGCAGTAGCAGATCCCCCCCCCCCCAGCGCCTTGAGACCCTCTGGGTAAGTAGTGCGCTATATAAATACGATGATTGATTGATTGATTGATTCCTGATACTATATTACCTATTGGTAGGGTTTGTTTATGTATTTAGATATAGCTATGCATCTCTTTAACCACATGAATGCTAAAGGTAATCCTCCAGGATGCTGACTTTTCTTGATTCCCATTGTTCATGACGAGCTCAGCTCGTCATGAGTGTATGGAGGTGTACATCATGACGAGCTGAGCTCGTCATGAGCGTCCAAGGAGTTAATCATTTTCGGGCCTACAGGGCCCAAACGAGAGAGACTCCATTTTCTTTCCTGCCTCAGCTGCTCGAGGCTCTTGTAGGTCAAGAGTGATGTTTTAGTTATGAGCTGTTGTTCACTGGAGAGGAACCAGTCAGAGCTGGCCCTTATCAAAGGAATGTAAGCAGAGCTCAGGTGTTGGACGAAATAGCAGTTGGCCACTGTGGGAGTGTCAGGAGCCCGGAGCCTAGCACAAGAATCTGGTGGGCGGCAGGTTACTGTCTAGAAATTTCCATCAACGAAGAGCTCTTTATATTATCGAGGTGTAGAGAGGAGAGGCAGGCAGAAAGCAGTCGACAACTGACAGTTGCAGTTGCAGATGACAATTGGAGTTTGGAGCAATCGAAGGCTGATGATCTTTTGGAGAGACTGAAGTTACATCGTGAGTCAGTCTATTAGAGCAGTTGGAGATAGTTAAACGTGGGAGTTAGAATAATCAGAGTGAAGAAGTTAGTTGAACAGATGGTTTCCAGAGCTGAAACTATATCATTGGATTGAAGTCTGGAGGTGAAGACAGTTTGTGAGAGACAGAGAGAGCAGAGCTGAGACACAGAGACGAAGAGGACGGGAGACGGGTTCCAGTGCTTTGAAGGGGCATAGCGGTACAGACGTGTATCCGTGGGTGCAGAGTAGAATCTGAGATGAGCCAAGGCACAGACGAGAGGGGACCCAGATGACAGCTAGAACCGGACTCCGTAATTATAAGGTGAAGTCTGTCCTGCTATTATAGTGTATTTATGCTAATTCTTTCCTTTACTTTTCAGGCTATGCTTAGATCGTTAGGTAGTATTGTAACTTTATAATATAATGTTTTCTTTTTATGTTATTGTGTAATAAAGGGACCCCAGTTTGTAACGAACACATACTTGTTTATTGTTCTTATGACAAGATTAACATTTCTTTACAGCCAGGTGCTATCGTATGGAAGGATGGGTGATTCCCTTCCTACAGGTAACTGATGCGGGAGATCGATGTGAGTTTTATGTCACGGAATAATTCTTAAGTGTAACAATTTGGCAGTTCTTGTGTGTGAGAGGATCGGATATCACATGAGGGATAACAATTCATATAAGATAGACCCCCAGAAAACATTAGTTATAAAGAAACTTCCCCAATAGAGGGAGAGAGAGAGAGAGGAAGGTAATAATAGGACTGTGAGATCGCTCAAGATAGGGCGTTAATGAGAACACCAATTGTGGATGGTGTGGTAGAGTGAGCTGCTCTCCACAATGAGAAGGAGGGTAGAATAGTCCGGACCAGATTGTCGTGGGGATAAAGGGTAAGATCAGAGGATGGGACATGGAATTCCGTAGTTATTAGTGATCATTCTTAGTAACCCCTTAGCTATAGCAGTGTTTTTGATGATATAAGCTTGTATATTGCGAGTGCCCCATTCCCTGGTAAGTATTCAGGAACCATTGTAAATAGGGTCCGGGAAGGGATGGTGTTACGTTTTGGCCGGGTTGGTTGTATATAGGTGAGTGAGTGATTCTTGGTCCGAGAATACGGTGCTCTGGCCACTGTGCCACATCTGTCCAAGTAGTGTCAGCATGAAGTAATAGCTGCTTAGATGAACTTTTGTTTCGAACATTTTAGCTTGTGTATGGTGCTTAGGTGGGGTTGTGTAAAGGTAAATCAATACGGTATTTGTAAAGTGCAAACTAATCACCCGTATGCGTGAGTAGAGTCGGGGATTAAAGCGAGAGGTCTGTGCTGCAAAGTGAGATGGTCTGGCTGCTGCACCACAGCTGTGTGGAGAATACATTTTGGCGAGGGTCTGGGAGTTGCCGTTATCTGGCCCTAAAATAGAAGGCCTAATTTGTAAGTTATAGGGTGGCTCTAAAAAGAGCCCTTGTGTTCATTAGTTGGAGCTACATATAAGTGCGGATGCACAGCTTCAAGGTATTCAGGAAAACTCGGTTTCCCTGATCTCTGAAGTATACTCTATCACTTCTGCATATATCTGCATATCAAAACGTATGTTGTTGTTGTTGTTGTAGATGGAGCCCATTATGTGGTGTTTGAGGTATGCGTACACAGCATTGTTGACTGTCTTCCGAGATTTTTCAATCTGATGACAAAATTGTTTGGACCATTTCCACTTCTTCCTTCGGCATATATTGGAATATACAAAGATAATTTGAGGCAAAAGTAACATCAATTGTCCAAAGGAGACCTTCATAAGCATTTCCAAACCTACCCCAGTCAATGTGCCTAGGTCGTTTCAACCACAGTGCACAATCATGAGGTCAGGGTGTTGGAGATGCAAACAGGCTTTAACTAAAGGCAACAATTGGTTCCACTTCAATCCTCTCTGTCCAAACCATTTAATGTCCACATTTTGTAAACCTAGGTCCAAGTCAATGCGTCTCTGTTCTGCATACCTCTCGCACCAGAAACATAGCTATGTCCTACGATCCACGCTAGCATTTTGAAGGTATGGCTGGAAGGTATGGAAAGATGTATGTAGCTCATGCAGTTCCTTAGTAGAATAGGAGATATGTTTAAAGATTTGGAACTAGTTTCTATCTGCATACAAAATGGTACCTGATTGGGAGATGAAAAGCATGGTTTTTTTAAAGTAGGGTGCACATTTGTTTTGTGGAAAAGCATCTTTGTGATTGATTAAGAAAAAGCAGTTTAAACGTGTAGTACATATTATTCAATAAAATGTGATCAAGTCAACCACACCTGCTACTTGCATTTGGAATGCAGTGTTCGAACTTAAAACAATCGTGACCTTTTAACCTGCATGTGCCTATAAATGTTTGTGAAAATGTTGCAAAAAATATCATTAGGTTTAAAAAAATTGATGAACTTTTAACCTCCACGTGTTGTATAATGTTTTAGAAAGTGTGTTGATAGAATACGTTGCATTTATGACTTCTACGTGTACTTGAATATTAATAAAATTGATTATATGGAAAAATAGAAAGACAGTAATAGAGAGAAGTTTTGAAAGCTAAAAGAATCAAGGAACTATTCTAATGGGTTCTTTATTACCTACTGGAGGTCTCCAGTAGGTAGTTATAGTTAGGTCCGAGTTTCCATAGGAAGAACATTTTTTGTTTTGCGTAAAACTTTGGTGTCATTTGATAAATCTTCATGAAATTTAAAAACGAATTCATTCTTCATATCAACTCCTATGTTGAAAGTTTGGGGGTGATTCGTCAAAAGGAGGCGAGATAAAAGGGGGGTCCCAAAACGTGTTTTCTCCATGTTAATTTCCATAGGAAAGTTTAGACAAGGTTACAGGTTGAGCGGGTGAACGGAATTACCCTAAATTTGGCAGGGAGAAGGGTCTTGGTGTAGAAAGCACGCTTTTGTTCATTTAGTATAAATCTGTTCAATAGTTTGTGAGAAATATTGAAATTTACAGTTATCAATATTTGGAAATTCTGCTATCTGATTGGCTGAGGCGTTACGAGCAGGAGCTTGCTGCTTATTTGCTTTGATGGTGTTGCAACTAGGAAGGGTTGGCCGCCATTTTGTGATTCTGTTGAAGCGAGTAAGGGGAAAAAAGGGTAAAAAAAGTACGAAAGGAGGGTAAGAGCACTGTAAGCTTTGTGGGTGAGAGCGAAGCGAAGTAGTCACTGTTACCGGTCTGAAAGTGCTGTGTTACTCAGATTGACATGGTGCTAATATGATATGGTGCTACACTCGGGTATGGAACCAAGAGTCTGAACCATGAGGTCATTGCTGTAAAATGATGTGGTCTGATGTTTATAGCATACATGTGCTACTAGGCGTTTATACCATACAGGGAGTGGGAAGCGAACCACTGACTGCTACTGTGTGTTGATAGTATACTGGAAGCGGAAAGCGAAGTAGTTACGCCTACTGTTGTGAAGACTTGGGGATGAAACCGAGGTGATTGCTTTAAAAGGATAGGCTCTGGGCGCTGTAGTATATGTGTGCAAGTAGTGTTAGTAGACGTTTATACCATACAGGGAGTGGGAAGCGAACTACTGACTGGTACCATGAGTATAGACTATACCGGAAGTGGGAAGCGAAGTACTCACACCTACAGGTGTGAAGACTCAGGGATCAAACCAAGCTGATTGTTGTAAAGTGATGGGCTCTGGTCACTGTAACATACTATCCGCTGTAGTATAAGTGTGTAAGCAGTGTTAGTATGCGTTTGGTGTGAAGACTCAGGGATTAAACCGTGAACCTAAATTGTGAACTCATTGCTGTAAAGTGATGTGCTCTGGGCGCTGTAGCATACCTGTGGAAGTAGGTTTAGTTTGCAGTTATACCACATAGGGAGTGGGAAGCAAAATACTTACCCCTACCGGTCTCAAGATTCGGGGATGAAACCATGAACTCATTGCTGTAAAGTCAAGTGCTCTGTGTAGTATTCCAATGTATGTCATAGTAGAATGTTAGTCTATGATTCTACTAGAATCTAAGTATGTAATGTTAGAATGTAGGGCTGTCATGATGGGTACCTTGCAGAGTTTGTACACAGTGCTGGAGAAGACGGTTGCCCCTTGCAATCTGCTCCTGTTGGTGGCTGTTTCAGGTGTCTTATTTTTCTGTAATAGATCTACTTATTGGATCCACTGCTGTCTGCCTCTTCACTACATAAATTTGGTGATGAGCGGGAGAAGGTAAAAAAAGTAGTGTTAGTATGCGTTTATACTAACAAATGCGTCATGGTCCTTGGGAGGGCAACATGTCAGGCGCAGCTCATACAATGTCCAGGGGTGTGCATTCGCGGTACATTTGTGTTTGCTATTAGAGGGCTGGTGCATGGCTTCCACCCTGTGATAGGAAATACTTGTTTGAGTGCTTGAAGCGAAAGGAGGAACATCTCATATCGCTTTAATAGAGGGGATGCAGATGGTAATAGTCAGTTAGATTATGTTTGGTAGGTGCACTGTAATAGTAGAAAAGTTTTCCCTTAAAATGTCCTATAAACAGATGATTTTCACAATAAATAACGGAAAGGTGTTGTCAGAAAAAGAAGACCTAACACTCAGTTTTTCATTTGAAGAAAAAAGTAACCTTTATTAAAACACAAATAAATGTAAACGTAAGTTCAATAAAACATACAGTATAATATAAAAAATGTGGGTTGGACTCCAGTGGAAGCAGCGTAGGAAACCTGCAAGACAAAAATGAAACATAAGTATGTGTGCTATGTGTCAGGATCCTACATGGTTGCGCCTGCCTAGCGTATGGAACAACAAATCCCATGATCCTTTTCTCCTGGGAGTATATCATTGACCCGCTCTATTGGACGAAGCGCGTAATTCTGTTTCCTGTTTCTGTTTGTTTGCCAGTATTGGAGTGATTGGAGACGCAGCCTTGGAATTGGGTGCATGGTGTCCCAGCGTATGTTCTGTGGATTGATCGAGGTGGAGAGACACTGATTGCGTGGAGGAGGTGGCGAACATAGAGAATCGAGATAAGTGCATGAGTTGTGAAGCGTTTATTTCGTTGATCTTGTGCTGCCATTCCAGTGTCTCTCATAAACTGTTATATTCGACGGAACGAGGAGAGGTTCTACCTCGCATTGCCGTTTTTGTATATATTGATGTTACTTGGCATTAGAAGCAGTGGAGCATTGTGGTGGCTATTACACGCTTCCGTGTGTTTCATGAGGAAAATATTGATGTTAGAAATGATGACATAATGGGCAGCGGAGCGTTGTGGTGGCTACTGCACGTTTCCGTGTGCTATGGTGTAAAGTTCAGTACTTGTAATTCCGGAGTGGTTGTGGTGGTCGCAAATACCCACTTCCGGTATCTTTTGCTCGCATTAGTCCTATGGTGAGCGGAACATGGTGGTGATCGCAACCACATGTTGCCGTTTCATTTCTTAGGGTGTTGTTTTTGCTTACTTACAACGGAGCGGTTGTAGTGGTCGCAACTACACGCCACCGTTAGGATTATCGTTTTCTTTTCTTTCTGCTTTAAGACACTTGACCATTTACTGACACAATTCGAACCTTTAATCTTGGTGGAGTGCACAGGATTTGTTGCCCGTAACCAAGACTTTTTCCTTTTGAGGTTTTTGGGAAAGCAGTGGGACAAGTAGTTGATCTTCTCTGCTCTGTGATGGTTTGTGGTTATTAACAAACAACATTTCTGTAATTCATGACATGTTTGAAGCACTGATATTGATTGTGGTTTGTTTGGTTACAGGAGAGTATGAAAGACCTTATATACAATTGGAAGCCAAATAATTAACACAGCTTCTATAAGGTATTCAGGGTTTAGTGACAATTCATAAGAGTAGTAGTATATGTTGACTTTATTTGTATATCTTTGTTTTCTCTGTCATTTCAGGTCCTTGTCCCTGCTGACCCTTTCCCTTTTCCTTGTCCCTCGCCTGACACCCTGTATTACATAGTCAAGGTGTTGGTAACATCAGGAGGTGGACCCTTATTTACAACATCCGGATTCTGCAGAGCAAGCCTTGACACTATGAGGAAGAGGTAAAGAAAGGTAGTCTGAATGAAAGGACGATAGTGAGAATGGAAAGGAGAGGGAGTGGGTCGACGGGAGAAGGGGAGGGAGAGTCAAAAGAAGAGAGGGAGGAGGAGACAGAGCATCAGCCTACTGCACCCAGCCCTTAGTGTTTACCCTCCCGTCACCCGTTTGTCTAGGACACTGGGGTCCGTGAGAAAGACTGTTGTTCAGAAAGTCCTTAAAATGAAACACATGAGGCTAAAGATTAGGGGCCATATTATCAAGGAACGGCGATAAGGGGTTAATAATATGCCTTTGTAAATTCCCGTAGAAGCCCAGGTTCTGGTGTGAACCTGGGCTTCTATGGGAATTCACAAGGGCATATTATCAAGCCCATTATCGCCACTTTAGCTGCAGTTTCCTGCTGCTAAAGCAGCGATAATGTTATCACTGTTCTTTGATAATATAGTCCTACATTATTAGGTACGGGAAAATTGCTTGCATGAACCTGTGCACCCTGGATGCTGCACCCCAGCCACTTACCCTGCACTGTGCTCAATTGTAGGTCTTTCACACCGAGGCTTTATTGGTCACCTGCCACCACCGGTATGTCCCTCGACGTGTTGGTGCAAGCTACGGTAGACCAGGTCTCCAGTCGGGGAAAGTGTGATACCACGATGGAAGGTGTCAGAATGCCCAGGGCATCATTGCGAGGTCAGCTCGCACTCCGCCCTTCTTGAGGCAATCAATTGAATGTCTGAAAAGGGAGAAATAACTTTATGGTGGAAACGTCTGGAGGTAAATAAAGGTTTATTTCAAACTTGATAGAAAACAGGAGTTGAGTGTATCCTTCATTTTTGAAGTACAATCTACCAACTGTTAGTGGTAATCGTGGTTCAAAGAGGAGTTGGAGTGCTCGAGAATTCACAAGGTGAAAAAATAATACATTATACAAAGGTTTATATAGAAAGGAACAGAGCGCATGCTAGAAATATAATGTGCGCATGTAATGCAGTGGTGGAACCTGTGTGCATTTACACTTAGTAATGAGTTCAATAGAGTGCCCTAAAAGCCAACGTCATGTGTCTGTAGGGAGGTGCTGCCCACTAGCTCAGGTCTACAGTATGGTACAGCAGGTCCTTAAAATGAGACAGATGTGACTGAATGAGGTCAGAGATCACATCATTATGCACGGCAACATCGCTTTTTCGCACATGCGCACTCAGGGTGATGCCCCTCCCGCAGCACCGCGCACAAGAGGTGTCTGTAGGGCATCAATGCACACTGGCTCAGACCTACAGTACAGTCCAGCAGGTCTTTAAAACGAGACAGAGATGAGACTGAATCAGGTCAGAGAGCACATCATTACGCACAGCAACATTGTTTGTTCGCACCTGCGCAGCCATGGTGATGCACCTCACCCATTCCGCCGCACCGTGCTCAGCTGGAGGCCCTGTGCACCCAGGTACCCTTTGCTTACCTGCTGTCATTGTTGTGTGAGCAATCACTATGGGCAGCAGTGCTCACAATTCAGGTGGAGTGATGATTGCAGGATGGTGTACACCTCATGGATCCCTTTCATAGGCGACGGCAGTAGGGCTCACAATTTAGAGCCTGTGTTGAATGCCAGGATGGTGTACACCTCATGGATCCCTTTTTTTTATTGCGCATTATGATATGCGCTGTGGATGTGGCCATATCACCTGAGGCAGTATTGAAGAAGAGGGACGTGCATTGTCGTGGTTATGCTATTTTTACATGCGCAAAGTGGGCTGGGCTTGCGTATGCAAGGCCAAGGTAGGGGTATGAATAATTATTCCGGGGACCTGGGCGTTGTTCAGTTCCTGTCGGACCAGGAAGTGTACTTATTTGTGTTTCTGTTGTAGTTTTGCCTCGCAGAGTGTGCAATTTACATTAGTGTAGCATGTGTTGGGAGGGCAGAAACTATCGTTAATGAGATGGTGTTTGAAAAGATTGAATGGTGAACATTACATGTAGTTGTCAAGGTTGTGGATATGCACAGACACGCATGTCAATGGTGTGTGGTATTATTGAAAGTGTTGCTATCGCGAAGCGTACAAAAGTGAATGTGTTCGCATGGAGGGAGGGTCAGCAGTGAGACTACGTCATACACAGTGATAACACTCATTACAGTCAAGGAATACATGTCAAATGTGAATCTGAAAGTCTCACATGTAACACATTAGTATATTGGTAAAGCCTGACAACAGAGCATACAGCAGAAGAAATCTACACATTGCTGTTTACTTTTAGTCACATGTAATCTAGGATGTGCACTCTGCCCATGGGTCCTGATACTTCTTACAGCCATGATTTCATTTGAGATGTCATGAGTGATGTCTTCATTGATGTTACTGACCATGTCATGAGTGATGTAATATGTGACATCATCAGCAGTGCATTACGGGCGCGCAAGTTATAGTTAGCTCAACTAACTATACCAGGCGAATTTCTCTGCTTTTATATGAGTCAAAAGTTAAACTAACTATAGCGTCCCTGAAACCTACGTTTTTTTTGTGAATTTCTAAGGCTTTTTAAATGCTATTTCCTAACTATAACGTGCCTAAAACCTATGTTTTTTCCCCGTGAATATATATATATATATATATATATATATATATATATATATATATATATATTACCTACTGGCAGTCGCCAGTAGGTATATATAGTTAGGATTTTTTTCCTATGGGATTTTTGAAAATTCTATGTCAAATAACTTTGGCATTTGTGGACGGAATTGGCTGACATTTTCAGGAAAATGGCACATTTTGTTTCTGAGCAGCCCCTGAAAATTTGGGGGGGTTTCGTCAAGGGGGGGCCAAGAAAAAAGGGGGGTCCCAAAACACGTTTTTAACATTGAGTTTTCCATAGGGCGGTTGGACTCACTTTTAGCTCGAACGGCTGAATGGATTTACACGAAACTTGGCAAAATTGTAGATATGGTTTGCCCGACGTGCCTTTGCTATATCTCAATATATGTGCTCCAGAGGATTTTGAGAAATTAACGTTTTTAAAAACAGATATATCTGTGACAGCGCCCCGGTTAGCGCTCCGGTTCGCGTACCTGACGCGTAACGGAACTTCGCGAAGCGAAGCTGATTGGCTCTCCGGTGTCTGTCAACATTCTAAACAGTCCGGACCGGCCGCCATCTTGTGTCTCGGTAGGATCGAGAGACAAGAGGAGGAGAAAAATGAAGGGGGAATTTAATGAAAGGGGGCAAGGTAGACCCTTCTTGACCCCCTAGGAATGATGTTTCGGTTATTTAAGGGTCCCGTGGGGCAAATAAAAAAAAATTGATTTTTCGCGGTAGAAGCGCTTCCCGGTACGCGAACAGGGTCGCTCACCGTAATGTAACGGCAGTTCGCCATTTTGTGTTTCGTTTTAATTAAATCACAAGAAGGAGGAAAAACAATGTGGGAAATGGGTATAAGAGGGCACGGGAGACGTATCCTGACCCCCTAGGTTTTCTGAGGGTGGCTGAGGAGGCTCATATATATTGATACATGTCTTCCAGCAGATGTGCGTGAGCGGAATTTTTTTTTTGCTGCGTGACGTCTGTTAACGTTCGATTCGAAGGAAATCAGGAAGTGTTGACCGCCATTTTGTCACTGCGAGTAAATATATTGTTCATTTCAAAGCGTGGGAACATGGAAAAGGGAGAAGGTAGAGATTGTCTTGCTGCGTAGTTTTTCTCAGGGTGTGCAGTAAGGCCCCGGTTGTGCTTATACTCACGGTGGGGTCTTCGAACACTTTAGCAAATGATGATCCAAGCTGAGGCAAAGGAGGGTGTCAGTCGGGGGGGGAGCAATGGTGCAGTTTTCACTTCCATGTCTAAGTGTTAAAATCTGGTTTGCGATGTCAACATAATCGGCGCCACCTTGTCCCCTCTCAGGCACGTACGCTCTAGCAAGCAGCAGCCATTTTGAAAGCGCAATGGCCCCTCTGCCCCTCGCCGGTCCCCAGCCCGTCTCCCTGGTGCTACGAACACCCCCCCCTCTCTGACCACCCCCGTTCTCTCTGTGGAAAATTAATCCGTATTGATAAACATTGTCTGCGCCATCTTGCCTTTTTTCCAATGCCACACTTTTGTCGTGCACGGCAGCCATTTTAGATGCCTTGACCAGACCCACTCTCTGCACGCCGCCGATCCTCAGCACGGCTCCCCACCCTCGCAAGCATCTCCCCCACGCACTGGTCAGCCCCGCTCTCTGTCTCTCATGCATGGGCCATAAACCTCCCCCCATCTGCGCTGCTCTTCCCTGAGAATCACACCCCGTGCCCGCCCGACACCTCCCTTTCACCCTATTCACTACCGCACCCTCTGACACTCCTCTTCCTCTGTGTCCGATTGTCCAGGCCGGTCCCAGGCTATCACCTAGCCCTGCGTATGTAGTTTATGGCCCCAACTGTAAAGAATCACCCCTCTTCAAAGGAGTTATAAAAGATCAAGGCCCCCACCCCATGAGATCCGTCACACCACACGCATTCCGGGAATCGGTGGAATGTCCTGCTTTTCCTACTATCTGATAACGATCCTGTATTGTGAGGATTCTCACTGTAAGGGTGTGTGGGACCGAGCCTGAAGCGGAAGATTTCAGGGATCCCTCGCTGTCTAAGCATGCCTGACCTACCACCCACCCCGCCCAATAACCGACAAACCCTATACAAATGAAAGTCTGCTGATACCCACTATCAGCGTCACCAGATTGGACTAGATCACGCACAATTGGACTATGTCTTTTTCTGGTTATACAGTAACATCTTTGTGCTCGTTGCCACATTACAAATATATAGCACTCCAACAAAGTAGTAGGATTATAACACTTTAATAACTTATAAATATATACAACGCTCCAACAAAGTAAACACGTGAAAAAAAAAACATTTTAAACAACTATTTACATGGCAGCCTGCTGCAACATCCATCTCAAAGCATTCACCGTCCGCTTGACACTGTCCCTGCCCCTCCCTCCCCGGAGTAGCAACAATGGGCTGCTTTGGCCTGTCTTTTAGTCGGCTTTGGGCTATAAAAAGCCTACAAAATCCGTTGGCCTGTGAGGCGGCGTCAGTAGCGGACCGTTGTGCGAATAGGCCGAAGGCAGCACAACGCGCCGAGATCCGGACGGCACCGAGGTGGTGTCCAGCAAGTTGCTGCACTGGTCTGGCCATCCTACAATGCTGTGCCGAAAAACGGCGTGGGGCGCCCCGGGGGGGGAGTCGGCGCGACCGGGCCTCCCCAGGTGGAGGCTCCTCAGCTGCAGTGGGGCACCCCTTGGCGTTTCACTCGCCATCCATCTGAGTTGCGAAAGCTCTTGTGGCACAGTGCCTTATCCCCCATCCAGCTGAGTTGCGCCCGCTCTGGCGGCACAGTGCCTCACCCGCCATCCAGCTGAGTTGCGCCCGCTCTTGCGGCTACAGCTACTTGCCCACCATCCAGCTGAGTTGCGACCACTCTTGCGGTGCAGCGATAGGCGGCTGCCACAGGACTCTCAAAATGGCGGCCGGCTCTTCGGATTTGGGCCTGGTCCACTAAAATGGCCCTGGGACACCTTGGAACTCGGATGCTTGCCTGCTAGGGCATGGGCCCCATTCCCGAAAGCGTCCCCTCAGCCTTAAAGATTCTACAAAAGTCACCGGGGCCCCCAACTCCCGAAGGCTTCCGGTGGGAAGCGGCTGCCATGATTGCTTGCGGAATGGCCACGACGGAGCCACGAGATGGTGGTGCTCTCATGCTGACGCCAGCTTCAGTCTGAAACATCAAGAAACACTGTAGACTACCAATTCGATCAGTTCCGGTGGAGCCCCAACGTGACCCGGTAGGGAAGAACTTGCCCTCCCCTCTTTTGACTGATGGTTCTTGTTGCCTATCTCTTCTGTTGTCATTTAACGGAACCTTTTTTGACTGCCGAAAGGGGTTCTGGTCCGACCGCTGGTTGGTGGAGACATTTTGACTATATCCTGGACCTGCCCGGCCTCTCACAAAATGGCGCCGGTATAAATGGGACTCGCAACTCATTGTTGTGTACTGGTTGCCCAGCCTTGATATCACAAGATACGTATGCAGTTTTGAAGCACATGGTGGGCGGGGACGAGTACTGATTGAACATTTGGACATCCCTATTGATATTAAGTTCTGATGTGTTATTGATTACTGTACTATTGAAAGTTCGAATTAGCGTCACCCATGGTACTTGCCCGCAAATGTATATCTAGATAATTTTATTGTAACTGGCCCTGTCGTACTTTAATTATGAAATTTACGTCCACCGATTCCGCAACTGTTAGACACCTTAGTTCTTGCCATTAGGTTGTAGTTCTTGCAACCTAATGGCCCGCCCGTTACGTTCTTCTACAGTGTGAATGTCCCCTCATCAAATACGATTACAGTTTGCTCCGTGGCCGGCCCACGTGGTTATATGCCCGTATTTGTATACTGACATTTTCACAATAAAGGTTTTTAAAACAAAACATGGTAGTAGTACCTAGATTGGTAAAGTTTTGAATAATAGCCACTGTTTTCGAATCAGTAAAAGGCAAGTGAAATAAAGCAGCCCGATTACATGACGGTTAAAAGGTATAATACGCAGGAATGCTGTAAAGATAAATGGTCAAGGGCTGTTGTGTTTTCCACTCCTGCAACATAAAGTGATCGATAAGAATCAGATATTCAGGCCTGTCAGCGACTAAGACAGCAGGCCGAGCCTATTTTGTTCAACGGCCCCCTCATGGGACGAAGAAACGCCCTTTTTCTCGAAATAGGAATATTTTACTTGCAGGACAGTTGTAAATTTCCCGGGAAAATACATTGTTAGTGATAAACTGTAAATGCATCTGGGTCCTTTGCTTTACAAGTCAGAGTGAGAAAAAAAAAGTGGGGCTTTCATCATTTGGGAAAAAAAATGTTCTAAACCAATGAAAAGTGTTATTTTTAGGTCATATGACCAAGCCTTCCATCGTTAAGAAACCAAAAGTAAAATGAACCAATGAAAAGTTTTATAAACAAGTCACATGACCTGTTGTGCTTACGTTACGCGCTCCACGCCGCGCCCCGGATCGCTTCCGGGGCGCTGCGCTCTGCGCCTCGGTTCGCGTTCCGGAGCGCTTCCGGGTGCGCTAACGCGGTGCGTCATAAGACGCGTTACGCGGTAACGTGATACGTCGTGCTTACGCGACGCGTCACAATGTTGATTTCTAACGCGGTAGTTGCGCTAACGGAACGTTTACTGGATCGCAGAACAAAATGAAGCTAACGGGAAGCTGCCCGATTCGCGGACCGGCAGCAAAACAAAAAAAATAATTAAAAAAAAATATCATTCATGACATGGTCAGTGACATCACTGATGATATCACCGATGACATCTCAAATGACATCACTGATGACAACATCCAGTGACTGTATGTTACTGTAAAGTTAAAATATGTCTTACATATTGAAGAATGAGTGGATGTATAAGTGTCTGGAGGAAGGATTTAGTAGGTGCATGACTGACTGTATGAGTGAGTGATTAAATGTGTCTCACTGAGTGCATGGGTTAGTGACTAAACTGTCTTAATTTGTGCATCATTATGTCTGTTGTTCTGTAAACTGCTGCATGTGTTGATCAGTAGCTATATGAGTAACTATATGGGTTATTGATTGATTGCCCAAGTATTTGTATTGGAGACTGAGTGTGTGTGTGGGTGGCTGGGAGGTGTATGACTCTGTGCATAGAGGTGTGGGCCGTTGATTCACTAGATGTATGGGTTCAAAAGTGCATGTGGAAACAGCTGCACGGGCGGTTGACTGTGTGTATTAGTGTATTGGTGATTGAATTGATATCTCAGTGCTACATGTCAAAGTGAGTACATATGTAAAACACAGTACATGTGAGAGTTGACATATATAAATAACTGTGCATAAAAGCCAGTGAATGTGTGAGTGGCTGTATGGATCATTGTGAACTTGTATCAGGGATTGCATAGGAGAGTAAATATGCGTTAGTATATGTTTGAATAAGTAAGGTGTGTATAACTGTATAGTTGAGGAAATTGAGGTGTGATTGATTCTTTGCATGACTGACTAGGTGTGTGAGTAACTCCATGGATGAGTGACAGTCTGTGAATGTCTGTTTACACTGAGTTTACACTGAGTCTGTTTACACGGAATTCCGGGGAAAGTCTACGTTCATGCCATTAATGCCAAAGGACGCCGTTGATGTCTTCAGCGATAGGGTCATCACTGAGCTTAAGATGTTAAACAAGACAATACTGGGGAAGAAAAAACAGTGTGACTATAACAACTCC